>NW_021635864.1:0-691863 GCF_004799145.2 Neltuma alba | reverse complement strand
AGGGTGTGTTTGGATGACTTCAAACCGTGGTTTGGAAAAGTATTCTGGAGAATAGATTCTGTGGAGAATAGATTCTGTGGAGAATAGATTCTGAGAAAAGTGATTCTGAGAAGTGAGAGTGTTTGGATAGTTATTACCAGAAGTGCTTTTGACATGTGGAAAGACCAAAAAGGTATAAGTTAATATGATAATTTATAAGGGATAGATTTATGATTTATTTTGATTTGAAGAAATAAAATTGTTAATGAAATAGATTTTTACTGACATAATTAATAATTATAGATACAATAATTAATACATAAATTAATATGTGTACATATTTAATAAAACAGTAATATTAAAATGTTTATAGAAAACATTTTTTTTTAGAACAGAAAAATTTAATTTTGTTTAAGATTGTAAACGTGAAAATCCCATAACATTTTTTTCATAACTACTTTTTGTAATAACCATACTACATGATAATAACCTCTGATGTTTAATACAATTATTAATTAATTGTCATCCTACACATTATATTCATAATATAAATAAAATATTTTTAGAGAGATGAATATTTTGTGTTGCAAATAGATAAACACGTCTTAAATAATTTATTAATATTCAGTAAGTAATATTAGCTTGAAATATAGGCATAATATTAATAAGAGAAATATAAATAAAGAAGTGTCATAATCATTAATGATGCATCGATACAAAGCATTTGTAATAGGTTGTGTTTTAACTACATATTACAATCTATGATAAAAGGAAATAAATAAGACATGACTACTATCCTCGTATTGAATTAACAAGTTCGTCTCTTATGCTGTCACGAACCTGAGCCATGTAAGATGAAGATTGAATTGATGAATGTATACGTGAAAATCTAACCCCATCATCATCATCTTCTGCATAAGTACCTTCTTCTTTCCAACTGAACGAATCCAGGATCAGTAATAGATGTCGTTCTAATAAAATTATGTATAGCCATCGTTGCACAAACGATTTTAACTTGTGTTTCAAAATCATAAGATGGCATGTTTTGTAAGATTGCGAACTTTTTTTTTCCAAACTCCGAAAGTTCTTTCAATTGTACTCCTTAAACTTGAATGGAAATAATTAAAGATCTCATTGTCATTTTCAAACCCAGATGTCCTTCGAAAATCAGGCAAATGGTACGCTCCCGTCTGTATGGGCCGAGATATCCATTCGGTGTTGGGTATCCAGCATCCACCAAATAATATTTTCCTATATAAAAAATGAAATTATTGTAAATTATATTTCTATTGTTAAGCTAAATATAAAAAAATATAGGAAATAAAAAAATACCTTCAGGTGGATGGGGAAAGTTCATTGAAGGAGTTGTGAGGGCATGATCAAATATCCGAGCATCATGTGCGCTACCTTCCCATCCGGCCAAGACAAAAGTAAAACACATGTCCCAATCACAAACCGCCATGACATTTTGTGACACTGTTCCTTTCCTAGAGATAAATTTAGTTTGATTGATCTGTTGCACTGACAACGCAGGAAACATGTGTGCCATCAATTGCTCCAATAGCATGTTTAAAAAAAGGCCAGTATTTACCAAACCGAATTTTTGTATGAACATGCCGGAATGTTGGATCTTTTGGTTTGATATTAGACATGGCAAGTCTACAGCATGCCATTAGGACATTATGAAAATGTCTGCTAATTGTCTCCCCTGAATGTTGAAATCTTTCTTGCTGCATTCTACTACTAAGTGCATGCCCAACGGTATGTAAAAACATTGCAACTGATTCATGTATCCCTATATTTTTAGTTTCTTTTAGACCATGTTGTTGCAATTTGTTCACCAGACTTAAGAACACATCCCGTTCCATCCTAAACATGTTATAACAACGACTGGAGTTGCCATCTAAAACATCCCTTACCCATATGCAGCCTGTATAAGCACTTGTATGCCGAGGCTCCTTACACAAGTTCAAAGTAGCGTATGCACCAACCAATGCTGCAACTTTGTTAACCCTTTTTTCCGTCCCTTAGCATGCTCTTCCACATGTTTAATTTCATCATCCATATTCGTTTTATCCTGTGCACATACACATAAAGTTTAGAATTCCTACGTAGAAATTACGAAACATTTATAAAAGTTACAGAGTAGTCTGATTCATATAACAATCCACTGGTCACATAAAACATACACATATGGAACTGTCTAATATAATAAACAAGTCATAAATCCCTAGTATAATGCTCTAAAATGGGTAGAAGTTGTTCCTTCTGATCCTTCAGAGCTGCATACATTTCCCGTGCCTCCGGCCGTTCCATAAGGAGTTGTGTGCACCGTCTAAAGAAATCGGGATCACTGACAACTTCAGGAATTGTTTTCAGGTGAGACAGGACTCCCCTAATTGAAATTTCATAGCACGCGCTTCTTCTTCCAACCTTCTAGCTTCTGCTCGTGAAATGACCTCATTTCCACGCTCGGCCTCAGAAATATTTGTTTTCAGCAATCTTGCTAATTGCATCCGCTATTTTCATAGAGGGAGATGCGCGTTTCTTCTTCTTCACTTCACTCTTCCTTCTGACCCCCAGTGAGCTACTAGGTCGACTCCTACCTCTGCTTGTACCCCCACCACTGGTATCCTGCCTCAATTCAGTATTGCCTCCACTACCTCCACTATTATCATTGAAGTTCACTGTGTTAAATTCCCCACTTATACCAGTTGGTGCGCCTAAAATTTCATCACTATCTCCGGACCCTTCTTCCAAATCTTCATTCGGTGTTCCTTCACTTGGAAGTGTCATGGAAGAAGGTGCCCATGCTTGTGGTCCAGTTGCAGCCACACTCCCAAATAGTTGAGTCAATTGATCCCTAAATTGAAGTCCTCTTTCTCTGAATTTTTCGTAGTTTGGAACTTCCTGCACATTAGACACCAATAATATCATAAAATATTCCAAAAACAGTAAATATACACAAAACGTTAACAAGTAGAGAAAATGTAAGATCAAAAGGTTCAATAATTACCCTTATTTTTCTCTCCCACCAATCATCAGTTGCACTGACAGTATTCCTTTCAGTATCCCATCCCAATCCCGTCTCACGAAGCAGCCTATCCCATGTCTGCCACTCTTTTCGTAGGGAATCATATTTATTCTTAATTGAGCTTTTTCATATACTCTTCCAGTTTTGGCAGTAAAGTTATCAGCAAGAATATCCCAAGCTTTCTTTGTTAAGCTAGTACCTTTTCTTCCCCTTGTTGCACAAGTTCAATGCAGAGGTCAATAAACACTTTCGTGGTTCGTAGGTCCCAGGAAGCTTTCACCGTATTCTTACCCATTATGCTATATCACAATTACAGCTCTTCAGTCATCACAGGTTAATCACTCAAAATTAATTGAAATAACAAGTGTCATTGTTACCCAAATCAACTATGAATACCATATTAACATTTTTCTTTCTTTCATTATTATTAAAACAAAAAGAAATTCAATCTGTATTTATAACAAGTAATTAATTTTTTTAATTCACATAAAATGGAATTATGTTCCCATTCCTTTCATGACTAGAAAAAAATTAAATAAATTAATTTTAATTACTACAAATACAACATCCTATACTTTTATTCAAAACAGGATTACTCAAATAAAACATAAGGATTACAAATATATGTCTCTGGAAAAACTAATCACTTGAATAGACCGAAAACCAATCCTCTGACTGAAATTAGATAAACCAAGCTACACAAATGAATCCTCGAATGAAAATCAACCCACCACTGAAGCAGAACGTCAGCAATAACTATCAACCAAGTAAAACCAGCACCCACCAACACCCCAAGCCAGTACTGAAAAAAAAAAAATTAACCCGGTCAGACCACAAGCCATGACAAGTTCAATGCAGAGTATATAAAACAAAATTTTAGACAGCCCGTCATCATCAACGTTGAGTGGTCGTAAAAATTATAAGGCGGCAAACTACAAATATTAAACACAGATTTCCATTTGCTCTATTTTTACGTATGAGAGCAGAACCAAAAACAAATTCACAGATTATCAACCAAACCGAAGATACCCTGTATCATGCTCAAACCAACCGGACATATTTATACACCTTTAATTTATCAGATTTTAAATACCATGATAAACAATCATAACTCAATAGCTTTGGCTGCTTCAGATTAATACCATGATAACCGTATTTATTGCAGCAGCACATCACAGAGCATAAATCGGCCAAACAACTTGAATTTCACATAAGTTTTCAGAATCAATAGACTGATAGAGCCCATAAGCATATTATTTTTTCTGAACTTGTGAATCCGTGAAGGAAAAACACAGAAATCCGGGATCGGAAACAATGGCATCGAATCAGCAAGGCGGTGGGGCAAATAAACCCGCAAAGAGGAAGCCGGTGTTCGTCAAAGTGGATCAACTTAAGCCGGGAACTAACGGTCACACCTTGGTCGTTAAAACGAACTCAGAGACTCACCTGAATGGAGGACTGAATACGGCGACGAGAGTGAACGACGGACCAGGCAGCGGGGCCGGCGGCGGCGGCGGCGACGGCTGCAGGAGGAGCACTTGCGACTGGGCTAGTGGCGACCAAGCACGAACGAGAAGAGCGGCTCCTGAGCGCCGGAGAAAGAGCCAGGGAACACTGACCGCGGCGGAATGCTTCAGAGCGAACCTGAGCGCCGGAACTCACAACTGATAGCTACGATCTTCTTCCGCCGAGCTGCGATTTCTCTCACCGGCACCTTCAAACCATGGCTGGACGGCGACTCTTCAACACGGGCGGCGACTCGTTCTGTCAAGGAGGAAAGACCGAAGGGGGAAAGGAAGACCGTGCTTGACGATGAATGGAACTGGGGAAGAAAGCGAGAGGACGACCGAACTGGAGCTCTGGAATGGACCGACTGGAAATCTGGAATGGGAGCTTGAAGTTTCGACCGAATGAATAATTGAAGGCAGAGGAAATTGGGGGCTGTTCGGTCATGTGAGGAGGGCCCCACCATCACCCTTCAATAATTGGAGCCAGAAGCAGATCGAAATGGCTTCTGGTGAAACCATGGTTTGGGGGTTCAAAACCATGGTTTCCCCCAAACCATGGTTTTAAATATCTGGAAGAGTGTTTGGGTAGCATTTTCCCCAAACCATGGTTTGGGCCCCCAAACCATGGTTTGGGGTGCTACCCAAACAGACCCCTAATATGTGAGTGCATATTCACATTTCTAGATGCTGACCTTTCTCCGTGCCTGCTTTGGCGTGAGACTTTTCAGTTTTTAATGGTCCCAGTTTCTAAATTTCGCCTTTTTCGAAATTCCCCTTTTGCCCTTGGTTTCACGCGCGACGGGGGCTCACCACAGAACGGAGGAAAGGCTTTTTGCCTTGCGTTTTCAGCACGCGGATCACCTTTGTAATTACGATTTCTTACCATATGCGAAGAGAAAAGTAGTTGTGAATGATTATTGAGATTTAAAAGGAGTTGGTGGAAAGTTAGGACTGAGGAGAAAGAATGGGGGGAAAAAACCGTGTTCCAGGGCGATTTTGTCCAATTTTATCAAGGTGGTCTTTTATTACTGATGCGGTGATTCGATGACTGGTCTCTTTCTCTATTAGAATATGTCAAGAGTTTTGTGGAGGAGTCTGTGAATTCTTTGGTCGTAACTCGTAATTTAACGAGATGTTGGTGAAGTTTGAACTTGAAAGATTTTGACAGATGAACGTGCTTTCTGGGTAATATTCGCGTGGAATTATCGTCTAGACATTTTTTTCCAAAGAAAAAGGGAATAGAATAGTTGGAATCAAAATCCAAGACGTGTTGAGCTGTTACCCTCTGTTTTAAGTGTCTCCCCCCTTTCTTTGGTTATTCCTCTCACTCCCTCTTCTTATTATTACGCCTCAGCCCTCCTTATTCGTTGCGAGCCGTAATTGGATGGGAACCGTATTGGCTTCACCCGGCAGGTCGTCGTAGTGTTCTTCTCTGGTTCTATTTCTCCACCTCACAACCCCCCTCCCTCTGAGAAACAGTTCAAGCATAACTTGACTTCGAATGCCACCGTCGCTCACTAACGCCTTGCTCTGCTTTCTACACCACGCCTTTTTCACTGCTTCCATTTCCCGCTCTCCTTCTGTTTTCCCACAATGAGATCAAAGTTATAGCCTTTTGCCTCACCTTTCTGGTTTTAAGTTGTCTTTCACTACCTATTTTCTCGGAATCAAAGCGTTTTGCTCGGGAAAAAGTACCAGGAAAAAAATTTGAGGGAGTGAGCTGGTGGGAAAGTGGAAATTGCAAATTAGTTTTGTAATTATTTTTTTTGTGTTTTTGAGGTGGGATTCTTAGATCAGACCCAGCAATGGCGCCCTTGTTCAATTGGTGGGGGAAAGAGGGCCATCGGGGCACCCCAGTGGTGGTGAAGATGGAGAACCCCAATTGGTCCATGGTTGAGCTTGAGGGTCCTTCTGACGACGACTTCCTCATCTCCGACCACTCAGGTCGTGCAAGAGACAAAGGCAGGGGCAAAAACGCCAAGCAACTCACTTGGGTTCTTCTCCTCAAAGCTCACAGAGCGGCCGGTTGCTTGACCTCCATTGCCCCCGCATTGTTCGGTCTAGCGTCCGCCGTGAAGCGCCGCGTCGCCTCCGGCAGAACCGACGTCGATGCCGACCACGATAATGAAATCGGCGGCAGGGAAAAGGAAAACCCTACCGTGAAGAGCAGGTTCTATTCCTGTATCAAAGTGTTCCTGTGTGCTTTGAGGTAACTGCTTACTTTAAGGGTTGGCATTTCGGTACCCCACATCTTCAACTGGACTATGTATGGTTAACATCCTTCGGAGTGAAAGATGTTTTCGACTGGTTCTATTCCCGGTGGGTTTTGATTCGTGTGGAGTATATAGCTCCGCCCCTGCAATTCCTGGCCAATGCGTGCATTGTGCTTTTCCTTATTCAGAGTTTGGATAGACTGATTCTTTGTTTGGGTTGCTTCTGGATTCGATTCAAGAAGATCAAACCTGTTCCTAAAGAAGGAGCTGTAGATCTAGAGTCTGGTGAGAAGGGATTTTTTCCCATGGTGCTAGTGCAGATCCCCATGTGCAATGAGAGAGAGGTAAGGTTGGGCATATTATTAATTTTTTTTCACCTTGAGTTTCTCATTTATGTTAATCTTACTGGTTAAGTTTCTTTGTGCTCAGGTTTATCACCAGTCAATTGCTGCAGTTTGTAATTTGGATTGGCCCAAATCCAAGTTGCTGATTCAAGTTCTGGATGATTCTGATGACCCGACAACACAGGTGATGATCAAGGAAGAGGTGGAAAAATGGCAACAAGAGGGTGCCAACATAGTGTACCGACACCGAGTGCTTAGGCAAGGGTACAAGGCTGGTAATCTCAAGTCTGCCATGAACTGTAGCTATGTAAAAGACTACGAGTTCGTTGCTATTTTTGACGCTGATTTCCAGCCCACCCCTGATTTTCTTAAAAGAACTGTTCCTCATTTCAAGGTAAGTAATCCGTGCAGTGGCGCATAATGAGATGATTCAAAAGGAAATTATTGTTTTCAATTAGCTTACAAGTATAGTTAGATGTATATAAATAAATCTACTTGCTGCTACTGCAGGATAATGAGGAATTAGGACTAGTTCAAGCAAGATGGTCCTTTGTGAACAAGGATGAAAATTTGCTTACAAGGTTACAGAACATTAATCTGGCATTCCATTTTGAGGTCGAACAGCAAGTGAATGGTATTTTCATTAATTTCTTTGGGTTCAATGGAACGGCTGGAGTGTGGCGAATTAAGGCTTTGGAGGAAGCTGGTGGGTGGTTGGAGAGGACCACTGTTGAGGACATGGACATAGCTGTCCGAGCTCATCTCCATGGCTGGAAATTTATTTTCCTTAATGACGTGGAGGTGTGCCTCACTTTAATTCATACCATCGATATATCATGCCACTGCTCATCAATTCTTAAAACTGATCATTGCTTTTTAATGAGTGCAGTGCCAGTGTGAACTTCCAGAATCTTACGAAGCTTACAGGAAACAACAGCATAGATGGCATTCGGGGCCAATGCAATTATTTCGCCTTTGTTTGCCTGACATCATACGGGGCAAGGTATGCATATGTTAAATTTATGTAACTACCCTTGTGTAATTCAATTATGGTGTATACATAATAACTGTGGCACCAATTTTGTTTTCACAGATAAGCGTGGGGATGAAATTCAATTTAATATTCCTCTTCTTTCTACTGAGAAAATTGATATTGCCCTTCTATTCATTTACCCTTTTCTGTATAATTCTACCCATGACAATGTTTGTTCCGGAGGCTGAGCTTCCTGCTTGGGTTGTGTGTTACATCCCAGCCACTATGTCATTTCTTAACATCCTTCCAGCTCCAAAATCCTTCCCTTTTATCGTACCTTACCTCCTTTTTGAGAATACCATGTCGGTGACCAAATTCAATGCCATGATCTCTGGACTATTCCAGCTTGGCAGTGCGTATGAGTGGGTTGTGACCAAGAAATCTGGTCGTTCGTCAGAGGGCGATCTTGTTTCATTGGTTCATAAAGAGCCAAAGCATCAGAAAGCAGCATCAGCGCCTGATCTTGAGGAAATACAAAGACAGGAGCAAAAGGCTGCTTCTAAGAAGAAGAAGAAGAAGCACAACAGAATTTACATGAAGGAGCTTGCCTTGGCTTTCCTGCTACTAACAGCTTCGGTGAGGAGTCTCTTATCAGCTCAGGGAATCCATTTCTACTTCTTATTATTCCAAGGGATATCCTTCCTGTTAGTAGGTCTAGACTTGATTGGCGAGCAGGTTGATTGAAACCAAATTGACAGGAAAAGCATGTAAAGAGTTGTAGATGATTAAGTATGAAAACAGTAAAACAAGCGTGGACACTGGACACGTCCCGGCCCTATAATATCCTTCAATGACAAGTTATTATGGGGACAGTGCAGTGAAGTGCTGAGGCATGGTCCTCCATGCAGGATCTCAATCCTGTTCCACTCATTTACGAGATGACATTGTTATATGGTCGCAAAAGTGATGACTTCAATTCAATTCAGGAACCAATCCACTAGAACCTGGTCGTAGCTCCTTGATATGTAAGTCTTTTTTTTTTCCCCCCATTTCTTCGTTTATCCCTTCCACTCTGTAAGTTTCTGTCCATTCTTTAGTTAATTGTTGGGATCCATTCTTTTTGTGAGAAATATCAGCGGTTCGAAACACGAATTGGGATTTTTGTTGAGTTAGTTACTGTAAAAATCAGGAACAAATTTTATCCTGATGGTCCTGTTTTCTTTGTCTGAATATAAATGCTTCATTCATTTTTGTCAAGTTGCCCAAATGGGTAGAAAAGTGGGATCTTGTTAGCTGTGCCGACGCATCAACATTACCTTAAATGTTCGTGATGCTATGTTGGTAACTCAAATGGTCCTCTCGAATTTGAAAATTTGCCATGTGTAATTCTCTCCTATTTCTCAACACAAGAAGAAATAACTAAAGTCATAAAAACTAAAGCCAGAAAAATTACAGGATGGAAACTTCTTTTACTCAGTTTGAAAGAGACTATCTTTTAGGTTGACTCAAGAAATGTTCAACACATCTTATCGCTTTGAAATGTATATTCATGCAATGGCCAAAGAAAAGAGAATTACGAAATCGCCAAGAAACTGAACCTGTCTGTATCTATTGAGAGCTGAACTTAATGCTAGAAGGCTTGAATTGAAGTGTGAGAATTGGATGGGCATGGGAATACTTGTGAGGGCATTGATGGGTGGGGATTTTTACAGCTGGTGGCTATTATTGGAACGGTATATATATGATGCTGAGGAAGCTGGAAGCACAAGGGCATGTGCCGATGTGGGGCCTATCACCGGACGGCTGGTTGTTGCGTAGTTGCAGGCCCCATCCCCCACCACTATTTGATTCGTATATAATTGATGCTCGTTCATATTCTCACCGCTGTTTTTTATTATTCTGATACTCTCTTTTTTGGCCTCATATATAATGTTTTCCGAAGCATGAAATTGTAAAAATGTAAGGGGGCAAGGAGCAGCATGATCAGTTTTTAATTTAAAGGAGGAGGATTTGAAGGTAAAGGCCTAAAGGGATCTGCAACTGTTAATGTTTTTGTGCAGAGTTTGATGCTCTTTCTGCTGTTTTGTTATGACGTACGTATCAACTGTGCAATGCATGTTCTTTTCGTCTATATTAATGGTGGAAGCAACTAAGCATTGCCTCCACGGGAACTCTTTTTCATCTCTTCAAGGAAACTGAACATGTGCGTCGTATGAGGGATAAAATAAGCCAATACATTTGATGATCTTGTCGCCCTGTATTCCCAAGCGAGACTGTAGTGGAGTTTGCTCTCAAATTCAGTTTTGTTTAACACTCTTTTTTTTTTTATTTAAAATATTGAATTGGTGAAGCCAGAAGGGAAACATGTTATACGCCCTATTAAGAAGGCGAGAAGGAGCAGCAAGGGATGGGTTGGGTCAATTATGAAGGGGTCTCTCCTTAAATGAAAGGGCTATGACAATAGACTGAGCAATAGGCACCACCCAATCATATAACAAAGTGAACCGTATCCGAACGGTCGTATTCTACCATGTGCTTTTGTCTTCAATCATAACACAAAGGAAAATCAAACATCAACCCTGATGGCTTCATTTTGCTCACCAGAATTCGGTGCAGCCATCAACCGATTAAGGGAATGATATAAACATGGGAGTTTCCGGCTCAGCAACTCGCTTGTCACTCTTACGAGTTGCTAGTTGTATGTGTGTCTTCGTTATATACTACTACCTCTGATTCTTAATATAAGATTTCGTTTGATTTTTATTTTGATTCTAATAATAAGACCCCAATCTATTTTATCTATCATATTTATGTATTTTTTTCAAAATAATCCTTCTAATAATGACAGTTCTAGCTAATACACTTGATTAGCAAGGATATTTTAGAAAAAACAACACTTATTTATTATAAATAACTAACTTAACTTATTTCCTTAATCTCCTCAAATTAGTCAACAAGTTCTTATAATTAGGAGCGGAGGTAGTACCCTTTAATATATAAGAGCTAGTTGACTTATTTGAATAGATTAAGAAAGTTTGTTGAGTTAGTTATTTGTAATAATTAAATATTGTTTTCCCTAAAATTCACTTGGTAATTATGTACTACCTCCGATCCTAATTATAAGAGACAATTGACTAATTTGAAGAGATTAAGGAAGTAAATTAAGTTAGTTATTTGTTCTAGATAGGTGTTGTCTTTTCTAAAATATTCTTGTTAATCAAGTGTATTGACTAGAACTATCATTGTTAGAAGGGTTACTTTAGAGAAAAAAATGTATAAATATGAGAGACAAAGTGGACTGGGGTCTTATATTTAGGACCAAAATAAAAGTCAAACAGGGTCTTATATTAAGGACCGGAAGTAGTATTAGCTAAGATTGCCATTTGATTGAACTCCAACATATGTAACTACAACAAGGATTATTTTTAAAAAATAGATAAATATGAAAAACAAAATAGATTGTGATCTTATATTTATGGTCTAATTGAAAGTTAAACTAGCTTTTATATTAAGAATCGGATATAGTATAACAATTACATAACTAATTTGGAGATATTAAGAAAATTAGCTAAGTTTTTTATTTTTCACAAATGTGTGTTGATCTTCTTAAATTATTCTCTTCAATAATTATGCCTTGGTAAGAATCTTTTACAATCAATAAGGATATTTTGAGAAAATATGAGGCACAAAATGAATTGGGATATTATATTTAGAACCAAATTTAACTCTAAACTAGTTTTTATATTAATAATAGAAAATGGGATATTTTTAAAGTATTTATGCAAATAATAAGTGAGAGAATTTTAAACAGTGAGTTAGTCGTGCAAGTTTAGCATGTTATCAATCTCGATATTTTCCATTTCTTCTCGTCCCAAACAAAGGAGGTTTCCATCAGGTAAACCATTCACAACAAAGGCATGACAAAGGGCCCGATATAGTTTATTTTCTTAAAATTGTTGATTAAAAAAATTATCCTCCGTCACACAGGTTTTCCGCCTTTTTATATACATGTGAAAAAATTATGAAATGCCAACCACACGTCTCTTGGATTATTTTGTCTTTTATCTTTTTTTCACGTTGCCTTCCGCCTTTAATAGTTTGTATTTGATTTAAATTTTTTTTTCAGTTTTCCCCATCATATCTGATGGTTACAATATTTTTTTTTCGCCTTTTCATTCTACATTTTAAAAAATAAAAAATAAAAAGGGCAACTCAAATTTAATATTATCTAAATAATTCCAATCAGATTTTAGTGATTTATATGCAAGAATAAGAGTATGTTTTCCCTTTTTATATATTTCAATGAGGACCTTGTCCCCGGACCTTATCAAATATTCTACGCATGTTCTGTTTGGTTAGATGGTACCGGGGGATCGTCCCTTTCCCTCTCCTCCTTTTTATTAGGCCAAACACTGCATTACGTTCATGAATTTGAATTTTTTTTTTACAGGTATTTTTTTATATTAAAAACAATCATATTTAAGATACTATCAGATACTAAATGTAAGCAAATTTTTTAACAGAAATTTGAATATTACAGCTGTGAGAGACTAGTCCCTTTTTGAAATTTGAAAACAAAAAACTGTTTGTGAATGGGCCTGATCGGGTCAGGAGTTGATGATTAAGCCCAACTTTATAGTCCATTATATGAAATCTAGGCCTGCTTCTATTTGGGTTGTTAATATTTCGTAGATAACCGCACTGATCCTTCCTTTCCATTTCCATTTGTATAACAGGGCTATTTCCACCAACCAACTGGTAAGGGTTGGGTCTAGTAAAAAAAAAGCTAGTCCCTCATAATATGGTGAATCAATGTTCAAATCCCAGCTGGCAGAAGTATACACATTTAGTGTTTGACAGTATCTCGAATAGGATTGTCTCAATAAGAGGATACCTATATTTTAGTAAAAAAAAAAAAAAGGCTATTTCTGATACAAATATAAAGGATTTGGGTGGCAGTTTCACTATTTATTCCTTTCTTTTTTGTGTTCCAGTTAATAATTTATTCCTCTTTAAAATGAGTTTATTTCATGGCTATTCATCAATTCATCATAGATCTATTTTTAAATCCACAGTCTAGTAAAGTTTTCAAAAATGTCCGTTATATGACTTTTCCAAAGGGCGCCCTACTTGTTTTATTTATTTATTTTCTTTTACCGAAATCCATTCACATTTTTGTCCTTCATTTCATTCACATACAAAATATTACGTAAAAGGAAGGGGGTTAAGACCAAAAGTAACATGGAATGCCAGAGGATGAGCGATGAGGATGGACTATGGAGTGCTAGGCTAGGAAGTTGGCAGTGACGTTAAAATTGAAAATAAATTAGTTCGTTTCTCAAGTGCTAAGCTTGGAATACCAATTGTGGTGTCAGTTGAAATTTCATGAATTTAGTCCGTGCCATTGCCGCTCACTGGAAAGCGGAGACAATATCTTGCCATTTATGTGTTGCAAATCCTATGCAAGCTCTTAATTCATTACAATTAGTATCTTTTCCTTCCAGAGAACAAAACAATGAAGGCAAGCAGCCCTTACAAAAAAAACAAAAAAAGAAGTTTCACACGTTTCTCTAATTTGCAACTCACCAGCTGAAAACAATCATTAATCACCTTCACCAACCAGAGCCTGTCTTCTTCCTTTCCTCAATATACATAATAATGCACGAATCTAAACAAGTCATCTTCTGCTAAAAATTCGAAGAGCCAACAGTTAGGTATTAAAGATCCTATACAACTCCACCCTTATTCCTCTTTTCCCTCTCTATTTCCCCACCTTTTCTTAGCTTCAGTTAAATTGTGCATTCTGCTCGCAAATTCGAAGTCCCCTGTGGGAAGAAGCAAAGCCCATCTAATGAAATCCAAAATACCTTGCACCCATTACAACTCTGTTTTCAACCTCCCTGTTCAACATAATAGCAGTCCGTTATTCATAAGAGAGCACAAGAACTTGAACTGCTCAAGCATATTGGGAAATCGTAAACAAGATTTCTGAGCATTACCACTGGGTCCTGCGTTGTCAAGAGGTGTATTAGAATCGTATCCCATTCCATACAAGTTTTGGAACTCATGCTCCAAAACACTCTGCATCAATAAAAATCACCATTTTCACACCCAAGATAGTTCAGAGTTAATATGCCTTAGTACCGTGATGTTTACCTGAGGCAAAGGAGGGAATGGTGATGATGTGTTGGGTATGCCTGGTCCTGGAAGGGTTCCCTGAAAACTTCCACCAGGGAACGAGTGAGAGGAGTTCATACCATATCCACCAATAGTCCCATTTGCGATGCGCGACTGAAGAATCTATGCAAAGCAGATTAACTCAGAGGTTAATTGCGTGCACTAAAAGAGTGAATCAGATTAAAAAATTAAATTGTGATCGTTGTCACTTACATCTTTGGATAGGATCCGGTCTACATCAAAATTCAGTTCTGGGTTCACGGTGGCAAGTTTCATAGAGAGAAACTGTAAAACATTGAATTGATTAGTTCAGTAGCACAGGATCTTCTTAATGCAGTTGTCCTCAAGGATATGCAGTGAATTAATTAATAGATTATCGACAACACTCATGTGCAATTAAATACTCTAACTTGGTCCTTTTGTATTATTTTGGAAGATGATTAAACGATTCTTATTAACAGAAAATGAGGCATGTGCAGAGTGGACATCATATCAACTTTATTGCTTGCACAAACAAAATAATCCTTTGGTCTCCAACATAAGTCTGGTTTAACTACCTCACTTGGACCAAAAATATTAGTAAAAAGATAGTTGTAGAATTAAACATGTAAGAATTTTGTAAAGCTTTTCAAATATGCTATTGGGAAAAGCCAACACTACATTAGTTATCATAAATTAATTACTTATAAAATTTAATTGCACAGAAAGCCTAAATAGAGAAATAAATATTAAATGCTTTTGCTTTAGATATTTATGAAACTGGACTTATATTTTGGGCTAAGTTAAGTTGGAAGAAAATGGCTTAAATTATCGAATACTTGCTTAAATAAGTGTTCCTGGATTCTAGGATTGTATAACCAAATGCATCACAATAGTTTTCATGGCATAAGAGCATACCTCAACCTGTTGCTGCAGCGATTGCACATAGTTAATAATCTCATCCAGCATCACTGCTTTCCCAGTTATCTAAACCAAGCCATTGACAACAGAAACTTAATATCCGATATCAAAAATAATCCGTAAGAAAATTACAAACCAGGGCAATCTGTTTATTAAACCTTGTTGCATCCTGGAACAAGTTCTTGAAGCAGCCTCATTCGCTCACTAATCTTCTCTCTTCTTACCTGCAAACAAAAAGTTATCAGACTTCAGGACCTTTATAAGATGAAGTGGGAATTCTTACAGGAGTCAATAAGAAGGTACCCTTTCTGCAAGGCTATGACTGTTCGTAGCCTGACCTCTTCGAGCCCTCACATGAATGAAATTTTCTTTGGGAGCTTCTCCACTTTGAGAGTTGTCTTTAGCTTGCTTTGATGATTGCTTACCACGCAAATCTGCACTAGTATTGTTTTGCTCAACCTTTTGTTTCTTCTCATCTTGTTCTTTTGCCCCATCGGAGCTCTTCCCAGAAGAATCCATCATTGGTTCCCCTTCAACATTCTATTAAGAGGTCATAAAGTCGTTCATTCATAAATTCAACCACATGAAAAGAGTAACGAGTAATAACAATTTCTATGTCCTTACTGAGACTGAGTAGAATGCTTGATCTACCTTGTTTGGACTGAACGTAGGGTTGTGATCAAGCCCTCGTTTTCTTCTACTTCCATTAGGTGCAGATCCTGTGGCTCCTTCGTCAGGAGCTGGATCCTCAAGCTGAGATTGTGAACCATTTAATGGAGCCCTTTTCATGGCTGCCTCCTCGTTTTGGTTATAACTTGGGCCATACCTTGTATTAGCTAAATCAGAACACCCATGTTGGGGAAAAGAGCCAACCATTTCGGAGAAGCTTCCACTTGCATAGGAAGGAACAGCGAAATTAGAGTCGGACATATATTGAACAAGGTGAGAGGTGCTATTCATTCCCTGATTTTCCAACACAAGAGGGTAAGATGAACTGCCAAACTCACTGTGAGAAACCATGGAAGAGCCTCCAAAAGTTTGAGTCTGACTCAGGGAAACAAGAGGATCCCAGGTGGAAGAAGACCCAAGAAAAGGATTAGTCACAACAGGAGGCTTGGGCATAGACACAGAGCTAACTGCGATTTCAGAGACACTGGTGCTCAAACCTGATGACGGGCAATTCAGGATTGTCTCTCGTCCATGTTGAAACCCCATGGCATTTTCATGACCACCCATCTCCTGGATTAAACTGCTAAACTCCTAGAACTCTTTAACTAATGATCAATACAATAGCTGAATCCTGACTCAACGAGCAGCAGATAGAAATAACCGTGAAGAAGTAAACAAAATCATGATTTAAAGGGTAAGGCGAATTTTGACTAAGCTCGGAGGAGATATCTTGCAGCACTCAACAAAGAACAAAACAGGGTTGGCAGCTTTATAGGACTGAGAGGAAGTTAAAGTAAAAGAAACAACCTCACTCTCAATGTAGCATATACGCAAAGTAAAAAGAATATAATGTAGTCGTCACCAGCTAGTTACCTCTCTTGCTTCAGGAACCCTAGGATCAAAACAACTATAATGCTCAGAAAAGGGGAAAATGCTCCCCCTCACACAGGAAAGTGAACCTTTCAGAGCATAAAGCGGACGTAGACAAACAATGGGATTAGCTAACAGCTCATCAAACTCCCAATAAAGCAGATTCCCTTTTCTCCTTTGCCCGCTAAACAACTATGATTTCCATTTCTCCATTCCTTCAAACACCAGTGTGATTGATGTGAGCAATCTTGAGTCTTTTCGACCCAGTAGGAGATTCTTTGTCAATGGAAATCCGAACGAAGAAACAGCAGTATCTTTGGTTTTGATTTAAAGACAGGAGAGGAAAGAGAAGCTGCGGAAACTCTAATATAAATAGTGGGATGGGAATCTAAGAGGAGCAGCAAGGACCGGAGGCATCAAATCCTAATCAAATCAATGCTGTGACTAGTGAATGGGGCAGGGTTCAACACAGGCCCTATAGCATACTATACTGGTGTGTCTGATCGTATCACCAGGGGCATCGAATGCTCGATTAATTTCGACAAGAAAAATCCCAATTTCACCAAATGGGTAATAGCATAAACATCTGAGGGAGCATAAAAATCGAACTTTTATAGATTGCAGACAAGACCAGGAGCTACTAAGCTAGAAAGAGGAAACGGAGAAACTGAGTCTTTGCTTCTTCCCTTACCTTCCCAGGCTAAGAGAAGTGACCCGTATGATTTTAAAAAGAAAGACACACTAACTACTGCCAACTGCTCCTGTTGGTGAATTATTGCAGGACCTAATCTCTTTTTTCCTGTAAGCTTTACTCCATGTAAATTGGTTTAATTAATAATTACGCCTTTCTCTTTTTCTGAGAGCGTGTGCGTGCGTGCGCCTTTTTTTTTTTTTCCGTCCCCCTTCCTCTTTCTTCTCAAAAACGTAGATTGGGTTCAAGAGGTTCTTCTCTTGAAGGCCAAGCTTGCTCCCCTGTATTCATTGGCATACTTCTTTTATTTTATTTTAAAATCTTTGTACTGACACATATGCCAACTGTTGTAACAGACCTCTCTCTCTTGGCTGTTGCACACTCACTCTTTCATTTCTTTTTAGGACCCCCACGGATCTCGCACCTAACCCCATCATCCTACATCGAAGATCAACCTCTCTCTCCACGGCTCATCAACCCGACCCCACCTGAGTGATTCGTCTGGATGGAACCCACGGGACAAGTGTAAGGCCGTGGTTGAGGCAAGCAAAGGACTTACAGTGCGGTGCGGGTGCAGGGTAGCAGGATCCGTGAAGTCTACTTTAACAAAATACAAAATGGATATGTTGAAGAGTAAAGTAATGTAATGATAGACTGAGAGCGTAGGAGGAAAGGGTTTTGGTATAAATTAAGGAAGGAAGGAGGAGGGAGAGGAACATAAGGAATAATGGAATCTAATGATGAAATTTACGTTCTTGTCTGGGTACGTTTTTCCAGCTGTAGGAAAGGGGAGAGCCAGACAATACGGTCAAACTAAATTATCCGGTCAACATGGTAGCCTGGTTGTGATCTTGCTGGAAGCCCCTCAAAATACCAAAAATCCGACATTAACGCCTCATTTTCTCCTTCATCATGATCTACTCCAGTAATACGACACCATTTTGAGTCACCTATCTATAAAGCTTATGATTAAATGCTCATCAAACGAATCAAATCGACCTTCTTTTTTTTTTTTAAGCACCCTGGGACACTGGTGGTAGTTTCAGCTTAATGATGGATCCACATGAAATACAAGAGGTTCGGTCTCCCTGGAAAAGTAAATATATTTATCCGCTCCCTAGTTTCTACAAAATAATTTCAATCTGGTATTCAAAAACTTTTTCCTTCTGAAATTTGGATATCGTGGGCGCAGATACTAACCCAGAAAAACGATATAGTTAACAACAAAAATAACGTATAGACAAGAAGAAAAACTCATGACAATAGGGAAGAAAAAATATTTCTTAATTATAACAAGTTTGAACTTTGAAGGAAAACCTAAAACGGTAAAACTAAAACCTGTAAACTTAGTAACAGTGCACGCAGAGCCCTGACTTAAAAAATTCTTTAAAACCTTTAAAAAAAATAAATTGCCTCTCTTACCTATCTACGTGCTTCATGAAATAGAGGCCTCGTAGTCCTGTATAATAGGTGCAAGATACAAGAGAAATAAATAAGCAGTAAACTTTGTTTATTTGCATGAGACTCGTATTAATATCAATTTTTTGTTTTTTTAACTGACTACATCTTGTGTAAACAGGGAAACAGGTTCAAGTTGAAACGTGGACGCAGTTCATAAACATTTTCTCTCATGGTGGCCTAAATGGGTAGCTCCTGACTAGTCAATGCTTGTAATTAATGTCTACACAAGGCGACAGCGACATGCTTGACATTGTAAATTTGTAATGCAAAATAATAAAAATAGAAAGGCCCGACTTGAAAAATTATTTTGTCGTTGATCTTGTGAATATGCAGACGATGGATACATGAAAGTGTGAATAATTAGCAAAGATTCTTAATTTTTATTTTTATTTCTTTTACTGTCTCGCTGTGCTTCACACTTTCATTTCAAGCTAATAGTATTCTTCATCGCCGTGGAAAACAGCAGATTTGACAGGGGAAACCAAATCTCTGCGAAGTCAAAGCAACTTTCCGATTCGCTGATTCTGACTTAACAAACAGAAGAGGAAAATGAGAGGGAAATAAATATATGAATGTAGATTTTAAAAGAGGGAAAAGAACAGTAACAGGAAAACCCCAAAACAAAATGTTATGCAGCTAGCGTTGCAGCAGGAGTAATATTTGACAAATAGGGGTGGGCCTCTAATTAGCAGCGTTTTATGATGCAATCACAAATGTTCGAGGTTGTCGTCCCATGACCTAAAAAATATTAATTCAGTGGGCGAAAGGGACATCGACCCAACCACAAGGGTGAGCTAATAAGTGAGGCAAAATAGGCCAAACAGATGACACCAATGTAACTCACTTGTTCATGTCAGAATTAAGATTAAGTTAATGCTTAAAGAAGCGTCAAGAAGATAAGCTGCGATCACGCGTGCGAGTGAAGGGCCTCGCGTTTCACCTTAGCCTGTATATAACTAACCCTACTTGGTGGTCCTCCCCATTTAGCAATGATGGTTTTATGTCCTAACACAAGAATCTCTCCTGATGTGTTCCTCTTCTTTGTATCGCAATGGATTGTATCTCACCCCTTCATTATATGTGATCAGCCTCCCTCCTCAACATAATGAATATGAAAGAGAGGATCTTTGCTTTAGCAAGTTAACTTCTCCACTTTTAAAGAAAGCCTTTTCTCTTCTTTTCTTTATATAAAGTTGCCGACTCTTTACTTTTTCCAGGTAGACAAATGACTTCTCGTACATATAAAAACCCAACAATCACTCGCAGCATAATTGTTTATTATATTGCTAATAATAATTATCAGGGGAGATTAGAATCTGAGGAGAGCACACCACACCCGCCTAAAGGTGAATTAAGGGAAACCGCAGAGTTGAGCTTTTTGAGAGAGGAGTCGTAAAGGAAATAATGGGAGAGCATGCGCAGAGGATGGGAAGAAGGGGAAGTAATGATAATAATGAGGTTCCTTTAAAATTGAAACTGAAAAGGCTGCTCTATAATATTAAGGAGGGCTCTACACCTTGTGATGCTTCCTTTCTGATGCAGCTCACCAAACCCATGACGGCTCACAAAAGGGCAATCATTTGAAGACATTGATGTTTCCACTAAAAGAAGTTTCTCCGCTTCTCAATGGCAGATATGTTTTGTTTATATATATATTTTGGTACAGTTTCATTTGTTTATTCAATTCCTATGATGAGATATTTCAGGAACAGGACTGGCATTCTGACCCAGCAGGCCGATGGTTTCGTTCTCACATAATCTGGTCAAGATATTAAGAAAGGAAAAAAAAAAAAATTGCGAAAACGAGAGTGGCCAGCTTCAGCCGGGGCTCCATCTCAGAACGGACCTATTTGCTGACCTCAAGATTTATTAAAAAGGATGGAGAGAAGCTGCAGAATGATGCAGAGTGGGAACAGTGGCGTAATATGCAAATATAAGAGAATTATGGTTGTTTATGATCACGTGCTTTGGGAACATCAAAATGATATCGTAAATAACTCTTTCACAGAGCCTGATGGGTTATTATGCATAATGATGATGATGATAACGATTTACTTGAGTTGGATTAAAGGCACATAATTAAAGATGTTTCCTTCGCTTTTGTTGATGGTAATGATAGTGGGCAATCTTGAACTGTTTAGATGGTCTCATAGAAACCACAAATTAATATCTTGCCACAGGATGAGCTGATCAGAATAGCGTATTAGATTCCAAAAGCAAGTTTGAAAATGGATGGATTCCTACCGACCAATCTATGGATTTACATCACCCGCTTTAAGTTCCATCATTTGGTTTGGAAATGTTCAGTTCAACGAAAAAACTGATGAAAAACCTGCCACGATGAGATTCACAACTAGAATGGCTATTCTCACTTCTCCGCAAAGAAATGCATTCCATTTGATGGCCCAAATTAATGGGCACTTTTGGTCAATGTCCATATCGTGTACTCAACAAAAGCTCGTACCAAAAAAAAAAAAAAGAGAGCCTCCCTCAGAATGTTTATTGGACGTGACTTTTAGGCACCGCGAATCATGTAAAATTTTGAGATTCTGAAATTGAATATGTATATCTTCGCTGCTGATGCCTGGTACTCTGAGCAGAGCATAAATGGCTGGTCAAAAAAAGAGCAGAGCACCAATGGTTCCTCTAATTTTAAAGGCCATTGATTCAAAAAACAGTAAAACGTAAAATGAGAGTTTGGAGAACAAGGTTATGTGGTATATCAGTTAGCGTATAAATTCCTTAGAATTCCTAGGAATTGTCTTTCTCTGAGCAATAACATATTTCAACATGGACATATCTTCTATGATTTTATTCCGGTATAACCACGCTTGATTGACATTAGTCATGGGAATAGGCTCTTCGGCCGAAATCATCATTCGTTGAAAATTTTGAGTATAAAAAGGAGTTCACTGATTTCGAAAGATTAAAAAAACTATTAAATTACTTAATTATAGCACATGTTACATGATTTCTCTAAATTAATCAACTAGGTCTTAATATCATGAATATAAATAATTTAAAGTAATTTGTAACTATCTTAATTCTTTAATTAGTCAACTAAGTCTTAATATCAGAGGTAGTAATATTGTGCACGTATCAATCCTTGTTCAGACGCTTCTATTACTTCATTGTCCTCCTCTTTTGAAAAATCTATATAATCATTATCATTTTTGTCCATTTTATTCTTTATCGCCGGATCCCATTCCAACCATCCCTAACAGCCATAGCGTGGATAATATCAATATCAATTCCAATTTTTAATGTAAAATATAATAATTATTGCTCAAAAAATCATTGTAAATCGTGTGATGCTATTTATAAACCGTGAATGGTTTTGTCATTGCTTGGTCTCTTGCCAAGATGATGATGAAAATATGTTATGTTGTAGCTATTTAATTGGCTCTGTATTTGATAGGTTCACATGTTTTCTGACAAGATCAACTTGCCTGGCTCTCTTTAATTAGTTTATTAATATCATTGGAGTTATTCCTTAATTTATTTTCTTATCAGTGATCCCGAAATGGGACATGGACGATTTCTTTTTCTGGCTTTTGCAAGACTGAGATGTAGGAAGAGGAGTTCGGGGCGGCTTCCAGAGTGAAAGGTGCAAAGCCCATAGTGGTGAGAAGTCAAACAGTATTACAGATAAAGGCCCATCAATAAGGGAATTTCAGCCCACTAAGTAAGCGAAATTATAATCTGAGGCCCAGCCCTACAAATGTCACCTAAATGACTAAAGAAGTGTTTGGATGAAATCAAACCATAGTTTAGAGAATAGCTTACAGATAATAGATTTTATGAAAAAGTGATTCTGATAAAGTGAAAGTGTTGGGATAGTTGTTACCAGAAACACTTTTTATATGCGCAAATTACTAAAAAAAGCACAAGTTAATATGATAATTATATAAAAAATAGATTTTATACTATATTTTAATTTGGAGAAATAAATTTTTTAATAATATATTTTTTCCAACATAATTAATAATATATAAGATAATGTTATTAATAAATAATTAATATGTGTATATATATTTATAAAAAAATAATTGATGGGTGTTAAAATCATATTACCATTTGGATTTACTCTGACAGGCACAATCGTACTCTTCAATTTGAACCAGAAGTAGAATAAATTCACTTCTTCTGAAATTATGGTTTTGGTTCAAAACTATGGTTTGTCAATTTCTTTTTCTGTTTGGCAAGTTTGGAACCCAAATTATGGTTTGGGTTCTAAAATCATGGTTTTAAAGGTTGGCCGAATAGGCCCTAAATCTTGGACAATTTCCACATGAAAAATATCAACTCCATTACCCAACTTATATTTCGAATTAATTTTTTTAATTTGCACGCTGGACTATATATATATATATATAGTCTGACTACTTCAATTTGATCATATAAAATTCAAACTTTTAACTTTGATTTTAACCTAATTTCGTTTTTGTCACCCAAACTTGTCTTAGGTGGCTTTAACTGAATAGATACATACATACATATTAAGAAAACCACTCAATTTTATTAAAAATAAAAAAGGCTGAGCATTTACATTTAAAATTTATTTTATTTAATTATTATATGATCCCTAGCCAAGAATAACATTAGCTTGAATGTAGCTATCAATGTTAAGTCACACGCATAATCCGTTCTTGTGAGCATCTCCCCCTGAAATCACCGATGTCCACCCAAAAATTGAGGACAAAAATCAACATAAATGTCTTGTTAATAAAAAAAATATTTCTTTGGTGAATAGAAAAATTTACGGATGCGAGAGAGAGAGAGAAATTGAAATGGGGGATGTGACAGAAATAAATGGAGGGGGGGCCCGCAGACAGAAAAGTAATGGAATTTGAAATGGGGAAAGGGAGAGGGGTTACAGCGGAGACAGAAGAAAGACGGCGTTAAGTGCCACGTGGATCGGAGCAGCCCCCTCTCTGCTCTATCACGAGCCACTTCTGTCACCTCCTTAAGATTCTCACTTAGATACGCGACGTTGACACCTCCCCACCTCCTTCCCGCCATTCACCGCTTCTTCATCTTTCAATTATTTTCATTATTTTTTAAAGAATGTTTAGATAGAAATTAAATTATAATTTTAAAAATATTTTTATAATATATAAAATAAATATACGGATGAATTTATCTCATTTTACAGAAAAGTATTTTTTAAAAACATTTATATAGGTTCCAAACACCGTTTTAGAATCACCCCTACCCTAATTTTCAATGACCCTGGTATGTTTTATTCTACGATTAAAAAAAAAATCATGATTTTGTTATGTACTGTATTAATTTCAATTCAACGCTTCATGGTAAAGTATCATTTTTTTTTTTTTTGGGTTTGATAAAATGGAGGAGCTAAGAGGGGAAATTAAATTTCGCCTGTATTCATTATATATGCCATGCAGTGTATGGTTGTACCATGGTACTAGAACTGCTATATTCAGAAGGGGCTTTCACGGTAGAGCATGCTGGCTGGTGCTGGAGAAATGACAGAGAGACCACAAATATGAGACACGGAACAATTTAAGTCCCAGCGAAACAGGCAGGAGGGTGATGGCCAAATTAAGGACACAACGGACATTTCATGTCAGATACCGGAAGGCATGCCCCTCTGACTCAGGGGCCCCCTCCTGCTCTGTCCTTCTTCCTTATCCGGCCCCTTTATGCCATCCCTCTCTGCCACTTGATTTTTATAACACAGCTTACGACTTAGAACCCATCATGTTGTTTTTTTTTACCTGAAAACTCATCATGTTGTAACAACCCAGTATTATATACAAAATAGTCTGGACACTGGACAGCCATGTGCTCCATATTTATGTTGGCATCCAAATCCACCTGCGAAACCTGAGAACGCGGGGACCAAATTCACAGGGAAAAAAATGAGGCAGTAAAGTGATTAATTGCGTTTGGAACAAGTCTCCTTGGACGAAACATGGTTCTCCTGTAGGGGACATATATTCACACCTTATTCTTTCCCTTTCAATTACAGCTCTACGCATTTACAAGGTTTCTTTGGTCCCCTCCTTACCTCCTCCTCCTATTATTCCAGTACACGACATCTGATCAACTTGGAGCATTCTCTTATAAGTTTTTAAGCAACTTGCAATTCATCACGTATAAATAAGGTTCTCTCCCGTCTCTTATCTTTCTGGGACCATCTCTGTTTCCGTCCTTCGTGGGGACCTTCCCTTCTTTCAACACATCAACTTAGAAACTCGGGCTATATTGTAGTTATCTGTCTACTTTCATTCCACTGTGGGCCTTCAAAACCACCCCATTATATTTGCCCCGTCCCCTAATGAAATCCCAAAACCATGCCCATTTGAGACGGCCCTTCTTTCCCATTTGTTACAGAGCCGTGCTTTATCTTCAATCATGCAGAGTCTTTTTTTGACACTACGATTTTATCCGTGGCCTATGGGACGTTGGTTTTGATTTGACCAGCGTGCCCCCACGCACCTTGTCATTTTCTTGATAACAAAGTCCAAAATTTCTCAACACTTGAGAGATGCGAATATGTTCAACTTTAATTATATTCACTTTGAACTCAACCACCACATGCCCGGTCTTTAATTTGTTATCCTAACGTGGGGTCCTTTCAATGTCTTCAATGCGCTAAGCATGTACGTACGTAATTCTGAAGTTTTCTTGGCCAAGTTTTCAACTTATGATAGAACTTGTGCGATGATCCAGCTCATGCGCAAACCTGCCTTTTCATCCTGTCCACTCCCATATGCCACCGTTTGTTTGTGCTGGGGTTAGTTTGCTTAAGCTGTCCACAATAAAAGGGTCTGTAATCATATCTGTTGACTAATCTCCAGAGATGGAATGAAAAACCATAGAAGCGGATCTTACTTTTATCCTCCCTCTCTGTTCATATGGGGATATCTCTTTTACTTTGTCTTCTTTTCTACGAGAATTGGCTAGCTTTTTTGACCATCCATCTTATTATAGCCTAGCCTTTTGTTTTTCATGCAATCTGCTTCTTGCTGTGTTCCACCTTTTGATATGCCTGCTTTTTTCCTTGTCCAAAAAATAAGCACCGTTTTGAATTCATCGAAGACCATGCTAGTTTTCTACGCAACAAATCAACCGAAAAATCTCATAATTGGAGGGATTTTTATTTTTCACTTTAGATATCATAGGATATATGCTTCTTGAAAAGGAAATAATACAAACGTGTTCTTTTTCCTTGCGGTGGCCAAAGAGTGCTTGGTTCTTTTTTTCACGCTGAACTTAGAATTTCATTATCCAAGGCGTAAATTCAAAGACACCATACTTTTTTTGTCCATCTCACATGGATTTTCTTAAATGGGAGGCCAAAGTATATGCCTTAAGTACAACTACTAATCTGATACACGTAAAACAGTATGTGAACTGGTGTACCCAACAAAACAGTATAAACTAGTTACTTTCATTCAAGACAATAAAGGACATTTAATTACTGACCTCACTGTTGCCCTCATGCACTCAAATCTGCCACCATTATTGAACTCACTTTCTTCCGTAAGTGGATTGTGTACTATTCACAGCATTTATACCTAATCCCCCGTTGCGCTTAGTTGTAACAGCATTTTAAAATCACCTAACAATTGGTTGAGACAATAATTTTTAACAAGGAAAAAAACGAAGAGGTGGCAGCTGGATGCCTCAGCCTCATGTATGATCACTCTGAAGACCCTGTCGTTTTCGTCTTCTGCTACAGAACCACGACGTTGTAGTAAAATAATTGAGATTACATGGCGCAAAGTTGCAAAAAAGAGGCATGGTGCAAAGAAACAGCTATTCCCAACTTCAACTCAGGAACTATTCCCAGCTTTTCCGGCATTAATTCCTCGTTGTCGTCCTATGTAATTATAATGGTCGATATAATTAAAGTTTTGGACAACACGAGCGGCACACACGTGGGATATCGGCCCATACAGGATGTTACTGTAGTTGTCTCAATGCTCTAACCTCTAAAGCATTCGCACCAGGACATGGATTCACTTTATGACCCCCCCAATATCTGCTTGGAATACGGCAAAGTGGAGTTTATGAATTAAAAAAGACGGCAAATTTTCACCCGCACAACAGCTTTTGCATAAAATAAAATTTTAGTGGTGTCCCCTACTAATTATGACAATTAAACCAACCAGAACCTTTCATGCAAGAATCTCCGCAAGCACTCGCTTTTCAAAATAATGAAGGAATGGAGCCTTCGCTGCCTTATGAGAAAGGTTAAAGCAATGATTGCGTTATGCAGATAGAGGAACAAGTATTGGCAACAAAACGATGTGGCGTGGTCAATGCAGGAGCCTTTTTGCATTATTGGGGAAACATATTGAGCTGGTTCTTGTACTTAGCTGGAACTAGTAGAACAGCAACTTCAAAAAAGCAAGATCAATAATGCAAGGGCTACACTTCTATATTGCTAACATCATTTCACAGAAGTTAATCATTAGCCCGCCTTCCTAAATTAATGACACCTTTCCCCCCCCACAAATCTGCATATTATCCCCCATTCCAATATTTTTTTCCCAAAAAAAAGAAGGCTTTTACACTTTGGTTACAGACAGATGACAGATAAATGGTCCCTACCCCATCTGTCGTTAATCCCCCAAATTCCTCCACTAACGACTTTGAAGAACAAACATTCATTCACCTTTTTCCGCTATCAATGTTTTTTCTTGCCTTGTTGCATCATCATGCAAAATTCAACTATCGTTCCAAGCAGCAAATACTGGCAAGTGAGACATTGAAAGAGCAGACGCTGGCCTCAACGTCTGAGATGCTGCCGAAGGGAACCACGAACTAACTCCACTACCTATGGGGCTAACAATCTTTGAAGCTATTGGAGGAGGCTTTGGAAACAGAATGGTGGGGCCAGCTTTATCCGGACTTCCCTCTCTTGAGCTGCTTAGGCTCGTGACCAGCGAGGATGGGTTTGAAAAATGAGTGCCTATCTTTGTAGTGTCCTCCAGCATGGCCTGACCTGAGCTCGCAGAGTCAATCCCAATGAGATCCTGTAGGGACGCAGATATGGCTGAATTCCTGTAATTTCCGCAGTTCCCGGTTTTCTGATCACAGCTATTTGGAGGATACAACATCTTCCAATCTGAACCGGTGTCGTTCTTGTTCCTCTGGGCTAGAACCGCTTCCCCATTGCTATGGTTATTGTACTCTAGGGCTTCTATTCTTGGTTCGCTATCTTTATTTCGTCGAGCCAGCTCACCAGCCAGAAGTGTATTGCTGGCCATGATCCTGTCCACATCGTACCTAGATATGTCGAAGTTCGTCACTGCGTTCACACCACGGAACTTGATTGCAGCTATGTCATATGCTTCAGCTGCTTCCTCCTGAGTGCCTGAGGGAGAAAAAAATCAGCAAAGATATTTAAAAAAAGAAAAAAAGAAGAGAATTTTCAAAAGCTTTCACTTTTGTGAGGCCATTGTTGTGGTTGAGATACCCCTTTTTGTATTTCTTTGTCATGGTATCAGAAAAAAACAGCCTTAGAAAAGTAACTAGTGAATCTCAACTCTCAAAGGAGGGGTATGTGGCCAGCCTTGTCAAAAGCATCGGTAGTCACTAGTGTCTGCCGAAAGAGGCATTGAAGTAGAAATGACAATATAAGAAATAGGTCCAGGGTCACTACTTTAAAGCACGCTGGCGCCTAACACAAAATATTCTTCGCCTCAAATCCAGCAATATTCTTGATGAATTTAACAGCAACGTGAATGATATCGAAAATATGGAAGAACTTACTGAATGTTCCAAGATAAAGATCCTTGTTTCCAGCAACTCTACCTATCCTTGCTTGCCATCTTCCATGTTGATGATGCCTGCAAAATAACAAAAACTGGAATGAGTCACTAACAAGTCAACATTTCCTCGTTCAAGAGAAAATGCGGCAGCTGAATCAAATTCAACCTTGTCACTCCTCTATACATTGAAGCTCCTCTGGAAAAACCACTGCTTTTTCTGCAAAACAAATAAATGCTTGATCAAAATCCTCCCTAAGATAAATGATACATTATGTCAACTTAATTTGATAAACCCCTTCATCATTATCTGTAGTGCTACCTTCTCAAGTGGGCAACGTATTCTTGCCTGCTCATGTTTTTCATTTCTTCTAGTTCAACCTGGTAATTTTCCAACTGCCATAGAAAATGAAAATAATGAAATTCCCGAATCAAAGCAAGAATGCGCTAACAGAAAAAAATGAAGAAAAAAGGCATTGAACAGCAAATATATACCGGAAAGTTAATATGGGTTGAGGCTCCCCAGTACTTGAGGGCTGCAAGATCGTAGGCTCTTGCAGCTTTCTCTTCCATGTCATAGCCCCCTAAGTTTCAAAAGCAAAATCCAACACTTAGCAGCTAACAATCACAAGACCCCTGTAATTCTCAGAATTCGCAATAAAGGACTTACCCAAATAAACTGCAACAACGCAACATTAGATCGGTCGGCATCCACATCAGTGAACATGAGAGACACGAGTTGGTGACACAGTTATGAGTCGAGTGGACCAAACAATTGCAGTAGAAATACATAATACTTGAAAAATCCAAACACAAAGTAATGGCCATGACTTCCATTGTCTCACTAACCTTGTCTTCCTTTCCTCGTCTGACCTTCCTTCTTACAACTGTTATCCCATAAATGCGCTTCATATCTGCCAGTCCACCGGTGCCTGATACACAGCGATTCACAGCTAGCTATGAGCCACCGGACAGTAGAAGGTTTCAACTAAATGATATTAAGTTGAAATAACAGCACAAAGAGATTAACCAAAGGGGACGCAAAATAGACGGTTTAACAAAGAAGATTGCGGGATGAACCAACCTAGTGACGCCTCGGAACTGAGACGTTCTCTGGCCAAAAGTGTCGATCGATTTCCTATGCACAGGTTGTTTCTGGCCCAACTTTCCAGGCCCTCTCTTCTTGGCTTCCATTGCTACCATGTCACTCGCAGAAGGCGAAATCTGCTGTGGAGCAGTTACACAGCTAGACTGCGAACCAGGGCTCACGGATAAGCCGAGGGACTGTAAATCTCCACACCCAACTTTACCGACTGACCCGGATGCTCCGCCATCATCCTCCATGCGTCCATCCTTTTTCTGCTCTAAACCTTGTTGAGCAGAATATTCCCTGCCGGGAACCACCCAGTTTTTCAGACAAGCCATGCCTTCCACGGACATTGGTTGCATATGGGGGTCCTTGCTTTGTTGCTCCAATGGCGATGGATAAATAGCATGGCAAGCGATTCCAGAATAATAAGGATGTGCCTGCGCAGGCACGGGGTCTTGCTGTCTGAAAGGCTCCGAAAGAAAGTCAAGAGAATGATCTCTGTGGGCTTGAGTCTGTGCATTCTGAGCGCCATAGTAGATGCTGTCGAGGCTCAAAGTTGCATCGTGAGTCCCCATAGTTGCACCACCTAGAAAGTCCTCCAGTTTCGGAGACGAATTCGGCATCATCACTTGCAAAATAGCGACATAAGATTATAATTAAAGTGCCATAAAACTAATCTTCAAAAAGTTGACAACTTTTGTAGGCGCCGTCTAGACTTGATTCTTAAGGGGGGAAAATAGGTATATATAAAATAGATTTTATAACAAAGCGTGTCGATACCTTGAGTTTGTGATCTAGTGAGCGCTTCCATTATACAGAGGGAGCCATCGGACTTGAGAGGCATGACGGTCAACGGAGAATGAAAGCCTGCGTTCTCCGGTGCACCATAACATATTCCGTAAGTGCTGAGCTGAGAAGGCGACAAACAAAAGCTTGTCGGAACAGAGCTAGAAACAGCAGCAGCAGAAGGCTGAGGTTGATGGTGATCGTGATGATGGAGGGGAGGGCCAGGAGAGTGCTCCATTTTCATGTGGGGTGACAGAGAGAACCCCAACCAGTTTTGATTACTATTATTATTCTCACTCCCGTCGTTGTTCCTGCTATCATTCATAGACTTCATCTTCTTCAAACCTCGCTCTCTCTCACTGTGTCTTTTCCTTTTTCTTTCTTATCCTCAAAGGTTTGAACTTTGTTAGCAGTGTCTCTCGCAGCAAGGCAAGTCAATCATTGGGCAGCAAATAAACTAATCATAACGAAAACCTCTTTGCCTCCTGCGTATAGATGAGAGAACGACTGGGGCTTTTGGCTTTTGTTGGGTCGGCACAGGCTACAGCAAATTTCTCAACGAACCATACATACTCTCTCTTTGGTTGTATCTTGAGAGCACTCCTCTTACATAAAATCTGCGTCTCGATCTCTCCACCCCGAAGCCAACAAAACTGGTCTCTTTAAACTAAGCAAAAAGAATGAATTCCCAGCAAGCAACGCACCCGCTTCATTCCCATAGGGATCTGTGTATATGAGAAAGACCACGTCTTTTGCTTTTCCTCTCTTTTGCTTTTTCTTTTAAAATTTAGGGTCTGCCCTCTTATCACCTCCCAGCCTTCCACCCAACTTATAACTATTGCTTAAACCCTACCATAAACCCGGAATCAGCATAACCCAGAATAAAAACACACCTCCAAGTCCACGAGGGCTGGTTCTAACAAGCGCAGAAGAATGACCTCAAAGCTTTAAATACAGGTTTAAATCACTCTATGACTGTGCTTTCTGAGGACGTAAGCATGTATAAAAGGCAGGAAAAAAAAATAAAAAGAGTACTGTAAATCTAGTGGGGTGAAAATATCCAATCGGGTGAGGTGTGGAGGAGGGAAATGGGCGAGGGGAAAAGATAAGTGAGGGAGTAATAGAGGAAGCCAAAAACTAATTTGCTTTTGAAATTAAGAAAGGGTTTGACGGGCTGCCAATATATCTGTACTGCGGTCACTTCGTACAGTACACCCAACCATTCTACCCCACTCTGCAGCCCACACTGCTTCATCTATTTTCAATTCTTATATAAAGTGTTCAAATATCTAAAAATATTTATAAAGGATCACGGATCACCCATCTAAAAGTTTTTTTTTTCAGTTTTCAATTTTTCATGTACCTTGAATATTTGTTATTATATTTGACAATTAAATTATATGATTTTATTATATTTTTAATAGTTAAACTTAATGACAAAAAACAATTCAAATATAAATAATGCGAAATAAAACTTTTAAGATATATAAAAACCAAAAGAAAATTAGGTGTTGAACTGCTGGGTGCTCTTACATATTGCCCTTTGGTAAATATTTTCAAATTATTTAAGTACCTTATTCCTAATTTTTTTAAAAATTCCGTTTCACTTTTCTTCGTGCCTTCCTCTTTTTCTCCCTTTTATTTCAACATGAGAAAAAGCAATTTTTCTTGCCTTCACATTTTTATTTAAAAAACAATTAATTGCCAGTAAGAAATGGAAACAAGGGCCGATGGAACGAAAGCCGAGTTGGGGTTTTTTTTTTTTTGTAAATGATAACTGAAAAACAAGTAACAAAACAAGAGCGCAAACCAATCTAACAAATCTTACTCTCCTTCATTACCATCCGTGTCAGAAATATCAAGAGGAAGGTGATCAAGAATGTAAAAATTGATGACAATTTTTACATTCTTGATCACCTTCCTCCTATATTTCTTCTTCCTTTCTTATTTTCGTAAGTATAATTTGGTGGGGGTTCACGGGCACCATAGATGGGAAACAGCGGCGGCCATCTGGAGAGAGTTTTCTTGTGGGTCATCCGGGGGAGGGGAACACCTACCCGATCCCACTCTCCTCTGCCATTAGCATCTAGATGGCTATGGCATTTACAATCTTACACTTATGTTCTAAATTATTAAGAGTCATTCACGCCAAAGACAGGTATTTATAAAAATAATAAAAACTAAAAAGCATCTGTCTAGATCAATCACTGATAATTAATAATTAACAAATATTAACCATTCTAAGATGATGAGTGACTTTATTAGAACATGATATTATTGGTTATTAGATGGTTTCAGTTACCATTGCTGGTTTAAGTTGCTCGTCTGTGTGGAATATCTTCTTTCAACCTTTTTCAATTTTTCAAATGAAAAAAATCGTAAACGGGGAGTTTATCCAAGAAAAATCTGAAAGTAATTATATTAAGGCTACAAAATTCAAAATGACAAAATTGAGTATAATCAGCTCGCCAAAAATTATACTTATATTTTATAATAAGGCCGCAAAATAAATTTTTTATTTTGTAATATGCATTCATGTCACCTTTTACCTTTTTTCTTTTGTAAATATAAGTATTCTCCTATTAAAAATAGTCCTATTTAAGACACTATCAGACACTAAACGTGGATAATTTTCTCAACTTTTTTACAGGAGAAAATTATATATGTCTTGAAATGTGCAAACATAAATTGAAGTTAACACGAAGTCGGGAAACCGAGCTCAGCGAGTGGATATAAATTTTCCAAGAATAAAACCTCATGATATTTCTTGACAATTTAACGTCTTTACATGATATGATATGTATAAATAAGACTTTATAATCAGGATGAGTAATAAAATATAAGAAGTATTACGGGAACAACTACAGGACATGTCAAAATATGTATGCGACGAGGGAGACACGTGTTAGTAGTATTTTGTCAAACATAAAAATCAAAATGTGATGGAGATGTGAATTTTGTTTGTTCCTGGCGGTCGTGGGGTCATAATCGTGACTTTCATTACCTCAAGCCTTTGGCTGACAATACCCATATTATTTAACCATTCTTCTTGTTACGATGAAGATTTGTCGGACATGTTTTAGAGTCTCCCTCTCTTTCTTATCAGCCTCTTCATCCATATTACAATGTCCAGAAACAGTACTGTAGCCTGTATTTGTTACTTCAAGTTTCATTAAATCAGGGAAGTTGAATTATAGTGAATTAAATTATGTGGAAAGTACGTAGGGGATAATTTAGTTAAGATAAAGAAATTAGGGAAGAAAGGAGGAAATGGAAAAAGAGAGGGAACGAGAAGTGACGCTCGAGAGGGAGCGTGAGAGCTGAAAAGAGGGCAGCGGGGAATGCTTTTTCCGTGGCGTCCGAGTGAGTAGTCAACACCTGCTTCCCGACAAACAAACTTTCACTGGGCCCCACTCCTTCTCCCCCAGTCCATATTGCCCCACAGTCATCGTACCCTTTTTATTGCTGCTATTGTTATTATAATATCCCCTAATCATTATTATTTTTTGGATAAAAGCTGGATACCATCCGATCAATCAAAGTACAGCAATATTAAAGCCTAAATAATATAAAACTAATTTAAAAAAATAAAAAAATTATTAAATTATTTAAATTTATTATTTTCTAAACTGACTTGTCTTACTTATAAACTGATTAATTATTTATATGAGTATTTTAGAGATATCATGTAACATGTTATAATTAAGTAATTTAGTGTTAGATCCGATCTAAACATAAGAACTGGGTCAATTTAAGTAAATTAAAAAATAATAATTTAAGTTAGTTAGTTATAATAAAGATGTGTTGTCTTTCTTAAAATATCATTGTCAATCAAGTATATTGGTTACTATTATTAAAAAGATTTTCTTAAAAAAATATAAATATGAGAAATAGAATAGATTGAGATCTTATGTTTAAGATCAAAATAAAAGTCAAATAAAAAGCTTATATTAGCATATCATGGCTTTGATTAATTTGGCCCACTAAACTGGTATGACCGGTCAAAGGATCTGTTAGCGTTGAGTTTCAACTTTACATGTATACGTTGGGAATAGGAATGGGCATTGGGCGGCAGCACAAAGGCATATTTTTATCTTGCATGATGAGCAATCCGGACGGCCCGAAATATGGCCAATGTTTTTGCGTGTCGACAAATTTTCAAACCCCAAATCATTTCGTTTTCAACCTTCATGCATGAATGCTATGTGCGTTTGCGCCGGGGGGGGGGGGGGGGGGAACACAAATCATCATTACAGATGCGAGATAAAGAGAACCATAACACAGAGACTGAATATATATATATGGGTTCATCCGTGCACGGAGGTGGGAGTGATTGCTTGGGTAATTATGGTGAAATGATCAGTGTATATCCACTATAGCCACTGTTCAACGCTTTTATTTGTTTTGTTTGGAAAGAAAAAGGGATCAGCGGGTACGATCCTTTGGCAAAGGACTGGCTGTGTTGGTTCACTTTCATGGACCTTCTCAATGAGCTCCAATTGTGCTGCTGCTGCCGCCATGCCATCTTCCTCCTTTTCTTTTATTTACTCTCTTCCCAGTTCCCACTACATATCTCATTTTAAATTTGAATTTTTACGCCACACTCGCGTCCCCCCCTTGCCTGATCTTGTGGATTATTAGTATATTTAATTCGCACAACGGCGAATTTAACCGTAATATCATTAATTTTACGAGGATGTGTGTGTCCCTTCCAAAAAGGGGGGGACCGTAGAGGGCTTGATGGGTCTTGAACCTCAAACATTTGGAAAAAGTTGTTCAAGATTTTAGCATTAAATTGATCGAGACATTTGTAGTCACAAACGAATGAAACATTTGATCTCAGGTCGTTGACCTAATTAACTCACTGTCGATACATCCGTTTGAAACTCGATACACGGCTGCGTGACAGAGACGGGGGTATATATTCTCATTCATAATCAAATTTGATTTTCGACTGTCATTGCAATGGCCTGAACACAAATGACGTTAGAGTTCAAATAAATCCGGAAGAAATGTTTCTGGGGAAAGCCACGAGGACAAGAAATCACACAGCATATTAGCAAGTTGAAATTGGCGGAACTTAATTATCAGATTTTTATCATTTTTAATTTAGACAGCATAATTTGAGAGGATTTTTTTTTTTCCAAATCAAGACATCTATTTGTGGCACAATAGAAGGCTTGTTGAAGGAAAATCTGACTCATTTTTCCGACCCAACTTAGCCCAATACTGTAAAGTTGCAGGACCTGTGTAGGACATTAGTATTATGTCATGGGTTGAGTTAGAGGAATTACAAGGAATGTACAATTTTCAAATAATAAGAGGATGCGAAAATATATGGGCAAGTGAGAGATGAAGGCGAAGGCGAAGGCGACAGAGGGGAGGAGGAAAGCAATAAATGAGAGAAGGCAGAGAATGGGATCACGTGAGATGACAAAATCCAAACAAAATCTAAGCCATCACGCCACCAAACTTTGTAGGTCCATCCATCCCACAAAAACCCTACGATCCATCTCTTATCTCTGCATCATAACTTCATTCAGTTTGTATCTCGCGAATCCATCTCCTGATTCCCTCCACCCTACTCTTTGGTCCCGTTTGGTACGAAGCATTGAAAATGAGGGATTGAGATTGAGATTGCAATTGAAAAAATCATTAAAATAGTACTTAGTATGAATAATTGTTTGTTATATGGGATTAGGTATACCCATAAAGGTGGGATTGGGGAATACCACTTCCCCCCATGGTATTCTCCAATCCCACATACATGGCTTTGATTAATCTCATATATCAAATAATCTCTTATATTAAACACTCTTGTAATAGATTTTTTCAATTGTAATCCCAATCCCAATCCCTCATTTTCAATGCTTTCTACCAAACGTAACCTTTATGTTCATCGATCCACTATCTACGTAGCTGTGCCCCTACCCACCACCTTCCTCTTCTCTCTCTCAGCCTGACCTGTATTGTCCATATCTGTGCTTCCATGTCCTGTCACCATCACTCCCAGATTCTCTCTCTGCCTTATGTATTCACCACAGTCTTCGCCTTCCTTTCTCTTTCATTTATAAATTTTATATCATACTTTCATCTTTCTTTTGCTTTTGGATTGAGATCACCTCATTACCCAACAACACTTCTGAGCCTGCCTATATGCTATATCCCTAGATTCCAGTCATTGTCACAAAATGTGGCACTTGTATTCCTACTGCCAAATATGCTGATGTGAATGTGAGAGGCCTGCCTTTTACGGCCAATGACACCAACCCGACCCCTCTTCATCAGGGTCCTCCCTGGCTACTTGCTCTCTTTACACCTTCCAGAATAGTCAAAAATACCATTATCATGATCACATTTCATTCAAGTGCGCCTACATGGATTTTCTCCGTGCTATTTTTTGGCTTCTTTCTCTATTCAATCTCCTGACCTCCACTTGTCATCTTATATAAATTATTTCTGATCGATCTCATTTAAAATCAGAAATAGTATTTTTTTATTCTTATAATATTAATATTACAGAGATATGTGTGTGGTTTTTTTGCATAAGATGCTTCCATATCCACAGCAGGGTTTTTGCAGCGGGTTGGTTTGCGTCTATCTATTGCACTGCATGCGTTGCCATCTGCTCATTAATGGAACAAGACCATGAAAATTTGTTTCTTTTTATGGTGTTATCGGTTTTCAAAACCAAGCATTAACTGACCTGCCAAGAATATACTGAAAATGAAAGCTAACCCCGCAACCCAAAAACCCTACAAACCCCTACCATCTTTTCCTATTTAAGTTCATTTCTCCACATCATCCAATAAAATAGCTCGTCCCTTTGTCCACAAGATAATTACGTGATGCTTTGTCTTGTGTTTCAGGCGTCTGCCTAATCCGGAAATAACGTCTTGAAAGATACTAATCTGAATCTGAAACTGATATATGTTATTATGTATACATAATTCATCAATCAACGAAAAGTGGTATTGATGGCGAAACGTAAGCCAATAAAAGTCAAAATCAACGATACATAAATGGAACTTCACACGCGATGTCAAGCAAGGTCAACTTTGCATAATGAGTAACTTGCAGAGGGAAAAAAAATAATGTGGAAACTTGAAAGAATTAAAAAATACACATAAGAGAGAGAGAAAACAGAAAAAAGAGAAGTCTGCAGAGAGGGATGTGATTTGACACCGCAGGCAGAGACTATAGAAACTTTTCCCGACGGCTTGCGGCACTAACAGCCTAGCCTATCCGATGAGCCCTATATCAGCTCAGCCCAGTGCTGTCCAATCCTTCTCCGATCTGTATCGTTTATATATATTTATGGATTTAAATAAGTTTTACATAAGACTTTTATGTTTTGGCCCCTGGTGTCGGCATCTGACCGACGAAATCAGGCCCCGGGACGCGGGCTGGCTTTGATATTAGGAAATCTAGGAGATGTTCAGATAGAATCACCGTCGTAGTTTTAAGAAGAATTTGGGGGTGTTTGGATAGAAACCAAACCATGGTTTCAAAAGTGCTTTTACGGATTACGAAGTAAATATGTGGAGGAGGTTACCTCGTTTTACGGAAAAGTGATTCTGAAATCTTGGTTTTGGTTTTGCCAAACACCCCTTTTGTCTCGTTTGAAAAGCATTTTTTTTCCTAATCCAAACACCCACTTGATTTAAATAAAGGATATTTGTGTAAACTGGAAAGAAAGAAAGTGAAGGGGGATGGGAATCCAGGGAGATCATAACTAAATTTTGTTAAAATTTGAGATCACTCGTTCGCTAAATTTGAGTAAATTCTCAATCGTCAGAGATACGATGAAAATGGTATAGATTGGCGATGTATTAGTCAGAATGTAATATGACTGCTGTTTTACGACAGCCTGATGATTTGCGCAGGTTCTCCTTATTTTAATTATTTTATTAAAAAAAAAACGTCGTTCAGTAGGAGAAATAGAGGGAAAATAGGCTTCTTCTTTTTGTCGCCTGAGAGGGAAAATAGGCTTACTACCTCCTGTCTTGTTTAGAAGATTTCATTTATAGGACTAGAAGTAATATTATCTAGTGGCATAAAAACTCGCCCCTTAAAACCTCAAGCCTGTTATCGCCCACACCGTTAATTGAACTTAAAAAGAAAAAAGGGCAAGGCTTTTATAAGTGGGGTGAACATTATTAACAAATAAGCTTCACCAGCACTCAATGTTGCTCCAGACTAAGAGGGTGTTTGGATAGAAACTAAACTATGGTTTCAGAAGTGCTTTTACGGATTACGAAGTAAATATGTGGAGGAGATTATCTCGTTTTGCGAAAAAGTGCTTCTGAAACCTAGGTTTTGGTTTTGCCAAACACCCCCTAAATGGAAATGAGGCCCATAAACTGTTGGGTCAGCAGTATTTGTATATTGCTTCTGTCTTCATTTATTGAACTCATGGGGAGTAGACTACTTAATTTCGTGTTAAAAAACACGCATTTATTTTCCAAGTCAATAAAAAATTGACCAGAATATTTATTTATTTATTTTTAAGAAAAAAAGAACCTACTTTTTAAAATTTCATCCTAAATAAAGTTAGTCGAGACTACGAACAACGAAGCAACAGGCTTGGAATGGAGCCGACTACTGCCGTGCTTGGTATACGCAAGATTTGCAGGAATATTAACTGTGGACCATGACAACGATGTAATATTCAGCATTTTATCACAATGTTCACTCTCTTTTTCCCCTTCCCCTAATTATAATATCCATGTCTCTTTCTCCCTTCTTTTCTGCTACGAAAATGATGAAGCCGTTGGCGGCAATCACGATGTATTCTTTGCTTATGGAGGGGCATGAGATCAACAACTAAAAGGCAAAAGAGTAATAGCAGCTCACAGATTAAACACGTAAGCCAATGATCCATAACCTGATTTCCGTATTATAGAAGAAGCTACCCTAGAATCGTGCTCATGGCCCTGAAGTATTCTGCGCCAAACTATATTGCACTATTATTTTTATTATCTTCTCTGGACAGTAAGGTATTACGTGAAAACGAACAGAAGCATTAGCAGCAGCTTCTCGTAGTACTCCCCTTTCGGACCCCATCTACCCCCTTGAGATCCCTGTACCAAAAAATAATAAAAAATGAATTGTGACAGTGTGTGAATTCTTGCGTGTTTATTCACAAAAGCTAGCATCCAGTAATAGTCACATGCTTTTTGATTCAGGTGAATGCATATTTCATGATGTTGATGGCAAGGCAGCTTCAAGTTTGAATTTGACAGTGAGAACTCAAAACAATATCAGGCTTTCTAGTTCTAGTGTTGTTGGCCATTGAACTATGCATCCAGCTTAATGACTAATTTTATCCAATGCACCCGGGCCCTTGGGGACACCAAGTGCCATGCAGCCCCAATGCCAACACCTCCTCCTTCTATTCTTACTATTCTAAAGGGTAAATGTACTCAAAAGTCAAAACCGAATTAGTTAATATTTATTCCTTCTGCTGCGTCGCTAATTCATTTTATGGCATGCTGAGCATCTCAAAATACAGGAAATCTCACAATCCAGTCGACAAAAGTGCATCTAGAAGAATGAGAGTAGATTAAAATGACTCACTGTACTGCATTATCTGATAAAAAAAACATAAAAGCAAACAAGTTTGCCTAAGAAAAGTGATAAGGAATCAATATATACCTCTTAGTAACATATGTACACATTAAAAGTGGGTTGAATTTTCAACTAGCCGCTACCATCTCCGTACTAACGACGTAAGCAACTGCAAAGGAGAACATAATTTATATCAGAATTCAGTACTTTTATTGCCCTCACAGAAGGCTACTCAATTGCTAATAGAATTTGTAACATAGCAATAAAAGCCAATAACAAGATCAGTATGCGGAATTCAAAAGAAACTATTAACAAATTGGGATTAATTTGCACAATGAACTGAAACTTGTCAGCATTGTAATTAGGTGTCATAATAAAAGTATAAAACAGCAGTCTGTAGGTTGTGTCAATATCTAATTTTCTAAAATTACGTATTAAAAATCAAGGGAAAACGCATAAACACCACTTTGGTCGCTCACAAATGGTTCCCTAAATTCTTGAAACTGAAATAAGCTCTTCACTTTCATATTTTCGGAGCTGGGTCCTCCTATCAATTTCATCCCCATCTTTGTTACTTTATAAATACCCCTAAATGCTAAACTGGGGACAAATGAGAGCTTGCCACGTGAGCTAAGGAGCTGAGGTCACATATGAGCTAACACTAACAGATGAAATAGATAAATATACCTATTTCATAAAGTATGAAAATTATGGAAAGTACATTCGAGTTTTGAAAGTTCATGGGGCTATTTACATTTAACGCAAAGGTTTACAAGCAGTTTTCATATTCTTGCCAAAAATTTTGAATCTAGTTTTAGCAATGACAAACAGGAATTCCTTGTGCTCACTCAAGATAGCAACGGCTGCTCTGTTGCTAGAAACTAGAAAATTAAAAAGTTCCTGTTTTTTCCCCTGGTCACAACAGCATAAAATTAGCAGACAGCAACAAGATCAGCAATATTATATGCAATTAGAAAACATATTCAGGAATACAGGACCACGGCATAAGATTCAATTTTATATGAAATCAGTTATACATGAAAAACCTGATCCAAACGTAGAATCAAAGAAGAAAACAAAAATTTCAGGATCAGCCGAAGAAAGAAGTTCATATACCTCAAAAAGTTCAAAGGGACTTCCACGGCGATAATCGTCGCTCTTCTTACTATTTTTAGATGGAAAAATAGTATATAATAATGCTCTAAACGTGGTCAGCAAAACAGCAGTGCTTCCCATACTCACAAAAATGAAACCGTAGTTTGGAAAATGACCTGTCGTTGCAGCCCTTATCATAATTCCTATCTGCCAAGAAGGTTAAAATTAAATAGTGAGAAACAATATCATTTCAAGGACAACCATGGTATGAAAGAAACGACTCCTATCACAATGTAATTTTGTTTTCACTTTGTGGATGGAGCAATCCCATTATCTCAACTGTTTAAAGTGCAGGTAATTTTCTTGTCAAACCATATATGAGTTAAAAGGAGTAAATTCAGATAACTAAGTCAAAGATAGATGTGAATTTACGACAAAATCAACCAAGACAACATTGAAAATGTCTTGTGGATAGAAGAAAACTAAAAGAGTTCAAGCAAGCATTCTTTTGGTCATAGAATTGGAAACAAAACATAAGCTATAGCGAAATAGCTAATTATGTGTATTAAAGCAATTGCAAAAGCCGCAATTTGTCATATTCAACTTACAGGGATCCCAAGAGCCCAAGATTTGGCAGTAGCTATGACACCCTTTGATAGACCATTCATTCCACGCCCATCCTCCCCGTAACCTCCGAGGAAGTAAGCACTCAAAAACCAGCCTGTGGTATTAAATTTTCCAATCTGTCAGTATCTTTTTATGCTATCCTTCCCTAATGAGAAACACGCAAATAAAAATATCGCTGCATTAATCAATTTAAAAACAATAAACAAGCATACCAGCTATGAAAGGGTCAGCCGTTTTTAGTGTCTCAATGTCAAAAGTTGATAACCCATGACTAAATCTTCCAATAGCCGCAAATAAAATCAAGGCCATCACATCCCCCCCAGCAAAAAGAGCCACACGTCTGCAACACAATAACCCAATACCATAATTTCCCACAGAATGTTAGCAAAAGCATTCCCTTTTATGCAAGCAATAAAATAATTAAACTTGCAAAAGTTAGAATTACCCCCATTTTCGAAAACGAGAAGAATTGCTGGGTTTCTCGAATTGGATCACACCTTCCAAAGGGAAATCTTTTCCACCCACGAAAACCATTTCGTCATTGGCGGAAGGAGCAGACGCGGTGGTGCTAGCGGAAGCTGAACCTGACTCGACGCTTCCCTCGGCCTTGGCGCGAGTAATTTGCAAGGGTTTTACATGGCTTCGTCTGGTGATCAATTTGGGTTTACGGTTGCCGAAGAGTGACGGATTTGCATCGACGAATTTCGCCGGGGACGGAAGGGAACATCTGGCAGACAGTGCTCCTCCAGGAGCTTGGCTAATCAGAATCATTCTCTCGCTATCACTATAGCCACCACTTTCGTCTTCCAGCACACAATATCGTTAAGCTAAGCTAACGAATGCCCAATTTTATATCTGATGTTATTTCCCCTTTTTCCCCATTTTTTCAGCCGTTGATCGGATTTGCCTCGCCTCAATATCCGCAAGAAAGTCCAAAATAGTGTGCGCGCGCGCGCGCGTGTAAAATTAAGAAAGCCAACTATCCGCAAGACACCCTTCACAGTTCACTCCCTCAGCAGATTCCCAGCGCGGTGAAAAATTATCGTCGGGGCGGCTATTAGTTACCTCGACTCTGCTCTGAGAATATTAACATTGATTGTCCATATAATTATGTAAAATGGAACATCTAAACGATGAGATTACCTTTTGTTTGGTGAATAAATTATGAATTACTTTATTTCAGTATTTTTACTTGCAAGACCAAAAAAGATATTCAAGACTTTTTATATTATTTGAGATATAACAACAATCCTCTCAGCAAAAATAATAATCCCAACTCCAAGTCTCAAATTAACCGCTCTCTCTCTCCCCTCGTATCTAATTTTATCAGTGTTTTTTATTTTATTTTTATGCAAATTCCGGGTACATAAATCTCGATAACGAACAAGACGCTCCATCAGAATCTTCCGAACAACATATGTTCTCGTTTTGAACCGAAAAAGAAAAATACACACTCTCATATATTACACAGAATTCATAGCATTGAAGTAACTTTCTAATGAATTTTTATGGCAAGGTCCTTTAAAAGAGAGGTAGGACGTATGACCAGTCTCGCCCGATTTCCACTTCAAGATCTCTCACATTGCAATTCAAACGGCTGGGTAACAGATCTCAGCGCCTTACCCTTACCAAGCATTACGGAGTTCGATCCAAATCATAACATCCAAAAGATATCACGATAACAACGGGCAGTGATTTGAAAAAGTCGCAATACATCACTAGGAGACCAGAAAATGACGTGACATTACCCATAATAATCTCATAAGCGCGCATCATGCACCGTACAATACAGCCAGTATTTCACATGTCAGCTCATCACATTGGTTTCAATCCCACTAGATTACGCATGAATAAACAACAATGTTATAAAATGCATTTAATTGTACGATTAGATTAGTTGGTGGACTATTTCACCCGACCTGTAACACAGGCTTTTTACCGTCGCAACGAGAATGAAAAATCTGAAGGAGGGCGGAGTCAGAGTACATGATATTGGAAGACCAATAAAGGTCTCAATGCATTTCAACCACGAAGGGTGCTAAAGATCGACAGAAGCAACGGTATGGAGTATGCAACAGTGAGATGGGCGATTCCATTCTGCAGACAAACATAGACAGCACCTATTTATAGACAAGAAAAACAGAAAAAAGGATTTCCAATGCCATTATTTTACATGAGCCCGAATCCTCTACTGATAAAACTCCAAAACTAGACATGACAGAAAGCTATAACTAATTTAACACATATTTATAGCACAGAAGAGGTAACTTGGCAAATTTTATACAGACCAGAATAAGAGTGACAAACTCTTCCACCATCCATCAAAGAATAGACCAACCTTTCATTGCCGCGTAAGGAGCAGTCAGCAAGAATTTACCTACGGGTTTTTAGGCCGAGTTATCCTTTTAGTCTGTTAGCTAGATGTCAGCACTGGTTTCTTTCAAACTTAGAGACTCCACTTCCTGCTTCAACTCTTCAATCTTAGGAGATGATGATGTAACATCAGCCGGTAGAAATCCATTGGCACTGAAAACCTGATTGGATTTAAAACTCGCTGCAGATCCCATGATGCCATTGTAGCCCCTAGTTTCAGTACCGAGTACACCCCTAACACTCCCAAATGCGTGGGTTGGAGAAGCATAAGGCACCTGGCATGTCTGAGCAGTTGCTACCGGAGGACCATACCAGAAATTCCTAGGAACATCAAATGGAACTGCAGATCCATTGCAGCCATACCCTCCCATAGGGAGCCAGCACCCATACATGTTAGATCCATAAAAATACAATCCATCCCCACTGTACCAGGGAAGAGGTGCAAACGCAGGGGGAATGTACCTAGGACTATACTGAGGGGAAGTTTTAGGGGCTCCTCTTCCATTCTTGTATCTCATTCTATTAACACCATCATAACCATGATTCCCGTCTTTTGGCACAGCCCTCTTGACCTCCACCTGTCTACCATTCAAGTCATGGAAGCTTTTCATCATCACACTTTCAACAGATTCTTCCGAATCAAATGTAATGAAACCAAACCCCCTAGGCCGGTGAGTTATACTGTCCTGCATCACCACTACATCTGTTATTCTACCAAATCTCTCGAAATACCGCTTAAACTCATCCTCCGATATACCAGCTGATAGGCCTCCTACAAAAACCTTTTTGGTGCTAACGTGGTCGCTGCTACTGTCATAATTACTACAGTTACTCGTGCCTCTACTCTGGGGTAGGTTTTGATGTTGGTGTTCACTTCTAGGTATTGCTTTCTTCACTTCTACCTGTGCAAGAATATCACAAATCAAGCAACCCCAAAAGAAATTTCTACTGTTCATTTTGGTTTCTTGGCCATTGAAAATAGACGTTGCAGATACAGACTTAATACATGAAACAGGCATAAAGGACCCGGTTCTTAAGCAATAATGCACGACATCACTCATTTGGCACAACTCATCCTACCTTAAATTTATCTTCGGTTCCCAGAAGTAAGTCTTTCATCAAGCAAAAAAATAAAAAGATAAAAAAGAAGTACAAAGGAAAAGTGAAGTTGAACAGACCGTTCTTCCCAGTATAACATGCGTGTCTTGAAGGGCTTTATCAGCCGCTGAAACGTCGGAGAACCTAACGAAGCCAAAGCCTCTAGGAATTTTGGTGTTGCGGTCCAACGAAATTGTGGAACCCAGAACAGAGCCGTACTTGGCGAAGTGGTCTTTCAAAACATCTTCGGTAGTGTCCCTGGAAATGCCACCCACAAACAGCTTGGCTTGATCAGAATCCATCTTCAACTAATCTGCACGCTTCCTAACTGTACAAAATCCCTAAATCCCCAAATCTATCAGAAACCCTAAAACCCCTACTTCGTTTTTCGTCGCTCTGGGAGAAGTAGCACTTTTCGATCCGAACGTCCTTGTAGGTTGGCGGACTTTACTTGTTTGGGCCCAAAGAAAACAAGCGTTGACCTAACAAACAACCTTCACGGGACGCAATATGGCCGGTGGTACCTGCCTTGCTATCCAGTCATTGAAAGTGCATTGGGCCTCTATTCTATTACCTTGGGTCTAATGGATTTTGGAGCTAAACAAAACTGTTCTGGTCCAAAAGTATGATCCACGTAATACCTGTTTTTGTGTTATCCATGACCCACGTGAAATATACAGAAACAAGGATTTGGATCCCTTACCTTTGTGCATGCATGAAATCCGGTCAATGGCAACATCATATGACAGTGTCCCTAGTGTTCGTCATCACAAGTTTTCACGACCAACGGCCATATGAATTTATTAGTATTAGCGTTCTTCTAGTAATAATATTGTAAGCTTTTTCTTTTTTATTCGTGTAACGTGTTATGTAGTTCAAGCTGTATATCGCTTTATCAGTTTGATTATCTCTTTTAGACCGTTGATATAGTTCAAGCTCCTGGAAAATGCTACCTATGTCCGTTGATTTATTCATTGTGCAGTGTTGATTATTTTCTACAACACTCTTCGAGAAGTTTCTTGAATCGAACCAGTATATATAATGCACAGGCTTTGATTTTTTTTCTTCAAAAAAAAAAAAAAGAAGGGATCCACGAGTTGGAAAAATAATATCCTTAATCAAAATGGTAAAGGGGAGCATGGTAAATTAATATAGTATGAGGCAAAATGAAGCAGGGCTCAATCCCAAGATTTCCTCACATGCTGGGAGGCGTCTGGTGATTAAAATAATGCTTGGTCTAATGCCGTGCGAATATTCGATAATCGCACCCTCCCAAAATACATTAAATTTGATAGGATACGGGAACATGCACATAAGAATCACCCTCACATCAATTATTTACTCAATATTTTTATACTCTCCTTGTATTAATTTAATGGCGTGCATGTGACGCAGGGGTTTGAATAATCCATGTTGTTGTTATTAGAAACGTCTGACTCAAGAAATCGGACCTATGATCTATCTTTATTCGCCTAGAATCATATGCTAATAACCCACCCTTAAGTAAACCGAATTATTATAATAGCCTTCTTGCTGCGAATACGATGGCCAATTTTTTTTAAAAAAATAACTTTTTTGAGCTTCGAGCCTTGGCGATTAGCTTATTTGGAGCGAGGGAGATTAGTTATGGATGAGATTTATAGCGTTGGAAAAGATGTGGCGAAGGGCTAATCTATGTTTTGGGAGTTTAAGAAATGAACCCGTCTGGATATTGGCAATAGTGATTTAAATAAGTTATCTCATCATCTCGCTGTGGCAAGAACATCACACGTATATAATACTCACAGCTCTAGTTTCCACGGAAGCCCCTAAGGTTTTGGTCGTCCCGATGACAAAGTTAATGGTAATGGATGCCACGAGGACAGCTCAAAATCCAACTTTTTTTCATATTTTAATAATACGCATTAACAAATAACACTACCTAACTACTATGCCACAACAATTTGGATTTAAGGGCCCGGGAGTCATACATAATCCTTCAACTTGATTTCCTCGATCCATGTTCAAACTGCCATTATACAAGTGATTAAAAAGGGTTAAACTATACTCCCTCCGTTTCTTATTATAAGAGACAAATAACCGAAGTACGTTGATAAAAAAAAACAGTTAAAATTAGTTGAGAACGATTAATGTGTAAAAAGTATATTTTTTTTTCCAAAGATGCCCTCATTAATAAGGAGAGAGAGCATGAGAGAGAACAATTAAATTATTAAAGAAAGAGAAGTGGGAGGGAGGGAGAGTGTGAGTTGGAGATAATAAATATGGGTAAAATAATAAATCAACACAAAAAGTAGAACAACTTGTAAGTGTCTCTTATATATAGGAACATGCCATAAGCATCAAATGTCTCTTATAATAAGAAACGGAGGGAGTAGTAAACAAAAAACCAAAATTAAATTAAATAGATTAAAATATTGATAGGGAATCATGATTCAAGTACGGGGAAGCGTGCAGGGAATTTAAAAGAGAGAAAGAAACGGGGATTATTGGAATGCAAGGTGAGGTTGGGGAAGGAAGGGGTGTGAGAAGCACATGGATGTGAGGGCATGTTATGGAATTTAATAATACTATCTACACAGACTACAAAATGGTTATTAGAAGAATAACTTTTCAGGATTAGGAGGGATTTAAAATAAGGGGAAAGACAGATGCACTTTAATTGGCAGGAGCAGGCAGAATAAAATGGCAGCATGAGTTCGGAGCGGTTCGGAGCATAATATGGTGACCCGACTTTTTTTGGGTTTGGAGGGGGATTGGTTTGTGAATGATTCTGATACGAATGTGTGAGATGGGGATGACATCAAAGAGATGAAAATGGTAGAGTAGGACAGAGGCTAAAGTAGGGGCAGCATGAGGTGTCGGGGGCTAGGTCCTTGCTTTTTAATGGGGACAACCCAAGATCCTAGCTCTTCTATTTTTCTTTACTTATTTTGACCAAATTAATTAATTATCAAAAGCGAACCACTATGGTATTAGGTCCCAATTGATCATTCTAAAAAATATCATGTTTTTTTTAGCCTAAAATATCCACTGTTGATAGAATATTTACCGCTGGCAACAGTAATTAATCTCTTCATATCACGGACTTCTTAAAAAGATTTTAGTATCGGTCACAGGACCCTCTCCACTAAGGATGATCTTCTGATTGGATGTTTAAGAAGCCTAACAAAATATCATGTTTTAAATAACTATTTTTGAATAAATCGAGTATAATTAATCATTTTTTCACTCCAGTTTATTTAATTAAGTTAAATAACTTATACATTAAGAATTGAACGAGTATTTTGGAAGATATATAAGAAAAAAAACATATATATATATATGTGATATAAAAGGTGTTGGGAACTCCCAGTGGTTTGTTCCTCAAACTCTGCGGCTGTGGATGTGGAGGGGCTGGGCAAGACCAAGACTGTGCGCTCATGTGTCGTTGGCTTTCCGATATATATATATATATATATATATATATAGTTATATATATTGTACCGGCGTTTACATATTATTTTTCCGATTCTATTTAACTAACTTGATTAAATTAAAAAAGTTAGATAAGTTAGTTAATTATAAGAATTATAATTTTTTTATTGAAATATCATAATCATCTTTCTTAATATCCTCTCTCTTTCTTCTTCTTTAATTATGGTTGAGAGAGATTCATACAAATAATTTTAAAAAAAATTAATAAATATGAAAAATATTTCTCATATTTAAAATTAAAATTAATTTAATAATTAAGTTCTATATTAAAAACCAGAAGAGTATAATATAAATGCTTGCTTCTTGCCCATGAATGAAACGGCTAAAGAGAAAAGTATAAAAAAGCATAAAGAAGGTAAGAGAGTCACGTGAGGATTGGTGAGGCCTCATGCCTGTAAAATCATTATTGGCTTGTTTGGAGCTCCGTTCAAAACGGGCTTTTAAGTAAGTTCACGTAAGCCGAGATAAAACTCTCTTCACATGCTTATCTCGTATTTCGTAAATCACGTTTGAAAAGCTACTTATAAGTCAATCCAAACAAACCCTATGTTCGCTTTCGCTGGGCTTCTCTACAGTTCTCTCCTTTTAACCCTTCCTTTTCCAGCGGCCTTTGCTGCTTGACTGCTTCTCGTTTTCCCCCTCCATAGCGAGGCAACTAGTTATATTATTAATTTGAAGGTTACGCAAGTAGAAAATCACCCAGCGCACAAAATAAATGCCATCCTGCAACCCCTATAAATGACATTCTATGCTGTCTGATCCTAAAACAAAAGGTCCGCGAGGTGGCCTCGGTGGGTTGACCAAGCAAATTCAACTCTGATTACTTATCATCGGTGATTAATACTGCCTCGATTCTAATTATAAAAACTAGTAGCTAATTTAAAAAGATTAAAAAAATAAATTAAATTACTTATTTATAATAAATTTGTATTTTCTTTCTTAAAATATCTTTACTAATCAAGTTTATTAGCTAGAACTATCATTATTAAAAGGATACCTTAAAAAAAATACATAAATATGAGAGACAAAGTGGATTAGAGTTTTATAATTAGGACAAAAATAAAAGTCAAATGAGGTCTTATATTAAGAACCAAAGGTAGTACTATAAGACATTGTTTAATTTTTATTCTGGTCTTAAATATAAGACCCTAATTTACTGTATTTATCATATTTATCCATTTTTTTCGATGATAGTCATTCTAAGAATAGTATTTCTAATCAATAAATTTGATTTGCAAAGATATTTTAAGAAAGATAATACTTATTTATCATAAATAACTAATTTAACTTCTTTTCTTAATTTATTTTTATATTTAGGAGTGGAGGCAATATTATTCTCTTTTCCTTCTTCTAGTTCATTGATCCATCACCGACCTTAGATTAGAATGAAAGATTTCGCAAGCATGTTTTTGTTAAAGTCTCTTAACGAAATCAACTATACTATCGTCTTGGGTTGATTTATTTAGGTACCCATAAATTAATTTTTACTTATAAACTTATCTCATATTTTCTTTTAAAGTATGATTAAAAAATTATTTATAAGTCATTTTAAATGAGTTTTAATTTAAATATCCTATCTATAAGGAATCAAACATGTCTTTTTCATTTTAATAACAAGGACATTCTACAAACCAAAGTGACCCCCCCCAAAGGGACTCAAAATCCAATAGTATGTTAATAAGAATAATTTGACCCAATCTTTCTCCTCGGTTTTATCAGAACTAGAAATATTTCCGTACAATCTTCGATATTTTTACATTTGCCAAATAAATAACTCAGCAGGCCCATGGGATTAGTTGTGATTTCGCTATTTGTAGAGAACAAGGGAGATTTTTTTTGTTTGGACCACAAAAGGGAGATCATGGACGTTGATAGAGGTGAAGAGATTCACCCCTTGCTCATTGTCTGTAATCTGTGTCCACTCAAATCCTCCTAACCATAAACAGCGTTACAGCGAATAAACATTGTAAATTTACGGAATATAAATATGAGAAAATTTTTCTTTTGATTTACATCAACATATTTTTTTAAGGGGTGTTTGGGTGCCCCAATAATCACTTTTCAGAAGTACTTTTCCGTAAATTGAGGCAAACTCTTCCACATATTTACCTCGTATATCGCAAAAGCATTTCTGAAATCATGGTTTCGATCTTATCCAAACACCCTTTTAGTACACTTAACTCATCCGAGATATATATTTTTCACATAATATCATGGTGATTTTGAATTCGCCGACATTAAATAGATAAACTATCATGCGGTTTTAAAAAAATGGAGAGGGGATGATTTCAGAGATGCGGGGAAGGAAACAAATTTTAAAATATTATATTCATTCGATCTTTAATATAAGACCTAATTATTGAGTTGATTTCGATCTTAAATATAAGATCTATTTCTCACATTTATCAATTTTTTAAAAATAAGATACTCTCTCAACCATAACCAAGTATAAGAGGAAGACGAGATATTAAGAAAGATGATTATGATATTTTAAGAAAAATATATTATATTTTTTATAATTAACTAACTTACCTAACTTTTTAAATTCAATTAAATCAGTTAAATAAGCCTTATACTCCTCCTGTCTTAAATATAAAACCCTTATACTCACTTATATTTAAAACCGGAGGAATATTAAAGACCAAAAGAATAATAATCTTTAAAGTTCATAACTAGAAGTTATCCTTTTGAAAGGAATACTAATGACACGGAATTTGGATTGCGAAACCTATAAACATCAGAAGCTGATACTACTTCTGTTATAATTACAAACCTCATTTATGATTTATAAATAAAATCTTATAATTATAATTAAGATCAGAAATAGTAATATTGATGCTTTTTTATACGCGAGAGTTGGATTCTATTTATAACTTGTATTTTATTATAAAGATCTGATTAAAATAAAATAACAGTATAAAAGTTTTGATTAGGAACCATAAAAAAATTGATTAAAATAATACTCCTTTGGCCCTATTTATAGGGCAGAGAGAGAAGAAAGTTTTTGTTCCTATTTATAGGGTACTGAGAGAAATTTTTTGTATAGATGTACAATTTTACCCTCTATTTATTATTGTGTTGATTTTATTTATATGATGTATAATGTATATCAAATAGGGTTAAAATTAAAAAGTTGTTAAATTTAAATAAAAACAAATACTGTACAAAACATGTTGAAAGTGATTTATAAATAGGATCAGATGAATATAAAATAATAATAACCTGACATTAACATTATTAAAATTTAATTAAAAATTATTTGAATTTATAGAGAAAAAATAAGTTATTTCAACCTGGGGGATGAAATATGCATCAAGCGGGTAGTGGCCTAGTGGGGGAGGGGGTCCCGAGGCTATAAAGCGAGTGGGGGCGTTAGGAGGTACGAAAGGTGACGCGAGTAAGACAAGATGATGGGCCCCACCTTTGACGCTGTCGGCATAGGGGAAGCGAACCCTCCCTCGCCCTCTTCTTGCCCTAACATCCTCGCCCCCACCCCCACCCCCACCCCCATTATTTTCGGTTTTTCCTCCCCCTTCCCCGTCCCCGCTCCCTCCATCATTGATTCCAAAATCTTATCTTCCAAAAATATCTATCCTTTCAAATCAATTTTATAATAATTTCGAGCCTAAAATTATTTATTTTCATTCAGAGTCTTTCTTCCTGATTGTATTTTTGGGATTGAAACTGCGGTGAAGCCGTGAAGGTGGCCACGCCCATGCGTGGGGGGGCCCCGCGCGGAACATCACTCTCACGCCCGCTCTTGACGTGTCACCATCATACGGGACTTCCCGTTCCCATATGGACAACAAGTCTCCATTATTTCCTCCCCTTTTTTTTTTCTAACATTTTCTCCTTATTTTTCAAAGCATGCTTTTGTTTTTATAATAAAAACCAATCGGAAAGAATTGCTATAAAATTTTAATTAAGAAGATGATTATTAAAAATTTCCAGAAATAAACAGAATACTTGCGGTGACAAGTTTCTGAGTAATAAATAACAACTGTTCATTTATTATTAGAATTTTTTTATAATTATTTTTTTGAATATCTAGTTGTAATTGTTCAAATAAATATAGAATTCAAAAAATTAATATGTGTTTGTCAGAGGGAGATTTGCAAATCTCAACCAGAGACTCATCATTGTATATATCACATAATTATTATCTCCCCATGCCACCATACTCTCCTAAGTCCTATGTTCTCCTCTTTCTTTTCTCCCTTTCTTTGAACATTTCTTTGCTCTTAGAGTTCACTTCTTAAAATTTGCTTGTAATCGCAGTGGCAACTTATAAAAGCGACTTTTCAGGGCTTATTTAGATTTGTGTTTTTAAGTCCATATCAATATTTTTATACAAATTGAAATTAAAATTTTTTTATATACTTGTCTTATATTTCATAAACTAGGATCGAAAAGCGTTTGAAGGCTTTATTTCAAACAAGTTCCAGTAGTAATTTGTGAAATATGAAATAAGTATGAAAAAAATTTTGTTCTGAATTACATGAGAATACTTATAAATACCTAAAATAAGTAAATGCAAATAAGCTTTTTAGAAGCCTGCTTTTAGTACTTCTTTTATTCTCGTTCTAAATTTTTAACTCGCTGAAAATGTAAATAAAATTTTGCAGACAAAAAAATAAATAAATATTGGTTCTCGCCAAAAATCAAACCCCCATTTTCGTCCAGATTAAAAAAGATGTCTGGTGCAAAAATGTAAAAGCGCGTTACTCAGAATATGGTCACGCCCCACACGCTGATGGGCGATGCTGTGGAAGAAAATGAAAAGGAAAAAGAAGGGTTGGGGGGTAAATAAGAGTGAGTAATAAAATAAAGTATAAATTAAAGAGGGAAAAGGGGGGAAATGATGATAAATAATAATGAGGCCCAGCTGGATGGACCGTACCGGGGCTTGTCTCCCTCCATTCAATTAAATGTTGACATAGATGGATGCATCAACCCACCCTTTCCTCTCCCCCCTTCTTTTCTTCGACACTTTTCCAGTTTTATCCACTTCCGCCCTTTCTGGGTTGAAAATTAATTATATTTCTTTTTTATTTTGTATGCTTAATATATGAGATTTTTTTATAAATAATCAGTGATTTTTTTCCCAAAAATATCCTGGATAAATATTTAAAATCAATTAAAATTTTATATTTATCTACAATTAAATCATCATGTTAAATAAGAGCAGACATGAAAAGAGGATATAACTCTAAAAGACGCTGAATATTGACATTTGAATGCATAAAGGGAAGGAATTTAGGGAGATAATTGAGATAGAAAAAAAATAAATAAAAATAAGATGCTTGTGGGGTGAGATAGAAAAGGGGGAGGGAGGGCATGGGGAGGGCTGTAGCTGAGGGGCGTGACAGTGTGGTGGAGAATCCCTTCCCAAGGAGACAAACGCAGGGGGTAAATATTAAAGCCCCACCTTCAAATGCCAGCCCCCCAATAATTTCTCATGTTTCCCTCGAACAACATAAATTCAACATTACAAAAACAACACCCGACATTTTCTGTAAAATATTAAATATTTTTCTCTCCATATTTAATAAGGAGTATGTGATAGGGTGGAAGTTAATATCATAAAAATCACTCTCATTTAAGAACAAATTTAATTTTTTTACTTGTTTTTATTTGTACGTTTTGTGAATTAGGGGGTGTTTGGTAACCTCCATACCATGGTTTCAGAATCACTTTTCTACAAAACGAGACAAATTCCTCCACATATTTATTTCGTAAACCGTAAAAGCACTTCTGAAACCATGATTTGGTTTCTATCCAAACACTTTTTTAATTATAAATAATTTTTAACCGCGCCAAAATGAGTATAGACGTCTTGATTCTCCAACTTACATCAAATAGAAGTAAATGATAATGAAATGAACGCGAATTCAGAGAAAGGTAAGGCGAGGAAAACGTGAAGAGGAGGGGTTGATATGGTGTAGTAGAAGAAGGGAGACATAGGGATGGTCTGAGAAAAAGCGACATATATCAGAATCTGACCCCCAAACATTCCCCAAGCTTATAACACAGCGTCGTCTTCTGCTTCTGCGTTATGTTTGCATTCAAAATGAGCAGAGCGGCAGGGCTTTTTCTCTCTGTATTCCCCATTTAAACGCAGCATCTATTCCTTCCTGCTTCGCGAGTACCTTGTGATTCTACTCAATTCTCCACGGTCCCTCCTTATTAATGCCCCACAAATCTTCCTTATACATATACTCTTTCAGGGTCTTATATTTAGGACCGGAGAAGTACTACTTTTGGTTCTTAATATAAAAATTAGTTGGCTAATTAGAATAGATTAAAGAAACCAATTAAGTTAATTATTTATAATCAATAGGTATTGTATATCCTAAAATATCCTTACTAATCAAGTATATTGTCTAGAAATATTATTATTACAAGAACTATTTTAAAAAATAAAATAAATTGAGATCTTATATTTAGAATAAACATAAAAATCAAATGAGATTTTTAAAGATTTTAAATAGGAGTACTTTTTCTATTCAATGCTCCCATCCCCTCTAGTTTTTAACCCTGGCAATTCCCGGACCATCCTCGGCCTCGGTCAACACCGCACCACTTCCCCCTTCTAGAGCAACCTGTCACGTTTAGCTTCAATGCTGCCCTCTCTATATATATGTCCCCGGGTCTTGGCACCTACATCAAGTTATGAATGTAACAACAACATGGCCACATCCCACCTCCAACATTCGCATGGCGTCGGAATTTAACGTGATTAATAAGAATAATAGTAAAAAATTTCGATAAATTTCATGATCCAGCCAAGTTTCGGTTCAACTTTTAATATCAGTGAGATGGTGAGAAATAATTTATATTGAAGAGGTAGGTTAACTTTTATTTATTTTTGGTGGAAAGTTAAATTAGTTTTTACTAAATATATTATTTAAAGTTTTAAACGCGTGGATATTTTTTTTCCCCACAGAGCCAAAATTGTCAGAGCAATTAAGTTTGAAAAAAAAACCATGTTCATTACACTAAAACTAGTATATTTTTAAAAAGAAAAATAATTTTCATGGCTAATTTCTAGCCAGCGAGGGCACAGCTTGACGTTTTTTTTTTTTTGGGGCGGGGGCGGAGAACAGAAGGAGCTCATTTCGTCATCATGTGGGGGGTGTTTGTGTTTGACCACTTGACACAACTTAGGCTGTCTAATTTTAGTTTGGAGTTGTCATGTCCTTGCCTACCTACTAAATAATGATGTGAGATCATAGGGTGAGCGTGTCTTTATGCCGTTGGTTTTCCAACAACCCAAAAAAAGTGGATGTGGGCTGTGCTTTCTTCTTCGCATCTAAAAGCCTCCCATAATCAACTTGTATTTTACTTTGACAAAGAATCGGTTTATAGTTTATAAGACTGTGTGTTTGATTTTCGTTACCGATATGAGGATTTTATTAATAGGTGATATGTAAATATTTTTGTAAGAATTTTTTGAGTCTGGAGGCATTTTCTCACTATAGTGAGTCTCCGGAACCCAACTCACTTAATTTTTTAATAAAAAAAAAACTTGTATTTCAAGAAATAAAATTTCAAAAAACAAAAAAACCAGAGAGAGTAATTTTTGTGTCCTCCCATAATCAGCAAACTGTACTCTTTTCTTTACTGTACAAGCGTAGGAATATGGGAGAGTATCCCTTTGCCCTCAAGTTAACCCCATTTTCTCCCTCAACGCACCCAACCTGCGTCTATTCCTATCTGCATATAAGCATGAGCATCCCATTTATTCTTCTTAAACCGAGAGACGCAAAAAGAAATTGATCCGAATGCTTTGGATTTTAGTTTAATCCAATTTTACTATTATTTAAAATTTTTGCATGGTCTCAAAATTAAGACAGGGGAGATAAATGTAAAGAATATATTAAAATATGGAGGGCGGAGTAAGAAAGAGAGGAAAAAGGAAACGGAAGAGGAAGGGGGGGGGGGAGTGAGTCACGTGGCAATGCATATTTGTTCATGCGGCCCATCACCAGTTTGGCCTTTTAACTTTAAGAAGAGTGAGAAGGCTCTCATGCTGTGCCTCAACCGGCTAGCGGACTTTGCAAGGCAACATTATAAAGTTATTTTGAAAAACAACCAACTCTCCTCTTTCACCATCCCAATCTCCTTTTTTATTTTTTGTTTGAAAAAATAATCTGGACGAATCTTTCACTATCCCTGTCTAAATCCTATAAAAAGTAAAAACACAACATCCTCGTAAATTTCTGTGGTCAAATATTGAAGATCAAAACACCACCCCCCCCCAAAAGCAGGGAGAGAGAAAGAAATGTGAGTCGCATAATGACATCCATGTCCTTCTCAGCCAGCTCAAGTTTCCACAATAGCCCTCTCATGCCATCCGTAGACCCTAGCCAAAACAAAACCAAAAAGATGTACATGAGATGCTAAATTGTACAATTATTTCCTCTCTCAAGATTTTCCTATTAAAAATTAAATATCCTGGCTTGCTGTCTCCCCCCCCCCTCCTTTTCTCCCCCCAATTATTTTATCTTTCTAAAGACATCAAGTCTTGAAAACAAAACCAGCCCGGTTTCCAGTTTCGGCTCGGCTTTAAGGGGTCAAGTAAGTAAATCTGGTATTCACACATAAGATGCGCCTGTCTTCTCCAACGGGACAAATGTTCCTCAATCGCTTCCGCTTGAGCTTGAGCTTCATGCTCGCCTAGCTGCTGGTGGCTCCTCTTCTGCACAGATCTTTTGGCGGTGGATTTTAAATGGCTCGGTGGCTTCCCCTCTTCCCACACTTCCGCCTCCACTTCTCCAGCTTCGAATCCTGAGTCAAGGCAGGAACAAACCGTACGGATCTGAGATCCATATCCTCAGAGATCTGCCGCAACTCTACATAATCGGCGAGTTCTACTCTTTCCGAATGCTTACCTTCTCGTAGGATCTGCTCCAATGCTGCTTCACCAAAGAAACTCTTTGCTGAGATCTAATACTTCTCCCTTTTCTGATTCTCAAATGCTCACTTTCTCTTCTCCCAAGTCGGAGCCTCAGCTAACGGACAAGGCCTCCCCGAATGCCGCATTGCCCTTTTCTTATCACCAACTAGCTGCTTACACCCGGAATACAGGTATATACTCGATACTAGCAGCAATACCTATTTCAGCTTTTCTAATAGTCTTGGGGAAGGAGTGAATGATCATGCACTACTTTCTGCAAATAAATTTTTAAAAGCCATATCCATTCGTTTCTGATTTGTCAACGACCGGGAAAATCTTGACGGAGAATGGGGGGGTTACTGTTGTTTTGCCCTCTTTTTGCCCCGCGCAGAAAAAAAGAACGAGGTCGTTTTGCTAGAGAGAGTGTGGGTTGTCATGGTTCTTTACGGCTGATTCTTCAGTAGTGCGGACGGTCTTTTCATCAAAATGGAAGAGAAGCCTGTGATTTGGGTCTTGTCAAGATTAAAGTAAAAACGGGAAAATTCCTCTTGTCAATATTAAATCACTGTCCTCGTCGTGTTAGGGAGATGGATTTTGGATTCAGATCCCTTTATCAACGGACTTATCTGTTAAAATATAAACCGTCAGAGGATTGAGAAAAAGTTTGATGTAGAGGGTACTAAATCAGAAAAAAAGTATATCAAGGCAGGTTAGAGCTATAGGAGGAGCTAGAAAAGCTCCAGATTTTGATTGGCTCTCTATTCTTTTTTCGCAGTCTTTCTTTTCCTTTCCATCGCCTTCCCCGCACACACGCACAGTTGACTGTTATTTTCTTCAATTAAAGCTCCATAAACCCCTATCATTGTAGTCCCCTCACATCAGATATATTACTTCTGTCCTCTGTCATACCTCTTTACGCTTTTTCTTTTCTCCCCCAAATTATTTTCTTCTTTTAAAATTATACAGTCATGCAATTCTGCTGTAGCAAAAAATATAGAGGTATTTCATTTCATATCTGGTTGAAGTTAAGGGGAAAAAAGCAAAACTATTTAAAAAAAAAAAGAATTACATCATTTTAAAATTAAAATTGGGAATTTTAGTTTTTCATAAAATTTAAATCTCTGGTGAAAATTAACATCGTTTTTTATTAAAAAAATCTGAACAAACTCAGCTCAGCTAATGATCTGAGCGACTGTGGTGAAGTAGATAATAATATTGCTTATAAGTTGCTACAAAATTAGGCTTTTGCATACGTTTCGCCATTTCTGGCTGCGTTTGAGCTTTATCTTGTGGATTATCAGCAGGTTACGGCTCTGGAGGCATGCACGGGGTTTTAACAACCAGAGGGCCATTCACTCCGTCCCAGTGGATGGAGCTGGAACACCAGGCCTTGATCTACAAGTACATCACTGCAAATATGGCCGTACCTTCTCATCTCCTCATCCCTATCAGAAAAGCTCTCGATTCTGCTGGCTTCAGTAACTTTTCCAACGGACTCCTGAGAACTAATACACGTAAGTTTCTCTTCTTAGATGTGCATACGAGTAAGAAAAACGGTAATGTATGGTGCCTAATACTTGTTGTTGATGTAGTGGGATGGGGAGGTTTCCATCTGGGATTCTCGAACAACACTGATCCCGAACCGGGGAGGTGTAGGAGAACAGATGGGAAGAAATGGCGGTGCTCAAGAGATGCCGTTGTGGACCAGAAGTACTGTGAGCGCCACATGAACAGAGGCCGCCATCGTTCAAGAAAGCCTGTGGAAGGCCAATCAGGCCATGCCGTCTCTGGCGCCACCACTACCAATAGTGCCTCAAAGCTCATCCCTAATGCTTCCTCCTCTGCCTCAGTAGTGGTGCCAGGCAACGCTGCGTCTAATACTCTTTCCTTTGCCCATCATCAATCCAAGAATTTGCAGCCTCTTTCATCTCATACTTCTGCTCCTACCAACATCGACAGGTTAGTAAAGTAAAACGCCTTTCTTTCCTTTAGCTCTTCTGGCTTCTGTACATTGTTGTTGTCGTTAGCTGTTCTTTAGGTTTAGAATAGCGCACAATCGAAGGACCTATGATACATTGGAGGGGATGCTGCAATGCAGGTGTACTTTATAATTAGTATTAACTAGGTCCTGTTTAGTAATGGTGTCTTCTTGTGGGAAACAATAATTGCAGAATGTTCATGAACAACAAGGAGAATGCCATTGAGAGAGTGCAGGACGGCTCTGCTCTTCCAATGCTGCCTCCCACCCTTGATCTGAAGCCCAAGGAAAACCCTTATATGATACAAAAGGAGCAAATCCCGTACGAAAAATCGTCCAGGAATGAGTTTGGGCTTGTCACTTCTGACTCCCTACTCAACCCTTCACATAAAAGCTTTGGTTCTTCGCAAAACCCCTCTTACAGAGATGCAGAGTCACAGCAATCCCTTCGTCATTTCATGGATGACTGGCCCAAACTCGACATGCAATCCGAGAGGACCCAGCTTTCGATATCTATCCCCATGGCCTCTTCAAATTTCATGTCATCCACTTCCTCTGCTACTAATGAAAAAGTCACATTGTCACCTCTTCGACTATCCAGGGAGCTAGATCCAATTCAAATGGATTTGGGGGTGGGAATTGGTCTGAATGAATCAAGTAACAGGCAGGCAAATTGGATTCCAATTGCTTGGGAAAGTTCCATGGGGGGTCCTCTTGGTGAGGTTCTTCATCTTAGCAGCAATACAAGTGATTGCTCCAAGAACTCATCTGCTCTTAACCTCATGACAGATGGTTGGGAAAATAGTTCTTCCTTAGGTTCATCTCCAACGGGGGTCTTGCATAAGACCGCGTTTGGATCAGTTTCCAATAGCAACTCTGGGAGCAGTCCGCAGGCTGAGAATAATAAAGGACTCGAAGGGGCCAGCTTGTGCAACGATCTGCTTGGTTCCACTCTTGGCAATTCCTCCTCTTTGCCCACCTTGTAACTCCATCCTTCCCACAATCAAGTCCTTCAGGCTGCCATGAAGGAGGGGAATTTTTATCTGTTCTGGCTTGATATCAGTTTAAATTGCCCTTGAAATTGTGTAATCTCTGAATTTGCAAAATCTGGTTCCACCAGGTTGGGCTTATAGTTTGGATATTTATGTTTTGCTTGACTTTTTCTTTTCTCTGTTTTTTCCCCCAACAAAAACTCATTCTGGTCCTTATGCGTCCGTGACTCCGTTCTGGTAATGCTTGTATTGAACAGTAGTGATGTTGGTTTATGAAGTGGATGGTGAGGTCCAGTTCAAGTGGTGAGAATCTGATTGCGCGACGTATCAGTGAATATTCATCCGAGTTTTCTAATTCATTGGACATTGTCCGGAGTAGGACAGCAACTATTCTGGTGACATAGAAAACATCACATTTTCCCCCATATTTTGATTACCGTTTCATTGAAATAGCGATTACTGATTGACACTGCTAAAAACTGGAATCTTGATTGGAGCTTACCCCACTGACAAACAATAGCAAAGCAGCATGCATTGGGCAAATTGTTTTATTGGTCTAGTCCCCTTCTGCTGAAATTGACAGCTATCTTGCATGGTGTCAATAGCTCTTGTGATTTTATCTTACATACAGGGAGAGTTTGAATGAAACCAAATTATGGTTTAAAAAATAAGTTCTTCAAAAAATATATTTTGTGAAAAAGTGATTTTAATAAAGTGGGAGTGTTTGGATAGTTGTTATTATAAGTACTTTTTATGTGTGCAAATTACTAAAAAATATATAAATTAATATGATAATTACATAAAAAATAAATTTTATAATATATTTTAATTTGAAGGAATAAAATTGTTAATAATATATTTTTTACCAACATAATTAATAATATATAAGATAATATAATTGATAAATAATTAATGTGTATATATATTTATAAAATATAAGATTAAATATGTTTATAAAATAATAATTGATGGGTGTTAAAGTCATATTATTATTGAGATCTATTCTAAGAGGCACTTTGATACTCTCTAATTTGAGTCAAAAGCAAAATGAATTTACTTCCCCTGAAACCGTAGTTTTAACCCAAATCATAGTTTTTTCAAAATTGTCCCTGTTTGGCAGTCTCTTTTTCCAAAGGGAGACATCCAAACAGGCCCATAGTCTACTTCAAAGGAGTGCTCATAGGTGATAACGCAATTGTCCAAAACTTATTATAATGATTTAAAAGTTTTTAAAAAACTCCAGGATTTAACTTTTTATCACATTTTGTTTTGCAATGGCTGCCACAATCTAGTTCCCTTGTGTTAATGCCCTTCTTGAGAAGGGAATCACATTAGGGTGTCGCTTGCTTGGCTTTATGCTTAAAACCATGGAAAACATCGCCAACAGAGGCAATAACTATCTTGATGATCCGAGTCCTGGAGAATAATACAGCCTTGTGATTTTCAAGTCAGTTTATCCAACCGGTCCAAGTGGCGCCTCTATCATGTTCATTGCACGCGTTTTACTTTCTACGCAAAATGCTCCAAGTTTTCTACTTTGCCCATTCAAGAATCTCCAGGTGGTGGTGTTTGGTATAGGGATTTCTCTAGATTTTAAAGAAAGCTATGGCTGGAAAAATGACATTATGTGTTGCAAATTTCCTCCCGATTAAATTCTGCATCATTTTGAGATAGATTTTATAGGAAGAATTACAATGAGATCCCAACAAAGGAAAAAAAAAATTATAAAACAAATCTCAAAAGTTATCATTTTTCACTGTAAAACTTGTCATTATAGGCTGTTTAGGTTGTTATAAGAATCTTTTAGTAATTATTTCTTTTGCTTGGGACTTAGTTATAATTCTTTCAAGATTTTATGGACATATATCAATCTAGATACAACCTAAATTACACAGAAGGAGTTAACACCCAGTAGACTCATTCGCTGATATGCACGTAAAACAGTATCTTTCAAGTCTGTCGCAGTTGTTTCTCTCTCGTTTATTGTTCCAGAGCCTCCTTCAATTTTGGGTGCAGATGTCATGATCTAGATTGATCTATGCACAAAAAACGGTGTCTTTTAAGTCTTTGTCGTAGTTGTTTCTCTTTGGTTTATTGTATCAGAGCTTCCCAAAAGGATGCAGATGTCGTGAAATATTAGACTACCTCAATGACTCGTAGTAGCGTCATCTTTTGAAAGCAAATCTACGAGTTCCTTTGCATGATGCAATTTCAAAGAAATAGGTGCGCGGTACTAAGCATCCATGTGTGGGGGAGATATGGGTGGTGTAGCAAGAGACTTAAACTTTAAGCTGTCTTAGATTTGCTGGCAAAAATTGGGGCCTTCTATCAAATTCAAGGCTGCTTTGGCTGTTGGGGTGTCATGTGTCCTTTTTATGTTCTTGTTATTTTCATTTTTTTGTTGTTTGTTGTTTTCTTTTGCTTTCTTATTTCAGTCATATTGAGCTTGCCTTCTCCTTTAGTTTACTCGGGTTTAGCTGAAATTGGCCGAATATAACTGGCTGGCCTTTTATGTAATCTTCTCATCTGGTTTTGAATAAAATCAACGTTTTATCCCAAAAAAAAAAAAAGACGCCTTCTCAGCATAATTTATCAAAAACACGAACGTAATACCTACTAGGTACAAAGATTGCACCCAGAATTTGAACACGTGACTACGTTTTACTCCATCAGTCCATTCCATCGGCATCAATCCAGCCGGTCGCCACATAATTCAGTGATCACTCAAATTGGCCATTGTTCAAGAATCCCACACACACACACACCTGTAATTTTTTGTATAAATTGTAAGGAGAATCAATTTATTATATGTATTTTCAAATTAATTCCCACACCTATTTTTTAATTAGGGATAATAAAACTTTTGATTTCTAAGCTTTACCCCAATTATCAATTTGATTAATTGAAGGGAAGTGTTTAATCAAATGGGCCCCGAGTTTCAGGATCCTACATAAAACGGTCTTTATATGCTTGCTTATAACACCAGAACAACTAATTGTGGTCACTTTGTCGTGCTCATCACCTGGCGCCAGTCTCCTATAAGCTTCATCCCCATCATCCGTTAGATTCTTCTTTGCATTATCCCAGCCCTACCTAATTTTAGTTCATACACTTTTAGTTGGCCCACAGAAAAAGTTCATCTACTTGTATGTATAATTTTGGTGGTTGCGATTGCAAAGATATAAACGAACACACCGACCCAGGTCAAAAAACAAACTTACCGGTAGTTTCATAATAAACATCATTGCTATTCGCGACTCGATTGCCACATGGATATTCTATTTTTTTTAATTGGAGTTGGCATAGTTAGATTATTTGGAAAACACTGATAAAGGACGAGGGACAACGAGTAGTTTAGTACTAATTTTCAAACCGATCTATTTTAAAGGAAATGAATTAAAATTAAAATTTTGAAAAAAAGAGAGTAAAATACAAAGATTAATTCTTCTTATGCCAATAAAGATTAATTCGCTAACCAAAACAAATTAGTATGTGATTCATGACTGATCCCTAAATTATGCGTTCTTTTCTTTATTGAAAAAAAAATGAGTTTTCATGAGTTACTAATTTTTCCTCTGAAAAAATAACGAGCCTTTTAATCTAATTTGAAATAGCTCACCAGACACTCCCTCCGGGAAGCTTTGAACTAAATTAAAGACCAAAGATTTTAGTTAAATTGATTCCACAGACTTTCCTTTTGACACTGAGTTTGAGATCCCATGCGCATTAATTATAGATATAAGCCGCCATGAAGTTGCATTTTCTTCAGGGACGTTCAGATAGATTCTCGGTGATAAAAAAAATCTCCATTGGCGAAACACACCATTAATAATGGTTAGTAACATATGATATGGTGGTGAGCGTAACCCCAATCTCAAGCATTAGTGTAAGATAAGGGCTTTAAACACCACTCATTCAATTTCAGGAGTCGATCAAGCACAATGCAATCTCAGTCAATTGCCCTGCTTATCCAAGATCCGAACTCCTCTGAATCTCACATCACAGAACAATCGACGATTCTATCTAACTCAAAAGCAAATCAGATAGAGGGGCAGTGCTCATATTCTATGGGTGTAATCGTGTCTGTCATGCCATGGCTATAGCATTCAGAACGAGGAATTGTTTATAATCATAGCACCAAACCCTTTCTTCCATCATTCAATCAGATCAATAAACACAAAAACATGTGATTCGTCAGAACAAAACAAATCAAGACATGATATAAATGGAAAGATAACCCAGCTTCATGAAATTCTAATAAAGTTTGGAACCAAATATGAATTCGAATAAACCATAAAAGTCACAGGGGAATGGCAGGACCAGAGGCGAAGGAAAGAAGGAGGAACAAGGGCTCAGAAACTCAGAGATGAGACGCGGCTCCTTAACATATTTAAAGAACAGGTCTCACGCTTACTTTAGCGCACTAGGGTTTGAAACCCTAGCCGCAAACGTAAAAACCTCCCAGGCCCGCCTCACTTCGGCCCATTTATTAGGTTTTGGGCTTTTATAGCCTTTTCAGCCCATTATATGTCATCGGCCTCAAAACGAGACCCCGTACTTCAAGAGTCACCTCTTTTTTTCCTTGCAGCTCGATTTCCTTTCCCCCCTTCTTTTTAAGCTGTGCATGATAGATAATGTGTCTGTTTGGATCAGTGATTAGAAAAGTAATTTATTATCAATTTAGCTTATGAAAAAATAAAGTTAGATAAAAATTAAATTGAATAAGCAGAATTGTGTTTGGATTGAAATTCAGAAAAGTTTGTTTGCAAGTATGAGATTGATAAAAGGTTATTTGAATTATAGTTGAATAAAAATAAATTTGGTTGTAAAATAACCAAAATGGGTATGAGTTTTAATAAATAATAAAATATGATTAAAAAAATAGTTTCACATAATACCATAAAATTAAAATAATTTAATATGAAGAAGTCAAATTTAATGAGTGAATTAAATTTTAAAACTTTAGAGAAATCATAAAAAATATTTTAAATATTAAGTGAAACATGAAAAAATAAAAGTATATTTTTAAGAGCATATTTAAAAACAAAAGTACATTTCTAATTTATTTATTACTTTCAACTAATTTTAACTGATTTTTTTGTTATCTAAAAATTAGTTATTTGAGGTTTATAATAAAAATCAAAAGAAGTAATAAATTTTTTAACTTTTTCTCTCTTCATGTTTCAAAAGTCATAAATTATAGGCTGTTAATTTTGGACTCGGAACCTCTCCATTTTCTTACGGTCCATTTCCCCTCCACTTCCCTTATCTGGACTGTTCATCATATCCAATGGCTCATATTTTCGCAGCACACTACAAACTCCCTCTCCTCTCTCCCACCGCCACTTCTATTTCAATTCAGCTTCGGCCCCTTCTATTTCATTCTGCAACAGCCAACGGAGGTCTTACTAAATTAAAAAATTAGGATCTTCATATTTGCATTAGATTTCAGCATTCGTTTTCAATTAAGCTTCGCCTCATTCAGATCTCATCCTGCAACAAGGGCGAAGCTGGGTTGGAAAAGAAGGGGAGACTGAACAAGGGGGAGGGGGAGGGGGAGTTTTGAAGTGCGTTTTAAAAACATGAGCCATTTCTAACTTTTCATTTAACAAGATCTCCGTGCAAAATGAAATGGAAGGGGGAGAAGCTGACGTATAATAGAAGTGACGGTGGGAGAGAGGAGAGGGAGTTTGTAGTGTGCTGTGAAAATATGAGCCCTGGGATTTGATGAATGGTCCAGATAAGGGAAGTGGAGGGGAAATGGACAGTAAGGAAATGGAGAGGTTCTGAGTCCGTTAATTTTAGCTTATAACTAATTATAACTTTTTATACAAAAGTCAGATTACCCAATCACCCATCCAAATTTTCAATGGGCTTTTGCCCAATTTAAACTCCTTTTCACTCTTGAAAAGCCCAACCAAACAGGCACAATAACTTAGAGAGTTTAATTAATAAAATGATGTTCAAATATTTAAAAACAAAAAAAAATTTGTACAGAGTACAATATTTGTACAAAGTACAATAAAACATGTAAACAAATAAAAAAACACAAAATATGAGAATTATCACAAAGTTTAATTTTTATTTGGAAATAAAATTAAATAATTTCTAAATATAACAATAGTTTCACGCTTTCATTAAAATTTATTCAGTTTTAGCAAGGAAAATTGAACTCATTTAAAGCATCGTGATTTGCCATTAATTTAAGTTTAAAAAATTTCCGGTCAAAAAAGGCTTTACATATTTCTCACTCTGATGAAAAAGAAATTATTTATCTTGAAACAAGAAAAAGCTGTTCTCTATCAGACAATAGAATTTCAATTTTCGCATCCTGAATTTTAAATAATGGGTGCCGCATCTTTTTAAAAAAAGGATGTTTGGATACCAGCACAATGTCAAAATTGTGCGGTCTTTTTTTTCTTTCCGAGATTTGTCAAATCAACAATGGTAGTCCATGTGGTTTGATATTTATGCTCTGTGAACAAGTTTTTGAGTGTAAGCCTCTCCAAAGAAAATTATTAGTAGTACTATTTAAGAAAGTTTTATACTAATAGTCCAATTCAACTCAACTCTAATTAGTTACACTCTGATGCGAGTTTCGGAAAACAGTGTCTTCGAAAGAAGTTTACTACTGATTTGGTTTTCTACCTGCCAAAATTAAATGATACTACCTTTAATTCTAATTATAAGATCTTGTTAATAATCTATAAACAATGTTTTATAATTAAAACTGCACATAGTAATATTTATAAAAATATTGTGACAAACAAAATATTGTGGATCTAAAAATTCAATTTTGTTATCTAATTAAATCTTCATTTTTCACTTTTAAATAAATCAGATCATTAAAATAAATTGGTTTATGAGTTAAAAATATATGTTTTTCACATTTATTAAAACTATATATTTTTTAAAACATATCAATAGATCAGGGTAAATGGCCTTCTAGTTCATTCGAGAGGAGCTCTCATTTTGATCGATGCATGAATTTGCAGATATATATTTTTAATTAAATAAAGTCAAATCAAATCTCTTTCAAAAGCATACGTGTAAGCGGCAAGCTTGCGTAATGAATCAGATCAGAGCGTATAAGCCGAATGCTAGCTGTACACTCTTCAATTGTTGTGAAATAATGCTCTTTGAATATACGATCACGTATGTGTGAATTAAAATATATCAATATTAAAAGTGACATCTTTTTTCATAAAAATTTCTCAGCGAAACCCAACAACCATATGAATAAATTCACCCAGGACAAAATGTTCAACATCGTTGAATATTAAAAAGAAATCATTTTCAGTCATCAATGCAGGCACACCTAAATAAAGACCTTAATTAACAATAGTAGAAAAACTTTTGATGCATGTGTTAACTTTTTGCAATGAATATTATGGTTTGGCTTACAAAAGTTTTGGGACTTATATAAAAATTAGCAAAAACGGGGAGTTATTATTAGGGGAGGTAGATATCCCACAAAACAAAAACAAAGCAAAGCTCATAAAACCCTGTTATTATGCATCACCAAAAAAAAAAAACCTCTTCTTGTACCCAAGTTTTCACAACAATCGAAAGAGAATCCAAAATTTATAACCATGTTCGCTAGATTTAAGAAACTACTTAGTTAATCCAAACGTTTCATTGTCATGGCCTAAGTAACTTGACCATATATAGTAATTCTCGAAGACTAATAGATGTAGAGATGCTCTTGGAGCAGCCTTTGAACTGGTCCAAGGTGCAGGAGGGGCGTGAATGAAATCTTGTACGAGAAGCATCCTTCTTACACGTGAAGTCATGAACCAAGTCAACCATCTTAAGTTTTTGTCTGACCTCTTTGTCTTGTAATATGTACTCAAATTCTCGCATGCACCAGGTCTTCTTTACCTAACTTGTCCGTCCTTTTCTTTTCGCGTTTGTTTTCAAAGCCAATAACAAATTGCGCAGCCTCGTGTTCAAGTTGCTGTCCCTCTGAGTGTTGATGACGTTAAGACCAGTGAAGAGCCGATAAATATTTGTTATACATGCGTGTGTGTGTGTGTGTGTGTAAAGAAGGCTTTTCCCAATCAAAGCTCACCAAATAAATAGCAAAGCAAGTCTGGAACGCTTTTAATTTATTCCCAGCAGCCTCTGAAGCGATCGATGGACATGGATGAATCTACGACTAGTGATCCCCATGGAAACGTCCCCTTCTCGTGGGAGAAGAAGGCTGGTGTTTCCAAGGTCCATCAACCTGAGAGCCTCACAAGAGAGGAAGAGTTACTGCATAATCTACCACCTCCGCCGTGCACGACGGAAGTAGGCGGCGGCAAGATTAGCGGTGGTGTTCAAGATATTCAGAATATTCCACTGCCTCCATGTGCGTTTCAGCCTCCTGTCTACAGAACATCGTCGAAGAAGGGACTGTGGACGCAAGAGGTGGACGATCCTTTCTTGGCTGCTTACAAAGAGTGCACCAAAACTACTCGCAAAAGTAACGGCAACAATAAGAGCTGCGAATCGGTGTTAAGGAAGAGGGTTATTTCTATTTTCTCATGTAAGCGATCCTGCGCTGTTCGGGACAATAACTTGGTTAGGATCTCTCATGTCTCAGTCCCACACAACGTAGATAAACATTAATTGTGCAGATAAGTAACCTCTTCTTAATGATGTTTGTGAACTATGGTTTTTGGCTTCTTGCTCCAGGGCCAAATCCCATTCGCTGGTCTACCCTTTCCTTCTGCTTCAACTAGAGAGTATTATAGAAAGGAGAATTTGTAAACAATATATTTAGATTATTCTTCATTTCACGACTCTTCCTGTTTCAATTACATTTTTTTGACAGGTGTAGGTTAGCACTAATTACCAGCTAGCATCACCAAAGCGGAGTAGTTCAAACTATATCCTGCGAGCATGCGTTCAGTTCGAGATTATACAATACAACCTTTATAGTTTATATGATATTTTTATTTTTCATATCAGTTTATTCATTTTCCAGAAATATTAATAATCGCGTCGAATTAAACTAATAATTGAAACACATATGGTTATTTCTGAATACATGTGGTGTGGAGGGCATTGATCATTTTTTTTTTTTTTTTGAATTTTCATACGCGCGGTTTGACGATAACACGAGATGAAGAGAGAAATTAGAATTAACAATATTTCTAGTGCTTCTAAATAAAAATAAAAGAAGATAACAAAAGTATAATCTAGTTTTTATATGTCAATAAAATAAAAGAAGTAGAAGTGTACATGTTTTTCTCCCAAACTATTTGGTAAAAATAAAAAAGGGGAACATTCTTGTGAGGGACAATCATATATAATTCAAAAGAAACCGTAAAAAGCAACACAAGAGGAGGCAGGTGCATGTGAAATTAGAGATTATTTGCTATTTTGCTCTCATGTCTGGTGCTTGAGATATCTCATTTATTTGTCTGATGCAGCTGATCGATTAATGTATCACGTTTGTTCGGAAATTCGGTTAGACAATATCCACAGGATATGAGGTTCCAATTCTTTAGTAGAAAAACGAAAAAGGAAAAGCAGAAATCCTGATAATGTTAACGACTTGACTTCTTTGCTGGCCAAATGGAAAAAAGGGGGAAAAAAAAAGGGAGGGTTGGGGGAAGACTTGACTTCTGATATCTGGCTAATCCGAAACAGAAACTGAATGCCGGCATCTTTCAAGTTTCATTTTTTTTCCTTCAATTTTTTTTTTTACTAAGTATAGTTATCTTCCCATCAGAGACAGTTTTATCTGAGACATTTTGAACACTAGATATAGGCAAAAATTCAAATCTGAGCTTGTCAGGTTGTGGAAGAACCGTGGAAGAACCAACTCCGGGTGGTTCTTTTGTTCAGTCTGATACAACTCAACATGCCTATATTCTCAGAGCAGTTTTCCCCCCCCCCCCCGGTACAGTATATTCTCAGAGCAGTTGATTTATGACGTCATCATACAATTTATGGACCCAAGCTCCGATGGGCCTTGGCCTGTTAAGGCATTACCTTATCCATATTTTTGGGCTATTCAACATATGTGTACATATCTGCCAGATCAAATCTTTTTCTTTTTGGGTCCAAATACTAGATCGAATTTTTATTAAAAAAAGCGTATATATTTAATGTTTGATAATGCTTCAAATAAGTTTCTCTCCACTCTAATAGGAGGTTAGCCATGTCCAGACAAAAATTCTATACTCAACAAGCTTCCTATGTCGACTAAGGTACCGTTTGGATGTTTGCCCAAACCATGGTTTGGGTAAAAAACTGCCCAAACAGTCATCCCAAAAACCAAACCATGGTTTTGGAAAAAGCAAAATTTTTTTGCTTTTGGAGAAAAAAGGGAGAGTGTGAGAGCCTATAGGATATGTATCTTGTTATTTTTTTTATAAACATATTTAATCTTATATTTTATAAATATATATACATATTAATTATTTATTAATTATATTATCTTATGTATTATTAATTATGTTGGTAAAAAATATATTATTAACAATTTTATTCCTTCAAATTAAAATATATCATAACATCTATTTTTCTGTAATTATCATATTAACTTATGTCTTTTTTTTTAGTAATTTGTGTATATAAAAAGTGCTTCTGATAACAACTATCCAAACACTCTCACTTCTCAAAATCACTCCAGAATCTATTCTCCAGAATCACTTTTCCAAACCACGGTTTGGTTTCATCCAAACACACCCTAATACAACAGACATGGTAGTAGCTTGATTTTCAGTTTTTTACCCCAGATTATCAGATGAGGCAAAGATCAGAAAAATCGGAACTGAATGGGGAGGAAGGGGGCAAATAATGAGAGGATAAGGAAAGAGACTGAGGAAGGAATATTGAAGGGGACATGGTAAGCAGATGGATGAAACAATTGGTGAGAATGTAGCCTTTTACGTGAAAGTCATGGTGTGCAAGAGGACTATAGTACAAGGAAAAGATAAAGAGAGGCAGTCATCAGAAGAGGCGCGATGGATGCGGGTTCTGAAACCTAACCAATCACACAGACAAGGCTATGATCGCAAGGGGGTCTGGAAAAAGGTACAAAGATTTTAACTCCATTTAGTTATGGATTACGACAAAGCAGCATTTGCATTATATGCTGATAATTGCTTCAATGATTGGAAACATGGGACGATGATTCCGCAATACCATTTTCTTTGGGATCAATGATTTACTTATACCTTTTTAAAAGTGATGTGGTCCTTACCATTCTACTCGAAATCCACAAGGACCCCAATCATGAAGCCGAATTGAGCGGCAGTGGGAATTTGCATTCAAATTGAAGTATATGCAAATATTTTACGGAGCCTGACCCATCTCCATGTAGTTGTATACGAATGAATTAACGCAGTGGAGTAGCGTGGTACTGAGTCTATGCGAGAGGAAAAAAGAATGAAAGCAGCAATTAATGAGCGGAGAAGTCATCATTATGCCCCCACAGGAATTTTGAACTTGCTTGTAACTTTCGCTTTAAATGTTTGGAGATAAGGAGTGGAACACTCTTGGTCCTCTCTATAATTTGTCATCTGGTAGTTTAAATGTCGACATCCAACAGAATTATTGTGATTACACATTGTGGCTTTCATATTAATGGCGTCCGGTATGACGTTTTTTATGTGATTAGCTGCTGGTTTATCAGATAACTCTCATATTTCCAGAACCCTATGCGTGTTTACAATGACCGACACTGCCCTAACTGTCGTATCTTTGTTTGCATTATGATGATTACTAAGATAGAATATCGGTAAATCAGAAGACTACTGTTCTATGATCTCCTATTGAATTGGAAAAAAAAAAAAAGAGCCCAATTTCGTTTGCTGTAAATTTCCTTGCTTTTCAGTTTTTGATACTCAGTATAATATCTATGACTAAAACGACTACACGAGGACTTTTGGATGCAGGCGTTTAAAATGAAACTGACAAATGATACCTGGACATTTTGAAAGGTGAGAAATGGGACACAAGGGTCTACAACTTAAAATTAACTGTTAGATAGATGGTGTGAAGATGTCAAGCATTTCTGATATAATTTCATTGTTGATGCAGTCCAAAACTGCGTCAGCAACCTCAAAGCTAATATCCTTCACTTGTGGCTCAAAATCACCCCATTCATTGATTGATTTCAAGTAATCCGAAGTCAACAAGAATGTGAGGTTTGTCTGATCTCCAGCCTGTTGACCCCACTCTATCGTTTTCTGACAAATGAGGTTACCCAACTCCTCCGCCCCCAATAATTGTTTGTAACCTGTCTGTCCTTCGTCTGTTCCGGGAAAGCTAGCTGCAATCTCTCTCACGCAATCAAATAGGAGTTGCTTTGTCGTGTGCAATGCTCTTTTAGATTTCAACACTTGAGAAACATTTGTCCCAAGAATCTCTTGTAAGTCCATGCTATGTCCATCTCCCTCAGCTGACTGAATCAGCAATCCCCAGAGAGCAGCTGATAATAATGAGTCTTCTGTGATTTTCTTGGGCATAACAACTTCTCCGCAATTCAAAATTCTCTGTTCCGTTCTCCCAACATCATCCTTCACTCTTTCATCTGCCAAACAAGCTGACACATGTTACAAACATGGTTCAAAACAAAAGTAAAAAGGTTACACCTATGCTTGTGACATCTAATAATACTTACTATGTTGGGATAGTTGAACTTTGCGTGGGTGCATTCTTTCCAGTAAAGCCCGGCTGTGTTCTATGTATCTCCGGCGGTGTTTTCCATTACTAGTAGCCTGCTGGCTTTGTTATTGAGAGTAACCAAACTAATTAATATTTCTCCCCTAAAGTAGTAAGGTTCTATTGTTTTCTAGAATGAATAGCTTTTACTTAAGGTAAGTAAGAATTTGAGTTTGTACCTTGTCACCACAATATTGCAAGCATTTGAAGCTCTGCAAGTGTCTGAAATGAAAGAAGGCTTATCTTTATGTGATGATATCCAAGTCTCCTCTTCAACTTCTCCAATCTCCGAGCATGAGTTGAACGAAGTGGAGCTACTAGCAGATGAAAACCTGTCTGTTTCCGCAACCTTCTGATCAACCCTTTCAGTCTCAGGGACACTAACTGCATCTTCATCTCTATTATCAGAGTCTCTGGTTACAGGGGTTTCGCTGTGTGCAGGAAGCTTCTTGTATACAGATGTTAGAACTTTGGAAAATGAAAGAAGAGCCTTTCTCTTCTTGTTTGGCGCACAACTTGCTGACCTCTCCAGGCTCCTGGCTGAATCTCCAATGTTGACGCCATTGCCTCCTTGATCTTGAGTTAAGTTCCATTTTCTAGAACAACCTCTTTCGAAAAGGTAAAGCTCTAGGACGAATGGTTCTTGTTCCTCGTTCAGAAACTCACTAAGCTTCTTCTGTGGCTTAGAGGTTGAAGCCATAATGAGGGCAGGAATTTGAAGGGCTTGAAATTGGAATATATGGGGTGTACAGGAATAGAAGATGATGCTTGCAAAATTGGGTGGTTAAATGATGGCGTGATGATGTGTAGAGAAATAAATTTAGACGGCCAGCATACACCCGTCATATGAGATGTCATAAAGCTTGGGAATTTATTAAAATAGTCCTTGTAAGCTACAAGCTTTCCTCGTCTTGAAAAGGTTTTCAATTTCATTTTAAATGAATTGCACACAATTTTAGGGACCTCTCTTATTGATCTGAGTCCATATTAAATAACAATGGCCCCCCAGAAAAGAAAAATTGTCATATGTGTGGAGATCAACCGCAAGAACAATAGAGGTGATTGGAACAGAGACAAAGACTTGCACTTACGGTGAAGTTCAACTAACATGGTTTTTGAGCCTCTAGCTATTGGTGCCATCGTAATACAAATCCACTTAACTTGTTGATAATTTTTGATACAGAAATTTCATACCTAATCGAAACATATCGTGTTTTTAATAACCAAAAAAAATGTACTCTTCCTTTTACTCGGTACGCTTTATCGTGTGTGAGATAGTATTGCTTGTATATGGATGAGATAATTACTCAGTGAAAGTTAAACCGTCTGGGTCTAATGGCGCATAGTATCGCTAAGAAGGGAGAAAGGAGAAGTCGTGTGAAGAGTGGACATCGTTGATTGGAGGCGGGGATGGCTAAAGAAAATGATTAGATACATAATGCAATAGCAACATTTCTGGTTTTTTTTTTTTTTTAAATTAGAGGAACTGGCACAAATCACTTAAAGGTACAAATAAGATCAAATCTACAGCCCACTTGTAGAGAAATTTTCATGCCATTAGGCTACAAGTCCGTTAACAAATTTTTGGTTAAAAACTTATTTTGCAGCGCAGGTAGGGAAAGGAATGAACATAGAACAAGGACAAAGGGAAAGTAGATTGGACAATTATGCGGGCTTTTTAGTCTCTTTAAGCAGGATTGGTGGAGTTGGTTGGAATGAAATTCACGTATAAATAGGAGCAATGCAATTATGACTTCATAATTTTTAATCATATGTAATCTCTAATAAATGATTTCAAAACGAATTGCAACCACTGATTTTCAATTCTCAGCTTGCAATCAAACTTCAAAGTCTCGTTGGGGATTCTCAGCTGTCTGTATCATCCTCATCAATTCTGTCGTGGAGTTCCCTAATTTGATTAGGAGCTTAAGGGATCATAATCTTAAGATTCGAACAAAGTGTGAAATATGAAGCCGTTGCTGTTGATAACAAGGATATAGGGGGAAAAAATTTAATCGAGAGGGGTATATGCATGCTATGATTTTAGCATCCCGAGGAGATTAGATTCTGTAGTTAATCGTCGAGTTTATTCCTTCTGCCTTGCCTTGCACGATTGCCCAGGTATAAATTCTGAGTTTTGACTTCTTTGGTATTTATTGCTGTTTTCTGATGTAGTTTTTAAATCATCCTCCTCTGTCTTTTATTATAAACAACTATACTAAAAAGGTAATTAAAAATAATAAATGGATAAAAATTAAATTTTTTTAAAAATACTCTTATTTATAAAGGGAAGAGAGTATAAGAAGGAAACTAAAAAAATTATTATAATAAAGAGAATTATGAATGAGAATGAATGCGTGGTGAAGAGAGATGATTGTTTAGAAAATGAGATAATAAATACATTAAATATTAAAATAAATAATTAATGTGATTAAAATTTAATATAACTTGTAAATATTGTTTATATTTAGAGATAAAAAAATGATAGTTATTAGTTATAAAAAAAGAGAAGGCGAGTAACTTATCTTAAACGGCAACGATCAGTCTGCAAAACTAGAAATGCAGAATAAAAGTGTTGGAGCCAAAGACACTCACGTTTCCTGCCAATGATAGACGTCACACTTTTTCCTCAATTTAAGACGATGGAGGGTGTGTCAACAGTGATATTAAATATTATTTCTGATTCCTAATACACAATATTATTTAATTTTTATTTTAATTTTAAACATAAAATTTCAATTCACTTTGTCTTTTATATTTATATTTTTTTAGATAATCCTTCTAATAATAGTAGCTCTAACATTTGATTAACAAGGATATTTTAAAAAAATAAGATCTATTTATTACAAATAACTAACTTAACTTATTTTTATAATTTTTTTAAATTAATTAACTAGCTCTTATATTTAAAAGTGAGTACAAGATATCAAAGCTTCTATAAATCATATCGCCTGTAATTAACTGATGCAATTTATAATATCTAAAATTATTTTTTTGAAATGACCTTACGCTTGTCAGCGAACATTTTTATACCATCAATAATGAGCCAATCAATAAAAATCACAAGTACGCTAATTTGCTGAACAGTTTTGATTGTTAACTAAATAATAAACAAGCCTAATTAATATGACTAATACTTAACTAATCCTTATTACTTTTTTCTTTTGGGGCCAACTGTTATATTTTGTCACCAATGCTAATTGAACTCTATTTACACTTTTCATTTTAGGAGATGGGTGTCCCTAAATTGAACCGCCTAGGTCCGTCACTGCGTGGGGTAATTTCTTCAAAATATATGCCAACCCACGTTCAATAAGAAATTCAGAATAGCTATGCTGTAAAACCAGTGGACTGCTTGTGAAGAGTCTACACAAGGAACAGGACAAGATAGTGAGACACAGAACTAAAGATTTCTTTGATGTTTCTTGATGTGCACAGCCTTCTCACTATAATCTAACATCACCTGGATAAAACTATTAGTCACAATATATATTCGTTAAATTACTAGTTCAAGAAAACAATGAGGCGAAACAGAGTTGATACCATGGTCATGCCCCTTGAACCTAACTAGTTGCAATAAACTAAATGAATCAGTGAGGTAGGACCTAAAATCTAAATAAATATTTCGTGACAGTACAAGGTTAATCTACAATACATAAGAAACAGAAGGCACAAAGGCATTGCCCGTTTACTACGTAACTAGTCTTGAAACCCAAGAGATTTGGGTACTGAGATTGTAGTCTGAGCTCTTAATTTCTCAACCTTGCTCCTAAATTCGTCGTGGAAGGACATGAGTGATCTCTGACGGGAGGCAAAAGCTGCAGTGAACTGCTTAAGCTCTCCTTCGAGATGTTTTCTTTTCAGTACTTCGGTATTCAAGTCCTTCAAGGCATTTTCCTTTTGGTTTGAAACCATTTCAAGTCTATGGGATGAGTCATAGACTATCGGGAGCAAAGAGTCTCTTTCCTCTTTTAAAAGTAGAAACTCCTTTTCCAGGCTATTATATTTATCTTTTGAAGCCTCCAGGAGGCGATTATTGATACTAACCTCTTCCTCTAAGCCCCGGCACCTTTCTTTGATGGAGTTGAGTTCATCGCACAGCGTCTCCTTTGAAATAGAAGTTTCTCCCAAATCAGAGCCCTTCGTCAAAAAGAAAATTAGTTTAAGAAAATCAATAACCTACTATGCTTTTCCTCAAATTCTATCAAGAATGCAGCTCTATCATTTAACCTACGATACTCTTCAAAAAACCGAGTGCACGCAACAGTTCGCACATGGGTGATATTATACTAAAACCTTAAGTCTGCATGTAGCTTCTTGCTGCATAAGATTTCATCCCTCTTTCTGGAAACTAAGAACCTTCCCTATCCCTGAACTGTAGTTCTTTGGTCACAGTCATTTTAAAAAAAGGTTCAGTGGCTTTCTGAAGACACTAATTTAAACCCTATCCAGTGAATGCCTATGAGCTGTCCCCACGTAACAGATCATATTCAATAAAGTTCACTATGACGGTGATGATTGGTTATGACGGACTGTATGCCACAGAAGAGAGCTATTCACCAGATGCAGCAAATGAATCCTCGTACCATTTCTAATAATTTCTTCAAGAGAAACCATTCATTTAACGTTTCTTTGAAAAAAGTCGCGACTACATGTGAATAATCCACAATATGGGTAAGCTTTTTTCTAATATGAAGAGTACGTTTTATTTTACAAGGGCACCATGAGAGGCTTCTCATTAACCTCCATGGATTATTTCCTACAAGTTACATCAAGTATTGACATTCCTCAAGAAATAACTAAAATGAGGAAACAATGAATTCCATTGTATCGTAAAGATATAGAATGAAATGTATGAGGAACTACTACGTTTATTGAGTATTAGTTTAACATAAGCTATTCGACTGATGCCAGTCCTGGCCTCAGGTGTTAAGTGTATGATTCACATTTAAGGCATCAAATTCTGAAAAAGGACATAAAATATCCCAAACACAAGACAGAGAATGCTAGCATAATGAATGATTGGTATCTTGATATTTGTGGCCAGACAACTACCTTAAGTTTGCAGCGGCAACAAGGACTCCTCACTCGTTCCTTCTCAGCGATTGTGCTGTCTGATGATTCCAATGACGTGATTATAGTATTCAGCCTCTCATGAAGCTGTTTTTGTTGTTCGCGGATCAAAGCACCTTTCCCGGTGGAAGACCTGCCATCACACATGTCTACTGTAAAATGAGCTTCTAAAGCATCAAATAGCTGCGCTCCTATTTCACTCATGGTCGAAAGCACTTCCGCAGCCGATAATTTGCCATCTGATACACATCTCTGTTTAAAATACAGAAGACACTTAATTTTCTTTCTCTGGAAAATCGGGCCAAATAAAGGTTTAAAGAAACTGATTTGTTGCAGCTTTAACCTGCAATACTGACAAAACTTCCTCAAAGTTGCCTTTGAAGTTTCCCACGGATTTAGTTAACCTCTGAGGATCTTCCCCTTCTCGTTGATGTTCAGGTGTTATAGATATTGATTGCTTGTTCGGTTCCGCTTCCTCCGAATTCTTTCTCTAGAAGCACATGCATTAACATCAGCCCACAACAAAGGGAGTGATTAGTCAGACAAAGACTCAAAATGCAAAGGCCTCTTTGTAGATATAGATTCCATTTTTCCCGATTCAAGTATGAAGCAAGCACAAGATGTGTTTTCTGTTGGCTGAAAATTATGCTTTATATCTCTATGCCTCGAAACACCACCACGTTGGACATATTATAGTAGCACAACTGCCGTGTTTAATTGTCATGTTCATAGTTGAAATTAGTAGTTCACTGTCGGAGCATTAACTAGTTCATAATTACAATGTCAAATCAAGCAAGTTGTTTAGCTGGTCATTCGGAGTCTCAACTAGTTTATGCGTGCCAAACTTCAATCCATAGGAGAGTAAAATGTAGCTTTTATACAAACCTCGAGTTCATTTATCTTTCGATTGGCAAGTTCCAGTTGTCTCTTCAAATCTTGAACCTCTTGTTCACGCTTTTCACTCAAACAGCCCTGTAAAACCTAAGCCAAATCAAAACGGAGAGCAGATTGTATATACACATTACCAAGTGAGATAATGAGATGGTATCAGTTGGCAACAAAACACGAACCGTATTAGACCTCAATTCTAATTCGCAAAACATCTGAATTAATCATAACAATGAATGATTGAAGGTTTATAATGTTTAAATTTAATATCAACCGACAACTACAGCTAGAGAATATAAGAATTTATCAGATAAAGCAGAGAAAAATATCTGATAAATATCTCTAGACACGGAACACTCTTCTCTGTTGTATCTTCATTTAAATTTTATTCCTCTCGCCGTGTGATGTGGATCGTCGATGAGTACAACCGAACAGAAACGCAAGATATTTATTTATAAAAGAAAGAAATTCACTGGAGTGATATCACGTGCCTGGAATGATTGAACTTGTCGAGCGGGGGTAGCTTGAAGTGAATCAAGATCTGCTACATAACCTTTGTTCAATTTCAGCCACGTATTTTCATCAGCCACATTGCTGAAAGCATCTGGAAGAGGGCTGTAATCTGGCATTGTTGAATAATTTGAACGCGTGGCAACAAAAGCATTGGAAGGCGCCTTTAAACAAGGGGTTCCAAAAATATCTTCTTGAGATGTACTATTAATTTCATTGCACTCTTCCTCAGGACTCTGCCTCGAAGAATCCTGTCCCGTCAGTCATAGGAGTTAATAAGAAGACATAAATATAAGGACCTACAGAGAACAGACAAATAAAAACCTACCATTAAGGGCACGGCGCCTCTATGATAACTTATCAGTAGGTATTATTATTCGTATTATGAAGATCAAACCACAGGAAAGTACATAATTTGTTTCATGAGAAGTTATGAGTGAGTATTAATATATTAATATATTAAATTAAATACTGGGGGCATCTTCTGTAAGAATAAGGGGGAAAGGATAAGAATTCGGAATACCCCTCTTTCAGTTTCAGGCAAATAGTGATGGAATCTGAAGACGTCATGAGAATAAAAATCAAAACTTGTTATTCATACACGCACCTGACTTCCGTTCCTCTCACAATCTGACAAAGAAACAACACCACTGAGACTTCCGACTTTCATCTGTTGCTCCTTAATCCACTGATCACGTGACTTCCTCTCCTCTTCCAGTTCCATCTCAAGCTTCTCACGCTCCAGTTCATACTAGATAGTACAATGCTAACAGACGGTTAAGACTAACAGATAAAATAAGATCATTTAATGCTTTGGCAAGAAAATGAAGGCTAAAAGCCTAAAACCCAGCAGACAAACTCGAAAGAAAAACCTGCCTTGAGCATATCATTCCTTAATTTAAGAATCTCCTGCTCGAGCACTTCAGCATGTGATCCCTGAATGGTAATTCTTTTAGGTAAGATTCCTCGGCCTTCAATACAAAAATATCATCAGGATACCATCATTACCTGAAGTTTCCCACGTAGCTCCTCTATCTCTAACTTCTGCCGCTTTAACAATGCAGCGTCGGTCAAAATCTGTTAAGTCCATATCATCAATTAAAACCTTTGGCCAAGCGGAGCAAGGATGAAGCAATGCAGATTAGGATGCAAACAAAAGCAACTTCCAGAAAGACAAAGTAAAATGGGGATTCATGATTCATAAATTTACAATCCAACATTCTCCGCTTCCCGTCACAAAAAGGATAATTTGATGTGAATAAAGCACACAAACCTCATTCACTTGAACGCAATTAGTGATGCGTTTGGCTCTACTAGCAAATTGAAGAGTTCCCTTTGTTTCTTCAATGTGAACCTGATTGATTAACAATATATTGTAACAAAAAATAAAATTAATTAATCACCAAAAAAATATTACAAGAGTATGGTAAAACTGAAACATGAGGATAAAAGAGCCCACCTCTTCCGGTGCTACGGTGCAAATGATGGAAGTTTTCGCATTACCACCAAGAGCCGGTTGGAGAATACGAGTTAATTTACTATCACGATAAGGAATATGCCCCCTGTTTCAAAAAATTAAAGGCTCAAGAATGGATCTTTTCTAAATTTAATGCGAGAGACAGCTACTTATATACCTTTGCTTTGAACCTTCACTTAGTTTATTTATGACATTGCCAAGAATCATTAAACTCTTGTTAATGTGTTTCCCTTCCTTCAAACGCACTCCACCAGCTCCAGTCTTAGCAATCCTTTCAGACCCAGCTAGATCCACCAAATTCTACTTCCACAGTCTCAATAAGTACGCACCAAAGATTGTATGTATTTATGTTTTTAAATAAAGAAGCTTCATCAAATAACTGATCATTTGCAAATCACTTTAAAAAGGAAGACCAAACGATCGTATCCGTTGCCCGTATCAACAAATTTTAAAAGCAAGGATTAAAGAGTACGAACCAATACTGAAACTCGGACAGCATCACTTGTCATATAATCGCAGGAATTGGAATCCTTCCCCTTGCTTTCTATCACCTGCATATGTGATGTGTATTTAGCATGTGCTTTTAGGGTATGTTGGTAAACGAAAGCCACTTAGTGAAACTCAGGCATTGAAAAGTAGAAATATGGTTTAGTCAGCATACCATCCTAAATATTGTGTGCGATCTGCTACTCCTAGCGTTCATATTTGTCTCACCAAAGTGCCTGTTGACTGGGAGGAAACATGACTTCTATGTAAATATAGCATGTCGGGTAAAGATGGATTGTTAGAATGTGACATTACAAACCTTCCCCTGCTTTAATGAGATTTAAAACTTGTTCAGCATTATTGACTATCTCCTCCCGGAGGCCTGCAACAAATATTCCACGCTGAAGGCAAACCAGTCAGTAAATTTATACACCTTCATAGTTTAAAGTTCTAACTACAAAAAAAAAAAAAAAAAGGTCAGTCCAACCTCCAAACTCTCATGAATTTGCAATTTCTGATTCTCTACCACAAGAAGGTCGTTGATTTCTTCATTATAGATTTCCATGTAAGAAACTCGAATAAGAAACTCACGATCAGATGCCTGAGAATCAATTGGCTCAAAATCAGGCATCATCATGAAAAGAAAAGGTAAATCGAATTCAACAACTCCTGGCAGTACCTACCATCTGAATTTTGCGAAATATATCTTCAACTGCACGAGGAATTAGCCCCGGATCTGTTTCTGAGCCATTCATAGTGTAAGTCTTGCCACTACTGGTCTGCCCATAAGCAAACGCAGTTCCTGCACGCGCATGGCCCAACAATTAACTTCAGCATCAGCACAGCGACATGGCACATTAAAAATAAAGTCCTGTCTTGTTTTAATTTTAGTTGAATATAGCTTGCAATGCTCAGGGACAGAGCAAAACATACCATTGAAACCTTCCACAGCAGCATTTATAATATCCTTAGTAAGGAGGTCGTAGACACTAGCATTTGTGCTGCTTTCATCAAATATGTGGTCTGCAATGAAGGAAAATGGAACAGGAATGAGAATGAGAGAAAAGTAGGACATACTAACTCCATGAGAATGAATTTCGACAAGAATGAGGAAATACCAAAAGCATAAGAATAGGCAGACAAAGGAGTGCCATGAACCTTGTGAAGAGAAATGCGATTCTCTTCAGCCTTCCAGAAATTACCACAGAAGGAATCCTCTGAAATCCGAGGCCGAACTCGGACTGCGACGCAGATCTTCTCCATTTTATCAAAGATCTATCCACGATCCTGGGTTACCTCAAGCCTAATGCTAATTGAATATTTGCCACAAGGCGGGCTGCGCGTCACTGCGAGAAAAGCTTTCTTCCGGATTTGAATTTTCTCCCATTTTACAGATTTGCCCTCGTTCTACCATATGACGTCCACGAGTCTGGGCCGAGCTATTTAGGTCTTCCAAATTTTGGATCTGACATTTTGGGCCTATTCGAATACAGACAGATTATGAACCGTGCTGATTATCTAGGACTTTTTAGCCTTAAGATCCATTTAGCAAGCGAACAGAACTAAGTTTCAAATTCACATTCAGAAATATGTCTATATTTAGTATCTAATAATATTTTAAATAAGATTATTTTTAATAAGAAAATACTTGTACCTAAAAAAAAGTATAGTAAGAATTAGAATAACCATGCTAATAGAGTATTAATACCTTATATATGTAAAAAAAATTATCTGCTTCTTCTCATCAATAAAGTTTTTAATTAAAAATTTTTGTCTATTTTTTTCATATTTTTCAATATATTTTATATATTATTACTCACAGTATTTAATATAAAAACTCGTTTGATTTTTAATTTAATCATTAATATAAGACTCCAATTCACCTGTCTCTTGTGTTTATTGATTTTTTTTGAAGTAGTCATTATAGTAATTGCATATGTTAAAGATTCTATTAAATAGTAGTTCTAATCAATACATATGATTAGTAAGGGTATTCTAGAAAATACAGCACATATTTAATATAAATAATTAACTTAATACACTTCTCTAATCTACTCAAATTAGTTAACTAACTTTTATATTAAAAATATGACGTGGGTGGAACATTGTAAGAATCGAAAGAGTATATTTTCCCATAGACTTGGTCCAACAATCGAACATTTTAATTAGGTAATTGTTTAACAATGCGTCGTCCGTAAAAATCTCATGAATTTATGTAATACTACCTTCGATATTTAATATAAAAGCTCGTTTGATTTTTATTTTGATCCTAAATATAAGACCCCAATTCACTTTGTCTCTAATATTTATGTATTTTTTCCAAGATAGTCCTTTTAACGATGATAGTTTTAGCTAATACACTTGATTAGTAAGGATATTTTAGGAAAGACAATACCTATTTATGACAAGTAACTAACTTAACTTATTTTCTTAATCTCTTCAAATTAGTCAATTAACTCTTATAATTAAGACCGGAGGTAGTATTTATTCAAGTGCTAGCAGAGCAAAGTAGCATGCAAATGAAAGCAGCTTCGAAATTAAAAAAATAAAATAAAAAACAAATGGAGATTCATGACTCATGAATTTATGTAATATTTAATACGTAATCAAATTTTTTTAGGGGGGAATAGAAGGTAACTCCATATAATTTTCCTTTTATGCGCATCTATCATGCCCTTCATAAAAAATATTTTTCCTCATGCATATAATTCTACATTCCCCAGTTTGCTCTCATAAAATCATTATTTTTTTAATGAACAAAACTTACCATTAATATAAACACCATACAAATAAGACATACGTTGATTATAACCACGGGTTTATTTAATAGTTTAAAAAAAAAAAAGGCGGATCTGAGGAAGACAGTAATTTAGTTGTATTTTTTAAATATGTGTTATGTATAGTGGGTAGTAGAATATAAAACGATGAAAATCATTAATTGGACCAAAAAATTTTCCCAACAAGATATAAATAATTTCTTGTAGTTTTTTAAAACACCTTCTTCGGTTTCCACGCTGTAATAAATAATTTCTTGTAGTTTTTTTTTTTGCCATTAACTTGTAGTTTCTATTATAGATTATTATCGATGACCTTTTTTTTTCTTTAAGATTTTGCCAAACTATTGATATTGGACAAGATTCGAGGAGATTGAAAAATCAGTCGCCAACTCGCCTAATCTAAAACCAAGTAAAATCAATTAATATAAAACATGAAATACGAGCACGACCTTTTATCTAGTTTTGAAGGCTTATCCATCTACCAGTCGAAAACGGACATTTTTCGGAGTAAACAAAATCAAACCGTAACTGAAAATCATTACAAGAAATAAAATAATAAGGTTAGGCAAGGGCCAGCTTCTTTGAAGTGATGAAATTTGAAATAATTCAGGCCCCCAAAAAAAACTGAAATTTTGAAACAGGAAAGGTTAGGAATTAAACCACACAAATTAAATATCATTCGAGTGATAAAGTGTTGTCTTATCGATGACAAAAAGAATGAAAGACACGACAGCATTGAAAGGATAATGTAAATAATTAATGTTCGCCGCCGTTAATTATTATTGCTGTGTTCAGTAATAACCTATTAATCTAGCTTGAGAAATCAAGTTATCTCATCAAGATTAGCACATATAACTAAACTTGTATTAATTACTACCTCCGGTCTTATAAAAATAAGACCTCATTTGTAGTATTGATATTATAAGAATATAATTTCTATTCTATTTCTATTTTATTTTTTAGAAAAATAGAGAAGAAAATATTTTGTTGTGTATGAACAAAATATTGAGGAATTATCTGTCTATAAGCGAGAGGCCTTATAAATAAGACCCGAGGTATTAATTAATACAAGTTTGATTATATGTGCTAATCTTGATAAGATTGTCTTATAAATAGGATCTAAGATAATCTATCATGTCAAAATATAGCTCCTCTTTCTTTCTCCAAACTCTGGAACAACAACAATTAATCTTCTGGTAGGTTCCAGTATTGAGAACTTGCTCATGAAGAAAAGTGAGGAACAGAAGCTTGACTGCGTACGTTGTTTGTTAATTATGGTCAACAAGAAAATGAGAAGGGGCCCCAATTGAAGAATAATACTTACGGATGAAGAAGCTGTATATATGTCCTTTTTTTTAATTAATTTCTTCACATATTTTTTTTATTTTTTTTATTTAATGTTGTAGTGGTGAGAGTAATATAAAAGTTTGTGGATTTGATGGGGACTCCGAATCTGAAAATGAGATCCATTCCTTGCACTTGGATGGAAAAGGACCCACTCATCAGAAAAGAGAGAGTAGTGTGACTTTGTGAGGTAATTAAACTGTCCATGGCCTTCAAAGCAAGCACGCATGTTCGTCTTTCTCTTTTTGTTTCCTCAATCATTGAACACGGCAAACACTCTGCATGCTTCATGTTGATATTATCAGATATTACTAATTAATTCACATTCAATTAATCAATTCTAATTCTTTCATGGACGTCGTTTTGTTTTGGGTCGTCTAATGATGTTGAAAATTCTTGACATGTACATATTATCATTGACATGTACATATATGTGTGTGTCTATACAACAGCACTAAATTAATAAGCACTGATCTGATGCGCATTATATTTTGATATACTCCAATATTTTGTTCGTTTTGATGCAGTGTGTGATAACGTAATAAGAACCGACGCAATTACACCTACCCATACAGCTACGTGAGATTGATTTTCCAGTGGCTAGCTTTTCCCTTTTTTTTTTTTTTTTTTTTTCAATTCTACGCGTATCGTCCTGATTAAAGTATTCGCATGAATTGCAAGTGGGATAACACACACACAGTGACGTACTCCGTATGTGTGCGCGCGTGCGCCATTGGGGATTCCCCCCCCCCCCCGAGTGAAGCCAATAGGAATTCTTTGACGAGCATATGTAGAAAATAACTTTGTGGCTGGATGATCAATGTTTAGTACTCCTCCGGTCCTTAATATAAGACCTATTTAACTAATTTGATTAGATTAAAAAAATCAGGTAAGTTAGTTAATTATAAGAAATATGACGCGTTTTTCCTAAAATACCATAATCATATTTCTTAATACTCCATCTTTATCTTCTACTTGATTATGGTTGAAAGAGTATCCATAGGAGTAATCTAGAGATAATTGATAAATATGAGAAATGGGTCTTATATTTAGGACCAAAACCAACTCACCAATTGAGTCCTATATTAAGGACCGGAGGAGTACATATATAGTCTAACTACAATTTCAGTCTTCCCCCTTTTTTTGTTGGCCAACAATTTCAGTCTTCCCATTTAAAAATAACACAACTCTTATCTTTTAATATAATGACATGACAGAACTCAAATGCAACTATGTGAGCATTAATATCTTATTAGAATAATACCTACAATATAAATTTATAATAAGCCACTGCTTAGAGGTAATGAATAATAATAGAGTGACCTTTATTAAATTAAATGTAGAGCATGGGTCACATGATATCGAGGGCTATTTTTTAAACCATCAGGGAGGCAAACTTTTCAATGAGCCATCATCCGCTAATTTTATTATATTTTCAAGCTGTACATGCACAACATTATCATAATAATATACTATGACCGATCTTTAATATAAGAGATAATTAATTAATTTGAATAGATTAATTAAGAAAAATAGTTTAAGTTAGTTATTTATGATAAATAAGTGTTGTGTTTTCTAAAAAATCCTTGCTAATCAAGTGTGGTAGCTAGACATATCATTATTATAAGGATTATCTTGAAAAAAAAGAATAAATATAAAAAGATAAAGTGAATTGAGATTTTATATTTATGACTAAAATAAAAATCAAATAAAATCTTATATTAAGGACAGGAAGTAGTATTTAAAAAAGGGTTATATGCATTTTTGACATCCAATATTATGTTGAGACAACAAGGATTCAAATCCTTTGAATTAATAATTGATCAATAATTTAGAAACATTTTATTAAAAGGAAGATTGTAATCAATTGAACATTGGAAGGGTTAAGATGATAAATTGATACCGCACGATAACAAACTAAGAATGGCTAAATTCATAATGTGATATTTGCAAAATTTCTATCTCTCACATACGCGCATCATCTACATATCCTTCCGTGCATATATAATGGTTTGCTGCTGGAGTATCTCTTACCCCACCTTCATATATATATATATATATATATATATATATATATATAATTGTCAATTTGTGCTCTCATTAAGTAATTATAGTAGCAGCAAAAGGTGACTAGCTGTATTATTTGGATTTTTCGGCATTAAAAATGACACAAACTGCTCAGGCGGGTCACACATATTTAGTATATTTTACAGATGATCAATACAAACTACACGTGGGGATCATCTGTGAGATATTGCGACAATTTTAGCCAAACGTTTTCATTTTGCTCTTTGGTCATTCACTGTTATGCGCTTTCTTTCTTAATCTTACTTTGGTTTTTCCTTTTTGGTTCATCAGGTCCTGGGGCGAGAGAGTGGTGGAACGAACACGTACGGGAACGCTAAGGAATATATAATCTGGTCATGAATATGCCACCTAAGTGTCAGTACTATTTCCCCGGCCCTCCTATAAGTTATTGCATTTGCTTTATCTCATGCATATATATGATTAAAAAGAGAAAAAAAGGCAAAAAGAAGAAAAGGAAGGAGGGTTAGCTATAAAGAGAGACAGGGAAGGCGTGTCTCTGCAAATATCTTTCCCCACCAACGTCTTTGGTCAAGTCCATATGATCAAATTAAATAAAGATATTCTGTCCAACAAGACTATTAATCATAAGGAGGGAAAAAACACAGAGGTTGAATTGCTACAACGTTAGGCTTGGCCCATACAAGCGACGTGTGTGTACTGTGTGTTTTTACATTGAATGTGACACCCATGATCCCAACAATTAACATTCCAGCGAAGATGCCCGTCCGGCCTCATTTGTTTTACTAGCTGGCTCCTTCGTTATTTCTACATCTTTCTCGCTAATCATTATCAGAACACTACACATTAATTAATTAAAGCAGTTAAAAGAAAAAGGTAATGATAACATTATCAAAAAAGCAAGACCTCTCATGTCTCTACATTGTACTTCCAACGACGTGGGGCTTCTCCAAACCAGTACCCCTTTCGTTTCTTCTCCTACTTACAACAAAAGAAAACAAAAGAAACATCAAACACCTAACTTACAGTTCACTTATATATGGGTCACCTCCATCCACGAACCAGTTTCTGGTTCAGTGTGGCGTGAGAATGAGTTTTTATTGTATATATAGTGAGACCTCTACATATATATAGTCTTTCTTTTGTTCCTGGTTATTGTTTAGGGGCTTAGAGTGGTATCCAGAGCCCGATATAGATGCGACAGCCGGGACATGAGGAATTCGGATTCGGATCTTAGTTGGGCGTTCTCGAGGGAGACTATGACGTGCTGGTGAAGGGTGAAGCCCAGCTGGTTTTTGAGTTCTCGGTTTTCAGTTTTTAGGCGGTTCACTTGGCTCGTGAGGTTCTCTAAATGCTTCTTCTTTCTCCAGCGGGACCGCCGGGCTGACTCCCTGTTCGACTGCATGCGCCTGCGCCTTCTCTCGTCCAACGAGTAAAGTGCCCGGGTTGATGCTTGCGAACCGGAGCTGGGACTGGCCGGATCCTCGCCTCGAATGAGGGACAATAACTCCTCTACCTCACCTGGAGTCAGCAAGGATTGAAGCGTGCATGAAGGGAACTGGAGGGATCGGACGACGTCGTCATGGAAGAACATGGCGGAAGCAGCAAGAATAATGAAAGAAAAACCGGCGCTTCAAGAGTGAACCGGAGAGAGGAAAGGGAGGGAAAAGGGGAGAACTGAAGCCAAGGAGTCGGCTATTTATGGACCAAAATCAGGACATGGGGGCCCCATCAGAGCAAAAGATATCGGAAATAAGGTCATATTCGTCCAAACAAAATCAAAAGCAGAGTACGTGAAATAGCTTTAGGATTCTCAAATCAGAGCTTTTTAAATAAAAATATGTGCAAATTATAAAAGTAGTTTTGGCCCACAAAAATAAAAAGCTTATACAGCATCATAACGTTACTATTAATCAATGTTAACAATAAGCCACAAGAGGGCAATTTCCTTGGATTTTTCATAAATACACAGATGTGTTCTAAATATAGGAGTTGATTAAAAATTTTATCTTAATTCTAAATGTAAGATGTCAATTTAGCTTCTCTAAAAAATTTATAAATCTTTTCTCAATTACATTATTGCATTTACTCTATACAAGGGGTTGACTAATGAAGGTACAAAGTTTTTAATGCAAATAATTAAATAGAGAATTTTAAAAATTAAAAATCAACACATATTCTTAAATAATATAAATAATTTATTACAAATAAATAATTTAATTTTTTTTATTTTTATAAATTAATCATATGGTTCTTATCTTTATACCTAGATGGAGTATATATTCTTAAAATGATATAAATAGTGACGCACGAAAAAACATAACTAAAAGACGACTAGAAGAGTCGAGTGAAATTTTTAAAATAAAAGACTTTACACATATCTTAGTCAAGTCTTTGTTCGTGAAAAAGGTAAGATTAACTTTTTGCTTTTATCGTATCATGGTATGAGGATGGGGCCATTGGGAAGAGATTGGGTTTTTTTCATAAAAAAAAAAAGAGAGAGAGATTAGGTTTAGCTTAATGACGAAGGATCAAGCATAATTACATGGCCACCAGTCCGACGAATTAACGAGTTGACAGAACGTGCGCCGAAGTCATTTTAGTTACGCACATAACAACACAGTGAAAAAGGCAGCCACCAGTAGCACCACCATGAGCCACCGTCCACCAATCTGCATCAAAGTTTAATCCAAAAGCTGCTTCGTCAACTTTCCAGCTTTACGCAAAACCCAATTAAAAATTAATCACGATTAATTTTTACCTGACACATAAACCACTATTTTTATCTGGAATTATAATATTAATACTACTAGCAGGTCAATTTTGGTGCATTAACGTATGAACTAAGAGATCAGTGTCCACAGATTCATTTCGATCTGATAAAACACCAAGTTTTACTTTTCAATCACTAGATCTAGAGAATTCTTACACGTCCAAGCAGAGCGTAGAATGGTTATAAAGGTATTGCCATACTATGATAAGAGAGAATGAGGTGCGTAATGGAAAGGAATATTCTGGAGGGCGTTTTCTTAGTTGAGCATATATCCTGAGACAGTTGCTTCACCTGGACCTAATCAATCATCTATTGATTAATATTAAAGCATCTGAGAGTGGGGGATAACATGGGCGACAGTTATTTAAGTCCTTAATTAATTTAATGAATCAAACAAAATTCAGAAACCTCGTCTTTTTGCGCGTCAAAGTAGGCTGCACATGCATCAACTGAAATTTTATTACAAAGAAGAATATGCAGTGCCCTTTAGATTCCTCTGCTATCAAATGTTGGCAGCATAATGTCCCTTTAGCTTTTCATCTTTTAGTCCTCTTGATTTCTGGAGGGCCATCCATTCCATTAGTTACCTTTTACCTAAATTCCGTGGATAAGTTTGGATAATGAACTTAAAAGGAGGCTATACATAATCATTATCATGAGATGTTATTTTATTAATTATGAACTAGCTGCTTTTGGATGAGAGTTCAATTTGAAGTAGTCTACATTGGGGGAGAGAACTATTGCAATACAAAGAATTGGGTTGTTTCGGAGAAAACCAGAGAAACAAAGCCTGTAGGATGCCCTTGAAGGGGGGCTTCGTCGTACTTATATTGCCCTTTTTCGGCCAACCAATCAACGACTCTCTTTCCATAGCAAAGGTTGACGTTACGGTTAAAGAGGTCATCCTAGTTAGTGGTTACGTTTACGTTGTTGCTTCAAAAAGGTTATTGCTCCATGAGAATCTTGTATACACCAGATGAATGCGAAGGTAGGGATAGTCTTAGGTATTAATATTACTAATTGTTGCTCCAATGAAACGATGGGCATGATCATTTTATTAATTAGAGGGTACCGAGCAGTTTTTACTTTTGTAAACTTTTTCTTTAGACGTCATACCTAATTACCGGTGTGTTTATGTTAAATTAGGATAGCAGTCTAAGCTTCACAGTTCACGGAAGCAAACTTAGAAGAGTGGGGCCACAACAGAAAGAAATGAACTTCAAAGCGCTAACGCTAGAAAGCAAATATCCAACAAAATACCAACAAAATAGCAACATCGTCAATAACGACAACAATAATAAACCTTTCCCGTATTCCTCGCAATTTGCGAGTAAGATGCAGCTCAGAAAAAAGAATTACATGAACCTGATTATAAATACACGATTGTTTGATCAAGCAAAATTGATTAGTTAGAGCACCTCGATGCTCATAACCTCCCCGGGGAATGGGGATGGACCTTCATAGACTAACAATGACTAATTAAACAGCGACCCTTTTTTAATCAGACAATTAAACACTACTATGAATCCAGTCCATGGGTATATGGTATGATCTGGGACTAATTTCTTTCGTCTATCTCCAGGGGGAAGAACCAGAGGGCGGAGTAAGAACAAATTTAAAAATGAACCTGACTTACTGAGAACCTGGGAATTGACAGTGTCACAGTAATCCAACAGATGATACAACGTCTATATCACATTATCTAAAACTGAGATTCAATATTCACCAAAAAAAAAAAAAGAACTAAGATTCAACAAATAGCCATAAGATGCTCAAACCAACATCAAATATGCACACTTTGATGCCTGCACATGGAACATGCACCTATAGACAATTGTCAGAGGGGGGAACAAATTCCAAAATATGACGTGGAAATTTTGGTTTCAATCTCCCTTGTTTCTCCCGTAGCAGGCACAAATTCATCAGATATTCACATGTTCACCGGAGGAGCTCCCTGAATATGAGAATCAAACAATTATTATCAGTACTTCCAAAATAAGTGAGGCCCGCTTCCCATGATACCGCTGAACTAGAAGACTATTTAATTGAAACCCACACGAAATAAGAGAAGACTTCACATAGAGAAGGTAACAGTTTCCTAACACGCAATCTCATCTCATTTGCCAACAGATGATCATTTCAAAATCTCACCTTGAACAGAAGATCATATGCTATATGCTCCCAGGGCAAGGATACAGACATTAAGCTGCATTTCAAAGGTATCAGTTCATAATCAAAATCGGAGCTAGAGGAAGAGGCAGCCGCATAAGCATGTTTTGCTGCAACAGATGCGACGGATGCTGCTCTGCGAACAATTGAGCCAATTCCAAACCCTTTCTTTGATACTATTGGAGAGAAAGGACCTGAATCCTCCTGACTTTGATCTGTCATTGCAACAGCAAATTCATTTATCCAGTCATCTCATCCTTGTTACATAATAACACTAACAGCAGATTCCTACACCAGGGTGTCTCCAGTGAGGAGCCTCATTATAAAATAGGGCACTGGACAAGACATTACATTGCCTCTGAGGATTTTATGTATATTCCAAGTCTATAAATAAGCACTTGGGAGCTTGGCATCTTGACGGAATTATATTTCAATTGCAATCACATGATGTAAAGCAGACAATAAGTGTAAAATATGTTACGGCTACTAAATGTCAAATTCCATTCTTCTCCGCTCATAAGCAAAGTAACATTAGTGCCTAGGGTTCCATGATGAGATTTCTGAAGTCCTAGTAACCAACATATTGCCTACCTGTAACACTGGAAACAGCTACTTCAACTTCCCCACGGCCTCCAGGACCTTTCATATAAATTCTGTCTGTTTTGCCCGGGAATGACCCCCTGATAAAAGGCTACCAAATCGAGACTTGCCAGCTGTGCTTTAAGAGGGAAACATGTGAGGCAACTGATACACTAGTATCTCGCACTCATTAGCAATGTAAAATATGATAAACTCACAATTTCACATTATATACGTAATTCTTAATTTTAACGTGGTAACAAAGGGTGATCATTTATGGATGAAACTCTCATTAGATGAAGCAGAATATAAGTTGATTGAACTTCCCCTGTAACTGAATCTAAGACAACACTATAATGCAACCCTTCAGGAGATATAGTCAGATATTTATCTCATTCAACAGCCAACATTTACAAGAAAACATCACAAGTTCAGTGCACTTAAAACACAGCTTCACTCATAGTAACAACAGTAAAACAGAGAACACAAGAAAAATGAAGAAATATGATGATAAAGGACTGCTAGCATTTAGGGTCTTTACCAAAATTCTTCACACTCATAGCCCCTTCAGCCAAAACACTACCCACTCTAAACACCTCTCTCTCTCTCTCTCGCTCGCTCTCATCCAGACCACCACTCCTCACCTGCACCCTCAAGAAGTTATTGACTTGAATTTACCATTCTGTTCCTCATGGCCATCTCATCACCTTTGGCCCCTCTAGAATATTCCTTAATTTCAGGCTCACTTTCTCTCCCCTCTTTCTCTGATTCCCATGTTTGCATGTACGTCTTAGTGACAGTAGGGGAAATAGTAAACCCATCAGAAGGTTCCTAGAGATTAATCCACATTATCAAACTGCTTTAGGCACGATTGTGCTAGAAACTCTAAGATGGGTGGAGAATCGTAACAGGGCTCTGCAGAGGATTTATGTAAAGATTAATATTATATCTCAATCAAAGTTTGTGAAAAGTTCAGATTTCTCAGGTTCCCAAGGCACGACAAATTAGATCAGTGTGTCACGTGAGGATTTTTGTAAATCACCTGAAGGTTCAACAATTTCAGGTGTATTTAAAATGTCTCCCCTTCATTCACTCTATAGACAACATTACAAAAATGAATGCTCGATTATGAAAGCAATTATCCAGATAGAGGTCACTGCAGGAAAAAATTACCATCATGTGCATCTCGAACCATCTGATAGCTGACAAACCCTGAGAAAAGGGTAAGCTGTAAATAACAACCACCATCAAGTCAGCATGTGTAGGACTACAAATTGATCACATAAGAAATTCTTGCATAGTGCAATTTGTCAATTCAATCATCAAAGGACATAAGTCAAAGAACTATTTTTCTGAAAATAATACTCTATTATACAATGAAAAAGGTAAGGGTTGCTTAATGATTGGCAGATACTAAAAGAAGTTCATATATTTTCAAATGCACAAGGAGGCGAGTCATAGACACCAACCAAATTATTATCATTTACTTTTTCATTTGATACATTCATATAAAAGCTACAAAATTGAAGCCAATACTAGTTAGAACTACTATAGACTTCCATCATCTAAATCTATATTTTCTTATTGCTCCAGAAGATAATCGTTTATACTGTCACAATAAGTCCTCCGACCAAATTATCTGTAAATGCCTAAGCTTCCATCTTCAAAATTTCTCTTTCACATTTCTTTAAAGAAGAAAGATACGAAATTAGTGAGAATAGTTTAAACTTGTTAAAAGATCCAGGGCGCAATTCACAAAATTGTAAAAATAAGCCTTGATATTTCAAGAACAAAGGCAAGCCTACAAGCACCATCTGAGCACTGCAATGAACAAACGTGAACAATGTTTATACAGCACATTCATTGTTACAGTAAAATTAACCAGCATCCAATCCATACTTTTGAAACACATACGAAAGCAATGCATTCATCTCTAAACAAGAACGTGCCAATCAGAAACACAATCATTCTGATAGAGAATGGAATTCACACTATAACTGGGTATTGGCCGAACCTTAGTGTCCTTTCTCTTTAAGGAATTAGGATCAACTCTAGAGTTATCATTAACACTGCAATCGTGTGATTCCTTACTAGGAAATGCTGCCCCATCATGTGCGTTAAGAACTACACAATAGCAATGGTCCTTTTCAGTTAAAACCTGCAGAAAATTTAGGGGAAAAAATCAGGTAGGCTCCCACAGTTATCAATTAGAACGGAAGTTGTTCATGGCATCCTTCTCGCTAGACATGGAGAGTAAGCATTCTCATGGAAAATGAAACCACAAAGAACATGTAATACTCACACCTTCCAGATGTGACAATGGGATTATAAATTCAATGAATGACTAAAATGAGTGAATTACCACCGCATCAAAAGTGGAGTCAAAGTCATCAATTGCAAAACAAATATCTGGATAAGCAGGTGTTGTCTCCACTTCCTGGATACATGTTGATGACAGTGTCATTGAAGATAACAATCTCAAAAATTAGTACTCCTTTCACTCCAAGGGCGTAACACATCCAAAATGATAAATATACTTGCCTTTTCAAAGTTCAACTGAAAATTTACACGACTTGGAGATGCATACACAGTTTTTACAACCTGAGGAGGTGCAAAGAGCCGCAAAGCAAAATTAGACGCATTCTATATTGCTTAGAGATAAACGCGTGGGTTTAAAGTCACATGAAAAATTCTATAGTCCAATTAAATAACACTGAAACCTTAGCTTAAAAGTCACCCCAACAAACCATGGGAGAGACATCAGTCACAGACACAAGCACCATCATAGCCATGGTGAATTCAGGAGGAAAGTATCCTCTGAAGAGGTTGAAGGAGTTGTATAAAAGAAAAGCAAAATCAACTAATGTAAATCAACGGATGTTCACAAGCATATAATGGCAGAACTTGAAGCAGAACCAAAGGAGAAAAAACCGGAGTCTCAAAATAAACTCTTTGGAACCCTAGGTCAACATCAACAATAAAGATGAATAAAAAGACACCCCAATCTAACCATATGCATTTTGTATCAGAATTATTCTGGAGGAAATTCAACTCCTAAAAGCAATCGTAAAGTTAAGGAACTGACTGTGATTTTAAAGGATTGACAAAGTTTCATGATACTGCAATTACCTTATATATAGGGGACAATGGTGTACTTTGTGAAGCTTGATGATTCCGAAGAACCTGGTGACTGGAGAAAGAATAGCTCAAATTCCATTGATGAATGTTTATGGAAAACAAAAGGAACAAGAAGTTTAAGTGACGGTGTTTTATAGTCCTGATCTCTATCCTTCTACGGCCATCCATTCGAAACATATAACAACCCTCTCCATTAAACTGGGGAATGGTTCAATCATATTTAAGGCAATAAACCTAACTATAATCAACATATGTACTGACCCAATAAAAATCAATATGAAGAAAACAACTAGAAAAGGTGAAAAACCAATCTACAGCCACTGAATAGATTGCATCCAACTTTTGCACTAATTTGATATGTATACAGCCACGTAAACCCAACAATTGGGGGGAAAAAAATCTAAAATATTGTACACATCAATGACATCCACGATAAAATAAAAGCTATGAAACTGTAATGAATGCTGGAGGTTGTTTAAAAGGAGATCTATTCTTGCAGACAAGAAGAGGCCATAGAATGAAACAACTCACTGATCCTGGTAACATTCTGACCAGAGATGAAGTAGATATAAATTCTAGGCAGAGTGTAGAACACTGCTTCTTAAAAACATGGTGAAAACAATGGTATACAAGAAAACGGGGGAAAAAACATTACCTGCAAATTGCAATAGTTACACTAAAGGAGGTATGAGCAATTAAGTTCAAGTAAAATGAACGCCTCCAGTCAACATCTGTAGAAGTTTCATCAATTAAGTCGTCCAACTGGTCAAAAAGTAAACAGGATTATTTGGCATCACAATGAATTGCTTGCCACATCCCATGTCAACAAAAAAAATTATTGATACTAAAGAAATTTAGCAATCAAATATGGAATTCACAAAGTAAATACTGCAATTGCAAATGAGTAGCAATCACCTTAATGTAACCAATTCTCATTGGAACCAAAACCACACAATTCCAAGTTTCCAACAACAATGGGGAGGGACAGAGGCAAAGTGAAGCATAAGTACATGATGATGACATGAAACTGATGTCTAACTACATCCTAGCTCACAAGATGGGGGAAAAAAAATGCAAACCAAATTCAGCTTGGGGCAAAATACGAGCTACATGTCAGGCCATGTTTTAAAAATTTGAAGGATGGGCAGTGTTAACATGTCTAACAGCCAAATATCCATAAATTCTAGTTACACTCAAGTATCGGTGTCATATTGGTATAGCAACAATTTTCATGTATTAGTGCAAGGACTAAAGGATGGAAATAAAGACTTTACCAAGATGCTTCTCTTCTAAATCTTCTGAGATGTAATGATTTGAATAAGATGAAAAATTAACATACTAATATGGCGTATGTGACCAAAAAACAAAAAGAAAAAGAAAAGTGTACAGGCATCTGTGAAGTGCAAAAATATTGCAACAGAATGCTAGAAACAGTTTGAACTTCACTAGCAGTAACATGGCTAATTTAAGTGAGTGAAGTTTCAACATACTTCACAATTCAATGTGAGTTTACCTTAGGAGCCCACCTGCGTACAAAGTAAGGAGCATCGCTCACCGGATTATTGTAGGAAGCATATCCTTGAGATCCCTGCAGGAAACATTTATAAAGAATAGAAATAACGAACACTCTAACCTTGCAGGAGAAGCAAAACATCCTTACACTGATAGGAAACCAGCAGTTCGGTTACTGGAAAACAATAAAAGGCAATCCCATTTTCAAGTTTTTACTGTTTAACGTAACATACCAATTTCCTGACAAAGAACACGAGATCGTCATCTTGCCGTCCCCTTGACTCCTTACCACGAATAAAATACAAATCAAAGACGTCGTGCCAAAATTTCATATCCATTTCAACGTCAGGAGCATCACTCTCCTCAACAATGGTTTTTCCCAGTAAGTTAGAGTGCTTCTTCACCATGCTCAATAATTCATACCTTTTAAGCATAATAATGAGCAAATCAGATCCCCATTATGATACCAAAAGTTAATTTAATAGTAAATCACAAAATTAATCATCGAACTAGGACAGCAAATTACAAAGTGATCCTACAGAAGGAATTAAAATAAATATATGCAGCATCATATGGCATCAATCAGCGCTTGTATTTCGAATTTTCGAGCAAGACAAGAAAAACCATTCATTTAGAGAATCGAAATACTTCAATATAGGCTGATGAAAAGAAACAGTGAAGTCGTGAAAGCACCCTCGTGGGCAACGGCGCGTATAATTGTTTGTTGCTGCTTAAAAAGCACCGTTTCAGGAAATATTTGTTCCTTTCAACCTTTTTTGGTGTTGGCCCAAACAAAACAGAAAAAATAGTCGATTTCGGTGAAAAATCGAGGCAGGAACTTGGCCCGTTTCAGGCAAGTCATTACGCCTTTCCAACTTCTGCTTTGGCCCAAACAGACAGCAAAAAAAAAACTCGAATTTGGGTAAAAAAATCCTGACTACTTATCCTAGATGCCTAATTAGAACTTGGGAAAAAAAAAAAAAACAAAAGTTTGCTTGTCATGATGCTCCTATGTCAGGGAAGACAGGTTCTAATAGATCAAACATTAGATATCCTGTCCTTAGATCGTAAGTGAGTCCAACCCTCTTTTCTAAAATTTTTGTAACAAAAAAAAAAAAATTAGAAGACCCTAGACCAAACCCGAAAGTTCCGGCATCAAGGAAATAGGAGTTAAGTTCAGTGTGAAACGAGTTGATTGTTTTCAGGAAAAAAATATTTTGTTTTAGACATGAGTATCCTTCTATTAATAATTAATCAAGAAAAGCTATAAACACAGTCCAATTAAATCATAGAGGACGCCAGCCACTCAAGAAGGGGAACAACTTCATAGGGACGGAACCAAGCTAAACCAATCAGCCATCGGAGCAGCTTCGGGCATACAAGCATCTATGCATCAGATTAATTTAGAGCCACCCCCCCACAACCTAGAAAATAAATAAATGCATAGAATGCGAGATAATAGCGCGTAATTTTAGTTCAGAGACCGACAAAAATAGATATATAAACATTCCATATATTTTTGCATCAAAACAAATTCAATTGTATTAATGAATATTTCTTAAACTTTATGTATCAGTTACTACCTCCGGTCATAATTATAAGAGCTAGTTAACTAATTGAAGATATAGAGAAAGAAGTTAAGTTAGTTATTTGTTATAAATAGGTTGTCTTTCTAAAATATCCTTACTGATAAAGTATATTGGTTAGAACTATCATTGTTAGAAGAAATATCTTGAAAAAAAAATGCATAAATATTAGAAACAAAATAAATTGAGATCTTATATTAGGATCAAGATATTAATTTAGAGCCACCCCACAACCTAGAAAATAAATAAATGCATAGAATGCGAGATAATAGCGCGTAATTTTAGTTCAGAGACCGACAAAAATAGATATATATAACATTCCATATATTTTTGCATCAAAACAAATTCAATTGTATTAATGAATATTTCTTAAACTTTATGTATCATTTACTACCTCCGGTCGTAATTATAAGAGCTGGTTAACTAATTTGAAGATATTAGAGAAAGAAGTTAAGTTAGTTATTTGTCATAAATAGGTTGTCTTCCAAATATCTTTACTGATCAGTATATTGGTTAGAACTACCATTGTTAGAAGGAATATCTTGAAAAAAAAAACATAAATTATTAAAAACAAAGTGGATTGAGTTCTTATATTTATGATCAAGATAAAAGTCAAACAAGACTCTTTATTAAGGACCGGATGTAGTACTTTAATTTACATGTGCACGCACGTGTGTGTATAAAGAAGATCTCAATTTGCAATACCTTTAAACTATAATGTTATCCTCTTTTTTTGTATGCTGTGCTTCATATATTCAATCTGTGTATTCGTCTTACAAAGTTCAAATATACCTTTAAACCCGACATTAGTAAATCAACGCTCCCAATTCACTTGTTCGATTCAACAGAACGAATATGAAATTTCATTAGTCAAACTCTGTGTTGACCTTCAGCTTGAAGTTAACTGGCACAAGTCAACTCTGCGTGTGCGTAACACACTAACATGCGTGTGCATCAAACAACTTTTTAAGGCTTATCACGATTGAAGGCTATTGAAGATTTTGATATTGACTAAAATTATATTACACCACATCAGATTCTTAATATAAAATTTGTTTAACTTTTAATTTGGTCCTGAATATAAAATCTTAATTCAGTTTATTTTTCATATTTATTTATTTTTTTAAGAGAATCTTGCACACGTTAAATATTTCATTAAATGAAACTTGATTAGTAAGAGTATTTTAAAAAATAATAATATATATTTATTACAAACAGTATTAAATTAATTAATTAGTTCTTATATTAAAAATTGGAGGTAGTAACATCTAGAACAAGTAACTTATTTAAATATTAAGATTTGATTTGGTTATATTCTGAATATATTAATATATTTTGTTTTCAATGTTTTTTAATTTTTTCCCCACTAATTTTTACCCTGGTTGGCACATTTTAAAAAGTTTTTATTAAGGCGATGCACATATTGATTGGAGTATTTTAATTAACTTCGTGGTTTAAACAGCATCTAAAACAAAACCCCTCGTCTCTATATCTCTGATTCTTTCCCCCGTTCTGCCTAATTAAACACGGGAACACGAATCCGTTTCACCGCCATGTCGTTATTCCTCGAAGTTCGAAGCACGGCGAGGTTACATTGGATTCCTTGAGCAGGTGGGAAAAAGTGAAGAAAAGTAAAAGAGACTTTGTTCGGTGAACAGCATGATCATGACCCAAAACGACAACATCATTCAATCCGATGGACACGGGCAAGACCTTTTTCATTTTTAAATTTATCAACTTTAGCTTTTGCTTCACGTCTTTCACCCGCACAGTATAATAATCTTCCGAATCAATCCTCCGAATTAATTATCTCCTAACAGTAGTGCAAATTGAAAACGATCACTCACAGAAGATCACGGTGGTGACCCCAGTAATGATGTGTTTCCCACTCTCTTACAGCCACTTTATTTCTTCTTTTCTTGCCACCACAGAAATTCAATCAAATCACAGAGAAACTATGCAGTTCTGGAACCACATGAAGATGCTAGTAATAATGGATCGTCAGATTTCGAAAAATTTAGTCTGAATTATGATTTCACGAGCACATTATCATCAGAATCGTCAAGTGTGAATTAGTAATAACCCATTCTAGTTTCAAGATGGACAAGCTGATATTCATAGGTTAAAATTCAAAGCTCGGTTTCTGCAGTCTGCATATAGTCATGAATCAGATATACACAATTCTAGCTGATCGCGGACGATCTCTTGTTGATCACGCCCTTTGATTGAGCAAAAAATATTAGATTTGGACATAATTAAACTGTGCAAAACAAATATACTGATGACTAGTTTCTTCAGAAATAACGATAATTCATATGAAAAAGACAGGTGATATACTTTATTAGAATACATATGAACCATACTTGATTTATCTCGTATTGAAAGGCATGCAATCAACAATGAACAAAGTTACTCTTCAGTTTCATTTTCCAAAACATAAGCTTCCAGCGGCACAATTGACAATTCCCAATATATATTTATGACGACTCACCATGGAAAAAGAAGTTGATCTTGCTCAGGTGTATTTGTTTCGTCAATCGTCACTATGCAATACGTATATAATCAGACGTCTTCATCGGCGAGTACTCCTCCATTTTTCTTTGTTTTACCTGGATTCCTTCTGCGGCTGGCGGTGCCGCCCCCGTCACGGCGGAGATTACCATCGTTGAGGATCAACGGCACGTCGTTGGATTCTTCGATGTCTTCTTCGGTGGCGACGCGGATGCAGGAGCAACGCTCCAAGGATGCGAAGAAAGCAGTAGAAACTCCATTGATGAACCACATGGCCACACCGTCGAGCTTTCCGCAACCAGCCGCAGAGGGCTGGCTCGACGACGAGGAGGAGGATCGGGCCCTCGATTCCCCAGAGTTTGATCGCAGAGTGAAGAAGCCGGAGCAGCTGGATGTGGTGGTGGCAGCCATGGAATTCGCATCCACCTTCAATCTCGCCTCAACATTAAGATGACGGGTTTAAGAAGCCTTTCATTTTTCTAATTAACTCTGCGACTGTAGCTAGTTTTCATTATTAATATTACATAAACAAAATCATAAACGCGATATTTTTTTTCGTCCCTGAAGATATTTTCCTGTCAAATAGTTTTCAGCGTGTATTTTTTTTTATATTCGTAACAGCGTAAAAAACGAGTAAATTATATAGACATCTTCCTTGTAACTTTGTACAGACTATATATCAGTATACATGTCATTTCGCAAAGCAGACGAAGAGCAAAAATCGTACAGTCATTTCAAGAGCGTATATAAATCATTACTACTGTTTAAATCTGGATAGGTAAAATAGACAGCGTACTGAGCAGCACAGTAATAGTCCTTTAATAATAAGATTAGGTGTGAAATTACAAGGGACAGCTTCGAAATCATGATTAAAATTCCTTTATTTCTATTTGCACAGGCCTAAAAGCTGAAAACATTAAAGAAATGGCCTGTCTTGCTAATCAAATAATTAAGAGGAGCATGCTAATTGATTACGACAATATTAAGGGATGGGCCTAGTCATGGTTCCAACATCAGTGGTGCTTATCCTTGAGTTCTTTTGATTAATGTTAGTTTAATTAACACGCCTTCTGTATAATGAAGGTTTTCCCTACCATTGGAGATAAGAGATATATTTCAAGTGGGTTATGATATCGCGCTCGCATGAAACACTAATCATTTCATTACTTGTCTGGAACAGACATGAGTGTCAGAAAAACCATATTATTAATTTATGCTCATACGTCTCTTCTCGTGCTTACTTTACTCTTCCTTCAACATAATTACTTCATGTATCATCACTTGGACGGTTTTTTTTTTTGGTAGTAGATGTGCAGTGATCCCATTCATTTGTAAAGTGGACTTCCCAAATCTCAATATGATAGTCATAGGTTGATATAGTATATATTTACACAGAAAATTAATTATGATTAAGAGCAAGAATTAGTGCTGAGCATATATTGTACCAGTGCTTTCTTTGTTAAATGTTAATCATTCTCCACTCGCTTTTTTAATTTTTTCAGTGAGAATAGTTTAGTCTTATTCTGTGACCTAGTTTTTTTGGGAAAATTTCAAAAAAAAAATCTCATTGAATTTCAAAATTTTAAATCATTATTAGTTACTACACTCGTATAAAAAATGATTATACTTGAAAATTAAATAACAACATATTTTTATAGTAATTCCTGATTTGAAAATTTAAAATTCAACAGTTTTTTTTTTTTATAGATTTTCCCTTCTTTTTTTTTGGGTCCCATAAGCAAAGAGGGTCCGTTCTACATGAATATTGTGAATGGGGTAGGTGAGAAATAGTGATATATATTAAACAATTCTGCATATAATTTTATCAATTAATTTGAATTTGAGCACCATCAAGTTCTTGGGCAAATAAATTTCTTAAACTAAGATTTAAATTTTAAAATGGTCTTATGTACATACATACAGACTCATATTTAACTTGACGAAATCAGAGCCACACTCCCATACGCTGATGCAGGGTTCAAACTCTGGACCTCCACCAAGTATGAACCGAGGAACAACCTGCCATGGAATTTGGCGGGAACAAAAAGGTGTTATGTAATATAATTTTATACTATAAAACAGATTTTATATTTAGAACTGAATGAGTGATACTGTATAATGCAGTAATGATTCTTAGACCCACAACGTGGAAGTGCCACAAATTATGGGCTACCCCACCGGGTGCGCCCATCAGATTTGACCCAATTTAAACTTTGTATTATTTTTTCTGACTATGTTTGTGTATCTTTTTATTAAAGGTAATTATATTCAAGACAATATCGGATACTAAATATATATACTTCTCTCAATAAAAATTTAAATCTTAGTTTCTCATATTATAAAGGGCTAGTTTTTTTTGCTCTACCCAATTCCTATTGATTAAACTCTCAGCACGGAGGGCCCCATAACTCTCATTTTGAGGAATCTCCCACTGGCCTTTCAAAACTTCAAGATAGCTTCCATTTTTTTTATTCCGGGTGCAAATGACAAAATCGCTGCCGATCCGATTCATGACTACATTGAAAGCCCAGTCTTACCCGATTAACGACAATGGCCCTTGAAGAGGAGCAATAATTTTTCAGAATCGCAAGCAGGCCCATGTGGAAGGAAAAGTGGGCCTGGTCCAGAATAAAGTCGAATGAGCACAAAGAACCTCACCAGCGGCAACACTCTTTTTTGGCATAGCCTACACGCTTACTGCGATGTTTTTGCATGCATGGGTAGAAAGTAAAATGTGTTTGGAAATTTAGGAGGTGCCTGAATAAAAAATACTACCTCCAATCCTAATTATAAAAACTAGTTAATTAATTTGAGGAGATTAAAAAGTAAGTTAGTTAGTTGTTCTAAATATATGTTGTCTTTTTTAAAATATCCTTGCTAATCAAGTGTATTAGCTAGAAGTACAATTATTAGAATAACCACTTTAGAAAAATATATATATAAATATAAGAGACAAAATGAATTAAGATCTTATATTTAAAACTAAAATAAAAATTAAACAATATCTTATATTAAAAACCGGAGATAGTATCTCGATTTGTATAAAAATATTTTTAAAAAGCACGGACAAACAAACACCGCCTTAAAAGTGTTGCACGGAAGTTAATAGTGGCTACTTGACTATTGATAACACCTCACGTGAACCCGCAACTATCAAAGTATCAATATCCGGCCCTAGCACAACGACCCATTAATAGACGTAAGACTTGGAGAATTAAATTCTAAATTAAAAGATAAAGGATTTACGAGCAGGAGGAGGTAAAGCAATGGCACCAGTCTCAGGCTGAGAGGATTGATCAGCTTTTTTATTTTTTTGGCCAGCGAGGATTAATCAGATTTGAAATACCAACAATTTGTCATTTGTCCCTAATCGTGCTGAAGATGCTGACGAATACAAGTCCCGCAAAAAGAAAAAGAATCTACCACAGTGATTTGTAATAAGTGCGGACACACCTTTCCCATCCTCTGCAATTCCTTTTGACTCCTGCCGCTAATGCGCCTGCGCGACCCGTAGACCCGTACAAATCCCTCCACCAAAGCCTCATGTAATAATAAAAAAAAAAAAAAAAAACAACGGTGAGAATTAAAAATAAAAATAAATGGATATTTGTGCTTTTGTCGAGGGGAAATTTCCCAAAAAAATAAACAATCTTAAAATTGTCATTTTTCAATTCAGACATCTAAGAATGAAAAATGATAGAGAAGGAGGTGGTGCTAAATCTAGTATTTTGTAAATGTAATCAAATGATTAAAATGTCTTTGTATCAAATTTTTTTTTAAAAAAAGGCTACCAAGCTTGTTATTATCAGTGTATTTATTGTTATTGACCATTCAACACTTATCATTATCAATTTACTACCTGTTAATAAATAACTTATCATTACTAATTATTTTTTATCATTTGCTGTTCAACACCTGTTATTACCAATTTATAACTTGCTAATAAATTTTTTGATATAAAAATATTTTAGTCATTTAACTATATTTGTAAAATACTATATCAAGCATAACTTCTTCTTTTGAGATTTCAAAATATTAGGTGCCCGATTTAAAATTTCACATTTTTTAACTTTTTTATTTGTGATTTTTCTTTTGTTAAATAACAGATAATAACGTTGCTAAAAGATATTAAAAAATAAAAATATTCGTTATTATTTTTAGATATTCAATTTTAAGTTCTTTAATTTATGAATATGGTTTAAAGTTACTAGATCATCTTCTAATTATCGTTAGTGAATTTTTGTATGGTCATAGAATAATAAATGGAGGATGGAGGATATTATCCTTCGTTATCTTCAATAACAACTTTCCAATTAAATGAGCTATAGATAATATTTTTTTAAAAATTACTATGGACATAAATATATGGGAGAATTTTAGTCGTCTGGACATGCTTTTAAAAAATGTTCCGACTTCTAAAACCACGAAATCATGAATAAAATAATTAAGCAAACTAGCTAACTTTTGAGTCACGATCCGATGCATTAATTCGATATCGCTCTAGGGTGTTTTTTAAGGGTAAAAAATACCAAATGAAGATTAATTCCTAAAATTTTGTAATTCATAAAAGGAAAAATATTTTCAGAAATTTTTAAATGGGAAAGAATAATTCAATAGCGTGAAACTTACCAAAATGAAAAAGCAATGCCCACAGAATCTGCATGGCGACAAAAATACATCTATCCGACGGGTTCACAAATTGGAAATAGCCGAGCCTAAGCGGGTAACATCACCGGCCAATTCAATATTTGTTTTAGTTGATTGATAAAAAGTTGATTTTTTAATATTAGGGTCCGTGTGGTGGGAAAGAGAAGAAGGAAAGGAAGAATTTTTAATGAGTTTAATTTAAAAAAAATCAAAGAATTTAAAAGTTTTTAATTAATTTTTATTACTCTTTTATACTATTTCTTCTTCTTATTAAAAATTTAAAATCTCACTTTTTTATTTTTTTTAAATAGAGCTTATTAAAATTATTTCTCTCCTCTCTTTTTTATATTTTTCTTATACCAAACAATATCTTAAAGGTGAAAAAATTGAATTCATGACTTAGGAATAATACAACTCTTTTTTTATATTTTTTATTTGATGTAATTGTTTTTTAATGAGAAGAATTTCAGAAAAAAATTTGAATTTTAAAATTCTAAATCAATCTTGTTCATTACACTTCAATAACAATTAAGAATATTTGAAAAGCGGATGACAACAAATTTTTGTAGCTATTTCTGATTTGGGATTTTAAAATTTTGGAGGTATTTTTTTGACATTTTTCCCAACGGAATGCCCTTATAAAAGAATTGAATATTTTTATCATACATGCAGTGATATACTAAAAACAGGCTCAATCAGGGGCTTTTTGATGAAAAAAAAAAGGGGCATATTATGAGTTTCAAACTAGCATAAGCTTGTGGCTACCAAAAATATTGAAAAATTATTACAGAGTTCTATCACAAGAGGGGATTTTTTTGGGGGGCAAAATTAGAGTATGAGTGGACACACGCACAGGCACGAAATGATTTTTCATCATTGAGTTTACTAATATATAGCTTCATACATTGAAGCTGTCCAAGCAAAATAAAGAAATGTATAAAGTATGAATGCCATACAACGTATATATGCTTTAAAATCTTAAAATCATCGCAAGGCTAAAAAAAGAAAAGAAAAAAGAGGGAAAAAATCTTCTTTTCTTTTTATCCCAGAGATTTCATACCAATAAGACATGCCAAGCAATTAGTAAGTCAATTATTTCAATAGATTGTGATTAAGTGAACGTAAAATAAGGTTAATTTAATTAGAGCGATCAACGGGGGAGAAGTGTACGCTTGATCACTGAGTCCACCAAGTTTTGCCTTGCCTATATATGTAAAGCAGTCTTGCCCGCTTCGCTCTCACAATTCAGGGTCCTTGGAAAAGCCGATCAGACAAACACTACAATGTCTAAACTCTTCACCATCTTCACCATCTTTTTTCTGCTTAGCTTAGGCCTCATCCACGCCTCTCGTCCCAACGTTGGATTCCCCGGCCACTCTTCTCTGCATGAGGTAACTTCCCTTCTGATATTCCCCCCGCAAATCAACCCACGAAATGATTTCTCTTTTTCGTTTTGAATTAGTTCTCTCTTCACCAGAGTTGTTAACACACACATATAATCAGAGAGTTTTTGATGTTTGATGTTTTTGCTTTCTCTGTACTTACTGGGTTTGCGGGATTTGAACTGAAGGATGCTATGGAAATGAAGACAGAGCTGGAAGGTGAAAACTGCGACGAAACAGTGGAAGGTAAAGAAGAATGTTTGATGAGAAGGACGCTAGCGGCGCATGTCGATTATATCTACACCCAGAAGCACAAGCCCAAAAATTAAACGTCATCACTTGTCGTCAGTTCTATCTTGTCTTATGAATCCTCCAGTCTATTACAAAGATACAACAATAAATCAAACATAAGTATATATAGAGCCTCTCTTATTGTTAGTGTGTGTGTGTGTGTGTGTCTATATGTTCTTCGTTTATGTGAGCTGAATAAGCGTCTGGTTGTTTGAGCTGTCATAATACTGTTAAACTTGTACGTACTCCATCAACCTCTGGTTTCCTGTACGCTCTGATCAGATTAATCATAGTTTTGGTGAAATTATGGTTTTCTTCCGATGGTTAATTAAAACGAAGGGTCATCCAATGGTCTATTGAAACAATAAAGCACAGCTTCAACGATTTCCACGGACAACTAAAAAAAATGGGAATTTATCATCAACAACAAACAGCAGCTGCAATAATAATGGAGGAAAGAGTAAAGTGTGAGGGTAGGGTAGGGATGGGCACGAGGTCATATTTGCAATATTCTCGAGTTCTTGTACGTGGGGTAGATCAGTGGACCCAATGATTTTGGGTATATACTGTGTTATTAAAAGACAAAAAATGTGCAAACACAATACAACTCATCGTCCTTCTCTCTTTCCTTTATAATACACAATACACCAGACCAGGTCCAAACTAAGACATGACGGATAGATTACGTTATCTACCTACTAACTATTAAGAATTATGTCAAATAGTCCTGGAGCCTGTTAGAGTATAAGCTCCACTGCGTCAATCCTACTTGGTAATCACATGGCCAATGTGATTTCATCAAACAGATAATATAATTTCATCCAAATATTTTCCGACATCCCTCTGTGTTTCTCCACCTACAAGTTTGCCAACTGGATGATACTAATCTTAATAGTAACTCCTGCTTGTGGACTAGGCTAATCTGCTTTTTATTTCTCGATCCTTGCGCCTTTAAATTCAATGTCAGCAGCCATTGTCACCCTCAAATGATAGTGCTCATAATTTTTTTCCTCCCCTGTAACACAAAAAGACACTGGACATTGCAAATCTGAATCTTCACTTTTTGAAAAAAAAAGGGGAGAATCAAATCCACAGAGGATTACGAAATTAAAAATGTCATTAACTTAGCGAGAAGACTCTACTTGTCGAGAGGAGACCTAAGGATAGAGAAATGGCACTAAATACCATGGCTTTAGAGCTAGAGTCAAACTAGTCACAGAGAGAGGGGCCATTAACTCCCGTAATTTAATAATATAATGGCAATATTTTCACTATTGACTCCCAACATGTAACATCACATCATGCGTAAAATTCAAGCTCACATGTAAACATCGTCCTCACACTGTAGCGCAAATTTGTCCAACGCCTAACTCTGTGGCTCAAAGCAAAGGCAGAGCATCGTCAAACACGGCTTTGCCTTTTTGGTCATCATGTCGAAGGCTGTAATTGAAGGGCTTCTAAAGCGTGGACCAGACAGGAACAATAATCAAAGTCGCCCTAAGCTATGATGAATCTGATGAACGCTATTACTCAAGAAGGATAATCATGATTCACAAAGTGGAATGTGGATTTCATATATGACTATCATTGACTAGTCGGTTCTGCCTAACTTGTGGAAACGAACCGTAATCATGACGCCAGAGTTCACAGATACTATAGTAATAAATTAATCACCTTGTTCATATTTATAAAATTCCTCCATGTGAACTGAACCAAGCCGATTCTTAACAAAACTGAATAGTAGCTTATATAAAGCACTCTGAGATACCAGAACCAAAAAAACAGCGATTTCAACCAGCGGCACTGCACTAATTATGCAAGGTCTGGTTTGTCAGTAAGCGTACCAACAATATAACATGAGTTTTCAGCTACAGGATTACTTAAGATACCATAACATCCATCTCATTTCCATAGAAGTCACGGGAGAGCAAAAGATGCACTAAACAGGAATAACGGTGATAACTAACATATATTGACAATGATTTAAAAGCATTTCAAGCATGATGGCTCGGTAAGAGTCCTGCTCATGAATGCATTGTGGAAGATAACCATGCAATTAGTTCTTCATAAGGTTATTGGAATGGAAGTTCTGTCTATTTGCATAAAACCAGAAACAGCCAACGGAAAGAATGGATTCATTCTCAACCTAAGACAAAGGCGAGCCACATAATCAGTTGTTCCCTGAGCTGTGTGATTGGAGGGGGGGGGGGGGACAAAAAATGAAAGAAACTGTGATATTAAAACTGAGTTGAAGGGAAGAGGAAATATTACAAGGCAAGGTAAAATTGGTTGACTTGAGTTCATCAACTGTTGTATGGCAATACAATCGTTTTATAGTACAGAGCTATATAACGGCTTGTCTGTAAACTTACAATTATAGAGCTGCTTGCTTAGTTTTCTTCCGTCTTTCCTGAGCATGTTATAGAGATTGGCCCAAATTTTTGTACAATGAATTCAACAAATGATCGCTGCATACATGCATCAGGTTAAACATTAAGAGCACCAAACACTAGTCAAGTCAGTTCAGATTTTCAGTAGAGTAAAGAAGATGGCTAAACATTATAGCCAACGTTTTGACACCATATAAACTGCATTTAAAATACTTGGAAAGGATAAAGGCCTTTTTTTTTTGTCCCTAGATTCTAAAAGCACTAAATTTTATGGGTTTGAAATAATCATCAAACCAGGCAATAGTTACACTAAAGGAGGTATGAGCAATTAAATTCAAGTAAAATGAACGCCTCCGATCAACATCTGTAGAAGTTTCATCAAGTCCTCCGATCAACATCTAATGTTAACAAAAAGAATTTTTGATACTACCTTTGATCTTTAATATAAGATCTAATTTATAGTTGAAACTAAATCTTATACTCCTTCAGTCCTAATTTACTTACAAAATGGGCATTATATTTCAGACCGGAGGGAGTATTAAGGATGGGAGGTAGTACTAAGGAAATTTAGCAATCAAATATGGAATTCATAATGCAAATGTTGCAATTGTATATGAGTAGAAATCACATGAATGCTGCTAAATCTCATTGGAATCAAAGAGCTACATGGTATGAGACGTTTTTTCCGAGGGTTTTAAATCGGTTGTTACAGTGTTAGAAATGCGCTGTGACGCCTAAGAATGGGTTAAGATCCTAAATCTGGAGATATAAATGACTGAAGAAAAAATGGAGAACAGAAGCGAAGCAAGAATCACACTCTCCTAATCTCAATAGCCAACAAAGGAGAATCTCCAGTTGAATTAAAATAATTCTTCTATTTCTCAATCTCTGCTTAGCATAGAGAGTGGCTGGGTTATTCATAAAGAGGAATTACAACGGTAACAAATTCTGAAATTCTGAAAATCCTATAATATCTCCTAGAAACAGAATTAATCCCTAAAATATCTCTTAGAAACAGAGTGAAAAGTTGGTGACCCCTAACAGTCATATGGTTCCACTTATTTAGCTAACTCACTCTAAAATAATTAAAATAAACAATTCAAAACATATTCAAACTAATTCAAGTTTCAGCCTAAGGATTTGATCCAGCTGTTTTCCTTTTCTTCCCGCAAGTGGTGCCCACTAGGATTAGGATTCTTATCAGAATGCATTAGAGCCGGGGCATTGCTCATGTAAGAAATGAGCTGCAGTGACTGATCTGAAATTTGAAATATGAACACGGGCTCTCCTCAGACCTCAGTTTTGTCGGTTTATTTAAGATGACTAGTTCAAAATCCTCCAAATCATATTCCTTTGATAAGACAAAATGCCATGCCACGCCAGTCAGATTCAACCCATCAAAAAGCTAGCCTCTATTGTAGCAGAAAATTAAAATAATCGAATAAGGACAACAACAAAGACGTGCAAGGTTCCCAGAACATACGATTTACGGCAAGAAAAAGAGGAAAAAAAACAAAAAAGATGTTTATTCAAAAGAAGCTTTCTGCTCTGTTATAGTATATAGAGCTAATTGACTACTCCGTTTCATCGCCTATAAGCATCCACAAGAGTTTGCTCATGCGCCACAAAAGTCGTTCCATTAGAATTAAGCTTACTAATCACGCCTATTACCACATCAAGAGCAACTTCATCTTTCAGTATCCCCGTGTGAGACACGCCTCCAATTTTAATCACTTCCAGGCTTTGATTTTTCTCATCTTCCCAGAGTGACTGAAGCCCCAGCATGCTCACCATGTTCACTGTACCGTCTCCATCCCCATAAAACACTTCAGGCTGTTCATCAAAATCACTATTCCTGTAAAACAAACTTTCTGGGGTTCTCACACCCGTTCCCATGATACAAGTCACAGGTACTTCTGGTGCTTCTGTGTTCTCTATCAATGGCAAAATTCGATTTTCATAGGGGTAAACCCCTTCGGGGAAACCGATGTCTCTGAGAAAATCAGCAATATCTAATGCTGTATAATTCCTATCTTTCGTGATCACTAATGGTTTGGTGCCACCAAACAATCTGGGATTAGGCAAAAGCCACAGATTACTCTCAGAGCTTCTCTGTTCTGCTCTTACCATCAATGGGTCCACCAGGGGTATTCCTAGAGTATTCCCCGAAGCAAAGGTAAGCATTTCGTCCACAGCACCACCCCAAGGAGCAGAAAGAGCCACAAAGTGTTTGATGAACTTTTGGCGCCAAGAAAGTGGGTTTCGGTTCAGAAGTTGAATGGCAAAGAGTCCTCCTAAGCTGTGTGACACGAGTATCACTTGTTTTCCGCCATTGGAAGCACTTGCTTTTTCAATCAAACACTTGAGATCGTCCAAGAACTTGGAACCCACATGAGACAAGTGACCTTTGGCAGCAAGACCATATCGGAAATCATAGGGTGCTCCAAACAGAGTTTCACCCTCCACATATCCAAACTCTTCAAGCGAATCCACCAACGGTGCCATATATGCTGAAACATGCCTGCACATCAATTACAGTCACAATACGCCTCACAAGTTAATGACGATAATCAAGCACAAAACATTGACTCACTTGAGATGAGGGTCGAGATAAAGAAGTGAGCTGGTTGAACCAAATTGAGGGACCCGAGTCTGAACCCCAGGGGCATTAAAGTAATCATCAAGATGTGGTTCGAAGTGAAGCGTCATGCGATGAGCAAAGCAGCGAGTGAAGGGCGGAAGTAGAACGCTGGGGTCGAACCACATTCTGAACCAGCCATCGCGGTCCTTGACAAGTGGGTACCAGCGGTCACAGAGGAGGCTCGTGGGTTTGTAGGCGCCGGTGAGCCTGGCTTCTAGCTGGTTACCTCCGGCACCGGGGACTAATATTATAGGATGAAGGGTATTGCCCGCCCCGCATATAATTTGCAGCATCACAAACAATGAGGTTGAAGCTATTATCTTCAAAGGCAATCCCTTCATGACAGATTTCCTGTATTGCTTCCGTCTTCTTCTGGTGGTTTCCGAACTGGAGGATCAAAACTGAAAACTCTCATGCTGATGCGGGGGCTTTGTCAGTTAATGAGTGGTGCAGAATGGTCTGATATTTCTATCTGTGTCTGCGTAGTATGAAATTAATCGCTGCCTGTGCCAGCATTTCCAAATAACTGGGCAGATAGGCTGCCACGTTGACTGCCTCTCCGGCGGAAATAATTTAATACGGGTTTTAAAAATGGAAGAAAAGTATAAAAAAATAGACTTCATTGGACTGAAACTTAAAAATGGACAATGGGCTTACCTTATTGGACTTGTTCGACATCCATCCTGTGTGGCCGGTGGCCGGTGGGCATGATTCCGGGAGAGTTCATTAATTTAATTTGGGAAAAATTTTGCAAAAGAATTCTAATTCTTGCGGCAAGAAATAACTCTAAGCTCCCTATATCCTTCGCTATGAATAATTTGTGATGTTTGATGATCATCATTCCTATATTTTTATTGTTCACGAATAGTGTCGCTTGCTGATAAAACAGATTTCATAAATTTTGCAGGGCTGTTCACCCGGCGAGACCTTACGGTGCGATACTGCGATGGCCCTGTCTAGTTATCTATTTTGGGTGGCTGGAATTTCAAGTTGAAGCTGGCTGCATAAAAGGATTATAAAAAGATTTAAATTATGGGAGAAATATAATTCAGAACCTTATAGTTGAAACAATTTATTTTGATGTCAGTCAAAATGATTTGAGATCGTGTAGCAAAAAAAAAAAAAACCATTTAATATGATTATTAGGAGATCTTAGACTGTAAATGCCCCCATTAAGTGAGCATGCAGGAGCAGGAAGGACTATTGATGAAGAAAACGATTGCTTACTATTCAGTGAATTGACCAAAACGGCTCTACGTGCTGCGCAGCACAATCTATCAAATTGAAAGCTTTTAGCGAAACGGATTTTCTCTTCCGATGCTCATTTAATGAAGTGTGTTTTTCTTCGGCCAAAATCAAAATAAGTTTATATTCTCTCCAGACGCTTCTGCCCACTGATAGGAGCTTTAATGCTACTAGTTCATGTATTTTTAATGCTAATTCCCATTTCAAATGTAATATCCACTATATAAAACAATACGAGTACTTTGTAATGCAAATTGCTCATTAATTTATTGTAATAAAAAATGAATTTATTATTTGTTAAAAAAAGACTTTATTTCTCTAAAATAAACTTACATAACACTATACTATATATTAATTTATAAATTAGATAAGTTAGTTTCAAAAAAAATGACAAATTTAAGAAACATGACGTACTGTATTCTTATGTTTATAAATACAACTCTTAATTAACTTTATGGAATAAAATCAACTGAACTGAGGATTCAAAGTAAACAAAACAAAACAAGAACAAATGGCAGACGGACGAATCGGTGCACAACTGAATATGGGCAGCTTGAGCTGCACAGCAGAGGATGTGAGCTCCTTTTCATGCAATTAACTGACTCAGTCTCCATTCATTTTTGGGACAACTGCAATAAAATCCCATAAAAATAAAATAATTATGAAAAAGTTTCTATAATAAATAAGTGAGGAGTTGTCATTCTAAGCTGTTCACTTGTCACTAGGACTCTATAATAATTGTGTTTTTTTTGGGATTTTATTACAATTCTCTCTTCATTTTTCTTCATTCTTAGTAAAATTCTTAGACCCTTTTCAAACAGGCATTGTTTTTTAAAAAAAAAAGTAAACGTATTATAAAACAACTTATTATATATGTAATATAATATATGGAACGAACAACGAGAACATGATTCTGGTAAAGGGGCTGTCTGAATTGAATTTATTTGAAGTGGTCAGAGTAGAAGTCTGTAGTTATAATCGATCATTAATTAATAAACCAGACCAAACCAAAATATAATAATATTTGTATTAGTGTGGAGTATGATGGTTGGTTTGTCTGTAGTTGAAGCGTGTGGGCATTGATACCAAGGGCACAGAATTAAAAATGTTTTTCTCGTCTTATTAAAGAAAGTTCCTCCATAACGTGGGAAAGCCACCAAAAAAAAAAAACGACGGAGGCCTCTCATCCCTGCTACCAAACATCTGAACAGAAGTTAATTATAGTTTAATTTCTTTTGCATAAAGAATATTGTAGAAATCGACGTCTATTAAGTAAAAATAATAAGTGATCATTGGACATAAATGTATTTTATTTTTTGTTTAAAAATATTTCATAAGCATCGTGTATATATTTATTCGAAACCGCCTTTAGTAAAAGCTTATTAACAATTTTACATTTCAGTTAAAACGAAGTAATTAGTGCTATTGACATTTTAAATTTACCTTCAATAAAGCTTGGTATTAACTAAATGAGATTGTTTAGTTGGTTAAGAAAGTAGAAAGACACTTAGAAAAGATGGATAATAGTATTTTAGGCGGAAAAAAATCATAAATCATGAAAAAATCCCAATAGAAAAAAAAGCGAAAGACGGTAATCTATCATTACAGGGGCGCCTGCTGATTCATGACGGACATCTCAAATTGAAATGTAACTCTAATTCTACCTTTGTCCTCTCATGATGTTGTCATTTGAGTCACGATGGCAACGTTTTATCTTTCACTTGGAAAGTTAGTGTTTTATCTTTTACTTTTTTGGTTGCAAGAATTGGTGTTTCAAACAGCATTTCAAAATTTCAAAACAATAAACATTCACGTTATTTTTCATCTATTTGAAACGATCCGACCATCAAAATAAATAATTAAAAAATTCAAATTATATGTTTAAGCAATTTTCAGTTCAATAAATTAGACCCCATACGCTACTCACAATTAAAGTGATTAAATGTGCATCCGCATAATGGTAACTTTTGTCCCCTTGTAAAATACTCCCTCCGTTCCTTATTATAAGAGACAAATAACTGAAGTACGTTGATAAAAAAAAACAGTTAAAATTAGTTAAGAACAATTAATGTGTAAAAAGTATAATTTTTTTTTTCAAAAATGCCCTCATTAATAAGGAGAGAGAGCATGAGAGAGAACAACTAAATTATTAAAAGAAAGAGAAATGGGAGGAGGAGAGAGTGTGAGTTGGAAATAATAAATATAGATAAAATAGGAAATCAATACAAAAAAGTAGAGACAACTTTTAAGTGTCTCTTATATATAGGAACATGCCATAAGTATCAAATATCTTTTATAATAAGAAACAGAGGGAGTAATTAGCAAAAGTAAATCTTAATAATTATCCTCCATCTATATTAATCACTTTCTACGTTATGAAGTGTTTGTCAATCCCAATTCCCAAGACCTAAATCATTGAGGAAGGTAAATTTCACGCAAGCGTCATCAGAGTTGTCCTTAAAATCGAACTACCCTGGGACGGCAGAGCTAAGGAAATTAGAAAAGAAGCAACTTTTAACGGAAAGTCAAAAACAACGTTGAAATTAGACGAGTCCATCAAATCCAGCTTTTTTTTCACTCCCCAGAATATTCAAATTTGGACAGCAATCATCACTTAAAAAAATGAATTTAGGCCAACACGTTGGCACAGTTTCATACTTATCTTCGTTTCCTAATCCGGTGGGCTATGAAAAAGTCCATCATGTTGATTGCTCCCGGTTTCACACCCACCTTCGTCTCCATCTCAATCGAGAATTATCGTTCCCTTCTGGTCCCTACAAAACCACCCTCCTCTCTCAAAACTTCTCCTCCAATTCCCATTCTTCTCTACTCATATCACTTTCTTCAACAATCTAGCCCAATCCAGTGTTTCCTTCTCCTCCTTCTTCCCGAGCAATTTACTCAGAGCTATTCGTCGGCAATTTTGTCGAACATCTTGTAGGCGTAAAGATGAGGAGCAAGGGACAGAGCCAGAACGCGTTCGTGAGGTTCATTACTTCACCGATCAGAGCGCTGGGAAGAGCGCGAGATTTTTACGTGCGAAACATAACAAAGTGTGGTTATAATATGAACTACAGTAACCCTGTGGATGCAGCTGGGAGATTCGCGGCCTTTCCCAGAAGTTACAGTGCCAACACTTCGAGGTCTGAAGACAGCGAGGATTTCGCAGAGCTCGTGAGAGCAGCGTCAGCGAGGACTTTGGTCGATAGAATCGACATGGATTTGGTTATGAAGCAGCAAGCAACGGCACAGCAACAACAATCCCTGGGATCAAGAGGATTGCCCAAGTCCACCAGTGTAGGGATGACGAAAATTGACGAAGATAAGCCTTATGATTTTGCAGACGGTGGTAATAATGGTGTTGCAGATTTGTACCCTAGAAGTAGAAGCTATGCGGTGAGAAAGAGAACTGTTGCTTTCTGAATTTATCTGATTCTTAGCCTGAACTCTCTCTTTTAGGCCAAAAGTGAGGGGGGGGGGGAAAGGGAGAGAGATTCTGTCGTCAATGCAATATGAGATTGAGGAACGGAGGGAGATATTTGTGAGACTGTAAAAATTTTTATCTTTCCTTCCTTCCTTCCTTCCCATGGTGGTTCTAGTGGTGTTAGATTCTTTTAACTCTATTGTTGGAATTCGATCTGATTCTCTTTCTCTTTTTTTGTTGCTGTGAAAGTTACAATTTCGTATTCTTCTTCTTGCCTGCTTTAGATTTTTGTATGCTGTGCTGACGCATTCACCGGAGAAAGATAGAGGTACGTTGTAGTTGGGATAGAAACGCAGCTCCTCCGACAAGTCGCCTGCCACTTTCACTGTTTCACATAAATTTGTGCTGCCTCCTCCTCATGTTAACGGATGACCAAGTTCATTAACGTGAGAAAAGTAAAAAAAACTAAATTCATTAATTAATTATAATATACGTTATATATATTTTTAAAATACTTATATATAATTAATTAAATGATATATATAAGTAAGACAAATTAGCTTAAAACATAAATATAAATATTTTGAAATAATTTATTTAATTTACTTAATATTTCTAAATTAGTTGCTAGTCAAAAAATAACATTTCTAAATTAGTCAATTATCTCGAGATTTTTTACAGTAATTTATTATTTTTCACCTTCATATCAAAACTTACACACTTTAAGCGTGAATATTTTATAATTTCACTAAAATCAAATCAACTACGGCCAGTCTGCAACTACTATTATCCATATTAGTAATTTAGGATCAACATTCCATTGGAATCAAAAGCCCAGACAAGTAGTAGTTGTTCCGACTTCCGAGGTTTTTGCATTATACTCTTTTGGTTTTAAATATAAAACTTTTATACTAATGTGTATAAGAATATTATATTTAGGACCGGAAGACATATATATTTTTTAAGAAAAAATTAATTTATGAGTAGTTTTACCCAATTTTAAATTAAATCCCTATAATTTTTTTTCTTTTTATTCTTATTGAGTCCTGTATATTGAGCTTTGATAGGAGTCGCCGTTAGATTAGACATCTCTCCTTCCTCCGCCCAGTTTCCCCACCAACACTACCACCTCTCTCTCTCTCTTCCCATCATCATCGTCTTCCTTCCTTTCCCAACCACACCCCCACTCTCCTTCTTCCTCATTCCCCTTCCATTCTCTCTCTGCTATCTTCACCACCGTGAAACGGAGTGTGGATAATGCGACTTATCTCTCCAGAAGACGAAGTATGGCCAAAGATGAAACACCGTTTCGTAAGTGTGAATGCAGTAGGGAGATAAGGAGCTAGTAGGAGATAGTGAGAGGAAGGAAGAGGTTGAAGATATCTTCACCATCAAATGTTTTTTTCTTTTATTAATTGAAAGATTTAAACTTAGAAATGGCTCCAAAAAAAAAAAAAACAGAATTATTTGTATCCTCACCAACTTCCATATATTACTGCGCGCCTATTGCCTTTGATCTGCTGTCAGTATTTTTGTGCCAGTCAAAACTCACTAAGGACTCAATAAAAAAATTACAATAAAGTTGAGGATTAAATATGAAAATCATCAAATCAAATTAATGTGAAGTTTCAAGAAACCTCATTGTAATAAATTTTATTTATTTAATTAATAAATTGTTTTTATTTTTTTTAAAGTATGTATTGACAATTGAAAGTGCAGTTGTTAATAATTTAAGTTATGAGAATTAACAATTATCACGACAATATTGACAACTCATGCATTATATTTTTGTGATACGTTAAGAAAATATGTTGTTAATATCTACCACAATAGTTGTTAATCGTTACATTTTAAATTGTTAACGACTGTGTTTTTAGTTATCAATACATACTTTAAAAAAAAAAAAGATAAGGACAGTTTGGTAATTAAACAAATAGAATTTATTACAATGAGTCCTTTAAGACTTCAGATTAATTTGATGATTTCAAGAGACTTTTTTATATTTAATTTTATTGAGTGAGACAATGTTACAATTTTTTATTAAAAAAAAAAGAAAAAAGATCATAGGAACCTAATTCAAAATTGGATAAAATTATAAGCACTGACAAATTATTATTATTTTATTAAAAACGTGTCTAGCTCATATTGGGTTTTACTTAGAAATGAAAAATGGGAAATATTTTTATTATAAAAGTTTCAAGAGTTAATGGGTGGGGCAGATGCTGATAATGAACATGAGAAACACAGAATAAGTACCTCTTTTGTAATGGTGGAAGAGCGATGAATAAAATAAATTGTCATCTGCGAGTTGTTTATTTAAAAAAGAAGAAAAATGTTTGCGAGTGCGCGTTTATGCCGTGCGTTAACAACATGTATTTAAAGATAATATCCTATGATATAGTAATATTAGAATAATACTCCCTCCGTTCCTTATTATAAGAGACATTTGATGCTTATGGCATGTTCTTATATATAAGAGACACTTAAAAGTTGTCTCTACTTTTTTGTGTTGATTTCCTATTTTACCCATATTTATTATCTCCAACTCACACTCTCTCTCATTCCCACTTCTCTTTCTTTTAATAATTTAATTGTTTTCTCTCATGCTCTCTCTCCTTATTAATGAGGGCATTTTTGGAAAAAAATTATACTTTTTCCACATTAATTGTTCTTAACTAATTTTAACTATTTTTTTGATCAACGTACTTCGATTATTTGTCTCTTATAATAAGGAACGGAGGGAGTAATTCAGAAACCCCCCAAGTAGGCGGCTGAGAATTGAATTAGTTTCGAAACTGAAGGTTTCGCATGCAATATTTTTTTAATAACAGTGTGTGTCCCAATGAACTCCAATATATTTTAGTGCTAAGGTGTACCAACATTCCAAAATACTTTGCCAGATATATTTATCATTTTAAAATATTTTTTGGTGTACCAATATTTTAAAGTGATTTTTAAGGGACATCTAATATCCTGAAATATTTTGCGGTGCATCTAATATTCTAAAATATTTTTCAAGTGCATCTAGTATCTTAAAAAAATACTTTATGGTACTTGATATACATTGACTTAACGAACCTTTTGAGAAGTTAATGATAAAATTAAAACTGTTCATGAAATAATACTTTATAAGCACAAATGTTTTCTAAAAAATTACTACCTCCAGTTCTTAATATAAGATCCTGTTTGATTTTTATTTTGGTCCTAAATATAAGACTAAAATTCACTTTATCTTTCATATTTATATTTTTTTTCCAAAATAGCCCTTCTAATAATAAAAGTTCTAGTCAATACACTTGATTAATAATGATATTTTAGGAAAAACAACACTTATTTAGGACAAATAATTAACTCAACTTACTTCCTTAATCTCCTCAAATGAGTCAACTGGCTCTTATAATTAGGACCGGAGGTAGTAATATTTTAAGGGTAAAATTACACCACAAAATATTTTTAAGGTGCTAAATGCACATAAAAAATATTTTAGGATATTGGATACAACACAAAATACTTTAAAGTATTGGATGCACCCAATTAAATATTTTGGGTGACTGGACGCAGCTTAACCCTATCTTTTAACGTAAAGAGTCCACCTCACTGAACCAATTTTTCTGGCAAGATGATTACGTATTCTAATTTCTAAGCTTGTCTTCTAATTAAGAAGTTTTATTGGACCCAAATTAATCTGAATGGCTGGAACCATTTAAAGTGACAATTTTCAACTATTATTTTCAATCTACGTGTAATATTTTTTTGCTTGAACGACAATGACAAGAAGAAACCTCGTAAGCAAATAACTAACTCAAAACTAGCTAGAAACTACACGTAATAGTTAAAAAAGACCTATATTACAAATCCAACAAGTCTTGGTATACAATAGGTAATACTAGTAACACATTAATAACTATAAACTATAATTGTCCACCTCATCTTTATTAATCCCGGGCTGGAGGGTCACTCGCAGACGCCGCACAGGCCATAGGTTACGAAACATACACGAAACAAATTAAGACTTGCGCGGTAGCATTAAAAAAAAAAAATGTTGTAGTCATTTTTTCTTTTGCTAGATACATGTATCATTTTATTGAAGAGAATTTTATTTAAAATATCATCAGATACTAAATGTGAGTATCTTTCTTAACAGAAATTTGAGTCTTAGTTTGCTAAGATTGTGAGGTTCTAGGCTACTAGCCCCTAAACTCAACTTTTGCTGATTATGCTGTGATCTTTTCTTCTTCTTCTTTTTTTTTTTTTTGGCTAAAATATAGATATTCTCCTATTGGAAGTAATTTTATTTGAGATATTATAAGGCATTAAATATGAGTATCTCTTCTAACAAGGATTAAAATTTTGATTCGTCACGTTGTTAGGGATTAAACTTTTTTGCTAGATCCAATCCCATTGGTATGCTGTGGTCATTTTAAATAAACTCTTCTTGTTCATACTTTCATTCATAGGCGTTGGCCCTTTTGATCTCGACACCAAGTTGAAAATATAGCGGCCTGTCGAAGTTTCAGCTTTTAACTGAAAAATGCATTCGTTTTCATGCTATTTCTATCCATTGTACTAGCTTCTCGCTCTAAGTTTGTAGTTTCTGCTTCACCGTTATCTCTTTACTTCCTCTTTTTTTCATTTCATTTTCTCCCCATCGCTGAACAATTTCATGCTTCATTCTGAGCCCTATGCAATGAAGAAAGACCAACTTTATCTTCTGTTCCTATAATTAGAAAACTAATTTACTCATCAAGATCATGGTGGAGAGTTTAATTAGTGCAGATACTTATAATAATACTCCAAGCAAATGTTAAAAAAAGAAAATGCATTAATGACTTGTAAGAAAGTACAACTTGGATGTTTTACGATGCTCAGTAGTTGCACGTTGTTGGTTTCTGGAGTTCGCCGGGCTGGATCGACTGTGCTGGGTGACTTTCTATGTTTCCCGTACTAATGACTGCTTAAGGGTGTGTTTGGATGAAACCAAACCGTCGTTTGAAAAAGTTATTCTGGAAAATAGATCATGTGGAGAATAGATTCTGAGAAAAGTGATTCTGAAAAGTGAGAGTGTTTGGATAGTTATTACCAGAAGCACTTTTTACATGTGAAAATTACCAAAAACGGCATAAGTTAATATGATAATTATATAAGAGATAGATTTTATGATATATTTTGATTTGAAGAAATAAAATTGCTAATGAAAATTTTTTTACTAACATAATTAATAATATATAAGATAATATAATTAATACATAATTAATATGTGTATATATATTTATAAAACATAATAGTAAATATGTTTATAGAAAAATGAATTTTTTTTTGCTAACAGGAAAATATTAATTTTCTTTAAAGATTTTAAACGTGAAATCCCATAACATTTTTTCACTACTACTTTTTGTAATAACATACTACATGTATAATAACCTCTGATGTTTAATACAATTAATTAATTAATTGTCACCACACATATATATTCATAAAATATAAGAGTGAAAATATTTTTAGAGAAGATGAATTATTTACAATTCTTGACCAACCCATTAATGGAAACTGTTGCTTTGATCGCTTTGAACCATTCAACGCAAACCCAGTTGCTAAACTCTCTGGTTTCTTCCCTTTCGAGTTCAAGTTCACAGATTCAGAGTTACTGCCAATAGTCAGTTTTACTTTGCCCGCTTCAATTTCGCTACTGAGATTAGTTCGAACCACATAAGACCAAGCTTCGAAATATGCAAAATTGTTATCAGAGGACTCAACAACAGAATTGAAACCACCCCAATGACCCACGTCCCTACTTAGCATCAACAAGCTCATAGCAACCTCTTCTTGCTCTTGTTCAGCCTCAGAAACAGACAAAAGAAGACCCAGAAGCAGAAGAAGGTCCAGCTCGCAACACGCCGAATAATTGGAGTCGTAGAGGAAGAAACAGAGGCTATGGAGAAGAAGAAAACGCTGGATCTGAGCCACCTTACCTGAGCCAGGGAACACCAACCACAGCCAAATGCTTCACAGCGAACCTGAGCGCGATAAATAGCTGCGATCTTCTTCAACCATGGAGCTGCGATTTCTCTCACTGGCACCTTCAAACCGTGGCTAGACGGCAACTTCTTCACCAGTGGCGACTCGTTTTGTGAAGGAGGAAAGGAAGATCGTGGACTCATTTTGGATGGTGTTGTGTGGGGTGTTGTGTGGACCGATTGGGGAGAAGGCGTGAAAGAGGAGAGGAAGAAGAGCAATTATTGAACACCGAATAATTGGAGCCTTTGGTTATTTGTGGAGGGGCCCACCGTGAGTTTCAGTAATTGGACCTGAGAAGCAGATGAGAGTTGCTTCTGTCCAAACCATGGTTTCACAGGTTAAAACCATAGTTTTACTAAACCAAGGTTTGCTTATTTTGTCTGCCTATTTGGATGACATTTTGTGCAAACCATGGTTTGGCCTTCCAAACCATGGTTTGCAATGTCATCCAAACAGGCCCTAAGAGTGTTTTCAGTTTCCAAGCTCAAGATGGAAGAGTCCCATTATCCAACGCGGTGTCCATGTCTAATTATGTGTGATTGTTTTATCAAAACAACAATGACACTTGTACCAAAAAAAAAAAAACAGCAACAACAACTACACGCGCTTGTAACTAGTGGGCTTGTCTAGGAGGGAGGAGGGAAGAATGCTGTGCCAGTGTGTGTTTTCTGCTTATCTTCAGCACTCGAATGCAATTTGTGGCTTGTTTCATCAGATATCGACTCTCCCTTGAGCATAATAAACGTTGAGTTGCACGTGACAAACGAAAATCAGGATGGCATACGTGGTCAGATGTAAGATACTCTTCCTATCTTTAATGTAAAACATATTTATCTAATTTGATTATATTAAAAAAATTAAGTAAATTAACTAATCATAACATGTTTTTCCTAAAACCCCATCATCATTTTCCCTAATATCTTCTCTTCTTTTACTTGATTATGGTTGAAAGAGTATCAATAAGGATAATTTAAAAAAAATTAATAAATATGAGAAATATGTCTTATATTCAAGACAAAGATCAACTCAATAATTATATACTATATTAAAGACAGGAGGGGTACCGTAGATAAGGCTCATTAAATTACAAACTGACAACATACCACATATGCTCGTTGACTGGCAGGCCGCGAAGCTCATTAACAAAAGGTCCACATGGCATGGAACAATCACAATAACGTTAGCCAGTAAAATAGAGCAGAGGCTGCTTTAACGAAACTGATCAACCTGTTGAACAGCAAAATTGATCAAAGTTCTAAATAAATCCTGCAGCACTAGCACCCATTCACTATGGAGCACTTCATTCCAAAAATGAAGCAAGTTCAATGAGAGACTTTAATTTCTCTACTGAGGAACCCTGGGGGGCACACCAATGATAGCCTAGGTGAAATATCAGAGGTTTAATCTTCTGGGAGGAGTCTAAAGTATATTCAGTGTGTATCAGCACTGTCTAAACATCTTCGATAAATCCTTTTTTAATTAATTCTCAGAATCATCAAGTTCAAAAGGTACATCCTATGTAATTTAACGGCTGATGCAACGAATACGTGGCAGAAGTAAACAAAAAACTACAGTTTCGTGCAGAATTCTTCCAAGTATCTCCCCTCACTCACTCGCCACCCATTTCAGTGACATGATTCATAAGATAATGTCTTTTAAGATATACAAATGACACATGTACCGTTTCAACTAACAGTCCTCAAAACAAGGAGCCATGTGTACTTTTGAGGTACTTTCTTTAGCAAAACTGGTCAGATGCGGGCTCCAAAAAAAGAAATAAATAAAGGCTCAACAATCTCCAGTCACTATTTTGCCCTGTGCACCACATGGCTCTTTCAGGCCAAGAGTCATAGATAATACAACAAAACCGATGTTATACTGTCTCTAAGCTGGTACCTTTTGGATCTCCAGGACTGCCATGCAGACGAGTCGAGGTGGATGGTTTAAATTCCCTTCAAGGATATTATAAGCAAATGCAGTATTTACACATTATAGTCCCGGTTCTACTTATCACGCAATTCTCTTTTCGGAAGTAAATCAGGCCTCCTGAACCATAATCTGAACCTCAGGCCTAAAACCATTTATAAATATTATTTGTCATGTTCAAGACACCATACAGAAATATTATGATCATAAGCTGAGCTGAAATTTCACAAGATGGGATAAAGACTTACCAATGGGACGCCTGGAGAACAACTTTAACACCTCATCAATTAATATAACCTAGATAACAAAAATAGCACTTATTAATATGTTTAATGGTTAAAAAAGATAGAGTTAAAATGTCACCTCCCCCCCCCCCCCCAAAACTCTATTGGAATTTTGAACCCTGGGGGTTGATTGAGATATTTTCCCGATCCCATATTATAACGGAACATCATGGTAAATGTAGCCAAAAAGCAAAGAGAAAGAATTTGACATTTTAAGGAGGTGGTTTAGGGATGAAATTGAATAGAAACCTAAATTTCACAGGCTCAGAGAGCACAATTTGGAGATGAGGTTAAAAGAAACACATTTAGAGGCCAAATATTTAATAGTGCAAGCCAAATACACAAGAATGAGCGTCCAGAAATTCAATGTTAAACTCGGAGCAAATTCCACAGAGGAAAATGATGATTCAAAATAAAAGTTAATTGATCCAAAGAAACTATTCAAAACATTAATTCCATAAAACTAATTGTTTAAGGATGTTAGTCAGTCAACAAATAGCTATTTACCCAAAGTCATGTTATGCAGACCAAACGTGTTTCTTAAGATGTAATGACACTTTCAAAATTTCCATAGAAGAGAGCAACCTGACCATTGTTGATGCTCTCAGAATGAGAAATTTTGTTCCAGGAATGATGAAATATATTATACCATGAATTCCAAATTTAAAGAAAGCAACTCAAATATGAAGAGAGGGGGGGGGGGGGGGGAAGAAGCTGCGGAGAAAGATAAAGGAAAGCTACATACAGGTAATGAAAGATACAGGACAATCAACCAGTCATCCCAGGATAATGGTGTTACCTGCAGCGAAATAATGAGCACAATTCAGATTTCCTTATGAATATGACAAAAGCAAAGCCGTTGCGTCAGGAAGAACACAAATGGTCACAGTTACAAGAAAGTACTTACTGAGAAAAGAACTGAGAGAGGATGCACATACAAAATAAGCATGTGAAGAAACAAAGTAAGAATTATTGAACCAACAAGCCATAAGTTACTCCATGGAGGGATAACCCTGAAAAAGACATGTAAATACTGTTACAGCCAAGTTTTGGAATTTCGACCCCCAGCAAATAATTCATACTTTAACTAAGATATGATATATGCTTCTGATTAGTTCAGAGACATTCTATAGCTCTCACGTTAAAATACGCATAAAGGAATAAAAAACTGAAAATGAAGCCAGATCTCATAAAATTACTTACAAAAGAGATTGATTCTCGCTAAGATTGTTCAAAGCATTGAACATTTCAACAACAACAAGCACAGTCATTGCTACAGTAGATGGGTGTCGATCATCAAATATACTGCATGGGTAGGTTGTCTGCCTTGTGGGGCAAGTGTCAAAATTCATCTGGAAAAAAAAAAAAAAAACAAGATGAGAATTAAGATGGAATCAAAGTGAGAACAGAAAATAACATGTATTTTTGGAATAAGTATAACCAAATTTATTGACAGAATCACAAGGGTTTGAGTGAAAATTCCAAGTTTAATAACCCCATGAACTTATTTTATTGGACTGTCTGTGTATAGAAGGCAGAAGGAGAGTAAACTCCTACTTCAATTAATAACATAATGCTAATCTCTATCTATTCAAATTTTCATCCTAACAAAACAGAAAACTTAAGCCAATCCTAAATGCATACAAAAAGTATATAAAAATAACTACAACACAAATAAACCTTAATTAAACAAAACAAATTAAATAACTCAACATCTTAATTGAAACTAGGTGAGCCTCTTGTGCATTGCATTGAGTTTAAGAATGAACTATATTGTTCATGGCCTCTAAAGAATGCGACTTGCTATAAAATTCGTACTTTATTGATGAATGTGTTTCCCTCACACCTCCTCAAGCTGGATATTCCCCATTGAGCATAAACCGTAAAACAGAGCATGTTTTATTTGCAAAAACTATTATTTAGTGTCATCAAGTAATTTTCAATTTCATTAACACAAAGGACCCGTATGGTTAGTGGAATATTTCTATGGAAATGGGAATTGGAATAGCGATGTCATGCGAAGGAATGGATATTATATTTGGTTAGCCAATAGTAGCCGCAGTTTAAAAAATTAAATATATTAAAATATTTGCTATTAAAATTTAAATATTCAATTTTAAATTATTTAATTTGTAAAAATAACTTAGAATATGTATTATTCAATATTTTTAATTCAGTAAACAATTTTTTTACTTATATTTTGTATAAGTTTAAATAATCATTAAATAATGTGGAAAAATAATTATAAATTATAAAATTAGAAAAAAAAGGGCCAATTTTTAAGGAAAATCCATGTAATTCATGCCCATTTTTAGAAATGGTGATCTCTTTCTCCTTGAATATATTGGAACGGGAAACGCCATAGGTCGGGGAATCCACATGATTCTTGAAATGGATATTGCCAAGCAAGAATCCGCATACCATTCCTCCTTGAATAGTAAAGATTCTAGTAACCAAACGTAGAAAAGAAAGAAATACTCCTCAATATGGAACTTAGACATCCTATACTATCTTAGTCTCCATCCATTAGTCCACTCAGATAGTTGAACATCCCAACAACTACACTTTATGACATTTAGTGTTTATGATACTTGGTAGCACTCAATTTTCACATTGGTCAAAACATAGGTTAACCGTTCTAGAAGGGATAACCACCAGCTCTCATACCAATAGATGAGTACTCAAGTGGAGTGGGTTACATTTCCTTACAAGATAGTTATTCACTCTACGACACTTTACGTAGTGACATTTCAATCAGTTTTCTCATTGGTTAGAGCATATGCAGCCTTTTTTAGAAGAGTTAACCTAACTTTGATATCAACTGATGGATACTCAAGTAGAATGGAGAACATATCCTAAAGGCTGGTTATTTAGGACGGAGAACCAATCTACTTAAACACTCCATAGAGCATTCTTAATATGAGACTAGGCAACCCACACTATTCTCCATCAGAAACTCAGCTAAAGTGCCGTAGAGTAGCTGTTTCTGCTCGAGTTAACTCCATGCAGCAAGTGTTTCTTAATCCACATGTACTCAAATGCAAAGTATGAAAGAATCATTAAGCTCACACTAGTATTTTATGTGTTCTGGATGACTCAATTGTCAAGAAAGCACACATAAATGGAAAAAATAGTAAAATTTTACCAATTCAGTATAAGGGAGTTTTGGGCCACTGTCAGAGTAAACAAACCACCAAATAAAACCAGCAATAGTAGCGAGACCGACATAAGCTGCATCAAGCACCAAAAATAATTATGACTCAGGCGAAATGCATTGAAGGTTCCTTACATAACCATTTAAGCACAATGAATACATTAAGACCACATATCTACAATTTTTTGCTAGAGGAAATGAAAAATAAGTTTGATAATTTTTGGCTTCCACATAACTATTATTATAAAACAAGAACTTTCTTAATAAACTGATCCAATTTTTAGCCTAATTCCCTGTGCTTTGCAAATTAAGACCCGATTAGCTTTGGCATATAGAAGTGTTTATAAAATATATGATACTCTGGCATAAATGTTATCCATAAAGAAGGATGCATTATCTCCATAGAAGAAGCAGATTGAGATTCTCAGGCTAATAATGATGGCTCACTGGATCATGACCGACAAATTTGAATCCTTAAGCAAACCATCATGAGGATTTTACTAACTGATGACAGCTCAACAAGATTTTATTCTTCACCTTCTATAACTACGTGAAACTACTATATGCAACTTCTCCTTCCCATTTGAGCATGTCGCAAGAAACATGAGATTGCTGGCGAAAAATACTGTGATCGATATCTAAGGCATATGTATTCTCAACACTATGATACAGAAATAAGGCAATTGTTTGAAAAACAAAGATGCGATTTTCATAGCTTGTTGATAATAAATTACCAGGACATTATCTGATACCATGGGGAAAAATCAATCGATTTGATATTTGTTAAGTTATTGTAGAGAAATTAGAGGAGAGAGGAATAAAAAGTCTGGGAAGAAGAATGAGGGGGGGGGGGGAAGAGAAAGGGGGAAAACTTATTCCATTCACAAGTCTGATTACAACTTACCGAAGCCCCTTATTTACAGGCCTAAGGACTTATTAACTAACTAACTCCCTCCTTTTTATTATACTTACACATCAATATTCATCTGTGTGTATAATCATTTTTTAAAATTTAATACCCAAATGTTCTGATAAGTTATAGTCTTTTAGAGCCTTTATTTGAGAGTTTTGAGCATTTGAAATATACTTTTAACATTTAGAAGCATTTCAAGGTTCAATTCTTTTTCTTCCAAGCAATTTATTCTATTCCAGTCTATTTTGACATCATCTGCAATATTTTGACCCAGCAAATTGAAGGGGGAAACAGAAAAAAGAGAGACATAGAGCCAGACCTAGTGGGCTAGGCTCTGATATGGATATAGATACAGATATGGATGGAGAAAGCGAGTATTGATGCTTCTTAGGTGACATACAAACAAAAGGAACGAAGTTTTCTTTTCTTTTTCCTTTTTTGGTTTTTATTTCTTAGTTTACTTTTCAAATACAACAAAAACTTGGTGGGAAGAAAGAAGCTCATACTACAGAGGATGAGGATAAAAAATATATAACGAGCCAACATATCAAGGTCAGACTAAGATGTATTGACAGCAGTGCTCACCTCCAATTACTAGATAACGGAAGAATAGCCACCCTGTAACCACTGCTTCATTCACCTGTACATTTATAATGAGTTAAAAGTGTCACAATAAGAGGAGTACAATTCTACATCACTAGCGTTAGAGCATTAAGAAAGCAAAGCTAATATATTGCAAAACTTGTAACAGGGGCACACTAACAAAACATCCACATGCATGGCACAATAGTAATAGAAACCCAGCTTAGAATCAAAATCATACATGCATAATTAACTACTTATCTTGAATAGTGAAATCAGATAGAAGCCTAATATTAAAGTGCTACTTCAGTACCTTGCGAGGTTTGGCCTTCATCACATCAGAATCTGGCTTATTAAAGCCAATTGCAGTGGCAGGCAATCCGTCAGTAACCAAATTGACCCAAAGCAGCTGGACCTGTTATAAATTACAGGACCAAAAGGAATTACAAAGCCTCGTTCCTCAGTAATACAAAAAATGTAACCATAATATGTGAGTAATTTGCATTTGATGATGAATGTCGCTGTCCTCTTTCATTTTATATGATAATACACTACCTATCAGCTACAATTATAGAGTCAGTGGAAAAATATAAATCATAAGCTCAAAAATCCATAAACTTAATAAATCAACTGGCTGGATAAGATGCCAACTAGGTGCAAGTCAGATACTTACAGGGGCAAGAGTATCAGGAATGCCAAGCACAGCTGCCACAAATATACAGACTACTTCACCAATATTAGAAGAGATCATGTATCTAATGAACTGCTTTGTATTGTTGTATATGGCTCTTCCCTCTGCTACAGCCTGCAAAAAACTTTTGGGTTATTATTTTCCTCTCACTTGAAAAGGATGACTTGAGGGGGAAAAAAAAAGGAAGCTTGACCAGAAGAACAAAGATATGCTAGCATACCGCAACAATTGTAGCAAAGTTATCATCAGCCAGCACCATGTCTGAAGCACTCTGATAATAGATTGAAGCATAAGAATGAAATATACATTTGGCACAAAGTTACTCAGGAACAATAAGTTACCAAAAAAATAACATTGAGATGACTGTAAAGAAGATTTGACAAAAACAAGGTCATTATGAGGCTCCCCTAGGAAGTGAATTACTTCAAAAATCAACAGGAAAGAAAATCCTGGAAATGTTCATTGAACTGCATGTCTAATTTAGCTTGAATCCATCTTCTGGTATGTCTTTCCCAGAACTAGAAAATCACAAGACTGATGCATTTTAGAGCAATTGCGGTGCCTTATTTGGATAGCTCAACAAGATAAAACTGGAGTGAGATGTGAATGAACATTTCCAACTTGAAATTTTAAGATGTGAAATAAAGACCAATGATTATTTTACAAATAGCATTTTGTCTATATTTTATTAACATCTCTAACACACTCCATGAAAACCCATTAGGGCTGAAGTGTGTGCATAACACAATCCCACCAAAACTTATGTTGAAATTTAATTTTAATTAGGAGATGGGGGATGAGGGTGACAAGGGCTAAACAATTGACTACTTGGATAAAGAACTCTAATACTATGTGGAAGACTAAAAATGAAAGCCATAAGTGAGTGATCTTGGTTGATTTTATTTACATATCTAACAATAATAAGGAAACCAAAACAGTTAAAAATATTAAACATCTATGAAGTGTTCACTCACAGGTCACAGGGGGTTGAACAGTCTTTTTACATAAGAATGCTACAAGTCAGCAGGTGAAAATGGAAAAAATAAAATTGGCAGGCGATGATACCTTGGCAACAGCTGTACCTGAACCCATAGCAATTCCTATGTCTGCCTTCTTCAATGCAGGTGCATCATTGACCCCGTCACCGGTCATAGCAACCTAAATGATTGATCCCACAACAATTCAAAATGTCAAGGAAAAGAAGTACAACTAACGTCACTAAATTCTGATTGCAGCCCAGAAAATAGTTCTCACTAACGTCACTTCTACTTGGGCAACCACATAATTAGATCAACAAATTAACAATGCTATAATAACCAATTAAAACTTTGTATTTTAACCATACCACTTCATTCTGGCGCTGCAATGCTTCAACCAGCATCCTTTTATGAGATGGCTCAACCCTAAAGTAAAATGAAGAAATGTAAATTTTACAATGAATTCTTGAGCAAAAGAATGAGTGAGGAGAACAATAAAATACTTTTGTTGATCTAATACAGATACAAGAATTTCAAATATCTATAACAGATGATGATAGATTTTTTCCAACTCACCTGGCAAAAAGAGCCATACGTTGCAAAGCAAGCGTTTGTTGTAGAGCAGGAAGTTCTTCAAACTCAGATGCAGTATAGGAATGTTCATTAAATTCCAAGAAGTGGTCAAACGCCCCTATCTTGCGGCAAAGTGACTCAGCTGTGGACTAATTTTAACAATTAATTCTACACATTAATCGATATTGAAGGCTGAATGCTAACAATTAAGGGGAAAAAGTTTTCCAAGAGTGTGATCACCTTGTTATCCCCAGTAACAACTATGACACGTATGCCAGCAGTCATGCATGAAAGCATTGCATTTCTTACTTCATCTCTTGGTGGATCAAGCATTCCAACCTGCATAGCAGAGAAAAGCTAAGAGGGTGACTCTAAGACGATAAAGTAGAAGTAGCATGTTAAGTGAACTAATGAAATTGAATATTTTCATACAGCAAAGTAGCATCAGCACAAATTGAGTTCCACATGTGAAAAAACAAGCTCAAGAAAATCAACATAAAACGAGTGCATTAAGTAGTGACTTGAGTTCAAATCCAAACACCTAATCTTTTCCTCAGAGGAAGAAAACAAAATCCATCTCCCCCCCCCCCTCTACATGTCTCTACCAATCTATCTATCTGGCTATCTATGACATACTATGCGTTCAGGACGAATTTCAAGTGTAAACATGGCATTATGTAAAGTTCATAAGCCTTTGAGTTTATTCTGCGCTGTAATTGCTCCTTAGCTTCAGTCTACACTTCTTGTCAATAGCCAAAACATGTATTAACTTACAAGGCCGGCAATAACCATAATGTGTGAGTTTGTGTCTTGCATCAGTTACTGCTTACAGCATAAATAGCTATTGCCAAGACAATATATTGCCATAAATAAGAACAGACGGGCAGGAAGGGTAGATAGCTTCATTAGAAGTTGCTCGGAACCATTTCAAGTCAAACGCTAAAGCTATTAAGTAAAGCAAAGGCCTATCATGGGCTGAAACTTAATTTTAATTAAGAGTCTTGACCCCTTGGATTTAAAGGCTACAATACCATGTCAAGCATAATTTCAAGTCTGAAGTTGAAACGTAAGTGAAGGTCTATCCTTGATTTTATCGTAATCTCTAATATATATCCTAGTATAATTGTTCAAAACAAACCAAGAAAGCATTAATCATAAAGGATAGGCCAACTTCAACAGTATTTGAACTATGCATTCTCCATTGAAACGAAAGCATACCAACCCAATAAATGTAAGATCTTTCTCATCATCATAGGAAAGACGTTGTTGACTCAAGGGCATCCATTTCAGAGCTAAAGCTAGGCATCTCAATGTTTCTTTTCCTGCAAAACTGACCAACAAAGGTGTCAACTTATAAAAAAAGGAAAACCCAGCAACAAAAAAAAAAAAAAAGGACAGAATAAAGACCAGTATGAGTCCAAATATAGAACAACAAAATGTATCAAGAACTTCAAGGACAAAAATGGCGTCAAAAGCAGCACATGAAAAGTAATTTTATGACATGATAAATAGAAGCATGCGAAGGAAAGGACCTTAATTTGCTGCTTGGTTGAATTTTGATACTCAAATTTATTTTCATTCAGTTGAGTGTGGCGATGAATGAGCCAAACTTTCATTTCTATGAAATTTAAAACTTTTGCAGTGCCCATTAAAGTTCAAAACATCCATTGAATTATTGAGCTTTGTGGACATGCCTGATAATGTTGTTGTTCCTAATGGGACTTAAATTAACTTTTAAAAATGCATCCCTAAGATGCTGCAACCATCTTGAGTTATGTGACTTTTTACTCACAATACTATCTCATGAACCGGACTAGAAACTTTGATTTTCAGTTTTGTTGATTTGGCCAGGTGAGACTGCCTATATTATGGAGCATGAGTATAAGCAGGAGGATTTACGTAGGGAGGCAGTATGTCTACAAGTTATGCTGACCAATCCCACCGCAGTTGGGAGAAAGCCATTATTTTTCAATTGGATACCTCAAGCGTCATTTAAGAATCAGGCAATATGTCTACAACAAAATTTCAAGCCTCAGGTGCATCTGTCAAATATCTGGCAAAGTCCATTGTTAGATGCATGGTGATGGTTTGGTTCTTTTAGCCACCTCCTAAAAGACATTTAAGATGAAGGTTTTGTAAATGCAATGAGTGAAAAGATCGGATAGGGTCAGCCTTGAAACCTATAGCTAGCGATTATGTTTTTCTTTTAATGAACATGATTAACCACTCGCTAACCCTTCCTATTTCCCACAAAATAGGATCCACTAATCCTAAAAGCAGGCATAAAAGATTGTGTACCGAAGCTGTCTTCTTATGACCTAAATGGCTGGATCTTTCTTTCGTTATTTCTAAGGTCCAGAATAACGGTTGAAACGAGGGAAGAGGATCAGTTATAGTAAAGATTATATTCGAGTAATAGAATTTATACAAGTATCTAACTTTCTTTTCTGTTAATTTACAGGGCCCAATGTGCCACAATGAATAATCTTACAGTTGACACACAGCCTTTTCACCACTTATTCAGCCGATAGAAAAGCCGTAAGAAGCTCATGAGTCTCTTTATGGTCTATTTGTAATTCACCATAAGAATAAAGATAAAGAAATTAAAGTTTAAAAAACAGAGCATAGAAAAAGATATAAAAATGCAACCTGTGGAACCTTGAGTCTAGCTCAGCTCGAATATCAGCAGTAAGTGGCACAATGGAACCGTCATCATTGGACATGATGGTTGTACATCTAGATATGATACTCTCTGGAGCACCCTTGGAGAACAACACATGAAGCTGATTTCGGTTGCAAAGGACACTCATCATTTTCCGATCTCGAGAAAAATCCAACAGATCTATCTGCAAATCATCAAAAGGCATGGAAATTGACAAAACAAATAGCAGATATGAGGTAAGCTTTATGTCCATAATTTCCTAAAAGGTGTATAAAGTGCATTGGGATGTTAATGGAAGAATACTAACAGAAAAGAAAGAAGTTGGCCAACATGCTAATAGAAAAGAAAGAAGTTGGCCAACATGCTGAAGCATACCTTTCTAAATTGTTCCTCCCAATAATGATTACAGTAAGATGCCCGCTCATGCTTGCTCAACATGTTCAAGGCAGATGGCATAGAATCAAAACCAGGGAGACCAACCTGAAAAACCAAAGGCCCCAGAAGAAACAAATTAGATCTCTAAAGTAGCTTCAAGCACAATGTTAACATGAACAGAAGTCACAAGAAAAATGTTAAAAGTACAAACTTTCTCTGCCAGGACACGAAGTGCCACTTCAGTTGACTCTCCAATTTTTTCGTATTTTCCTTTATCATGGTTATACTGCAGGGTGGACTCGTTGCAAAGGGCAGAACACATTGCTGTGTGAAGAAGACACGGCAATCGAGCTGGAATGTCAAGCTGTAAAACAATTAAATGTTATAAAGTTGCCCAACTGACCCAGAAAGGCCTAATGCCTATGCCAATATTGATTATATTACAATGCAGGAAAAAAAAAGTTGCGATGCTATATCCATTTTTGGTCTGAATAGTGAAACAGAAGCCACCCAAGCCTTTTTCTTGTCATTTTAAATAGAAGGCCATCGGTCTTTCGATTGTGGGCTCAAATCCATAATTTCCCAATTATTAAAGACTTTAATGTTTCAGAAAATAATATATATTTTTTCCAATGTAGTAATGAGCAAAGCGAAACTTACAGAGTACGTAGGCATTAATTGTCTGCTTTAAAGAGAAAGATAACAGGCCTATCTCAAATAATCCTCAGATGCATGGATTTCATTTTAGGGATGGACTTCGTGGTTCCTTGATCCCTTTACTTCAAGTTAGCTAGTGATATGTCTTTGAGAATTTAGGCAGGCGTTTTGCCAGTGTATGAATGCTATAACATGAGAATCATAAAGAATATAACCTGTATTCCTGAACTGTCAAAGATTATGCCTTCAGGTGCATAGGTTGTTCCGCTAACATTGTATTCAGTGACAACAGGACTATGTTTTGCAGAATGAACCACACATATCTGTGCATACAGAGAATCATAAGGTGAAGGAATTGCCCGCAAAAGTTGCTAGAAATATTCAACAGAAAGAAAGGAGAGCAAACATAGAGTTCAAAAGGGGAGGGTGGGAAGCAAAAATGCTCTCTGGAAATGATTATCTTGCAGAGCTCGCTATTTAGACATAAAACATTTAAAAACACTTAAACTTGATTTAAGCAGTGTCAATGAAGGGTAGAATGTTATATGTACTTCTTTCCTTTCGTTCTTTCCCTCATGCTTCCTCTATCTCCCTGCTTTCTTCTACCCCTCTTCCTTCCTCTCTCCTTATTACTACTTCCTGTCTTTAATATAAAAGCTACTTAACTAGTGTGACTGTATTAAGATAATCATTTTAACTAGTTATTTGTAATAAATGTGCATCGGTTTTCCTAGAATATCTTTTCTAATCATGTGCATTGTAGCTACTCTTGATGAAAATCTCCTAACTATGTGCAATCAATAGGGATACTTGGAGGAAAATTATAAATTTCAGAGATCAAGTAGATTGAAGTCTTATATTTAGAACCAAAATAAACCTCTTGTCTAGATTTTATATATAGGACCACAGGTAGTACTCCATTTCCCCCTTCTTCCTCAATGAGCCCTACATCAAGGCTTTATATTCTTTATTGTTGTTAAATATTTTAAATCAGTGATGGATGACCGAATCCAGACTCTTCAGAAATGAAATTCTGAAAATAGGTATCGGTAAGCTAGTAAAAACCATTGAGTATAGCAAAATCACAATGAAAGATCAGCAGTTGTGGCAATATATAAAATCCATGTGAAGTACATGAGAATTGAAATTCACTGTTTTAATCTTAAGCAAAGATCACCTTTGTCACAGACATCATATTGGTTGTCAAAGTTCCAGTTTTGTCACTGCAAATTACAGTGGTGCAGCCCAATGTCTCCACAGAAGGTAAAGACCGAACAATAGCATTCAACCTAGCCATTCGCTTGGTTCCAAGAGCCAAACACCTGTTATAACATGATATGTAATCCAATCAAGAAAAAATCAAACCAAGAAAAGGGAGAGAATTTAGTTTTTTTATCCCAGTAGACCCATGTTAAATGACATGTTATGAGTCTAAGGAACCAAGTAATCCAGAATTTCTGTCCAAAACTCCAAATAACAAAGCAAAGATCAAGAGAAAACTACTACCAGTGCTCAGATGGAAATAGAATGTGGCACAGCCCTCAGTAAAATCAGGAGGCAGCAAGATTATCTATCTATTTTAACGACAAAAGCTCAAACATTTGGCTTCAATATTTTACACCATTTCTATTTTCAAGAATATCTACTGGTAATAGGATATAGCTTAAGATTGTGTTTTCTGGGACCTTACAGAAAAAGAAATTGATGTCTCGAAGGCATGACCTGATGGAAGAATCTTGAGAAATTTATTTCAACTTCTAGGGGGGAAAATCAATATTCAATATAAACACCCATGCCAGAATATCTCAATATATGTTGAAATTACAACCACCTCAAAAAACATTAGCGGGAAGGGAAAGAGAATGAAGAATAAGTTTAGACTCACGTTGTAACTACAGCAGGGAGCCCTTCTGGAATTGCGGCAACTGCCAGAGCAACAGCAATCTGGCAAGAATATGAATAGAATAGGTTAATGAAGCATTTATTGTTAAAAAGTAAAAAACTATAATCAGAATGATGAAAAGTCAACCATGTTGCTAGAGACAAAGAACAGAATACCAGAGCAAGTAGAAATCATGGAAAAAAGATTACAGAAATGAAACTGCAAAATTTTTCTAAAAAAGGAAAAAAATCCTCATGTAGGATCACAAACCTTAAAATAATGAATAGCACCCTGCAAGAAACCCCCATGAGAAGGGTCACGAAAGTGACCGATATTTACAATCCACACCAATATGCAAATCCCTGCAATAACCTAATACACAGAAATTTAGGATATCAATCTCCAAATATGGGAGAAAATGAACTTGAAAGATAAGCACTCCAGAGTTTTGTCACACAAATGCTTAATGCTTCTCAACTCCAATATATTTTATTATTTGAAACACCATATTACAGCTTCAATCAGAATCAATTATAATAATTTTCTAGCACCCTTTTAAGTCAGCTGTCCATCAGGAAACCAACATGGCATCATGTCAGACAATAAAATGCTGACCCACTATTCAAAAGGAACCATGACAAGAACTGAATTTACTGGGCAGCTACTACGGAAATGCAATGATGCTAGTGTAATTTATCCGATCAAGCATTATAAATTATAAATTACAAAATGAATAAAACAGGTAACATAATACTTAAAATGTTTAAACCTACAAATTTGGACGCTAAAAAGTAATGCATGTGACTAGCAATCACCTTGGCCAAAAAGGTACCAAACTCGTCCAGCTTCTTCTTCAATGGTGTCACCTCCTGCAACCCAAAAATAGAATGTAGATGCATTAGCACCATGATGCAATTTTGAAAGTCCAGGTCAGCTTTTCTTTTCTACATATCCTGGAAGGTCAGATACATGCTATGTGCAAGAATTAGATCTTACAGCATTTTGACCAACTAAATATCATCCTTTCTCAGCTGTATGAATAGCTCAACCACATCAATAACCACACTATGATTGCAGGCTTTACACAAAAAGATCCATCTTTCACCATTAATAACTTTCCACACCATCATTTGGGTCTTTTGTGGCCTAGAGAACTCTACCACAAATATGCCCAGCTTTGGTTTGATTCCATGGGTACCACTGATTTATCATCCATAATTACTAATTGGAAACAAAACCACGTTTCCTAAAGCCTAAATCATACATTCATTGAAGACCATCTGATACTCTATCAGCAGCATGAGACAACTCTCATTTCACAGAAGGCAAGCACCATCACCAATAAGATAATGTATATTATCAAGAGGCAGCAAAACTAAGTTAGACAATTATATATGATTGATTGTTCGTCCCATCTTGCTTTTCTTTTCTTTTATTGGTAGAAAAGAGAAAATCCAGCATAGATACGCATAAGTCACTGCATGACTTGTTCTGGATACCCTAAGTTAAGTTAAAAGGCTGCTAGCTCATGGATGACAAACTAAAAAATATCCATAAGCAGCTGAGAAAAAAGCATAAAGATATAGCACCAAAAGCAAAGCAATTAGTGAGCAAAACATAATCTTTACATCTTCTGTTTGCAACATTGAATCACGTATGCTACCCATGGCAGTGTTATGACCAACTCCCACAACAATTGCTCTTGCCCTACCAGCAACCACAACTGTTCCCTGACAAAAAAAATTAAACCTTTCTGATAAAATCTTGCAAGGAAAAAATAGGTTAACTGCTGCAGAAATCTAATTGGCAAGTAAAAGAAGGCTAAGCCTTGAAAAGGCATGTCCAAGACCCAAATAATTAAAAACAATGGCCTCTAACTTGGTTAATTCAAACGACCATGATAGATACGTATGGAAATATAAGATGCGATATCAAAGACTGCATCAGGTTATTAGCTTAAAATAAATAAGAATAGAAGAACATAAAATCCACAATAGATAGATTGGAAAAGGTAAATACATTTAAAATATAAGTTAATAACACAAAGGTTCTTCCAAAAATAAGAAACAATCTAAAGCAAAAGCTGTTAATCCTAAAATTCAGCAACATTGAAAAACTGAAATCTGCAATGAGGTAGAGCTAGAGCTACTGAAATCATCAATTGATTGAACACACCTCATTTGGGATCAAATTGCCTATAATATACCAAAAACTTAGTTGGACCACTTCAGTGAACTCATCTTCATGCCATAAACAACAATTTTCACAATTACTAGAACAACACTTGACTTATTAACAGAAAAGTCAAAGTATTGCTATAAAATCTGTTGATTTGCAGTACCAAAATACCAACCATAATCAGATAAATACTTCAGCAGTGACACGGCTTGTAGATTATTACCGATAGGATTCAAAATAAAAAACTGATTATAAAGTAAAATTTTCCAAGTCAGTTTTATCAGAAACATGTTTTAACAAGGGATTTATTATTCTCACCGAGAACAATATATTTGTTTTGTCTTGATATACAGCCTTTGATGCCATCGTAGTTTCAAGCTCTTTTTCTACAGAGTTGCTCTCACCTACCATCATTAGAAGAAAAAAATCATTAAACCAGTAAGCAATGAGATGGCATCCGAGACCCTTCATTCCCATTCAAAAAGCCTAACTTCAGAGGGTCAAGGATAGAATGACCTGCATTATGTTAAATACAAATATACCTCCATCATCCAATATCAATAAATTTTTCACAGGCCAACTAGAAGTGTTTATTTGATTAGGGTTTTTTTTTTTTGGGGGGTGGGGGGCTATAAACCATTCTGTGCCGTCCAATTGATTGTAATGTTCCTTCCCTTCACTAAAACTACCAAACAATGGCCAGTTTCTATTATCATCTCATAAACTCCTCCAAACATAGGCTAATAACGGAATGCAACTCAAATCATAACTGACAGGGTAATCTTACCTTTTTTTTTTTTTTGGGCGAAGACACTTAACATAGGAGCCATTTAAAATTTATATTCAGTGTATGATATATACATACATAAATATATATATATATATATATATAACAGGTATACCTGTAAGAATAGCTTGATCAACACGTACTTCATTACTCAGCATCTCAATCATCCTCATATCAGCAGGAATTTTGCACCCAACTTTTCAATACACAGAAAAAACAGAGATAGGGACTTTCATCCTAGAGGATAATATTTAAATAATTCAGTTCATCTGTAAGCATTACATAATCTGCTTACCAGAAATTTCCACAATATCACCAGGAACAATTTCAGTCGCCGGGAGTATGGAAAAACAACCTGCAAAAAATTGACCCTACTTGCTTTAAGCTCCAAACAATCTCAAACATCAATATTATGTGTTTTGAGAAATTCAATCAAGATTTTCATAATATCACCATGGCAGAAGAAAGTACTCATATCAAGAAAATTCAGTACACTAAACACATGGATGGGGCACAAATTGATACCTAGCCTAACTACTGTTTTTCATTTTTCTTTCTTTATTCTTTCTTTCATGACAAGGACTGGAACTTATGCTCAGAATATGGAGAACAGTCTAAAAAGATGTGGCATTTGAGGACTTGTCAGCAACAAAGAATAGTCACAGGTCAGGGAGGAAATAAAAAACAGTTGCTTAGAGAGGAAAAGGTATAAGATTTCTGACATCGGTGAGTTAGGCTCCAGGAGGAATATGTAATTAATCAGAACAATCATACAAAGTGATCTCATCTCCCATTTCTGCTTAATTGTAACCCCTTGAACCCTTCATAAAAGGGGGGGGGGGTAAAGAAAGTAAACAATATTCCTTTATGCAGCAAAGACAAAGCAGAGAACTAAGAAACTATAACCAATGTGCATGACCCAAAAAAAAAAAAAAAAAAAAGATGAAAGGAACTTCAAGATCGTGACTGCTGATAAAGTAAGGAAATAACCACACTCATTGCATCAGACGTCTTAAAATTCAAAAAGCTCAAGAGAACAATAGTCAATAGAGCATAGGAAGTATTACTAGAAATGCTTCAAATTACCATTTCGAAGCACAGTTGCAACATCAGCTTGATAGGCCCGTAGCTCCTAAATTATAGCAAAGAAAAAAAATATATCAATGTGAGGCAAACTTCAATAGATCAATATAAGGGAATCCCAAAATAGAAAGAGAGTCTGAGAATTTTGAACTTTCCAGAAATGCACTTTAATCGGGCAAATCTTGTTGAAAACAGATACAAGCAATGAATTCATTTGAAACTAAGGTCGAAAATTGAAAAATATAAATAACTGGGAAGCCAAATGAGTTAATTTAGGAGGAAAAAGGTTGTCCAAAAACAGTAAAAACATATTACATAAAACATTTTCCAAAAGAATGATGCAAGCTCAAAATTGTATTTTGAGATTTACCTCAAGAGCTTTTTCAGCATTTGTTTCAGTAATCACCCCAACTGCTGCATTTGCAGCCAATATCATTAGAATAACCTGCACATATTTTTAAATTAAGACAAGAGGATTACACGTTTGATAAGCCTGACTGAATAGGCAAAACTGACAGTTTCATACAGTAACATTGAGCACATTTACTAAATAACCATTAATTTGCATTATTTCACTGGCACATTACAACAGTAACAGCTCAACTTGAACAAGACCAAAACTGGACAGAATTAGAAAATAACCAAAACAATACACAATATAGTAACCCTCAGCACACATATTCAACGAGAATCAGAAAATAACAAAAAAATAAGCCAGGATAGGAAACCTTATCCAAACTGGATAGAATCCCTAGTTAACCATTGAAATTCATAAATTAAATCTTTAATATCTAAAGTTTATTCTTGATCATCAATTGTCTTCACTCAGCAGTCTGAACTAGTGATCCATGAAAAATTTCATTATTCAAACAACAAACAAAACTGAGAGTGTGCGTGTGTGAGTGTGTCTCTTACAGAGGGCTCCAGAAATGCCATTAAGCCCGTTTCTCCATTGATTAAAGCCAGAATGAAAGAGATAAGTGCAGCTGCTATTAATATCTTCACAAGCAAATCATCAAATTGTTTCAAGACCAATTTCCAAAAAGGAGCCCCTGCATAGAAATTTCAAAAGAATCGGCTCATTACACCAAATCTAGATACTTTAAACAGAGCATATAACAGCATAGTAAAGGTTGGCATAAAAATTAAAAGAAAAAAACAAATTTGAGCCAAAACCATAAAACCTCAATTAGTAATGATAAAACAGATGGACTTTTTTGTTTTTGGCCAGAGTAACAGACGAACTTAAAAGTCCACACCACATGCACAAATGGACTTTCTGCACAATCCCCAAATTGATTACCATTCATTCTATTCTAATACATAAAACAACCTATTTGTCTAAAATGACTGAGAAGAATAAGAATAAGATAAAACTTGCCAAGGTCAAAGAATTGTCCCAAAATGATCACAAAAGGAATTAAGATAAACTTGAGAAATTGATAGAAACAAATCAAATGTGCCTTAAAAAGAGAGGAACTTTTCAGTTTGAGTGCCAGTGAATTAAACAAATATAAGGAGGTGAAATATTATGAAAAGAAGAGAATTTTGAAAAAGGAAGTCCAAGTTCGATACACTTACTTCTTTCTGCCGGCAGCACTATGGAGAAAATGGAGGACATGCAACAGAAAAGGCGGGGGAAGTCAGAAAGCAAATAAAACAGCACCAAATGAAAAAATTAATTGATAAAAGCATGAAAATAAGAAGTCAGAAGGTGAATTCCCATGAAATCACTTTAAGAGTGATTACTATCGAGTGTACCATCAACATAAAGAATGAGAAGCCGCTAATTACATGAAACAGAAATGTAAATTTGTTTCAGGACAAACTGCATTCCTTCATTTCACTTTTCCATGAGTAAAGGTTAACAGAAAAATCAGATACAAGTACATGCCCCTGCAGGAAAAGACATACCGTTTGTACCATAAAGTCTAGCATGTTGTGCCACCTGCAAAATGAAAGGATGTATTGCCGTTTTTAAGAATTGTCAACAAATTGGGCTTGAAAGCAAGTAGGCTATCACAGTTTTCATTGTTAAAGGTGAACTTAAAGTAGCGCTTACATGGATAGACCTCTTATTTCTGCATGGACCCAAAAAACACACCAAAAAAAAAAAAGCACCGAAAAAGAACATCCAAGTACCTGACTATCAGAAAGACCTTTTGTTGGATCCACCCCAAAGAAATCGAGAACCTAAATAGGATTTAAACAAGAAATAAAAAGAGAATAGTATGAGAATTCATTACACAGTCTAAGGAAAAGAATGTGCAGGTAGTAATTAATGTTCCAACGACTTCAGTTCTAATGAAACGGTATCAGTTGCATCATAGACGCAGATTGTGAACGCTTCGGGCAGTTATGCTGAGGTTTGTCACGTGTATTTTTTTGAAGCGTGAAAATGAAACTCGCAGAAAGTCGTTAGCACCTTTCTGAGAATAAATTTACACAAGATCAATGTTGGCTGTCCCTTATTTTAATTGTGTGTGACTTGATAAGAATCCTACCATCTGTATGCCAGTAAGCATCTCAATAGTGGTTCCATGTCGGAAGTATCAGAGGAGCGCATCTGAGTTTATAGCCATATGAACAAGTGATTCGAAAAAGCAGCTGGACCTCAGAAGGTTCACAGGAAATACACAAGGAGAGCGAATTGGAAAGGGAGAATTCTTGCATCAGGATTTTGAAAAGGAAGCTAAGGACTTAAATGAAAGAAATGAATAAAGAAATAGTGCTGAGTTAAGATGGTGAAACAATTTCTGACTAGAATGTTTTCCTTTTAATCTCCCGCAGCATCCAAGCATACATGGTGCAGACGAAGCGTACCTCAGAAATAGATCTGGCGTATGCGTCTTCCATCGCAGAATGCAAATGTGGATCGAAAGTGAGAGCCTTCGGCTTTGAGTGTTATGAGTGTTGCTTCAAACATCGAGTGCGAGAGCACATGAATTCCATTTTCCTTGGCTTCGATTTCAGTTTTGTTGTGATCGTGCGACGTGGGAGCGCTCAACGCCTGCTACTCGGGCCCGGACTTCGCGCGAATCCCCCGATGGCAAGCTCGTCAACCAATTGCAGACCCGACCCACCGGCCTTTTGTAGCTCAGCCCATTTGTCTCAGACTTCTTCCGCAAACTTCCTCGGTCTATAAAATGTTTAATAAAACACAGGACTGCGGACCATGTGGACTGGGCCTCTACACGAAACTTTGGACTGCACAGATTCGGGCAACAACATGGCTGTTTAACGACAAGATGGGAAATATTCTTTTAGGCCCCAACAATCTTACATTCCCATATTTGGTCATTGGTGATAGTAATGGAAATGTCACAGACGAAATTATGTGCAAGACTGCATCCTTCTCCCCGGTACCATGCATAGGATGGCACATATTAAACTGCCGAGAAATGTTTTATTGTATTCTTCCCCCTTCTACTGTAAAGAAAATTCATCTTTTGTTATTTATTTTTGGAAATATGATTTTTCTTGCATATGAATTGGACAGTAAAATAAAAGATTTAAGTATCTAATAATGTTGACAGTTTTACGAAAATACTGATTTTACATAAAAATTTTCAGTAAAACTGCCTATAATGTTATTCTCCCTATAATGTTAAGAAATTCTGTAAATAATTTGTTTGTGAAACTCCATTTGTGTTTTTTTTCTTAATATTGTCTACTATGGGTTTCATAGTATTAAGTATTAATTGGACGGCCATGTAATTGCCTAACCTAACCCATTTCTACATCATCGGGTATTACAAGATTTTATAGTTAAAGTAGATAGATAGATTTTTACGTGGGATAGATTGCCTCACAATTCACAATTAGGTCTTACGTCAGAAAGAGTATATACATTTTCTGGCCAAATTAATATTGATATATCTATACGTGTGTGAATATTCTCCGGCATTTTATATGAGCGTGTGTGAAAATATGTGTATGTGTCTTACCCCAAAAAAACGTGTATGTGAGAGAGAATGTTCCTGTTAATTTAGTTTTATTTGATTTGTGCTCTTGGTTCTTTTTAGGATAGATTCGCAAATTGTTGGGCAATAATTTAAAAAAACTTAAATAATTTCAGAGTAACTATTTACCTGAATTTAACTTTGATGCATATATTCTTGTGTTTTTCTTTTTGGTCTTTTTATATCAATATTTTTTACCAGATACATCATACTCGTACATGTGTTTTGTTAAATAATATCCACTACCTACTTAAAATAGACAGAATTTTGAAAATGCTCATGGATTGTGCGGGAGACATTGATTAATAATTATGGACACAGAGAAGACTGAAAAAAATTAAAATTTAGAACTAATCTTTCAAAAATACTTTGATTGCATTTTGATTTCAAAAGTTATAAATTAAATAATCAAACATAGTGGTGTATTTAACCTTTAAAATATGCTACTTAATAATAGTGGTGTAATTAACCTTTAAAATATAATACTTAATAATAATTAACTAATTAAAATGGGTTTAAAAATCCCAAAAAATATTTAAAAAACCAAAAAGTCACCCAAAAAAAAAAAACGAGGGAACATCCGACCCAAATGCCCGCTCAAAAACCCGAATGAGAGCCTCCACTCAATGCACAGCCGCGCTTAAACCCTGCCTGCCAAACCTAACTTCTTCATCACTGAGTCGCCTTCATTTCACTTCTGATGCCCTCCCCAGTTCTTCCGTATTCTAGAAGCTCGAAACTCCGGAGCGAACATACAAACCCACGCAACGAACATACAAGGAAAGTGTTGCAGCTCTCTTGATAGTGATTCGACTACTGTAATAGAATGGTTGAACTTCATAGAATCAGTTCAAATTTAATAGATTGGAAGCCTTCTCCGGTAGTATCTCTAGCCACCAGCGTCGATGGTTCGCAGGTCGCCGCTGCCCGCGAAGATGGCTCCTTGGAGATTTGGCTTGTCTCCCCCGGTTGTGTCGGCTGGCACCGTCAGTTGGTAAAGCAGCTTCTTCCTAGTCTTGGATTATTTTTATTAGCTCAGGAGTTGTTTAATTCGATTACTGTTATTAGTTCAGTTCCTACAAGTTCCTGATACATTTAGCTTGGCACTTGCAGACTATTCATGGAGATCCCAATGTAAGAGTATCCTCACTTATTTGGTGCCACGGGGGTTCACAGGAAATGGCATTCGGTCGATTATTCTCATCTAACATCGATGGTTCAGTTTGTAAGTGGGATCTTTCTCACTTGTCCCAGAAGGTGCGATAGATGCTTTTCTTTGACATTCTACCAGCTATATATCGTTTGGCTTTTATAATTTTGCATTTGGCCCTCACGGTCTGATGACCCCCCCCCCCAAAAAAAAAAAACCAACTCGACGGTAAGCTTGAAAAACCGCGTGTATACTTCTTGTCTCGTTGTGGTAGTTAATTAAGTTAAAACTTAAAGTTCGTGGCATCTTGATGCAGTTTCTTGGTTCACAAATTTGAAGTATTTCCGGGACTTAAAAGAAAATCTTAGGAGAGTGAAATGTTTGCCCCGAGGCGTCAGATCTATTTAAATTGTCGTTGTATGCTTCATTTTGTAACCTAAAGAATGTTTTCCAAAAGCCTAGTCGATGCACTGGTTATAGTTAATACGTCACTTTATGACTAATCTGATAATGCTTTTGCAGACTGTGCTATGTTCAATTGGCGTCTCAATCTGGCAAATGGCACTGGCACCATCTAAAAGCGACTTAGTTAATACTAATGCAGAGCCTGATCACATGGGGAATGGATATTTGACTTATGACAAAGACAATGGTCGTGATGAGCATGAAACTAGTGACAGCGAAGAAGATTCTGAGCCATCTAATTCTCTTAAGGTAGTCGAATATCCACGTGTAGCAATTGGTTGTGACGATGGATGTGTGCAAATATATGCCATCTCAGACACAGATGAGTTCATGTGTACAAAATCGTTGCCTCGGGTCAGTGGTGAGATTTCTTCTCCTGAGTTATGAGGCTTGCTGCAGATTCTCTATCAATTCTGCTAAGTTTCTATTAAGTGAGTTCCATTTTGTTTCAGGACGAGTTTTGAGTGTGACTTGGAGTACCAACGCAAATTTCATATATTCTGGAAGTAGTGATGGGTACGTGTTGATGGCTAATGATCTCGTGAAAGTTCTAGGACAGTGTCCGCATCTATGTTTCTGCTAATACATGTGTATGGGTGAACCATTCTGCAAACACTGAAGTAGACGAAGTAGCATGATCATCTGGCGCTTTGATTTTCAGCACTAGTTGGTAAAATATGTTTTCAATTCTTTACCACCATGTTTTTTCCCTCACAGCTTGATACGATGCTGGGATGCTGCATTGGGTCGTGAAATCTATAGGATTACAGCTGGGCTTGGAGGTCTGGGCAGTGGACCTGAACTTTGTATTTGGTCGTTACTGTCCTTAAGGTAACGCTGAAGACATCTCTTGGACTGAATATCTAATATGAATACATAGTATTCTGACCATTAGTACATTGTTAACTTTAGTATCCCGCTATCTGCTTATGTGCAAACTTTTTTTTGTCCGATCGTTTGTTCTTTAGGTGTGGGACCCTGGTTAGTGCAGACAGCAGTGGTAGCGTCCAGTTTTGGGACGGCCAACAAGGAACTCTCTCACAGGCACATTCATTGCACAAGGGAGATGTAAATGCGCTCGCTGCAGCTCCAACTCATAACAGGGTGTTCTCTGCTGGCTCTGATGGCAAGGTATGGAGTTGCATATTTTGATCTTTGTTATGAAACTTAACCAAGTAATATTCATTACTATTATTCTGAAAAAACAGTTTATTGATGCTTATATCCTGTATCAAGTCAATGTTATGCAAACTATTAGCTGTTAGTTATTTACGCTTTTGATAAAAATGTAGGGCAGTGAAGACCAAAGATATTGGCTAAACATAGAAGAGTTTTTGTAGCTGGTGTATTGTCATATCAGATGGTCAGAGTCCCTTTGAGTTTGAAGTAATTAAACCCTTTTATAGATTCAGTGATCAAAAGCATTGGCAGGGGTATCTGATCAAGGATAGGATAGCACACATGGGAAATTAACTAAACAAAATTAAGTGATAATTTGCCCAAACAATGACTATAATCGAGGGCAATTTTCTTAACGACTGAGGCATATTAAGGCAACCAAGAATAAAAATCTTTTTGCTCCTCAAATATGAATGCTGGAAACCTAATAGAACTCTCGATGTTAAATATTACGGGATCCTATATCCAAATACCCTTTTTTGCAATTTTCAATTATTCATAGCCAACCCCAGCTCACCTGATTATCCTGTTGCCAACTTTAAATCCCAGACAATGTTCGCTGTTAGTGATGATATATTTATCAATAAAGCTCCTAACAGCTTATGCTTTGGGGCTTAAGTAGTCCATAAGATGGTAGTAAAGTCTCTATGACTGATTAGTAAATAATTTGGCTGCTGTCACCCCCCATTCTTTTGAGCTAAGTTGAATATGAAGGGTCTATTCTTTATCTTGCTTTTCTTCCTTTTTCCACCCTTCCTTGCATTACAAAATTTTACCCGATGCCGGTATTTTGTTTTATATCTGACAGTCTCTTCCTATATTCCATGAATGAAGCATATTTTAGAGATTTCTGATCTCAAGAGCTTTCAGATGTTTTATCCTGTTATGTCTATAACAATAATACAAGTAATATTTGTGGATAGGAGATGGATATTTATTGTCTCAAGAATTTTGATGTTATCCTTATCCTCTTATGCATGAATACATATAATCTCATATTTTTTAATTTTCTTTTTATTTATAATCTGCTGCCATCCCTCTATTCCCTATGGTGTCCTGTTATCTAATATTGAGTTTTCGGAACATGTGACATTATAATAATACATGTTTAACTTATTCCATCATGAAGATTATCCTGTATAAGCTCTCCAGTGAGTCGTTGTCATCCAATAGTGTTGAGTCGCCAGCAGTAATAAAGAGATGGACTTACGTTGATTATGTGAGGGCTCATACACATGATGTCAGGGCCTTGACTGTGGCAGTACCAATTTGTCGAGAAGGTTTGTCCATGGATTTAAATCTTACTCTCTTTCGAGACAGTTTATACCAATGCATTGTTATGCATGCCAAAAAAAAATGTTGGTTTCAGTTTTGTTTGCTGATTCTTTACATATTTCTATGCTGATTTTTGACAGATCCCTTGCCAGATGAGAAGATTAAAAGAGCTCGTCGTCAGGAAAAACCCATTGATTTTAGTTACCGTAAATGGGCCCATTTGGGTGTTCCCATGCTGATATCCGCAGGTGATGACACAAAGCTCTTTGCGTATGCTGTAAAAGAGTTCACTAAATTCTCTCCACATGATATCTGCCCTGCACCACAGAGAGTCCCCATTCAACTAGTGCCAAAAACAGCCTCCAATCAATCAGCAATTCTTTTAGTCCAGTCTTCTCATTGTTTAGATATTCTTTCTGTACAACCCAAAAAAGGCATCTTCCCTGACGTTACACGTCCCACTTCTGGTGGCTTTGCAAAAAGTGATCTGCTTGCTCGAGTCAAGAGCAAATCATCTCGGAAAATAATTTGCAGCGCTATTTCTGATTCAGGCGTGCTGTTTGCATACTCTGATCACGTGAAGCCTAGTCTATTTGAGTTGAAGAGCCCTGAAATTGGGGGGAGTACATGGAGTGTTAGGAAAAGGCAACTCCCTGGTAGACTACCATTTGCTCATTCTATGATTTTTACTCATGATTCTTCTCGGTTGATAGTAGCTGGGCATGATCGAAGGATATATGTAAGCTAGCACAAAACCTTATCTCTTAAAATTCTGTCCTTTTGAAACTCAATCATAACTTTCTTTAAAGTGTGGCAACTCTTACACTTCAGAGAGTGGTTTCTTATTGATGTTGATCCCATTTTCTGTTGAGTGGCTGATATAGTGTTTACAAGATCAGACCCCACTTTTTGGTTGAACACCAAATACTAAAATGGGATACTTTAAGGAACTGTAGATTTTTGTGTACTGTGCTGGACCTGAGTTGATGTTCAGAAGTAAAATTTACATTTATTTTTGTTATCCAATTTATCATTTATCAATTGCTAGTCTGGACCCTCCGTCACGGGGAACAGTGTTGACATATATGTGTCTATATATGTTTATGAAGCCAAATTAGCGGGGTTGTAGAATAAGCTTCTAATATATTTTTGAGTGGACTTTTTGCATGTGGTTACTATTTAGACTACTATGTATCTACATGAGCGTGTGGGTTATTGAAAGAGTTTTACCTGTTGAATGTTACAGATTGTGGACGTGGGCGGCTCAGGACTAGTGCATGTCTTTACACCATCCCGTGAGATGCAAGATGAGGGGTTACCTCCGACTGAACCTCCCATAACAAGGATGTTTGCCAGCTCTGATGGGCAGTGGCTGGCAGCTGTGAATTGCTTTGGAGATGTATATGTATTCAATCTCGAGATATTAAGGTTTATTACTTTGTCCACTAAATATCTAATGATTTTGCCTTTTAAACCTTGAATCAGTAAATTTGTTCTTGTAGTCACATCATTGTAATTGGCTAGGTCATCTTGCTTAAGAAAGCGAACAAAACACATGTTCAGGATTCACGTGCATGTTGGTCCATTATCATTTTTTTTTAAATTTTTGCTTTTTGGGAACTGGGATATGGAAATGCTTGCGTTTGACTTTTCTGAGATTCACATAATGATTGGGAATTCAATTTTTTTTTCCCCAGGCAGCACTGGTTCATTTCTAGATTAGATGGCGCCTCTGTTACTGCTGGTGGATTTTCTCCCCAGAACAGCAACGTACTTATAGTTACAACTTCCTCAAATCAAGTGTATGCGTTGGATGTAGAGGCCAAGCAGTTGGGAGAATGGTCAATGAGGCACTCATTTGTTCTTCCAAAGAGATTCCAAGAATTTCCTGGTGAAGTTATTGGGCTTTCATTCCCTCCCTCTGCAACTTCATCTTCCGTTGTTGTTTACAGTGCCAGGTATGCACCTCTGTTGTTTGATAAAGGTTGATGAAATTACCAAATTGAATGAGGAGTAAAATGTGTCGTACAATTGTGTTTGGAGTATTGGAAAACTAATTTTTTTAAATGATAATCAATCGATTTTTCACAATAATTAGTCACTGCATTTTTTAACGGAAAACTGATGTATTAATTGTTCATTTATGTTTTCCATTTGTAAATTTTTAGGATGGGCACATGTATAATGCAGATGTGTTTTAGGTAAAATGATATATCAGCGTAACAAAAGACTGAATGAATATACATTGTAGATGCCAAAATAAATGGCTTTTCTAGGTTACGCCAAAGGACTTTTTTTTTTAAAAAAAAAAATTGTCCCAAGCTCACATGCTTACATTGATATTTCTGACAAATTGGATGTTTTAGAATTTCTTTTAATTTGGTAACGACATTATACTTATCTACAACTATTATTTTTTCTGTAGTTTCTTATGATGAAAGCTCAGCACAGTTATGGGAGTTCAGTTCATAGGTTTCTTTGCTACAAAGCACAGATTATGAACGTTGGGAGCGTTTGCTTTCAAATTTATGATAGTTAGAGTGACTGGCTTGAAATTAGAACATAATTTAAAAGTTAAATATATGTTTATAGATTTTTGGCTTCCGTATACCCGATGTTTGAAACAAACTTAATTCTATTTTCAGGGCAATGTGTTTGATCGACTTTGGATTGCCAGTGGAGCAAGATGATGGTGATCTATTCTATGCTCAAGACTCAATGGCCAAAAATTTACAAAATTATCTCAAGAGGAAACACAGGCATAGGAAGAATTTTGAAATTTTGGAATTCAGGGATCCTGTTTTATTTTTAGCCCATCTTTCGAAAAGTTCCGTCTTATTCTTAGACAAGCCGTGGTTAGAAGTGGTTAAAAGTTTAGAAGCCCAACCAGTCCACAGACATATTTTTGGCACATAACATCTTCCGTCATAGGACGTGGTCTCAGCTGGAGAGAGATGCAAAGTGGGGATAAAATTCCCTTTGTTTTGTTTCAGTTTTTTTTCCTTTTTCTCCATTGCTGGGTTCCAATATTATGTATTTCTTATGTATCCTTATAATTTAATTTTGCCCCATCAGTAATAGCTGTAGCTCATAATTCTTTTAATCTACGACTTTGACGATTTAATGTGCATGTAAATTTTTGACTTACCCTTTTGTTAAAATTCTTGAGCCTCCTATTTTCATCGCTGAAAGATGCATGGTGTCAGAAGACCCTGAATATCGTAAGAACACTGGCATACTTAATCCGAAGGAACTTGTGCCGCGTAATGCCGTTGATGGCTTGTTAGTAGGAAGGAAATGAAAGGAAAAGAAAAGGTGAAGATGTATGGGGGCATGTTTCTTTTAATTATTTTATATTTGAATACTATTTCTGATTTTAATATAAGAATTAATTAACTAATTTGAATAGATTAAAAAACTAGTTAAGTTAGTTATTTATAATAAATATATTTTTAAATATTATTACTAATAAAGTGTATTAATTAGAATTACTATTATCATAAAATTATTTTTTTAAAAAAATAAATAAGTATGAGAGATAAAAAAGATTAAAATTTTATATTTATAATCAAAATAAAAATTAAATGAATTTTAACGTCAAAAACATGAGCTAGAAAGAAAAATGGAAGGATGGGGATGGGGTGTTTTTCCTTTTTTTTTTTTGAACCGGAATGGAGTATTGAATTGACAATGACATGACGTCACGTGTACATCGTTGGTTGTCCGTACATAATGGCCATGATGTGTGAATGTCATTTTTAAAACCACAATTTATCTTAAATATTGCAATAATTTAACGGTCGGTAATTTTCACTCAAATAATAGACGGTGAATAGCATTTGAAACCTGTACAAATTTAACCAAAAAAATTATTTATATATGAATAGTAAGAAAATATAAATTTCAGTAAATAAATACATATAAATTACTCGTATATAGTTTAAAATTTAAGACATTTAAAATTGCTATTAACCTAGATTTTAGTAGTTATTTACGCACAACTGGTTCAAAGCTTCTATGTTTCGAACATTTCGAGCCTCTGACCATTTGGTTAAATGCATAGTGCACAAATCCAATGGGCGGAAGACAGTTTGACTTGTTTCTAACATTTCATGCTCAGATTTCTGAAATGTTAGAATAATTGATTAGAGGAGGACTATCTACACAAAAGTAAAAATCAAAAGGTTTTCGTTGTTAAATTTTAAAAATATAGAATCGTCAACGCATGACTTTGCCTTGAATATAGAAGGATCGTAATTGTTTTTAACAAAAACAAATAAAGAAAATTAATGTTTCTTGCTTTTATTCATATATAGCAAATAAAGCAAGAGATAGCCCATTTCCTTTTTCTGTCCATTTCTATTCTCTGTCATGTACTCTCTCCGTCTCTTATTATAAGATCCAATTTTTTGAATAGGTTTATCTCTCTTTATAATATTCTTTTTGAGTTTGTCTGAACATTTAATATATTGTTACTTATTTTACCCCTTAGTTTAATACATTTAATACATTCTCTTTCTTCATTTATCTCATTATTACTCTCTCACATCTACCTATTTACATTTGTTACATATTAATTACTTTTAACTAATTTTAACTGTTTTTTTAAACCGTACAATTTAATTAAAAGGATTTTATAATAAGAGACGGAGTCCTACTATTTCTCTTTGTTTTTTTCTTTTTACTTCTTCACTACCAAAGCAAGGCCTTGGTCTGAAATACAAATTGAAGGGAGCCCACATGAACTAAATTAACGGTATAGTGTTCAAAGTATAATTCATTTCTTACCTCTGAATGCAACCTCGTGAAAAAACCATAAGATCCTTAATCATATCTAAATCTACAGATACAGTTTAAAAGGAACAAGAAAATAGGATTCACTGTCCGTTTATTATTCAAGTTCTTTGCTTATAGATCCAAACGAAGACCAATAAGAAAACACTCGCAATAAAGATTTTAGTTGGATATACAGTTGCAACCAAAAACAAAACTAATAATTGAAGCAGTGTCACGAATGGATCAAATTGTGTGTGGGTTGCTATCAGATGGTGGTGGGGTTGCACTTTTTGGCTGAAAATGAAGCTTTTGTGTTGGTTTCATTATCTATCTCCAAGCTTCTCCTTACCAAATTTACCATCCCAGAGCACTTGTGAGCTAGGCTGGCACTTGGTGTCACTTAATAAAGTGGGCCACTTCTTTTCCATAAGCCCTTCGGCTTTTGGGTTTCTCTCATATGCTTCGTGGTGACCTTCCTGTCTCACAAAAATAATACATTTGCAAAAAGCTTCTTGGTTCGAATCTTCCATGTTTTGTCGATTCAGTTGTGATTTTAGAGAATTATGGGATGAACTTAATGGCTAAAAGAACGAACTTGACACTTAATGACAACAGAGAAATTGAAGATGAAATCCTCATTTGGGGTTTTAATCTTTTTTTTCCCCGACTGCAGTAGCAGCATCAAAGGACTCTACTACGCCAAACTAAATATTTTATTTTCTTTGGGGTAGGGAAAAAAAGGGGAAAAGAGTAATGAAAGAGTTTCTTTTGACGTTGAATGGCTTCTCCTTTGACGTCCTCTAGAATGTCTTTTGACAGCAACGCAGCAGCAGAGAAAAATCCCAGAAGAAAAAAACTCATTTCCTTTTTCCTTCACTAAATCCACCTGAAAAGGAAGATACATAAACCCCAACAAAACAGTTACTTGCTAAGTTCATTGTCTTGAGGCCTTGCTTGTAGAGGTAAGAAAAATAGTACTCATCCAGTTTTTAATATAAGACATATTTAATTAATTTGATTAGATTAAAGAAATTAGGTAAGTTAATTAATTATAAGATATATGACATATTTTTCTTAAAATACTATAATCATCTTCCTTAATATCCTCTCTCTCTCTTCTATTTGATTATGATTGATGGAGTGTCCCTAAAGTAATTTAGAAAAAATTTATAAATATGATAAATATGTTTTATATTTAAGACCAAAATTAACTCAACAATTAGGTTTTATATTAAATACCGGAGGACTATATGTCAGTGAAATCACCTGGTTCTCCTGAAGCTTGTTTTCCAGCAAGAGAGCGCTCAAAGAAACTAAAATGCTTCTGGATTTTGGGCTTTACCTGCTGAAACACCGACAAATTTACCTCAACATTATAAACTCCGAAAGTGGGTCAATGGTTATAGACATAATGAAACCAAGAGATCAATAATGGAACTGCATGTGCTACCTTCATTCTTGTTGCAGAAAAACCTTGAGAGAATTCCAATGCATCCTCCACCACTCCATTTCTTGGGAAATTGGCTTTCTTCTGTTCCATAATAATAAGAAGAAGACTGTATTAAGCACGATTTTAATCTGTTGCAAATGATTTTTTTTTTAAAAGCATATTAAGTCAATGATTAAAGAAAATCAGTCCATTGACTTGCCTTGGAACAGCTAAAAACAGGGGAGCTAGCAGTGTCATCATCAAGGTGTGAAGCCTGTTGATGCATGCTAGATTCTTTCACGGTCTTCTTCTTCTTCTCTTTGGAGTTCTTGGTGTGTTGGGAAGAGGAATGATTGGGATACCAATTTTCATAGCAGCATTCATCATCATCATGGTAGATTGGAGGCCCAGAAGAAGCATCAGAGACCATGGACAAATCTTCTTCGTCCTCTACAACTCCACCACTCATATGGAAATAATTTCCAGAAGCAGCGGATTGGTCCAAGTAATGGGTCCAACCAGATTCACTCGCACTATTGTATTGTGGAGCTGATATATCCATTCAACTAGACGAGTATTTCTTTTCAGATTCTCACTAATCAACCATGGGCGATCATGCAAAAAGAGCTCAGAGCTAGAGCTGCTCTGCTTTCCTCCCTTTCTTCTCTCTCCTTTGGTGCTTTGTAATGATATTCCTCTCAGTATATGTAGAGGAGGGAAACTCTAGAAGAAAATAAATAAAAAAGAAAAAGAAAACTCATCAACATACCCAAAAAAAAAAAAAAGACCCGCGGGGGGGGGGGGGAGAACAAATGATTCTCACTATAATTTTAAACTCCTTGTATCCTTATGCTCAATCGTTTCGCCTTCTTATTTTATCTTTATGCGAATGAATCAATATTGCCAGTTGGCCTTGTGTGCATGTGTGTACTATAGTGTCTATTTTGCGTAGATAGTGAGAGAGAGAGAGAGAGAGAGAGAGAGATGAGAAAGACGAAAGAGGTCATCACTCATCACTCTTCCTCAACAATTATGGCATTACCATGCTTCCATAAAAACGATAGTGCTGTCCTATCAAAAAGCAAAAAAATAAACTAAAGTTAATCCTGATTTGCTGAAGTCACAACTAATGATACTTTCATGATTACCGTCTTCTTTACATTAAAAGTCAGGCCTCCCACAAATTGACTCCACAACAAATGCTACTTGGTGCTCCCTCTCCTACATTTTTGTTGATCTTTTTCCCTGTGAAAATATTCTGTGTATGCAACGACCAACATACTCTTTTCTTTACCTCTAAATCTTTACCACCCTGTAAATCTCTTGCTCAAAGTTCATCTAGTAGCATTTAGTTAGTTACCGTACTAAATATAAATACATGAATGCAATGGTCGGATTTTATGAAGAAAATGAACCACTCAAGTTGAAAGGACATAGTACAGAAAATACATGATGAACATGCATGAGAGGAGTACAATCAGATACACATACCCGTTATCTGCAATTTGCTGTTTAAGTGACAAAAAACTCACTTCACCCAAAAGGTAGAAAATACATGATGAACATGCATGAGAGGAGTACAATCAGATACACATACCCGTTATCTGCAATTTGCTGTTTAAGTGACAAAAAACTCACTTCACCCAAAAGGTAGAAAATCCATATAGTACCTCCAACGCATATAGGCCCCAGTAAAATAGCTCTACTCTTCCTATATCTGTGCCTTTGTACTGGAAAATAATGTGACCTTATGAAGCTGGCCTAGGAATCTGACACTGTATGCCATGCTGCGGGTGGAAATTATGAACAGTAAAAACCGATCCCACGTCGGCTGTGATGGGAAACGTGGTAATATTATTAGAAATTTTGATCTTTCTGTGTTCAATTAGTTTTTTTTCAATGACCCTACCACATGCCTAGAAGCCAGTGAATCTCCATTTCATTTATTTCTCCCCTTTGTTGTGAGCGAAGTGACAATGAAATGTGACTTTATGTTAAGATAACGGGGCCACTATATGATTTTCGTCTCATGCACTCGGATTGGTCCCTCCCTTTTAATAGATTATGTCCCTTTGCTGGTTGGTTCACGATATTGCTCTGTTAAGCACTGAGGTTATCAATCTCAATTATTTCTAATATGCAACCACTTCTGAGAAATCAATATGCAGAATCTCTACTTAAATCTCACCCTCCCCTTTTCTAGGCTCCTCTGTTTGACACCACAAGATAAGAACAAACAAGTCATGAACCAATTAACTTGCAGCAGCCCCATGGGATATATATATTATATTTCTGCTATTTATTAAGAAGAAAACAAAAAAAATGGGTGTAAAATAATAGAATGAGAAAGAAAGTGTGTGTGCATAGGGCCTTTCAGTGATGATGCAACCACTAGAGTAGCAGCATGGGCTGTTTTCTTTTTCCCTGTAGCACCAGCTTTGATACAATGGTCCCCTTATGAAGCCAAGGTCAAAGATTGCCAATTGAAACAGTGCCAAAACCACCGACTGTGGAAATTCAAACTCTTGCAAAGAGATTCCCCTCTCCTGTTTTCTCTTCAACTTTCTTTCTCTTTCACAACCAGGACAAACAATCTCGTCCTATCACACAGATTAAAATCAGATCTTGAGCTTCAATTTCTCTCGAGGAATGTGACCACTACTTACCAAGAGACGTAAAAGTTGGTGTTGATGGATGATTATGAATTTTAGATATATAGCTATGGTCCCAATTATTAAAGCGAAATTAGGTAGGAAAACTGGTACTGATATGAATTGACAGGCACTGCTATTCTTAGTAAAAGCTGTCTGGCCTTCAATACTCCACTCAAAGAGACCAGAATTCAATTCTATCTGAAACAACAATGGGGACTCTGAGATGCTAAAGCGAATTGCCGACCGAACCATGGTAAACTTATGAACTAACGTTACAGGTTTTGAGGTGAATATGGTTGTACCAGTGCCCACCCACCCTGAACAAACAATGATTCAAAGGACACTATAATATAACGCAAATGGTACTGGCATTCATTATAGACTATTAGCTATACCCCCATTTCTTTTCTTTAATCTAATTCTCCGCCTTGTGAATATTTTCCTGATTTTTTTTACAAAACAAATATGATCCAAGTAGTTGAAAAACCAAGAGGAAGAGAACAGAGAATAGGAGGGAGAGTTCCGACTAGAATGAGAAAGCGGCGAAAGGAGGTACAACTATATTTTGCGGATGATAGGCGTGTGATAATAATTATAAAGCTACAGGCCGAACAATCCCTCAGAGACAGAGTCACAGGTCAGCGAGACAAAATAGGTATAAGGAGCCATGTGCTTACCCTATCCCGCCGTTTTGATCTGCTGACGAGCCCTTCATCATCAGCATCACCTCGTTCCTTTTTCAAAATTTTTTAACCATTTTTTTGGGTATTTGTTGCATACTTGCATGTCTCATACTTAATGTAGATCGTCATCACACACATGCTCTCATTTTCATGCTAATAACGAGGTTGAGTTGAAGAGTTTTTTTTTAAACCTTCTTTAGAGTTGTCAAAAGCACCAACCATTTGGCAATGGCCCTCAAGTCAAAGGTAAATTAATTAACTAAAGTAAATTAGTTCAAGCACGTAGATTGGTCCAATAATGTACTAAAGTCAAAAAGAACAACTTAATCTCGGACAGTTTGACATTGACATTGGACAGTTGGTAACGGGAATAAAAAAACTAGTTCACAAAGCAGATTCAAGTGGATGCCAAGAAATACTCCTGATAATCTGGAAAAAAAGAAAAAGAAAAAGAAAAATTGAGGAGCTAGCAACTGATGTATTCCTGGTACGGCCGGAATGTGTCTAAGCTTGGAATCATGTTAGAGCTGAAAGCGTGAGAAAAACTCGAGATGACTTCGATTTCGTTATGTGGGTTTTGGTAAGGAGGGTAAGATGATTTGGGGGAAATCTTGTGAAGGTGCATATAATGTTGCTGATGGTTGATCAAAAGCAGAAAAACTTAATCGAAGTTTTCTGGATGATAACAGCTTTTTCCTTAGGGGAGCTTTCATAAAATTAAAGCTCTCACATATTATGGTTATTCCTGTGAAAATTATTTAGTAACTGAGTTATTCCACAAGCTGATGTTTTGCAGAAATGTCATCAAAAAAATTGCGTGTATGTTCTGAATGTGAAGAGAGTCTTAATCACATGTTCTTATTGAGTAATTTTGCTAAAGTTTACCTGGGCTTGGGTCAGATTTAACTCTTCATCCTGAATTTTTTCAACAGAAACTTATCACTCTTTGGTTGGATTGTTTGTTGGTTTATCCAAGAGGTATGAATAAGGACGTGCTTTAAGTAAAGACAACTATGATTAAGGCCATTTCTTATAACTACTGGCTCGCAAAGAAGAGACATATCTTAGGAGAAATGACAGCAACTCGTCTGGAGGTTCTGCACAGAGTTAAGTTTCAGTGAAGAGATTTCATGACTGGTAATTGTTTGCCCATGGATGAGCCCGAGTCATTGAAGAAAGCAAACAAGTGAACTACAGTAGACATTATGACTGTTATGCATTTGTTATCGGGAAACTAGGGTTTATTCTGCCCAACCAAAGATAAGAAATGCAAATTTGTTGTGTCACTTCTCATTCATATGGTAATTCAAAGAGGGTACCTGTTATAGGGGGTGTGAAGAGCAGTAGACACAAGACATGATTCATTGATCTTCAGTGTGATTCATGAATTTCTGCTCTAGATGTTGATACCCCGAATGGAGGACTTTCTAATTTGGACAGAGCCAATCGTAATTGAATGCCTGATTTCGCACATCCATATGATCCTTCACTCTCTACAGAATTTTGATGTTACAAGCCTGCCAGGGGATTGATTAGCTCTAATTAATCTCAATTAATTGATTGATATTGACATATTAATCAACATATCCATATGTTGATATCAATTCATGTAGACCCACTTAATTATGAGACAAATGATACCAAGGAATGTATTATTGGCAACAGGTTGCTTTGCTCTTGAAATTTTCTGGTTCTTCCATTAAAAGAAGTAGGGCCATTGATAATTTTGAGCAACGTGGACAGCTTCTGTCCCCTGTCATAATTTAAAACATTTACAAAACGATAGCATGATTCTCGAAGCCTAAGGATTAAAGTGTCCCGTTCATTTATTGGGTGCCCATGCCAGACTTAATCCAACTTATAAAGAAAGTTCAATGTTCTGTGCGTTCTCTTACCTTGAAGGAAAATGGCACCGAAGATAATGGCTCATGTCTCATGAGATATTAGTAATTACTACCTCCGGTCCTAACAAGAAACTATATCTTATATTTTATATTAAGAATCAGAGGTATTTCTTCTTATATTTATAAATGCAGGTGGTTCAAGAGCAAAGAAAGAGCTCATCAAGCCTGTACAGGAAAGGATAAAGATCCTGTTTTAGCCCATTTGGCCTGAGGAAAGCATAGAGTTCATTACTCCTAACGTCTGCACTGCATAAGTGGAATTTTCCAGCAATGTCTTTAGTGATCAATGAACTGAAGACGGCCGTGCAACTTCATAGAACAAGGCAAGCCTCCCACTGATTCACCCAACATTCAGATCCCATGGATTGTTCAAATGAAATAAAACAAAAATGAATAGAAATGAAATGAAATGGCTACTAATGCTTTTAAGTATTTTACTTCTCAATAGGAATTTACTGTGTCTTTACATTACGATGCTCGAGGTAAGGCAAAGGGCGTGCAAAAACAATGACTTGATCATACAGACCTAAAAAACTGCTGCACGAGAGTCAAGTGATGTATAAAGTTAATCTGTTTCCAGAACATCACAGTCTTCAGTTTATTTCAACCAAGATAGTGATGGCCCTAACTCTCACGCCAACAGCAAGAGTCACACGTTTATTGGACTCAGGATAAGACCACTACTTCAATGCTCATCAATTAAAAGATAACTCTGCCCATCATAACAGTTCAAAATGTGCGAGCATTGGGTACAAAGAGAGCAAAAGAAGCCCATAACAGGATGCGATCAACTTGAGTGTTTACAAGGTTAGAAAAAATTAAGGGTAAAAGAGGAAAAATATGTTGAGTTTGTGAGTGCTACCAAAGCAAGCTATAAAATGGGCCAAATTCCAGGCTACATAGTACTAATTGACATCCTTGCATACCAATCACTCTGAAGACTCACCAGTATCACTACTAAAACAACATTTCATTTACTGGATATTTCATTGCGATCAACGTTACCATTAGAATCCTCACTCTTTCTAACCCAAATTTTCTGATCAACCCTCTGCCATTGAACGTCATGAGCACGAATTTTGATACCATAAGGTCCAGTCCTGTAATTGCGGCCGCCGTTATTCCTCCGAGAGCCACGGGAACTATCATATGTCTTAACTCTGCTATTCTGCTTCTCATTCTCGGAGTTCAGTGACACACTCCCCAATTTCTGTTGAACTTCAGTCATCAAATTATTACTCTTACTGCCATTCAATTCAATTTTGGTTTCCCTCCTGTCATCGACCGTCTGAACATCGGAATTAGCTACCTCTTTGTTACCCACCATTGTAGATTGCGCGGCATCGTCAGCCAATTTTTTCTTCTCCTTACCTGCCCTACCATAAGGTCCAATCCTGTCATTGCGGCCTCCGTTATTCCTCCGAGAGCCACGGAAACTATCATATGTCTTAACTCTACTATTCTGCTTCTCATTCTCAGGGTTCAGTGACACACTTCCCAATTTCTGTTGAACCTCAGTCATCAGATTATTACTCTTACTGCCATTCAATTCAATTTTGGTTTCCCCCTTGCCATCGACCATCTGAACATCGGAATTTGCTACCTCTTTGTTACTCACCATTGTAGATTGCGCGGCATCTTCAGCCAATTTTTTCTTCTTCTTGCCTGCCTTACCAAAAGCTCCGATCCTGTCATTGCGGCCTCCGTTATTCCTCCGAGAGCCACGGGAACTATCATGTGTCTTAACTCTGCTATTCTGCTTCTCATTCTCAGGGTTCATTGACATAATCCCCAATTCTTCTTCACCCTCATTCATCAAATTATTACTCTTACTACCATTCAATTCAATTTTGGTTTCCCTCTGAGAATCGGAATTTTCTACCTCTTTGTTCCCCACGATTGTAGATTCCGTCGCATCTTCAGCCAATTTTTTCTTCTCCTCACCTGCCCTAGGCTTCCATTTCCCCCTCTTCCACTTCTTCTTCCGTTGTTTTTTCTTGCCATCCTGGCCATCATTTCCATCTCCGACATCGGCCTCGGCCTCCACAGTCTCATTCGTTTCACGACTGACCTCGACAACGACGCGATTGCTTTCCTGAACGATCGGATTCTTAGGCCCAAATTCCGCCGATGGACGTTTCACGGCGGCATGCCCAGCACCGGTTAGACAAGCTGGAATCGCTTGCCATGCCTTTTGCTGGGTTTTGGGTCGTCGTCCTCGGTGATATTCACGAGGATTATGTTGGGAGAGCTTGGGGATTTGTTGCTGTTGTTTTTGGTGTTGCTCTTCCTGGTGCTTCTCTTGGAGTTGCTTTTCCTTCTCCTTTTGCTTGAGCCAGCGCTCTTGAAGCTGAGAGAGAGTGACGTAGTTAGGAGGAAGAGAAGGAAGGTGGTTCTTATCTTCCATGGAAAGTGCTATTAAGAGAGAGATACATCCATGAACACGATGGTGCGAGGAAAGGAAAAGGAGGGCGAGGCGGCCAACGGGATTGCTGAAGTGGAAATTCAGAGAATAATAAACAAGGTGTAAAAGCGCGGACCCGGCCGCTTGCTGCTGACTTGCGTCCCGTTTTCCAATTTCCAGCCACTGCGTCCTCTTTGGCTCTTTTGCAACTTTAATTTAAATATATAGTAATTTAAATTTAATTAAAATGATTAAAGAAAAAATTGGGGATAAATCCTCGTTTGAAAAATTTATTGGAAAATGGCCCTTAGAAATCTGTGCTTAATAAAGATAAATTACATATATAGAAATTTTAATTGTACTTAAAGGAAAATACTTTACATATATGGAAGTTCTTGCACATAACATATTTTGATTAGAATGAGAGATACATTGCACACAAAAAAATTTAGTTGCACTTAAAAAGAAGATACTTTGCATGTATGAAAATTTAGTTGCACAAAAAAAATTAGAATCTATTGCATGTAAAGAAACTTTAATTGCACTAAGGGAATGATTTGCACTTATGGAAGTTTAGTTACATAAGAGAATGGAAGTTCAGTCGCGCAACTTTTCTTGTGCAACTGAACTTTCGTATGTACAAAATATATTCTGTTAATTGCAACTAAGTTTCTTTGTTTGGAATGTTTTTTTTTTTTGGTAACTTAATTTTTATACATGCAAAGCATTTTTCACGTAATGTAATTGAGTTTCTTTCTATGCAATCCATCTTATATTCTATTCAAAATATGTTATGTGTAATTAAATCTCTATATGTGTACAGTATCTTCCTTTAAGTGTAACTAAATTTTCTCACATGCAATCTATCTTTTATTTTGTTCAAAATATATTATGTGCAAATAAATTTCCGCACATGCAAACAATCTTTCTTTAAATACAATTAAGCTCCTTTATGTGCAATCTATCTTTGCTAAGAGCATTATGGCCATTTCTTGAGCATATTTAATTGTTTTTAAGGACCTCAGTCTTTCACAAAATTTTAGGGACCATTCTCCGATAAAGTTTTCAAATGGGAATTCATCCTCAATTTTCCCATGATTAAAAGCATTTTTAAAAATAAAAAATAGAAGGAAACTAAATATAATAAAATATTAAAAATGATATACAAAATCTGAAAAAGAATGAGCCATGAATACCATAATAGTTTAAGAAAAACCCCTGAAAAAAATACCCTGAAAATATGAAAATAACAAAATCATTTATTCAAATTTCTATAATTCTAAATTAGTCCATTATACCCAAAAAAAACCTAAAATGTTTGTATTTTTATGATATTGCCACTTTTTTTAATGTCACCTCTTCATTTTTGTCTCTCGTCAATGATCAATTGTTAAAACTCCAGTGTCCGGGGATGTGATTTCTTTCAGTAAAGTTGATTTATGAAATATAATAAATAGTTAATAAAATATCGTAAATATCCCGAAACATCAATTTGTGAAATTTGTTGCTATTTATTAATCAAGTATAGTAAATTGTGAATAAAGTGTAATAAGTAATTAATGAAAAATAAACTAAATATTTATTGTACTTTTTTTTAATGAAAACTGGATTCAATATAACAAAAGTACAACTAAGGGTGTATTTGGATGAAACCAAACCGTGGTTTGAAAAAGTGATTCTAGAGAATAGATTCTGGGGAAATTAGATTCTGTGAAGAATAGATTTTGTAAAAAAGTGATTCTGAGAAGTGAGAGTGTTTGGATAGTTGTTATCAGAAGCACTTTTTATATATACAAATTACTAAAAAAAAGACATAAATTAATATGATAATTACAGAAAAATAGATTTTATGATATATTTTAATTTGAAGGAATAAAATTGTTAATAATATGTTTTTTACCAACATAATTAATAATACATAAGATAATATAATTAATAAATAATTAATGTGTATATATATTTATAAAATATAAGATTAAATATATTTATAAAAAAATATGTTTATAAAAAAATAACAAGATACATATCATATAGGCCATCACACTCTCCCTTCTTTCTCCAAAAGCAAAAAAATTTTGCTTTTTCCAAAACCATGGTTTTGACCCAAAACCATGGTTTTGGTTTTTGGAGGGGGTGTTTGGGTAGATTATTCCCCAAACCATGGTTTGGGGTGCCACCCAAACACACCCTAAGCTAGTTGAGCTATCACATTTATTGTATTTCATTCGCTATTTAAAACACTTGTTTAGAAAATGATAACTCATTTCTTTTTCAAAATTTCACAGTTGGATTTTTTGGAATATATACAGTACTTTATTAGTTATTTGTTACATTTCATGGGTTAAATTTGTCTCAAGAAAGCATACGCACAAGCGAGGGTGATGAGATGCCATTTAGAAAAAAAGATATGGGGTAGTGATGTCTCTTTTTCCAACGCTTCAAAATTTCAAAATATATAAGGGCACTGGTTTAATATTTTATAAATTTTAATCACTGATTTGTCATTTCTAAATTTATAGGGTATTTTTCTAAATTTTCTCCTTTTTTTTTAAAATACTTTAATAGACTTGGTGACTGGTTGACTCGTGGTGAATGGGAATGATGGGGTGATTGGCCCCCATTCGTAATGGCCACGTCGACTTTTTTGTTTGGTTATTCCTTATTACTTGCAGCTCAAGTTCTTCTGCTTTCACTACGTTTCTTGCGGGGTGGGGTGGCCTAGAGGAAAACGGGCCGAGCCCGTCGGGCCGAGCCCGTTTAAGCCCGTTTAACTCGAGGACCGGGTTTGTATTTTGAAGTCTTGAAAGGGAAGTCGGGCTTAAAAGGACCAGTCCTGTAGGGCCGAAAAATAAACGGGCTGGCCCTGTAGGGCCGCGGGCCGGCCCGTTTAGACCCGCTATTTTTTTTTTAATTTTTATATTTTTTTCTTAACTTAAAAAAAGAAACCCTAACATTTTAGACATAGCATAATCTTAATTTTACTTATTCCAACTGTTCACATAGATAGCATTCACAAAAAAAAAAGGAATAATTATAGTTGTGGGAAAAATAACCAAAAAAACGTGAAAATTGTAAAATTTAAAACTAAACATATTCACAAAAATATATTGTTATTTATAAGTTGTCAAAACTTGTTAAAATACTGTATGCGTAATTTTTATGGTCTTTATTTGTTATTCTCCCATATTTTTTATACTTGAAATATAATTGATCAAAAAATCTTTTGAACTAAAATAAAGATCTATATCATTTTTATAGTTAGAAACAAATTTAGAACTAAAGATGATGGACTCTTTTCTTTTTTATCGATATGACAAATGATTATTCTTTATGTATACTATGTTTGTTAGTTAAACTTTTTTGTTAATTATTGATAATTAAACCAGATCATTTACATTGTAATTATCTACTGAACTTAGTGCTTATTTAATTGTTTACGTCTGTCCTCTATTTAGTTTGTTTATTCAATAGACTCTATTACACTGTGATATATGTTTAGACATGATGATGTTTATATTTGTGAGTTAATTTTATTTATATTTATATCTTTTATTAGTAACTTTATTGTTTTATTTTTATTATTTTGATAAAATATGCAAAAAAAATTTAAAAATTTCATTTTAGTTAAAAAGGCTAAAAGCCCGCGGGCCGGCCCGAGCCCGTTATCTCACGGGCCAGGCTTGAAAAAAATGAGTGATTTTTAGAACTCGGACTTAAACGGGCCGGGCCCGTTAAGCCCGAGCCCGTGACGGGCCGACCCGTTTTCCCGGTACTAGGGTGGTTCGTGAGTTTCCGTGAAGGGGTCTTGCCTGTTATCCGAGCAAACTTAATATACTGAATTTTAATTAAAATGTGATACTCCTCTTAATTTTTATTATAAACACACAACAATTTTATATAAATTAATGAATTAATAAAGTTGGCTAAAATTAATTATTTTTATGAAATATCAAAATTATTATTAATAAAAATAAATAGTTGGAGGGGTTTGGTTAATTAGTTATAAAATTTTATGGTTAATTATGAAAAATCATTAGTATTTGATTCTAAACATGTTATATTATGAAATTTGATAATAGCAGCATGAAAAAAAAATATTACAATATAATGTGATCTCTTTGTTACAATTAGCCCAAAACTTAACAGTGAAATTCTTATATTATTCACTACCTCTAAATTATTTCAAACAGGGCATTAGATTCCCAAGTTTTGATTGCGCTCTCTTTCTTTTTTTTTTCCCCTTTTTTTTTAACCATTTTGGGTTTGCTTGTTTCAGGGGTAAAGACCAATATGTCCGCGCCACATAAGATGACACTTGGAATATATCTGGGCTTTTTCTTGTTCCATGAGTAGGCTATGACTCCAGCCTGGTGACAGGCATGAGGCAACGGCTTCCTTAATGAGTTCTATTTTCAACTATTACTAAGCAAAATTTACCAATAAAAAAATTAATTTAGCAATTTATAGTTGGTTTTAAGCTTTGGAGAAAAGGGAAATGTGACTGCATGTAATCTTAAACAGAGGTACGTTAATTGTTTCTTAATGTGAAAACTCATATCAGAGTTTTAAAGTTACAACGTCATGCAAATTTATTTCTTGGCTTTGCATAATTAAATATAAATATGCACATGAAGATGTCAATGTTAATTTTAAATCTCAAATCGATTGTTTTTATGATGCCCTCCTTATTGCTATGTATGGCTAATGAGCCGATGTACATGTGGCTCAGTGTGGTTGACAGTGAGGTTTGAACTTGACTTATCTTCTCTGCCCTTTCCAACCATTTCCTTTCCACCCCCTATTTCCACCTTCAGATTAAAACTCAGGTGATCCAAATTTAATATTTTTAAAATTACTTTTAAAATGTCTTTTTATTGCAATTTAAAATTGTTACAAGTAAAGTTTTGAAATTTGAAATCTACTCATTTATTTTTTTTTAATGACTTGACATTTTATTAGTAATTAAAAAAAAACTGAATCTGGATTACCCAAATCTCAATCGAAAGGTGAAGGGAAAGTGGATGGGAAGGATAAAGGAGAGAAGCCAAGTCCGCAAGGCTCTGGGATTGTTGTGGGTTTTGTTTCTCATTACACCCCAAAAAAAAAACACATCAGGCCAAGTTTTCCAAACTCCTAGCCTAGTCCAACTAAAAGCTCGCTACTGAATTAAGACAAACAAGACAGTGTCGATAGCAAAAGAAAGCCCATTAAACAGTCCAGATCGATCTAGCCCAGCACCTGTAAATCAAAAGCTGCCTGTAATGGTATTTGCATGGAGTTAAAACAATCATATCATCTGTAAAAAAAAAATCCAACTCGGTCTCCAGTCTCCACATTATGCACGGTCCATAGATTTGTTATACTTATCTTCTGCAAAACTTTTTTATTATCTTATGTTAGATTGTGATTCAGTAATTGCTTTTTAACAAAAATACTGTGTGTGATGTGTGTGTGTTTTGATCGATAGAAATATTTTCTGATTTAATAAACAATGTAATGAAAAAATCACATTAAATTTGAATAAACTAAATGAAGTGTGTAATTATGTACTGTATATGATTATTGCTAATCAAATAAATGAGGTTGTATGGTTTAAAAAATAATTAAAGTTGTTCTGGCAAAAAAAAAAAAATTTAAGCTGTAAATCGCAAGAAATGTGGTGCCTTTCCGGTCTTCGTTCAGGAAGAGAAGTTATTGATGCAAATGCAATCAACCTCTGAAATAAAAATGGAATCGAGGAATATTTTTGAAAACTCTTTCCGCTTCTGAGTCAACCTCTGGTCGTTCGTACGATAAGTGATCACATGGGGGCACGAAACTAGAAAACGTCACGTTTCCCTCTGCCGTTTTGGCCGCACGACTTCAACTGGAGTCTCACGCGACACAAAATCATGTCAGTTTCAGCTACAGGCTGAAGATGGGGAGAATCTGGGAATAATTCCTCTTATTCTTCAACCAGAATCTATGAAATACCTATTTTGATGCGGTAGAAAACCCTCGACGAAAGCCATACTCGCTCCCCATTTTTTCCATAGCTTGTATCTTCCATTTCCAGCCTGTAGAAAGAAACCGGGCGATCAGCGGAGAATTAACGTAGCCGGGACAGAAATGGCGAATCTGGAAGACCCAAATTTTACGGAAAACGAAGGAGGTTCGATTTCCTTCACCGATTTCCCTGAAGATGTCCAGCTTTGTATTCTCTCCTTCCTCACACCATCGGATATTGCCACCTTTGCCTGCACATCCAAGCGATTTGGCTCCCTCTTTAGCAACGATAGCAAACTCTGGTTTAGCCTGTGCGACAGGAAGTGGGGTTCGAAGACACAGATCACGAAATGGGGCAATGGGAAAATTAGCTACCGCCTTCTGTACAAAACCCTCAACGAATGGGAAAATCTAATTGGCTTTTGGCGTCGAAGTGGACCGGGAAGCATCGCTATTGCATCACCGTCGTTGGTTATCTTCGAGTGGGGCCAATCGTTCCTCGCCGGTTCCAGAGTTTCTCCGTCGAAAACTGGGACCTACGATATATTAAAGTCACCGTTTTTGCGGATGAGTCTATCGTCGGAAGGACAGGTTCTGAATTTTCTCGATCCCGATGGGCAAACTGAAATGTCCGGTAATTTTGAGATCTCTGGGCAATTCGACATGCCTGATAATGAACTGATTCCGGTCAATGTTAGTTTTATGGGGAAAACACACTTTGTTGTGGAGGAAAATCAAAACCTTACCCATTTCAGTAGTCCAGACCAAAGGAAACATGGATTCAGGAGAAGTTCGAGTAGCACGAATTTGAGTTCAGATTATTGCACTGTTGGAGAAGATGTGGTTGGTGCCGACAGTGGATCACCAGGAAGCTTACCAGACAGATTGATGTCAGACATTTATCAGCATTTTGCTAACAGGACGAGCCCAGGTAGTGATAAATCCAGGAAACAAAGGAGGAGAGAGAAGGAAAGGCTGGCTAGAAGGAAATGGGAGCCTGAGCATTTCGTGAAGATTGTTAATTGTGCACCCACTCCATCACGCCCATTGCAAGGCCTATGGAAGGTGCTGAACTTCTCATTCAACTTGCTATGCTCATTAAGCTTTCGTGTTGATCTGATATATTGCTCTGATATCTGTCATTTGATATCACTGTCTGGTCGAGCCTTTTATGGAGAATATTTATTTGCGTCCCATGTAGTTCACTTCTGTCATTTCAACCCTGGAATAAGTTTAGAGAGGAGGGGAAATGCACGAAGAACAAATCCGGTGCAGGTGGTCCTTTTTAGATTTTCATTGCCTGCGTACAGAGTCCCTCCTATTTAGAATGCGCTTGGTGATGCTGTTTAAAATGTCTGAGGATATGCACCTCTACTATCCAATTCATGTAAACAAAATCTGCAAATGATATCATTATACTGAGGAAGGGTTTTAAGTAAAAGTCTACTGTACAATCTCTTTTTTCATTTCATTTGTGAAGTGGATGATTTGAAAACTGATGATGCCTGCGGTATGACGACTGAAATTGGTCTCTTTGATACCGATATGCAGGGTATTGGTGGTGACAGGAGTTTAGCCTTTTATCTTGTGGCGTATGATGATATTGGGGGTGTTGCTTGTCGGCAAGTTGGGAATCTTACTGGACGATTTCCCAGTCATTCCCCGGTCTTCTGGACAACAAATGCTACATTTGTAGAATCACCTTTCTCCCCTGAGGAGGAGTATTTGTATGACACTCGCATTCATCTCAGACCACTTGAAGCAGCCAGTGAGATTCACCACTGTTTCCCTTTGACAGAAAATGAAGTGGTAAATGGAATTCTCCACATAAGCTCAAGCTATGAGTTGATTATTCCAGACCTTGCTAGAACAGTAAATACTAGGAGTGCAGAAGGAAGGATTTGGCGGTACCAGAATGGTACTTTTGGATTTGGCTTCGTTCGGGACAATTTCATAGTAGACCTGAAGCGTATTGCCTATGATGACTGTGTTTAGATCTCTCTACCGATTAGTTTCCTTATTCTGCATCGGTTTTTAAGCATAGATTATTCATTTATCTGCTTACCACCATACCTCGTGGGATAGTGTTTTATTCCCTGTGAATTTTATGATGATGACAACCATGGTAATTTCCTTAGCTGAGGTTGGTTGTCTAGCGCCACATTATTTTTTCCCCCTTCGTCTATTAGGATAGAGTGTTTCAGATAACTGCTGCCTTTCTACGTGAATGACACTGCTTTATCCAAATTGTATATTTCTTCACTGAGGATCTAACAGGGATGTGACATTATAATTTACTTCATTAATTACCTGCAGTCCTCCTTCAGATGCCAATATGTTATATCTGACAAGTTGAGCATCGCAGTTGTTATATCGTTCTTTAACACGATCACTGAAATTTAGTCTTTCCTCATCTTCTGTCGAGAGGAAAATGGGCTTATTTCACAAAAAAGAAGGGGAAAATGGGCTTATGATTTGCAGTCTACAATCACTTGAAAAGAAAAAAAAAAGGTTATGTGTATGTTCTATTGAGGGAAAAGAAATTTGGTGTCACTTAGTAAGTAAACTGGGGAGACGAATGATACGAGAAACAGAAATCAATGAGTGTTTCAAGTGCTGAAGTACTTAGTCTCAATCACGTTAATCGAATCAAATGCTCTTGACAACTCATTGTGGTATCAACAACCTCACAACAGAATCCAAAAGCAAATTCAAATTATGAAGATCCATCCACACACATGAACTGGAAACAGAGGAATACAATATCAGTTGCGGGAAAAAGCTTGATGGACTCCAAATAAATGGTAAAAACCAGAAACGCAGGCAAAAGGGGCAGAGAATATAGGAAATTGAAATCAGGCAAATATCCTCTGGTTTTGTCAGCGACCTCGTGTCTAGGCACTAGGCAGCAACTTCTTCCCCATTGATCTTGTCATTTGTTTCACTCTTGTCATGATCACCTTCAAGCTGGCTTAAGTTGCCCTTCTCCTTGATTAGTTGGATATGGTGGTGTTTGCAGTAGAGTTTACCCTCGTGCGCAATGTAGTTCGACGGACTTATAACACACCCACCATGGCAGCATTTGAAACAGCTCTTGTGGTAAGGCGTTCCATTTACAGTAACCTATAGTTGAAAGAGTAGTAGTTTAAACCTCTGCATCAATGATCAATGGTTCAAATTACGGAAAGCAAATCAATTGTGTGGCATTGGATGCTGTGGGCTCAATGAGCCAACTACCTTCTCAGTTGGGTAGACTGTTTTCTGACAACCAGTACATTTATCTCTGGTACCACCAAACATACTCGAGACTTTGGTTACTGCAGGTTTCTGGTTTAACAGCGCAACAATTAGATGAATGCCAAAAAGTTGAAAATGTTCTTTGCTGCAAGAACCTTAGATTTAAGGATTTTTTTACCTCAGTGTCAATTTGTTTTTCTGGTTTTGCAATTTTTGGTGTTCCTAATCAGGCAAAATGAAGTAGGGTTGATTGAGTTAGTGAGAAGATTAAAAAATGAGTTGAACTTAATGATTGGAGCGTTTGACCCTTTGTTACCTTCGAAGCTTTTCTCAAGACTGCCAGTTCTTTTGAAAATTTGGTCGAAGTGTGGCTTGCAATAAAGAACTCCCTCAAAAGAATTGTAGTTGCTAAGCTGCAAAATACATTGATCAGTTGGTAAACTTACAAAAACTGTCATCTAGTAATTTTCCCAGAGCATCTTAGGAAATGACAGAAACTGATTCCAATATCATGTGCTCATCATCCAGTGATACAACTAAAAAGGTGAAAATCAGGTTACCACGTGAGTTTCTGCTGTGTAAAATGAAAAACAGAGCATCCAAGGGGACAAAGAATCAGATCTACCTTAATTTTCCAGAGTTTGGATAAAAGCTAAAATTCATCCAGTTCAAAAAATAAACAAATCGTTATCAAAAAAATAAATAAATCAATATATACTTCAATTCAAGCCACAAGAACATATGGATTTCCCTTTTCTCTGGGTGAAAATTAGATAATGAAAGTGTAATACACCAATATTCAGATTTTCCAATATTTCGGGAAAAAAATTCCGGGTATGAAACTAGAAGAATTGTTTTCCACATTGAATCCATGGATTGATCTAGAATTCTTTAGCATCAAATCCTTGTGTGCTTTGGGGACACAAATTTCTTCTATATGCAAACCAGAACTGATCGGAAAACATAGAAGACACGATGATACAAGGAACCGATGGAAGTTCTGGCGTTTGATGTGTTCCGGGATGAAAAGGCCTCATTCTAGAACACCAAAGAATTGAATTAAAGTGCAAAAATTGATGTAACTCGCTCTAGTGAATTTATCTTCTTATTCAGAGGATCAACTTTAGACACCAGATCCAATCCTAGAAACTGGAACTAGAACAGCAACTGAGAAGTACATAATCAAGTCTCGGATAAGATCAGAGGGAAAGATAGAGACCTTGAGGGTTCCTTTGCAGTGGTGGCATCGGAAGCAAGCTTTATGGTACACTCGGTTATCTGCTGTTAGTTTATCAACCAAATAAACTGTTTTGTCACAAGCCATACACTTCTGGGTTGTTCCTGCAAATGCCATCCTTTCTTATCTTTTTCTTTTCTCTGAGTCGCGCCCTTACCCAGTAGAAGCAAGCAGATGATTCTCCGAATGTTTTGAGTTTCTGTTCCAACAGAGCAATGAAGATGATATGAGAAAAAGAGAATGGCAAATGTGTCCAGCAGATAATTGCGGAGACCAAAAGCAGACCTCTTAACAAATATTATGTCATTGACAATCATTGTGTCCAAATCTTATGCACCTAACTACAGTTTTCACCTAGGTATTGTATTTTTCCTTTCACTATCTCTTAACTGTGAGGATGAATGAGTAAATTGCAAGGAATATACCGTAGCTCGTAGCAGGCAAAACAAAAAAGCAAAGCTTTTCCCTGCTGAAGTATCGCCACTTTTACGATTGTTCATGCCTAACTAGCATTGCTTTTTTTTTTTTTTTCATCGCATGACCCTAACATTTTGGCTTTATAATTGACTAATTGTTATTTCTTATTTGAATTGTAAATTACAAGTATCGAGTGAGAGTAGTAATAAACGAGAGCGAGTAGATTATTTTGGTTCAATCAAACTGTATTCCTTTGGAAAGACACTTTGTGATTGGAAGGTCCCATGTCCCCAAATGGGCAACTGTCAGCTATTCATCAGTTAACACCCAGCTGGCCTGCTCTCATTCTCAAGTCTCACTTTTCAGATTATAGCACCTAACCCATATATATTTTCTTCAGTTACAAGGATTGGGGAAGTTCCATTTAAGCCTGAGAGACTATGACAGAGTAAAAATGACATCTTTGCAATTACAGATTCTAACGGACAAGAATGCTGTGTTAGAGCTGGAAGATGGTGTAAACTTGACAGCTTTTGTTAGGTCATGGAGTGAAATAACTTTTTCCACAAAAATATTAGCGTAAGAACTTTGAGATGAACGAAATTAAATGATGGAGATCTGTGTCTGAACAGTGTCTGCACACGAACCTGTAATGATGGTTGTGCCTGTGAATCGGTATTCTTCCATCAACCTTCAATTATGATGACAGCTCGCATTTAGTCAATGAATGCCCCACTTTGCAGTACGCACCTCCCTCCCTGTAAATCTTCCGTGTAGCTGTAAATTTCATCAATTGATTATTACTGCAGTTTTGGTTAGAGTCTAATAATTACAATTCCATTAGCAAATCGGGCGTTTGGTCTAGTGGTATGATTCTCGCTTTGGGTGCGAGAGGTCCCGAGTTCGATTCTCGGAACGCCCCCCCTTTTTTTTTTAATTATCTTTTGTATCTTAGCTTCCGAAATCTTGTGCTTTCTTTGTAGTTTTTTCGCTTTAATGAGTCCGTGGGATTCTCTGACTCTAATAAATGCAGCGGCAGGGTCTGGCAGCGCCCTCTGGATCGGCCTTTTTTTTTTTTTGGGGACCTGTAGATCAGCATAGTTTGTTCTTTCAGCAGAAATTTCTGGGAGAAGTCAGCGTCAGCAGGAACATGTGAAATCCGAAGAGCATAAATTATGAGGTTGACTTTTTGGCCAAAAAAATTATGAGGTTGACTTTAAGGACCGCACTGTTGTTTTGACCGTAAGAGGCTTACTTGAGTTTTTAATAATATGGGCAGCAAATCTCGAGTCAAGGCTCCTTGGCACCCAAGGAAATTATATCCTGATAGCTTCGTCTCCAAACCAATAATGACCCGCTCAAAAAGAAGGGACAATAAACAAATTGTTCAATCGTTGCCCTGTTTTCACAAGGTCAGAGGGACTAAATGACAAACCCAGGAGTTCCATAATTTCATATTCTGACTATTTCAAGTAGACTTCTATAATTTCTGAGAAGGTAAAATAATCTCGAGGGAACACGGTTTTTATTTTTATAAGAAGCTGCAGAGCTTTGAAAATACTATAATCGAAGTCTTACCAATTCCTAAGAGGCATTGGATCTTTTTACAAGGTATTATTAAAATAAGCGAAGACCATTTCAGAACGTTATATCATGTATATAATAGTACAAGATAAAGGCAATTTGAGTTCTGGTCAAAGCTTCTATATTGTAAGGAAGGATCTGTTTACCATTGCGCCTTCCATTTTTTGTGTTACTCAGTAGAATTCAGTGCATGGATGCGCTTGAAAAAGTCCGACGTTGACTCGTGAAAATTTACCTTACAGGCATACTTGCAAAAAAGGAAAAAGTAAACGTGCTTTATTACTACATATTATTGTATTTAAACCTTTTGACGGATAAATAAGTTAATGCATCAAGATGAAAAAGTTAAAATTCATAGCAAGCCATTTACTTCAGGTTCAGGCACATTTAGCCCAAAATGCCATCAATTCTCTATGTACTACTTCTGGTTTTTAATATAAAAGCTCATTTAAATTTTATTTTGATAATAAATATAAGATCTTAATTCATTTTGTCTCTCATATTTATTTACTTTTACAGTAGTCATCTAACAATAATAATTTTAGCTAATACACTTGATTATTAGTAAGGATATTTTAAAAAAAAACACATCTATTTATTATAAATAATTAGTTTAATTAATTTTTTCAATCTACTCAAATTAGACGAGAAGAAGTATTAGATTTTGTTCAAAATAAATAAGTAGAAACTATTAAAAATATTACTAATTTAAAAATAAATCTTATTTTTGCTCTCAAGAAAATATTACTACTTCCGGTTGTAATTATAAATATTAGTTAACTAATTTAAAAAAATTAAAAAATAAGTTAAGTTAATTATTTATGATAAATAAGTATTGTCTTTCTTAAAATTATCTTGTTAATCAAATATATTGGCTAAAACTATCATTATTAGAAGGACTATCTTGAAAAAAATGCATAAATATGAAAGACAAAGTGAATTAGGATCTTATATTTAGAATCAAAATAAAAATCAAACAAGATCTTATATTAAGAATCAGAGGTAGTATAAGCTAAAAATAACTTTTGATATCTGGTTCTAAATATAAAACATATTTTGTAGTGTAATAATTACATTATAAAATGAGTATTATATTTAGGAGCGAAGGTGCACATTTTTTGTTGGATTATATTTAAATGCACATTACAAAACAAACACTTAAATTTAGAAACATATAGTTACGAACATGATGACATCAATGATGGCATCGACCATGATCTTGTGGGAATCTCAGTCAGACCTCAGCATTGGCGGCAAGCATATATTTTAAATAATTAAAAACCGAAAAATATGAGAACAACGTATTACGTGTATGCTATAATGTTGCATTTATGTAAATAATCAGATGTTAATTATGCTCATCATGCGATATTTAAAAATGTAGATCACATTCACATAATTGATACTCTATGTAGTAAAAGTAGCTTGTATTTTCAACCGGAGCAGCTGGTTATCACAAAATACTACTCCTCCGGTCCTAATTATAAGACCCAATTGACTTATTTGAAGAGATTAAGGAAGTAAGTTAAGTTGGTTATTTATAATAAATAAGTGTTGTCATTCCTAAAATATCCTTGCTAATTAAATATATTGGTTAAAACTATCATTATTAGAAGGATTATCTTGAAAAAAATACATAAATATAAGAGACAAAATGGATTGGGGTCTTATAATTAGGACCAAATAAAAAGTCAAATGGGGTCTTATAATAAGGACCGGAGGAGTAATAAGGTCCTATAAAAATAATTAAGAAACTCTGGACATTTGATAAAATGAATTTTCCAAGAGATAAATACGACTATACACACTATGAACTTTACAAAAAGTTTGTTTCAGAAAACAAATTGATAAGAATTCAGACTTTGAGACATAATAAATTGACAGTTACATCAGTGAATGGATAGATGTTGGGCCGTTATTATTTATTATTACTAAAACAAAAAATATTTCCCATATTTGTTTGGCTGCCCAACCACCCTTGTGGCGTTTAATTTCAGCCGGTGACCTTCTCGAACACATTCATTCATCTGCCGGCTAATAATTTCGATAAACTACAGCAGAAGTCATTCTTTTTTTAATTTCTCTTTAGTAAATTTATCTACATTATTTTTGTTTAAAAAAACTTCCTTTGCTGTAAAGTTGAAATTCCAAATGAAATTAAGCAATTAAATTGAAATAAAAAAAACATAAAACTTAATACTGATAGTGACTATCAAATAATCAAGCCGATCAATTTGGATAGAATAAAATGAAGTTAAAAATTAAAAGATTGCAAATATATTCTAGGCTTACTATGCATTCGAAGTATTTTTTCGGGTGTTGAAATATTTTGTAGTATGTCTAGCGTTCTGAAATATTTTTTTAAAATGCATCCAGTACTTTGAAGTTTTTTTTTGTATATTTAGCACTCTAAAATATTTTTTCAAATATGTCTAGCATCCAAAAATAGTTTTTTGTGTATCCAATACCAAAACAAAAAAAATACCTCAGGTAATACACACACCTGATAAATCTTTTAGGGTACTGAATATAATGTTAAATATACCTAAAAAAAATTTTAAAACACGGAATCTACCTTACTCCTATTTTTTATTTCATTCTTATAGCGTCATTGTGAAAATCACTGCATCCAATGCATACGCTACACTGTAACATCTGTATTTAATATAAAATTATTTCATAATGTAAATATATTTTTTAAAAAAATCCTTGTGGTGTTATTATAAAAAGATGTGCACCGATGCCCATCTTTCTCCCCAAGCAACAGCAACATGTTTATTTTGTAATCCCCAACTCAATTTCTTCGAAATAGTAACAAATAAAACATGCTAAGAAGTCAAAGATAAACCATTTTCACCACGTCACAAGCTTCCTCTTCCACATTTTTTTAATTTTAAGCCTTTTGAATTGTCATACATCCCCTCTTCTGGTTTGATTCAGTCTCCCCTTCACACCTCTTCAATAGTTCAATATATATACACTCTTTCCGCTTTCATCCTCTGTTTCAATTCAATCCACCACTTATCAAATTCCCAAAAATATCAAATACCCAGAATTTCCCTTATGCTCAGAACATTCAGTGTGGTGCTTTTCATCACGAGGAAGAAGATGAAGCTTGTCGTAAGAGCTCTGATTTTTCCGCCTCGCCAAAATCTAAAAATTGCAAAAGCCATAGCAAGTCAGGCAAGAACAATAATCCTTACTCGACGATTGGGCGGGATAAATTTTCTGCACTCCTAGCTGATCTGGACGAGAAGAGGCAGAAGATTTACTCGCAGACAAACCCTCACGATATCTCTTTCGTTCGCTTCGTCTACACCGAAACAGATGACTTCGTCCCTGTGGTGGTCAAATCGAAGAACAAGGACCCACGGAAGCACAAGAGCGAAGAGCTGAAAGTAAGACCAGCTGCGCCTGTAATTTCGGAGCCAGTCGATAATAACAAGGCCGCCATTGAATCTTCTGGTGTGGAAGAATATTCTAGAAGGCGTTCCAATGCGGAATCTGATCACAGAAAGGCGGAGAAGACGAGGGTTCCTTGGAACATGTGGAGACGACCGTCGGAGTATCTGCCAATAGTGATGATATTGATTTTAGTGTTCTTGATTGTGTTTGGGCGATCGGCGGCGACTCTGTGCACCTGTATTGTGTGGTATATTGTGCCGAGCCTGCCGGCATTGAAGGAAAGCTCGAAATCGAGAAAGTCAGCGAAGAAGAAAGAGTATGTGAAAGGCATGAATGAGAAGAAGAAGGAGGGTAATGGGTTGGGATCGCCGACACAGAGAGCAAAATCTCCGGGAAGGCACGGCCATCGGAAAAGCTGGTGAAGGTGATCTGAGATTCATCCCTTTTAAAAAACAAAAAAACAAAATTCTTGTACAATCCCATGGTCTCTTTTTTTTTGTGAATACAAGTCGTGACATGTTGTGGGTGTAAATTTTTGCTAGGATATTAAGGCTGATCTTATGGTAATCATCAAAGAAAAATTAATTGTATATAGTTGTTCTGTGAGAGCAAGCGGCCATGCTGGATTGTCGAACAATTCTGGCCTCCAACGAAAAGCATAAAATCCAGGCTTAACTAACACCTAATTAAAATTTTAAAAAAATTTGCCAGCCTGATTAAAATTAAAATTTACACAAAGACCTCACTTACCAAATAATTACAAAAAAATTAATCCACATGTCTTTATATATTTCTCAAAATGGTCTTAAATAAAATGATGAAAATTCCGTAAATTCCATAAACTTCTATAGATTGAAATCAGCAGTGTTAAAGGTTTTTAACTCAAAGATGGATGCCTATAACCGATAAAATTATAAGGGTTTAATTTAAGCAAAATAATGTATAAAAATTTTATTCAAAATTGAGATATTCTAAACATATGCAGAATCAAGGGAAAAAAACTTGTAGCCCATTTGGTTTGTAAAATCGGTGGGAATGTAATGAAATGTAATCATAGGAAATGTAATGTAATGGAATGACTATTACAATGAAGTTGTTTGGTACAACATTAAAAGTGGTAAAATTAAATTTACTGCTGTTTATATTTAATTAGATGCGAATAAAACCAAATGGATAAAAATGTCTTCACACACAAATAAAATTCCTAGTACTGTTGTCCCCTGTTAGTCCTTCCTCATCCTCCCTTCTCCTCTCCACATCTTCAACTAGAATGCACTGAAAATCAGGGAAAAAAGTTTCTTCTTTAGTAAAGAAAGTTCTAGAGATTTATATCTAGTAACTTCCACATCATTTTATTTATGGAATCACCCACCCAAGACAAGGAGTTCAATATAGATATTGTAATCAAATGACTTTTTGAAATATGATAACTATTTCTAATTCAAGAGATGAGTCCTATGTGAGGACGCCATGAATTCATTCTATTCGAAATACGGAATCTTATTACATTGAATCCTTAAAAGCTCAAATGAACGAATGATGGAAGATGAATGAATGAATGAAGAACAAACAGGAACAAAGAACAAGAGCAAGAACTTAGGTAGAAATTTAGGAAGAAATAGGGGAATGAGGAACAAGAATGAAGAACAAACAAGAACAATGGAGGAGGAAGGAATGATAAAGGTGCCCATTGGGGGAGGAAAGGTCTTTGGGAATGGTGAGGGTGGAGGGAGATGACAGGGAAGCCAAGGGCAAATAAGGTCTTTTCACATATTTCCATATATTATAATTCCTATTTTTTATTTTTAGTAGTGTAGAATCTTGATGAATTAAGTAATCGCTTTTACAACCTAAATATGCCAACTAAATACTTAGAAGGGGACATTACATTAGAAATTAGAATTATAAGAATCCTGTTGTAATGCATCGAACCAAACAAGCATTTGAAATATGCGATTTACTGCTTTTTTTTCTTTTGCTACTCTAAATATTTTCAATAAAAATAATTCTATTTAAGACAATTAAGGTACTAAATACAGATATTTTAGTAGACGAGAAGTTGGTTTTGTGGCCACAAAAATCACCCCGGCACCCAGAAGCAGAAACCCCCATACCCCCACCAAACACACATACCTACAGGGAACGTCCTCTCCGTAGGTCTGCATCATCTGCAATCAACAGATGTGCTGCCATATCCCGCGAAGACAAAAATAGAAAAGCAAAGAAAGAAAGAAAAAGAAGCCAAAGCCTCAGACGAATTCTGGGGGGCAAATCGTGAGCCAGCTTTATAACATTAGTCCCTCCAGTTAGCCCTCCATTATATTATTATTGTTCGAAAAATTGGACCAAAGCGACTAAGCAAATCGAATTGAGTTAACTTTTAATACAAAAACTAGTTTAATTTTCATTTTAATCATAGACATAAGATCTCTTTTATTTCTCATATAGATTCATTTTTTCTAAGATAGTCCTTATAATAGTTGTATATGTTAAATATTTTATCAAATGATAGTTCTAGCTAATACACTTGATTAGCAAGAGTATTTTAAGAAAGACAATATTTGGTTATTTGTACAAATAATTAACTTAATTTATTTTTTTAATTCACTCAAATTAGTCAACTAACTTTTACACTATCTCCAGTCCTTAATATAAGAGTTAGTTTAACTTTTAATTTGGTTTTAAATATAAAATCTCAATCTACTTTGTTTTTTATATTTATCTATTTTTTTTTAAAATAGTCATTATAGTAGTTGTATATGTTAAAGGTTCAATTAAATGGTAATTTTAGCTAACACATAATTAGTAAGAATATTTTAGAGAAGACAATATGTAACTATTACAAATAACTAATTCAATAATTTTTTTAATCCACTCAAATTTTATGTTGAGAGTACAAAATAATATTAAGAATTGGAGGGAGCGTTAGACAAGAGTTCGACGTCGCTGAGCTTTTTCAGTTGTCAAAGTTTTTTCCCTGGTTCACCCAAGCCACCCGCGAGAGGTATGATTCTTCATCCTTCAATTCTGATGGCAATTGTCAAGTATATGAGATGCGCTTAGCAAGAACAGAGGAGGAAGTGAAACAAAAAAAAAACAAAAATAGCCCCGTTTATAATAATAAATAAATAAAAAGAATGTTTTAAATTTATATTTTACATAATAAATAGTTACACTTTAAGTAATCTCTTCAATAAATGTACGTTTTTAAAATCATTCTTTCGCATCCCCCGCCTAAATTTTGTGATACGTCACCATATTCACGAGTTGCAGATAGTGATTTATTCAGATAAAAAAATATTGTGACTTCTTTCATCCACTGTGATGTCTAAAAAACTATTACTACTAAAAGCTAGTTGATTATTTTGAAAAGATTAAAAAAATAAATTAAGTTAGTTATTTGTAATAAATAGGTGTTGTCCTTCCTAAAATATCCTTATTAATCAAGTTTATTACCTAGAACTATCATTATTAGAGGGACTATTTTGAAAAAAAATGTATAAATATGAGAGACAAAGTGGATTGGGGTCTTATAATTAGAGTCAAAATAAAAGTCGAATGAAATCTTATATTAAGGATCAGAAGTAGTACAAAATAAAATTTAGGATAAGTCATAGCATTTAAAAATAAAAAGACTAAAGTATACTTTTAGATATTTAACTTTACACAATGTTTCATTTTGATGCATTAACTTTTTTTTTTGGTGAAAGAAAGGGGCCAAGCCCAACCATTATGACAACTATTCTTCTCGGGGTTTCAAAGCCAGAAGCATCCATCTTGATGAGTTCTTCAATCCAGCCAGGTGGGGTTGCCCAAGTAAGGTGTCTTGCGTTCATCTCATTACTCATCGTTGCAAGCTTATCAGCGACCTGATTTCCCTCCCTGAAGACGTGATTAAATTCAACCTGCCATTGCAACTTAAGAAGATCCTTTAGTTTTCTAGAGATCAGGTAACTACCCTTAATTCTAGACTCCTGCTTGATTTCTTGGATTATCTGATCTGCATTGCACTCTACTTCTATCTTCTCAAAACCCATTTGCCTGCATAACAGTAGCCCTTCAATAATCCCCCAAGCTTCAGCCTGTCTAATGTCACATTTCTCCAGTTTCACTGTAAAACCACACAACCACTCTCCACAATCTCCCCTTATGACTCCTCCGCATCCTGCTTCCCCTTTATGGTTAATGCTTCCATCAGTATTAAGCTTGCACCAATCTTTTTTTGGGGGTAACCATTTAATCCTTCTAATTTCCACTTGTTGATTATTATCTCCCTATTCTTCCTGCCTCCCAGCATAATTTCTGATGTATTGTTTAATAATTGCATTAGCTCTCCAAGGTTGGTTAAAGGCGTCATCATGTGCTTTGCAGTTCCTCCAATACCATATGAACCAGCAACAGGTAGCGGAAACTTCAGGCCATTAGTCCTCTTCTAGCTTGTATCCCTTTTGAAGAACATTTTTCTGGATCCACTTTTCCCAATTACCTTTGAAAAAAGAGTTCCTTTTTTATTCAGGTATGAGTTTCTTTCATATTATTGAAGCTGTTGGACAATCCCTCATAGCATGAATAAGGTCCTCCTTTGCCTGACGACAGCTTTTACAAATTCCTTGTCCGCCATCCCATTTGCTTGTTATTTCTTGTGTGGGGAGTTTGTTATGAAATGCTCTCTAGAGAAAAACTTTGATTCTTTTTGGAACTTGAAGTTTTCAAACCTTTCTCCAAAACATGTTGTTTCTTTGTTCAGGTAACCTAGTTAGTGCTCTGTAGGTGCTCGCTATTGTGAATTCTCCTCTTGTATATGGGCTCCAAGCTAGCATATCCATCCCTTGGTCTCTCAGTCTCGGTGCCTTTCCCAGTTTATCCCTTATTTGTTCCGGCAGTACCTGTTCCAAGGTAGCGATATCCCATGTACCATCCTCTCTCACTAAGTCCTTCAAACAAAGAGAGAGATCTATGTTTTGAGTATCCAGCGCATGTGTGATTAATCTGCCTGCTCCTCTGATCCAATGATCCGTCCATACTCGAGTTAATTCCCCATTTCTGACCTCTATGAAGGCATGTTCTTCAAACAACTCCTTTACGCTTGCATAGTTCTTTCTAGAGGTGTGAATCAGTGCGCTTAACTAACATTTCTTTTCCCCCTTTCTTGTTCTCTGCAGTATTTTGCTTTCAAAACTTGTGTTCATAGTGCTGTAGGTTAACTTTTGAATTTCCATAGTAACTTTAAGAGGAAGGCATCGTTCATTACCTGTAATGATTTTACTCCCACTCCCCTATGTTCTTTGGGTTGACATAACTTGTCCCAAGATAAGGCATGCCATCTCGATTTCCTTCTTGTTCCCCCCAGATGAATTGTCGCTGTGCTTTTTCAATTTCCTTTATAATTTCTTTTTCAATTGGTCCATTAACTTTGAAAGTAAATTTTTAGCTCTCTAACCTTAAAACTGTTAATAAAAAATAATGATATTGAGTTTTTCAATGCTGATAAAACATTACTAAATACTAGCATATTAAGTTTAATATTCAAAACAATCATAATTGTTATAAAAAATATCATTTAAGACCAACAATTATGGAGGTAAAAAAACTAAAAGGATACTTTTTAAAGTTAAGGGATTAAAGTAAAACCTTACATAAAGTTAAAAAACTAAATGTATACTTTAACCAAATAAAAAACATCTTGACTTATTTGGAAAACCGTTAGTCCATGCGAAAATGTCAACAAAAAAAAAGCTAAGATAAATGGTATACTCCACTAGTTATATATGTGGAAAAATGGCAAAAAAAGACTCCTAAAATAAAAAAATTATAAATTGAAATATATGATAATATTAGTATGAGTTTTGACAACAATTTTTATACACGGGTGCTTGTGTGCAATTTTTTATTTTAACAGTTTTTTTTTTTGGGATTTCCCTGTATATATTGTGCTGGGAAAAAAACACTATTTTTATTTACTGCAACTCATTTTTTAATTTCATATATTGCCTTTTGATGGCCAGAAAATAATGCATTTTATTTCTGAAATAAAGACACCGTGTGTGGGGCCCCATTAATTGGACAAAATACACGTAGTGTTCAGCTTTTTTTTTGACCGAAAGTGTTCAGCTTTTATCTCATCTGAAACCGAAAATCAAATTAAAGAAACGAACCTTCCAACAAATGCTGGGAATGGCAGGCGCAATGGATAAATCATAAATAGGAGGAAAGCACGCGTTTTATACACGAGAGCCTGATTATAATATCAGAAAAAGGAACATGAGAATATCCACAATACGAAGGAAGTCAAACCCGAGAAGGTGAAGAAAGAAAGGATAATCAGAGGAATCGAGAAAGTAGATTGAACAGAAAAACAGTCAGGGACGGTCTGATAGACGGCAAGATGGGGCTGTGCTTTGGTTGCTTCGGCGGAGGCGACAAGCGAATGACCAAAGAAGAGGAGAGATTGGCCTCTGAAGAAGCTCGCGCTAACGCCGCCGCAGCCGCCCAGAGAAGGCAATCCCTCCTCCCTCCCCTTTTTACTGTGAATTCATTTTCTTTTTACAATTTAAGTGTCAAAATTGATGAATTCGTGAAAATATTTCGCCAATTTGGGTTTTGATGGAATACCGGCATTGAATATTGGAATCTTTGATCATCAGACATTCGAAAATTAATCTATCGGAGTAATAACTATGCATGAGGTTTGTGAATCTTGACGGATTCATCCTTAACCTAAATTGATAGGATAACAGGAAAAGACATGTATGAGACATCCTTCACATTTTTAACATGCTTGTAAATGAGCATTCGATGGAAGTCCACTGTAATTAGTAGATGAAGCATAAAACAGAGACTTGCTATGAATAGGTGAAGCCCCAAAACGAAACACAACAGATGCTTGGACCTCCTCATGCGACGGTGATGACAGAATAGGACTACAGTTAATGTTGGCCTAACTTATATGTTCTGATTGTAACTGCAGGCAAGAACAATTTGATAATTCAGCGGCAGGACGAGCTGCACGTGCACAGCAACAGGCAATGGCAAAGCAATCTGCAAACACCAACAAAGGCGAGCCAGTTCTAAAGGTATAATGATTCAAGATAACTTTTTTGGTTTTTTGGCGAGTATTGATTTTTGCTGTTTGTTAAATCTGCTAGTGTCCTTGTATAAATCAAAATGGACTCGATCCATGTTAATTATGAATATTTTTACACGACTCTTGTTTTTCAAAATATTGATCTTTAATGTGCTACTTTGTTCTTTGTGCATCTTGACTAACAATCTTAAATGGTTTAGAACTTGTAATACGGTTTGTCAATTGTGGATGCAGTGGCAGATGGGTTGAGGTTCAGGAATTGTCTGTCACAATGTCAAATTCCTTGTAAGGTGAGGTGAATAATCAATCTGATCAAATTTATGTGGCCTGTTGTTTGGTTGTACATGTTTGTTCAGTTAGTTCAGTTCTGATAAAAGGAACTCAAGTTTTTCCAATGGAAGAATTCATTGAGACAATCGGCATTAATATTTTAATGATTCCATCCTCAGTTGATGATCCAAGCTACATTCATCACCATTAAATTTTCTCATGTTATTGTTTTTACATGTATGCATGGACTGGATATTTCCAATCGAACTTGTAAACTATTTTTGTACCAAATCAATTTGACAAGGTCAAAGAAATCTAGCAAACCAATCTGTTGAATGCTGAGGTTGGTTTGGTGGTTCTTCTGCCGTAAATTTGGCCAAAATATCTGGAGCCCAGGTTTAAGGCCTTTGTGGAAGACAAACTTTCTTTTTCCCAATAATAAGAAGTCAAACGTGTTTGACTTTTTGTTGTGTATATACATAAAGAAAGCTCGGCGTTACAACAATGCAGCTGATTTCACTGTTTTATTTGGCCAAAAACCATTTTCACTGGTTCAACCAAGCTCTAATAGCAGTTTTAAGGGCCAAATCAATTTTGTATCAGGCATACATGCTTTGAAAAAAGAAGAAGAATAATGACCAAGTCCATAATCTTTCCTACACGTTATGAATATATGATTAAAAGATAGAGTCAGTAGCTTTGGTCGAGATTTGGCTAATTGTGTGCATGTTAATTGTCTAATTTATTTTTTTCCCTTCATTTTACTCCTGGATCAAGCCTACCTTGCTTTTCCCCTCCTTTTGGACTTAAAACCTACCTTGTTGAAAAGAAAACTACTTTGACTAAAGCCAAGCTGTCTGACCTTCTGAATCAAAGATTACCTAATTGGATTGGATGAGCTTACTGCTTTTTTCTAGTTATTAGCCTAAAGTCGCTCCTAAGGGCATAATGCCTGTGACATGCTGAACCTTATTTCTCTGATTAGTGTCATTCCCTCGTTGTGATCGGTTCTTTTTCTGCTTTGCAGTACTACTCATAGGTCCAGTCATATTCTCCATGCAGCCGGATTCCCTTCTTCCAAAGCTGAACAAACGGTCTTTAACGTAACTGCATCATCCATCAAATCTTTGTTGTGTGAGTCCAAGAAATACTCTGATTGTGATGAATTCATGGTGTAAAGGAAACGAGGGTTAGCTTTCAGGATATAGTCAGACATTTTCTATCTTTGTTGATAAAACAGGAACTGGACCACTCTGTTTACTGACTGTAAATTCGGTTGGTTTGTATTTAAATTAAATCGTTGTCGGGAACTGGATTCCTTTTGAAGTATATTGATGTTAACTCATCTCTTTTAGCGTGAGCATATCTATTACACCATTCACATCTTTCTCTCAAGCGGATAAAAACAACTGGAAAACGAGAGGAGGCATCTGACGGATCAACAATTCGATGATTAAATGCATTATTCAAATTCATCTTCTGATCTTCTAAGGGATACACACTAATCTGCCAGAGAAGCAAAAGTTAGATAATGCGATTTAGTTATGCCAGAAGCGCAAGTTAGAGTAATAGGCTTAAAATCTAGTTCAATCCATGTTGCAAGCAAATCCACAATGAGTTTAGAATAACAGTGATGGTGTCCTGGAGGACCATGTGGACCTTCGCTGAAACTAGGCTATCTGAGCTGGATTTACTCGACGCCATGAATGGGCATTTCAAAACAGTAGAGAAAGTTCGAGCAAGTTCCTTTCATGGTGTAGAAATGTAACCATATCGAAATGGCAACAATCAAGCTATTATAATAAAGAGTTAAAACTAAATTCATTGTTTGACAAGATACTGATTGAAGCAAAATTTACTCTATAAATGTATAAAGTAATGTCTTCCTGTATCCATTCAACTGTAACGTGTGAGACATTTGACTGAAGGCTAGAAGTAGCGTGAAGTAGATCTACAGATGAGTAGCTAGAATTGCTATACATATTGAACAAATATCTATTATGCTGTTGATGAAACTTGCTTTCCCTTGAGTGTTCTCTCATCTCGAAGTCTCAATTACCCCCACAAATCTTTCAACTGGAGCTGAAAGCTTTAGCTCATATGCAGCTTGGAAGAAATCTGCTGCTTGCTGCAATGAACCTTCCATTTTCGAAACGAGTCCAAGGTTGAACCACGCATCATGGTTTGTGGGCTCCAAACGCAGAGCGTTCATCAAAAAGCTTCTTGCGATTGGAAGTGATTGCATACCAGCTTTCAACAACAATTCTGCAGTTGAAATGATGCTGGGAACATAATCTGGTTCTATCGACAGCGCAATTGTGAAAGAAACAATGGCCTCCTTGTATAATGATTTAGCTTCAAACAATTTCCCTGCAATTGTGCCGTATCCGTGGAATTTTAGTGTCTCGTTAATGGATAAACTTATCATGTTCATAAACATAACAATGATTAAATAAATACTTGAACAGACAGGTTTCATGCCTGTAATATGCCAACTTCTGGGAGAGAAGAGTTCTATAAGCTGGGCTTTGTCTACACAAGTTTTTGCATCAAGTAAGGCGCCTAGATCGGCATAAATGGTTGCCAAATCCTGCCAGGCTTCCATTTCCAATTTTTTTTCTGTTAAATCCTGCACATGGAAGAGTAAAAATAAGCAAGAAATTTTTTTGCAGAGCTAAGAAAGCTACAGGTGACAACGAGCTTTTTATTTTTTAGCATCTTCCCCCAGACAAGTGTTAATTATTTACAATCACCTTAAGTATTAGTTTAGAGCACATACCTCATGTCTCAGCGTGTTTGCTGGATCGATGTTCTTATATTCAAGCCAAAAATCTTTTCGTGCTTGAATCAGAGCTAGCAAGATTTTGTAGGTCTCTATTGCTTGCTTAGGTTGCTGCCGAGCAATTTGAAGCACAGCTTTCAATCTTAAAAGTTGTAACTGATCTGTCCTTCCAGATTCATCTAAAGCAAAATCAACTACAGTCTCAGCATCCTTAAACCGGTGCTGTGCAGATACAATGAGTGCTAATAGTTGCCAACCTTTTCCTGAGCTACCAACAATCATATCTGAGTACATCACGGCGTTCTCATAAGCTGCCGCTAGATTTCTTTGAACTGCATTTTCCAATCCAAGGCTGAATATCACTTCAGGGTCCCAATTTCCAATTACAGCAGCTTGGTTTAAGGAATTCAAAGACTCTCTTTGACATATAACTCTTTCAGAATCCAGTAGAGAAATTCTAGCTGCAGCCCCATAGCAAACACCAAGAAATTTGTGACCTTGACCCTGAAAGTGTTCACATTGATGCTTGGCTAGATCAATCACTTTCCGTGATAATTTAATGCCTTCATGGGCATGGTTGGGATCTTGGGAACACAGTTTTGCTCCTAATAAAAAGGAAGGAAAATGGGGTATATGCTTTGCTTCGGAACTACCACAAACTTTCATTAGAAGGTTCAATGCTGTTTCATTCTGTCCTGCAGCACTATAACAAAGGGCAAGAAAGTACCACCTCTCAGCACGACTATAAACACCTGGAAGGATCTGCTCAACATGATCTGCCAATGACTCAAACATCCCAACAGTTGAAAGTGCAAATGCAAGATGATCTAATAGGTCAGAATCCCATTCGATTTCCTGAAGTGCTATCTTTCTCATGAGTATTAGTAACAACAGTACAGCTTCTTCAATGTTAGTCTTCGGCGTTGTTACACCCCACACATGCAAATGAGATGGAAGGCTCATTTCAACACCACCATAGAGGAGCGTGACAGCTAAATCTTTCTGCATGGCGGCCAGCCTTTGTGGCTCCAAATTCCATGGCTTGATCAGAGCCCGCCGATATGCAGTGATAGCTTCATCTAGTAACCCTGCATTGGTCCAAAGTACTGGAAGCAACTCTAATGCTCGGTGGAACATCCCTTGCAGTTTACAATCTACGCCAAAACCTTGAGGCATTCCAGCTGGTAGTGCAGAATCAACCGTGTCCAGAATTACTTTGCATTCCTTTGCGGCCTCTGGTAGAGAAAATGTCAGAGTCATTACAATTGGCACCCCTGAGTGTACAAATACACGGAAATTGCAGTTGTTGACATTATTAATGCTAAAGCTACTTCATCTGAGGACGAAATTTTCAACGCCGCGGCACCCACAAACAACATTTTGGATATTTTTGATAACACATCATAATTGAACAACTCACAAGAGGGTTCCAAAATGTATAAAAGAAGCAATAAGATAGTAATATACCAGTGTAGCGTCCGAGTGCCTCCAATGATTTAGCTTTAAGAAGAATAGCCTCAAGAAGCAGGCTTACTGAATGCATTGACATTATAGAGGGAAGCACGCGATCGGCCTTAGAACGTGGTTTTCTTTGCTTGGTTCTCTCAGAAATGGCCCTAATCATCCTTGGAGTCAAACCCTTAATGTCAATCCCCTGAAACACTTGAAGGGCAGCATCGAAATTCCCTCTTTGAAATTCAAGCCTCCCCAACAAAGCCCTAGCTTCCTGTAATTCATCCAAAAAGAAGAATCAAATATCAGTCTACTGTATGCAGAATGATTCCTTGCACCATTTTCATTGTGGTCAATTAAACTTACAAAGAAAGAAATACATCTCTACCTCGTAGTTCAAGGAGAGAGCTTCTTTAAGAGTAGATTCAGCTTCATCTACTTGGGTGTCATCAAATTTAGATTCCCAATCACCAGTCCTCGAAGAGAGCCCACTGGCCGAGAAATCTCTTGTAGCAAGGGACTCCGGCGACTGTGGCGGCTCTTCGAATTTGAATTGCTCCCCGGAACAAGCACACAGCATCTTGGAAAAGAATCGGAGTTTGGATCTTTCCCTCACAAACGATGCAACAAAACCACTTCTCAATGCACCCCTTCACGAGGAATTTTCACCTTCATTGAACAGCAACAGCAAAATGATCATCACATTGAACTGACTAGACAGCGATAACTTTCTACGTTATTCAAAAGAAATGCCAAAATGCCACAAAGCTCCCTTTTACCTCTCAGTTAAGATCTTCAACAGTCAATAGAACACCGGAAAGCGGAGATTCGAAAGTATCCTAGCTTAGACCATTCCATACAAAATCCCTATCTAACAGAGAGCCACAATTCAGAAATCGTCCATACATTTGGGAAAATTTGAATTTAAATAAATGAAAAACGCACCAGAGTTGATAAGGAGAGGAAAGAAGAAAGAGAGCGAAGGTTTTATCAATGCAAAGAGACAACGAGGGAGGTCAGAGAAAGAGAAGAAGACAAAAGGTGGTGCAGAGAAGAACACGGATGTGAGGGAGCTAAGAACTAAGAATGGGCGAAACAATCAATGCGAGGGCAAGCTTTGAAATTACCAAGCACTCGTCGACGCCATGAAAGGTACGCTTCTGTGTGAACAGCTATATATCCGAAACGGGGTTCCACCAAGTGCTGAGCACAACGCCCAAGGGGAGAAGAAAGAAAATGACTGCAGATGCTTCAACAGTGAAAGAGGGAACAAATGTTGCGAACGGGATTCAGTTCACAGATCCGAATTTAAAATGGACCCTCTCAGTATTTTTAATTTTTACTTATCAATGTTACTCTGCGACATGCAGAGCGCAGAAAGCTTGGGCATGAGACGGGGGCCAATAGGAGCAAAGGTGATGGCAGATTCTGCGTTTGGACTTGCAAGTTTCAACGACGTCATAGGGCCTGTTCAGACTTCACAGAGTTTGAAACGAGAAAGGCAGCAATGAATGAAAGGAAAAGACTGTGAGTGAAGAAGAATGAAGGAGGCAGGTAGAGAAGGAAGACCACATTTATTAACAGATGGAAAATGAAAGGTAAGCTAAATTAGTAAAACCGAAGCCAATAAGCCCGGAGGCAGAGGCAGGCCATGACGCACTTATTCTCAACTCGTCCTTCTCTATCATTCGTGTCGCCTTGAATGGTTCCCAACAATCACACCCCTTTCCTTCAACGAGTCTTTTTATGCACAGCCAAATTTAGAGATCTATGTTTTGAAAGATATTAAATTAAAATCAATATTTAAATTTTTCTGGAAAATAAAAAAATAAAGAATCTTCCCCCCTGCCCTTATTATAAGACACCCTCTGCCAATAATAGATGGTTCAAGCCGCTTGATGGGTGTTAATTATGTATTTTCAATGTTATTTCTATTCAGAGTTATTAAATATGAGAGAAAATGTAATACTAATTTTAAAAATATTTTTTATGCCGTAAAGTGGTTAAAGGTTTTATAATAAAGATGGGAGGAGTATATAAGGACAAAAAGCATGGAACCCACTAAAGCTTTTCATTTCATGGCTTCTCCTATCGAATAGTATCAGTTAAGTGGGTTAATTGTTATCAATGAGACGAAGAGAGTGCAGTTCAAAGGGTGTAAACTTTCACCCTCTTTTGTGACGTTAAGGCTCTTGACCAGTAGGTAAATATGTGTGTGTGTGTGTGTGTAAACAGCTACTCCTGTTAATTAGTCGGTCAAAATTAGAGAGCCATCCCTTGCTCAAGGCGTTCCACCTAAATTTATTATAAAAAGCTATTCATTTATCCGGTCAAAGTCATTTAAACATGCTACAGACAACGATTGTAGTATATTAAAAAAAAAAAAGGAATAAATGGAATCGATCAATGCATGACATAAGAACAAAGTTACTTGCTTAAATAAGTCTCTGTATTTTAATCAATCCGGCATGGGAGCATGGAGATATCGTCAGAATACGCCCACATGACCGGAGAGGGAATTTTCCGGGCTTACATTATTCACAATCACAATCTATCAACTTCATTCTCTGATCCCGAAACTTAGTCAATAAATTGAGATCATACATTTAACTTGTTGCTGGTTAGATATATAAAAATATTATATCTCGTATTTAAGAGTAAATTGGCTAATTTGAATAAATTGAGAAAATTTGCTGAGCTAGTTATTTATAATGATTAGGTGTTGTCTTTATTAAAATATCCTTGTAAATCGCATATTCACTAAAATTATAATTTGATTGAAACTTTAACATGTGCAGTTACTATAAGGATTATATTAAAAAAATTAATAAATATATGATATAAAATGAATTGAAATCTTATATTTAAAATAAGATTAAAAATCAAACTAATTCTTATATAAAAATTAAAATAATAGTATTAAATTCGATTGTTGAGTCCAAAAAAAAAAAAATTCGATTGTCCATGGGAGAAAAACGGTGGGAGAGGGGTTTCGGAAGGGTGATACAATGATGATGCGAGTGTTGTGTTGGCAGGTTATGATTGAAGTTTCACATGGTAAAACACACAAATGGCAGGGCACACTGTTGGGAGCATAATCAGTTGTAATTACCAAAAGAAAACACAAATAATTATGTGTGTTTGTATCCATATGGGCCACCATCGTAGAAAGTTGGGGGGGGGGGGGACCAACATAGTACTGTCACGGTGGAATCGCTTCCCCAGTTATCACATCACTACTTGATATGCATATATGCCAATAAAAAGTAGCTGTACAAAATTTTGGATCTAAATCATGTTAATGATTTGAAGATCTTATTGTTGAGTCTTTAAATATAAACATATGCCCAAACGTTGATAAATTCTTAAGATTCAACCCGCCTAAACTTTAACGGACATATATATTATACTTTCTTACCACAGCACGACTCAAATGAAAGGCGTGTGAGGTAATTCATTTTATTTAGCATACTTAAACAATACTGACAGCTATGACTTTTACTCCATTGATAGGAACTTCTATAAATTGGTTAGGGTTTAGTTACGTGGATGAAGATTACTTAGGCCCCATTTTTAAATTTCCTTATAAAATTTTCTTGCACTCAACTTGGATGTCATGCTCGTATTTCTTTAATTTGACCAACTGAATTGGTTGAATGCTTCTTCCCATTATTTAAAGCATTCACCATCAGTTTGCGCATGCTCAGCTGCTCTGTATAGACCCGGCACTCACCAAAAGGGCCCCATTTTAAGTAACAAACTTTCACTTGCCTCACAACACAAAATACTTTGTTTTTCTTCACGGCGTAAAATTTTTAGAAAAAAATATGCAGGACAATTTGGCCTGCTGCTATTCTGATCTCACCCGTAATTACTTGATTGCTACTGGACCGCCAGTTTTAATTACTTTTATTCTTGAACGCGGTGCTTGAGGCAAGCTATTTTGTCAAAAGGTGAAAAAGGCCGGGGGACTTCGCTGTGGATTCTATGATTGATTAAAGTTTTAATATTCCCCAATTCATGGGCTTATGACTTAATCACACAGTTTTTCGGTCTAAAAAGTCATAGATTATGAGTATAATATATAATAGTTTTGGCTCTTGTTTCTTCGAAATTGGAGTTGAACCGATAAATCCAGATTCTCCGAACCCTTGCGCGCGATTATCGGGTAATCATCGCTCTTGGGCTTAACATCATATCCCATCGTTTCTGGCTCATAGTGCTCCATCTCCTTTTATGTGTGCTGTTGAAATTCAAGTTCGTATGTCTATAGAGAAAAGAAGAAAAACTTCAACTGAACTCATTTCTTCTTTTGCTTTAAACTTTAATTATTAGCGAGGTTGGTGCTTGAGAATTCACGACTCCAGGAATAGGAAACCAGAAGAAGGAAACAGATCGGAATGAAACTTGCAAGACCAAATAAGCCGGAATGATGTGATGTGATGTGATGTGAGGCAAAAACCTATTATAATCCGATGCTTTTGCATGGACAAGGAATTCCTGTGTGCACGTGGCTGGCAGGTTCCATGATCCATAGGGGAAAGGGAAAGACCTCTTCATAGGTGGCAATCATGTCCTCAAGCCGAGGTTGAATCCTGGAAAAGCAATACCCGCTCGATGCCTGTTACGTGATTTTCTGCAATTCCCACTCCCACATGACTATATATATATATATATATATATATTTAATTTTATAATAATAATAATAAACATAAAGCAACAACTAAAACTGCGCACTTTGGATCTGGATCATTCTTATGGGCGGACTATTTGATTAGAGAGTTGAGAGTCTCTATGTCTTCAATACGAGTCTATGCCTAGAAAAAAATGTTCGCTAGTTGAAAAAGGAATCAAATTCCGAATAAATTTTATGAAAGAATTAGAAAAAGGAGAAACCGGCTAAATAGAAGATTAATTAGCATTAATTTCCTGATTACACCTTTTTAAATGGTCCAGCGTTGTTTAGAAGCCTACTTTTGATTCGGAGAGTTGAATTGAACAGGCTCAAGGCATATTGGACTTTTGAAAACTGAATGTCATGGTCCTTGGGCTGTCGTGATAGTCAGCTTACAAAGTCGAATCGGCCCTACATTCGAGGAAAGTATTGGGCCGTTGATCTGTCTTGAGCAGTAAGAATACCGCTGGCCCAATTACGATGGAGTCCATTTGTTGTTCCGACAATACAACAGTGGCGCGTACGGAAGAAGGGGGAAATCGAAACTGGAGGCAGGAGCAGCAAGCTTTGTAGAGGAGGGTCTGAGTTGAGTTTGTCCCTGCAGTTCAATCAGAAACGTGCATGTATTGGAGCGAGAGAGAAGTTGTGAAGGAGGGGCAGTGCGGGTCTATTCGAAGATGCTTCGAATATGTGGAAGCAGATCAGAGACAGAGAGAAGAGGGGAAAATCCGCCCAGAATCGTTCGCTCATCGCTTTAAGTCCAATCGCATTGCGCAGCTCCAAATTTCCAATTACAAAGATATTGTTTCTCCTCATAAAGGCGCCGCCGTAAACTCGCTTCAGGTGCTCCACGCTTGTTTTTATTCATTCTTTTCAAATCATCAGCTTCTTCCTGCTCCTTTTCACCCTTGCGATTAGTTCGTTATTCGCACATCCAAATTATTTTTCAGATAATCATTAGTTTATTGGACTTGTCTTCCTTAAATTGTACTTTGGGTTATAGCAAGGTGGTGCTGAAACGGAAGTCTGTTTGCGCATTAAAAATGTGATATTTTACATCCTATTTAGACTTTCACCATGCCTGTTTGTATGGTTGAAAGAGGAAGACGAAACTGTAAGAAACCGCTTTGGATTTTACTTATCTATACAATGAAATCATTCTCATATTTTACTGCGGGGCCCTTGATTCTTGCAAAAGAAGCGTTTTTTTACATGTGCCTGTTCAGCGTCATGTTCTACCATGTTGCTAATGTCTAATTATGGCATTCTAATGGAAATCCAAAATCCAATCTTTCTGACCTCGAAATCAGATTGATTTGACAGAGGGAAGATATTTGTTATCTGCTGCATCCGATGCTTCTCTAGCCATATATGATGTTCAACGGGCCACGGATTATGAAGCAGGAGGTTTGATAGCTAAACACAAGTGCATATTTGCAATTGACAAGCAACACAGTCTTGGGCACAAATATGCCATATCCTCGGCTATTTGGTATCCAATTGACACCGGCCTATTCATTACAGGTTCATATGATCATCATGTTAACGTTTGGGACACAAATACCACCCAGGTGACTATCCATCTTGAATCTTGATCTTCCTTTATTATCTATTTTCTTAAGTCTTGATTTTACCGTTAATAATATGAATTTATTTTCCTTTTCTATGGTTTATTTGCAAAATTCTGTAGGTGGTAATGAATTTCAAGATGCCTGGAAAGGTTTATAGGACTGCAATGTCTTCATTGGCAACATCTCACATGCTTATTGCTGCTGGAACTGAGGATGTCCAAGTTCGTCTTTGTGATATTGCTTCAGGGGCATTTGTCCACACACTGTCTGGTCATCGTGGTATGTGTTGTTATATCTCTTGGACTCGTTCTGTATCAGTTTACATGCTGGTTCAATATGTTTCAAGTTACTGGAAAAGATCTTTGAATGGTTGTTTAGTATATCCTTCGGAGTGTGCTGGTAGAGTAGTAGTTGAGCAGGAAGAGTGAGATGCTTAAAGACCATACACGAATCAGTTTTGGGAAGAATTTAATATGCTGAATCTTTTAATCCTTTAATGTCTTCTAATCATCAGAACATGTTGAATGCTCCAGCATAATTTATGCTTCTGCAATATATGTACTTCTAACGGTTGATGCTTGCAAGCATGTGTGGCTTGGTAAATATCTTCGTAATGATATCCAATTAATTATGTCTTCCCCTCAGGTTTTTTTTTTTTTTTAGGCTGACAACATGTTTGTGTTTTGTTATTGGTCAAGCTTTACTGTGTTTTTGGAGGATGAAGTATTAGAAAAAATAGATCTAAATTTATAAGCCTCTATCACAGAGCGAGAGAGATGCAGGAGAATAGAATTCCTCTATATGTGAGTGTTCATAATTTCACGAGATGTTCTCTGTGATGGCAGACGGAGTAATGGCTGCTGAATGGTCTACTTCAAATGAATGGGTCTTGGTTACTGGGGGATGTGATGGTGCTATACGTTTTTGGGATATCAGACGAGCTGGCTGTTTTTTAGTGCTGAATCAGTCTTCAACTCAACTCGGAAGGTGCCCACCAGTGCTTAAGCGCTCCATGATAACTAAGGTTTTCTCCCCTTTTGGTTACAATGAAGGTTTTATTATAGTTTAGGAGATCCTTTTTCTTCAAACATTGATGCATCAATAGTTATGTCCTTTTTTTTTTTAAGTGAAAATTATACGTAAAATTGTACTCTATGGCTGAAGTTGCTGCAGCAAATATTTAGCATGTTATTTTCATGCAGAATATGACCCCACCCAAACGTTTCTTGTACTGAAGCCTGCCAAGTTAACAATTTCCATATCATCACTCATATGATTCAATATAATTCCTTGGTTGGACAGAGTCTGAATATAAAACACGTGCTGGACAAAAGAAGCTTTCTAAGGGGAGTGGTGGTAGCAGAGAGTTGTCAATAGGTAAAGTTTCTGCCAAGGGACCAATGAAGCAGAGATTACATCCAGGGATGCTGGCTACTCAAGATCGTGCAACTGCTCATTATGGTGCCGTGACTGGATTAAAAGTTACGGAGGATGGCATGTATCTCTTAAGTGCAGGTTTTTTTTTTTTTTAATTTTTTTTATTTGCTATTGCAAAATTATAAGAATTATTCATGCAAAAGATAAATTTTAAATATGCCCCGGCACAAAAATTTACAGACTACTTTTGCACATGTCATCGAACTATCAAAGTTCTATGCAAATTGAAGTTGGAGTTCTTGTGTGTGTGTGTGTGTGTGTGTTGCACTCTCGGAACCAGGATCTGATTCAAGATTGAGGTTATGGGATGTTGAATCGGGATGCAATCATTGGTGAACTTTGAAACAGCGCCTACAAACAAACAAACCAATTCAATTGGCCACCACTCAGGATTCAACGCTTGTTTTTGTTCCATGCATGAGATCTGTGAAAGTAAATCCCTTGATATTCTTTATCATAGCTTCTCTAATTCAAATTACCTCATAAAAATACCTTAATGAATCCTGATAAAACACTTCTGTATTTCAGTCTTTCAATATGGGGTCGGGGGGAACACATACGCAACATTCGTGGCCACTATGAATGTGTGAATTCTTGCTGGTTTAATGGGCAAGATCAGGTATGTTCATGTCTTGCTGTTCATGTGGTATAATAGGGAAATGGGAGGAGCTGAAGACGTGTGTGCTGAAATCTTCATGAAATGACATTGGTCTATTTTATTTAGGAGCAGAAGAAACAAAATTTACATTATGAGGTTTTATTGTTATGTCATTTCCTAAATCATTTAAACTGATGAGGGGTTACGTAATTTATCCTGGTACTCTCAGCTTTATTGTGGTTAGTTTTAGTTATGTCAATTGTCATTCTATTGTTCTAGGCTATTGTATGCCCAGATTTTCTTTTCCTGGAACTGAATGGACTCTTGGATGAATAAATGATTCCACTCATTTTAAATGTAGGAGCTGATTAACACGTCCTTATAGATTAAGGAAGTTAAGTGAATTGAATTATTGCTGTCCTCATATTATTTTGAGGGAGCATCAATATGAGTAGTTTGAGAAAAGAATAATAAATATGAGGGTTAAAATGAATTGAAGTATTGCATTTAAGATCAAAGCAAACCTTTAACTAGCTCATATATTTAGGATTACACTCATGACTGCAATATAATACCTCCATCCTTAATGTGAGAGTTGGTTTGACATTCTATTTGGTCTTAAATATATGACTTAATATACTTATCTCTCATATTTATTCAATTTTTTCAAGGTAGTCTTTGTAGTAGTTGCACATACTGAAGGTTTCATCTAATGGTAATCCTAACTAATACACATAATTAGTAACGGTATTTTGGAGAAAAAACAACGCACTATTTATAAATGACTAACTTAACTAATTTTTTAATCTACTCAAATTAATCAATTAGCTATTATATTAAGGACGGAAGTTGTAAATAATTTTTATAAAGCACTAATTTTTAAAAAATTTCTGATTTATTTATTTATTTATTTTTGCATTCTACAGGAACTATACACTGGTGAAATGATAGACAAATTCTGGTCTGGTCACCTCCTAGATTAATTGATGATGAGACGGTGCTTTCTTGAAACCCAGTCTCTTTTTGGTCAAGTTTGTTGCCAATTAACTACCCTTTCAAAGACCTTATTGTCTGACCTTTTCGACGTGAACTGCAGAATGAACGATCTGTCGAGGACCGGGATGTTTCAAACTAAACCTAGTTTTGGTCGGGGTACATGTGTACTCATCTTAAACACCACCTCAAAAACTGTATAGGATTAGCTCTTTGCATATACAGATAAAATTATTTGTACTTTCTATCTTTGTAGTTCATGATTTTATTCATATTTTCCTGTAAGAGCCATAGTACTATTGATATAGACGTTTTCTTGTACTACTTTGCGGTAAATAAAGTAGCGTGTATGTAAACAAGCAGTCGGTTATTCTTGCTTCACCGGATTCTTCCTGTCTTTTTTCCCTGTTGCCGATTGTGGAGCTTCCGAAGACAAACTGAAAACACGCTTGCGCAAATGTACAGGCATCGATAATTTAAAAGATGAGTAAATTATTGATCACTATACACTTTTGCTTGAAATTACGAATTTACAACAACTTCTCCTTTATTTATAAAATCGGTATTTTAGCCCATTTTTATTCTAATAATTTTTTTTTTGGTAAAGGCTGTAAAATATCGTTATGGTAAGATTTACATTAAAATAACCGGACAAAATAATGAAGCCTAATTAGTAATTACCTCATCTCTCTTGCCTGCTCGTCGCACATCCGTATGGCCGAACCATTTCAAGCCTGATGCTCTTTACCATCCACAAACTTTCACCATAGTTTAACACACTCCAATTGCTATTTGTTCATTTATAGCGAGAGAGACGCTGTATTATACAAGCATATCCCTTAATTGGATGCACCACTACTAGGAAATTCCCCAAAACGATCCCTCCCTCCAAACATCTCATACTAGATTGGAGCACAAATATTTCTCTAACTCAAAGCCTATGGAACAAATATTCAAAGCAATCGTTTCTACTTCACATGAGAAAATACAATTACAAAACATGGCTGTAGAAAAAGATTCAAGTAGACTCCTAGAAGGGCAGTCAAACATTTTGAGGATGAACAATTCATCACACTTTTTCTATGCGATACCGTGTCTGCTTGACCACAGACATGCGCACCATTCTAATAGAATATGAAAATGAAGGTCTCGTGGTTTACACATAACTTACAAATAATAGTATAACTTTTTTTATTGTTTTGTATTATATGTTCTATAACGATCTTTTAGGGCTATCTGGCATTATAACAACGTGATGGTGTGAGGGTAGAACTTCGCAAATATAGAAAAAGCGTTCCAGTGAGTCGACGGGGACAACCACAGCCACAGTGAATGAGTCAATCCCGGCTATCATCATAATTCCGGTCTCCAGTCAATAACTCATGACTTCTTCAGCCATATTCACTGCGTAATGGCCCAAGTTTCTGCCCTGTTAGCAGAAATTAAAGAAAGAAAAAATAAGGGCCGCTATAATAGGGAACCTGCAATGGATGTGGATATTCTTTATAAGGGGAGAAAATGCAAACCTCAGATAACATCCGTTGCTTCTTAAGTGATTGTGTCTTTTCCTTGTTTACAATAGAGTTTGAAGACTTAAACATTCTCTGCGGGAGAATATAATGGAGATCAGAGAGTGATGCAAAGGAGAAGGAAAAATGGATGTTGCTACCTCGGGTTATAATAATATAAGAACTCGTTTGATTTTCATTTTCGTTATAAATATAAGATCTCAATCCACTTTGTTTATCATATTTATTCATTTTTCTTGAGGTAGTCCTTATAATAACAGTAGTGTTAGCCAATATACTTAATTAGTAAGAATATTTTAGGAAAGACAATGCTTATTTATTACAAATAACTAACTTTATCAACACTTATTTGTTACAAATAACTAACTTTACTAATTTTCTTAATCTGCTCAAATTAGTTAACTAACTCTTATATTGAGGATAGGAGGTAGTACTTGATAGCAGCCAATTAGATAAGAGGAAAATCTCTAATACTTAAATGCAACACAAGATGGCTAAGTACAACCTGAGTGAGAAATCACCTTTTCACAATCAGTCATTTGATGGATTCTGTAGTTCAAGTTCCTTCTCTTGGGTGTGAAGTTGAAGACATCGTGAAGGAGATCATTTTCCTGATTTTCCAAGGGAAGTTGGGGGATAAAACAAGAGGGGCAAGGGGGCCCAACTAATCAGTAAACACAATCTTTCCAGAATATATATAGAAGACTACTACCAATAGAACACCAACCTGCATGTGCTTAACAAACCCTCCACCAAGAAACGCTTAAGAAAGTTTAAGAAAGTTCAACTGCAAGAAGAAAAGGCAAATTAAAACAGCAATACAGAAAAGGAGAGCTCCGCAGGAGATAATAGAAGGAACCAGAAATACCTGTATCAATTGGGTCCATGATGATGTCCGCAGCAAATCACCATTAATCTTCATTGAAATTTCAGGAGAGTGACCATGCTGGTATCACAAGCAATATCAGCTTATGAACCGAAGTAAGCCACAAACAATATAGAGCTTGGAATATAAGCAATACAGACATAAATTACCTCAAAAAACTCCAAGATATCTCGAAACAAGATCTTCTGACTGTTAAGATCTTTCTTGGAAGAACCTTTTCCTCCAGCCTCCACTGAAAGGTTTCTAACTTGATTTATGACCTTCCCTTTCAATCCGTGGATATGTGCATAACTTTCCCGTGGTTCACTCTCTTCTCCAATCATGTCACTTGCGCTCTTAGGTTCAGCAGAAAAGTTCTCAATAACTCCAATCTCAAAAATTAGAGCCAGTGCTTCACCAGCAGCTTTACGTATAGATCGGTCTTCCTTGTCTAGAAGACTTGACAAATAAGATACGTAACTGCATGAAAAATCCGAATCAATTAGTCAGGTTCATTGGTTATCTTTGGAAGCAACAAACAGGATGATTGTCTAATGACAATCCATAGCCACCGGCAAAATGCAAGAATTGCACGTAATATAGGGCAGGAAAGGACTGGAACAGGTTGCACAGCGAGAAGATTGCTTACTTTTGCCAATTTTTAGAGTTTAGCTTCACTTCATCCATGGTGGAGAGGAGAAAGGACCAGGCAGACACCACAGTGGTTATCAACAGAGCTGAGGGTTTGACTGTAACTGCCTAGAAAATGAAATAACTCAAGCAGTAAATTTAAGGAAGAAAAATGAGGAACGTCAATATAGAAAGAAGACATTCTTATTTATAATTAGATCGTAAGCACTGATAATGAGAGTAAAAAAACCACAGAACAACCATAAATATTTTTGAAACAGGAACATACATTAGAACCATGTTTAGGATTAATTATCCCCCGCATCATGTCCATTGATCTCTGAGTCTCCTCTTGATCATTCCCCCCAGCAAAAGTGATGATAGCCAAGCACTCCACCAACTATAAAATACATGGAACTGAGCAAAGTAAAAAACACCATCATGGCCTCTCAAGAATCAATAGCGAGAAATTGAACACCAAACCCAGCATAATTTTGGAAAAATACTTACTGATATCTTTGAAACATCTGTTCCAGATGAAAGAGATTCGTCAAGAGAACGGATGGATTCTTCAAATATCTCATGTGCTTTATCACCGTATCCAACAGTCAATATCAGCAAGCCTGTAAAGAAGTTAAAATAAATATTCAAGTAAATGAAGACAACGTGGAATCCGAGCACGTTGATCAAAATCTCACCAAGGACATGAGAAGCCAGAGCAATCTCCTTTGCAGATGCATTTTTGGATCCCTTTCTTATTGAACCAATACACTGATGCAATAGGGTGGCAAATCTAGAAAGGACACGCAGCGACAGTTACATAACCTAAAAAGAATCTATCACCCATGATTTAACAGAAACTTTTTATAGTCTAACTTGAATTAAAACCCTGAAGGACAAAGAGAAGCATGCCCAAAGAAAGCGTTATTCATTTTGAATTATTAAAGATATGGTGGCATTTTGACAAACCCAGCAATAGCAATCCATCTTATTATTGCTCTCGGAAAAATAAAGCAAATAACATAACGAAACAAAATAGTAAAAGAAAATTTCTAATTTATATGAGAAATGCTTACTTCGTCTCCACAAACTGATACTGCGTATTGTTAGTGAATGCTTCAACGATAAATGACAAAGCATTCTCCCTTGTGGAACCCCTTCATCCAAGAAAACAACAAATGTCCTTTAGACCCAAGAAGGGGCGGAAACAAGAAATGGACATGAGAAATATGATTTCATTAATCACATCATTGCAAGGTTAACGCTCTTCTATAAGTAGCCATCGTAGATGTCAGTAGCTACCTCTTTTCATCTAAAGCATCCAGAGCTCGGTCGAGCAAACTATCTTGATCTAAGTGCACTTCTTCGGCCCCTGACACCTCCAAGAGAGCAGAACGGACTGGTGAGAACAAGCTCACACAACCGTCATCATTGCTGTCCAACATGGCAGCATTTCTACGCTGAGAACCTGCAGTTAACAGGGAATACGAACTTCAACATTCGCGTCTTGGCTATAATTGTAATTGAAAAAAAAAACGAAACAGCCCAGAAATTCAAACATTTTAAAGCATAGATATCAAAAGCATGAGAACGTCGGGGCAACACTAAAACAAGAAATTCCGTTGAATTTAATCATACTACATACTTTTGATATTGACATATGCTGATCAAAGGATTTACACAACAAACAGAGAAATTGAACCGTTATCAATCAAACCTGCTAACCAAAAAAAAAAAAAAACAACGATTCCTTAGCAGAAAAGGTGTGGGATATGGGGCTTACGCTTTCCCATGGTGAAAGAACCTCTGCTTGCTTCTTTGTGTTAGAAATTCTAATGAGATTGAATGCCGATATGGAAGAGCTTACGACGTGTGGGACTGATTTGAATAAAGATGGGACAGAACAGGGAAACGAAAACGGTTAAGTTGGATGATGAATGAGCCATTAAAATGGAAAAGATGTCTGTCCGAAAGAAAGAAGTTATATAATAGAATAGAAGAAAATAAGAGGTTTTTATCAAACGGAGATTCAGCGGCACACATATGTGAGAGAGGAGGGAAGTTGGGGGCGAGAGGCTGCGAAGGATTCTGATACGCTTAAGCGGCAAACTACATACCGTTGATTAGACGAGGTTTAGTTTTTGGCGCCTAAAATTAATTCGGGGTTTTACGATCCACTTGCATGCATGGCTAGCTGCTTCTTTCAAGCGGTAAATCAGCTGAACTTCGATATATCTTCCTTCTGTGATTCTTATCTTAAAATATCTAAGATTGCCCACCCAGAAAAAAAAAAAAAAAAGATATCTCTGAGATTTTTCTTTTTATAATATCCAAATCCCACATTTTCTCTGCCTGCTATTATATCCAAAGAACAAAGGTCACTTGGAATATTCGACCACAGGAAACATTGGCTTGCTTAGAATTTGACCCCGGCGAATGTCGGAGGGTTTTAGTGAAAATGTGAAACCAATCACACAATCAATATATCAAAATACACACGTCAATTAAAATACAAATGACTTTTTCCTGGTAGGATAAAAGTTTCTGGGTGGGCTGGATTTTGGGTTCACCAGGGCATGTGTCTCTGACTCTGAGTTTAAAGAGTGACAACCAACAAGTTTCTTATTACATCGGCAGTGAAAATATAAAATATGATATATACAAGTCTGTGTTTCAAATTTTGTACAACAAACCAAAAGGTTAATTAATTACCCATATAACATAGTTACATGGCAAGGGATGGATCCGTGTGTTTCATGTCTCATTTTTAACTTTAAATATTTCTCTTTAGATTTTTTTAGATGTGAGGGTTGTATGTCTGAGATGAATACTATTGTTAATAACTGCATGATGCAATTTCTTATGGGTTATAGATATCAATTCATATTGATCCTAATAGCTGAGTGTCTCTGACTCTGAGTTTAAAGAGTGACAACCAACAAGTTTCTTATGTCTCTGACTCTGAGTTTAAAGAGTGACAACCAACAAGTTTCTTATTACATCGGCAGTGAAAATATAAAATATGATATATACAAGTCTGTGTTTCAAATTTTGTACAACAAACCAAAAGGTTATTAATTACCCATATAACATAGTTACATGGCAAGGGATGGATCCGTGTGTTTCATGTCTCATTTTTAACTTTAAATATTTCTCTTTAGATTTTTTTAGATGTGAGGGTTGTATGTCTGAGATGAATACTATTGTTAATAACTGCATGATGCAATTTCTTATGGGTTATAGATATCAATTCATATTGATCCTAATAGCTGAGCTGATCTTTCCAAATGGAATTATCAAGAGATTGAGTGGGAATGAGTTGGGACGGGGCCAGAGCCAGACCCCCGAAGAAGGAAGAATCATTAAAAGTGAGAAAGTGAGACGATTTGATTTGGCGCCAAAAAGAAAAAGAAGGGACGATGGATGTAATAATATGCTTTGGACACAACTAATCTGAAATGTTCGACGACGATCCGATTATCGCGGGAAAACAAATGAATGATACTTCTATATATAGATAGATCACCGACACGACATTGTCTGAAGCTTTATTTGATGATTATGCCGTTGAAAGCGCATAATCATCACTTCCACACTAATTTGAAAATTCCAGTTCATCCCATTAATATCTTGCCGGCAATATTGTTAAAGTATTTTCTTTTTGGTACAAAAATTTTAGAAAAGAGATCCGACTCACCCACCATCTAATGACAGAAAAACTAACTCATGATCTATTAGGATCCGTCCCTAAAGATATGAAAGCATAACAAGTAAGCTTTTTTTTTTTGACTTAATAGGTAGGAATCTCCTAACTTCACTCAGTTGTGAATATGCCTCCATCAGGTTCTCAACCAGCTTAAGGATCAAATCCACTCCATTTGTGAGAGTTTCCAACCCCCTTGCCAACTGAACCAAGGACGAGGTGTTGTTAAAGTAATTACAGAACAGCATTGAATCAATCCTCGTCCCATGAAGTGGACAAGCAAACTGTGTACCTCGTAGACTTTGGTTGTGGGCTTCAGGGGTATTCGGACTCAGAGAAAGTGGGCTTCACGCCCTTGTCATATGTAACAGCCACTAATCCATGTATCCGCATTCTCACCGGGCTTCTAGAAGAATCCAGGCAACCTTTCGGAGCGAAATTGAAGCTCCTTTACTTGCTCTGTTTTTTACACAGTTTCATGATATGACATGTTTTTTTTTTCAATCATTAATTTTTTTTCAGCTGATATCCTCTACTATGGAACTCTAAAACTAATTAATCAAACTTCTTTTTGAGGGTAGTTTTGAGATTTTACCCAAAAAAAAATTTAACCATCTTTTTTAAGTTACGTATGGAGTTAACTGGAGCTTATAAACAAACAGAGAGAGATCAGATAGAGGGTGGGTGGGGGAATTCTCAGCATTGAAGGTAAACGGCTGGCAGGTGATGATATGGTTTGGTCATTGGCGCATTATTATATGACACAAAATGACGTGGGTATTGGCATGGAGGAGGAGGGGGGTGGGGGGAGGTGGTTCTCTATTATCTGTGTTCATTAAGCCCCAAGTGTTTGGAAATGATGCTATTGTCGCAAAGTGACTGTTTCATGGTGTTTCAAAACATGGAAACACGTCCAAAAATCGCAAGGGCCATGTGTTGGAATTGGACGTAGAAAAGGCAAAGCCTTTTGTTATATATAATAGAAAAGTGGCCTCGAACACGCAAGGCATGGAGAATATGATGGTGGAGACTCACTGGATCTAAAACAGGCATGTGAGCACACTGCCCAGCGGGTTTCGGGGAGTGCCAAGTTTGAAGAGAGAGAGAGAGAGATAGGGACAGTCAAAGCATTGGAAATTTCAAAACTCCAACACACACTGAGACTTGTGAAATACAATGTAAGATCTCTCAGTCTCAGCACGCACTTTTGTTGAATGAGAGAGATGCCGTGGGAGTAAGTGTTTGTGGGGTATAACGACTTCTTCCCCTTCTTTGCGTGTCAGATTCTTTATATTAGGCACCTACTTCCACAATCATGCTCTGCTATATCTATCTATCTCTCTAGCTCTCCCTAGATAGCCAACCTAGCTACATAAACATATATAAATATATATATATATATATATATATTTTCACTGTCTTCTGCATCACTTTTAACTAGCTCACCAGCCTCTTCTCGCTTTAATTCTTGCTTTTAAGTCTCTTTCTTTACGTAGCTTGTTTGTTGGCTCCAGTGTTGTTACTGATACATCTAGGTGATCGATGCTTCCGGCTTTCACTGTAATATGTAACTCAGAAAGTGAATTGAAGTGATCAAACTATACCCCATGCTTTTCCATGATTATTATTATTTATCTGCTTTCATAATTGAATTGGTCAATGATGAGAGAATGGGAGAGAGGTCAGTCACACAGTGCAGCTTTTCCCCTCATGCCAGTCATTCCAAAAGTCGTTAATTTATTTCAACTTTCAAATGACCTCTCTGTTCAATTTACTGCAACTGACCATGCAGGCTTGGAATCCAAACGCTCCAGCCTGATGCTTTTGTTTCGTAAAAAACCAACCCTAGCCAACAAGCCATTAACAAATTAAAGGATAGATTCTATGTGCTATATACCTATATATTCTATTTCTTCTTCTTTCCTTCTTTCTTTAGTTCCTAAAAATGAGACAATATTGTCGTGGGTCATTAATTAATCTGTACCCTGAATACACTTGCATTGATTATATAGTACACTATAAATTGCACATCACATTAACAATTTACAACTGTCATCTCTTTAAAGCTGATATATATAAGATCCCACAGCACTCCTGCACTTACACATACATGCAGGGTGATTATAACATTGCAGGGTAGGTTCACAAGGGGGAAAATTAAAGTGAAGGGGTAATTTATATTTGACAAGATGGATGCATGGTGGAGGGGAAAAGTTCAGAAGATGAAGTGTCCACAATATATATAAGCAGCCCCATGCATACCTAACATCGACTTTTTTCATAAGGACGGTTTATTGCCACTTTGACATTTCCATCCTAAGTCCCACTCCTACTTATTTTGTGTGCGTGTGTCTTATTTTCAAACGTAGATTATATTTAATTTCTCTAACTTCTTTATTTTGAACATACAAAATTATAATGAAAATTGTTACCGAACTTGAAACTCCACAGCCACCCACTTAAAGATTATTCGCCAGTCATTCTTTTCCATTAATAAGATGTTTCAATGTCGTATGCAAAAACAGAGCCAATATTGACAATAAAATCGAGAATTAAAAAGAATCAGCACGAAAGAGAGTAGTGGGTGTGTGTGTGCCGGGGGGGGGGGGGATGTAAAATATGACAATATATTGCTGTCTTATTCTCCATTAATTGAAGTTTTTATTTTTTTTGCCATCAGTTTTCTCATTCCTACGAATTGCTTACCTTAGCTTGTCCCAGCATTGATCAATGGACTGCTCTATTTGAGTATGTAGAAAATTCTTGCTGGCTTTTCAATAAATGGGGGGTTATTTCGGAGAGAGCTAGATCTGTAAACAACTTGAGTAATACCTAGCTAAGTCCAAACATTGTAAGCAATTCAACTGTATTCATCAATTATTATTCTTCCATACCTAGCCAAGTCCAAAATTACAATTAAAAACTCAGTTAATACCATTTTTTTTCAAACAAAAAAAAAACAGAGAGAGAGAGATCCGATTGAAGCGAGATTCCAGTTAATTGATTATTTATATATATATATAAATTGGTAACTGATTGCCTTTGAGCTAGGCATATTCTTATTGAATTAATGTTTAGATTTTGGGGTTCGAAAAGTAATTCGAATACCAGTCTTGTCTTGTCACCTCGCTTTCCATGATCCCTCCTAATTATATATCGGAGCATGGTATTATTACACGGAAAAACCCATCGAGCATCATAAATGAAAAATCATAAGATTCGACTGAATAAGCCAAAGGGATAAAGGGACAAGTCAGGATAAAGGGACAAGTCAGTAATATTGATCTTATGTGGCTTGTTTTGTACAAAAAGTTTGTATATGAGTTACATCTCTCATGAAATTAAAAGCTCATTAATTGGGATCATCGAGACACATCTCCAGACTTAAAAAATGCTTGTGAATTATATAAATCACCACATGATTGACAGGATTTAGGAACTCTCATGCTTGTGGATCATGGGTAAAGTCTTCCTACCCTTGTCGTTAGTTGATCATGCACAATAATTGCTTGAACTTTCAAACTCGAGGAGGTTAACTTATTTGTAAAGTTGTGTCCTTTTAATCTTAGCCTGATCCAACAATAGTATTCCTCTAATCATTAATGTAAGTCATTTTAACTAATTTGATTAGATTGAGAAAGTTCGGTAAGTTATTTAATTATGAGAAATATGACATGTTTCTCTTAAAACACTATAATTATTTTCTAAATATCCTCCCTTCTTCTCCTGTTTATTATGGTACGGTTGAGAGAGTATGAATATGGGTAGTTTAAAAAAAATTGATAAATATAATAAATAAGTCTTATATTTAAGATCAAAATTAACTTAACAACTAGATCTTCTATTAAGAACAAGATTAGTATATAACTTGAGGGGGATTATGTCATAAAATCCAATTTTTTTTAAATAAAAAGCAGAGAGAGAGGGGGGGACGGTCGTTAAACAGTACAAGAGAGACTTCAGTGTCATATATGGGAAGGAATTGAAGGTAGCTGGATGGTTTATTATATATACAGAGTTGGCCCCGTGGAAAAATAAATTGGAAATGAAAAGAGAGGGAGAGAGAGAGGAGGGGAGCTTTAATTTGAATTTTAACGTTTTCTTTTGCAGTGCTTGCGGGGCTGGGAACAAAATGCATGTGGGAAATATACGCTTCCAATATATGCAGCTGCGAAATTGAGACGACGAGGGATAGCAACGTTACATGCAGAACGTCGTCGTACGGAGGCGCCAGGAGGGTCGCCAGTGTCACCTAATTAGGTCTTTGTTGACAAGTGAAGCGGCCTCCATCGATGACGACAAAACTCATCCCATCATCACCTACGCATCTCTCCCACTTCTCTATACACTCCTCATCATTTGCCTCCCTCTATCCTATGTATTTAGTCCTAAAAGACTAGTCTCTACATACAGAGATACCATTCACTTGCCTTTTTGCTGATTTTCACCCAAATACTAGCCTGTCAAGTACGTAGATCGGTAACTCCTTGGTTGCTTGAAATTAATTAAACTCATAATATACATAACATTGTTCGTGTGTGTGTGTGTGTGTCTATATATGTGTGTGTGCGTGTATATAAAGCATAAATATATATATACAGACTTGTGGATATGATTCACTTTTCCTCATCATCCATCCGAACCCTATCCCTGCCATCTGCGAAAAAGCAACAATAATATATGGAGCTAGAGGACACTTTCACAAGTTGAAGGCCGGAGGAAACGATGACATTATTGACACGTACACACAAAAAACGGCAATCAATTATACGTTAAATGTATGAAGTACAAGTTATTTTATTAGTTTGGTTTAGCGGAGAAGTGAAGGGACTAATGGATCTCTTCATAAATTTTGGGGTGCAGAGATCTGTGAAGAATAGTTGTTTATTAGCATTAATTAATTAGGGAGATGGAGGTGATGATGAGCTGTGAGGAAATGTCCAAGTCTGGGATGCAAGGCGGATTTGGGGCTGACCTCAGATCATATTTCAGTGACTTGGAATCTCGAGTCGTCGTTCTTCATTTGTTTTCTTTCTTACGGATCACATATGTCAGTGTTTGAGCCTCTGCGGAGCCTCCTCATAAGTAATTTTACAAATTACAGCACACAACTACAAACACCACTGTTACGTATCATCTTCAATTGATTGATTTAGTGAGACAAAAAATTAAGTTTAAAAAATTATTTAATTATAGCCTATTTATGTGGTCGTGTATCATTATATTATATATATCAATTTATAAGTTAGGTAAATTAGTTTGCAAAACAAAGATAAATATAAATATTTTAAAGTAATTTTTTTATTTTCTTAATTAGTCAATTGGATTTTATGTTAAGAACTAGAGGTAGTGTATAGATTTAATTATTAAAAACACACACGTATACAGATTCAACTGATTTTATTAGACTTTGGTTAAATCTAGTCAGGTATGTGTCATGCTAGTTAACACAGTTTTCCTTTTGGCATACTTTCTCCTGTCCTTTTTTTCTTTTACAAGCACTTCCTGTCTAATTAGTTATAAGTAAAAATAACTGTTTCATAATATTTAAGAAGGTTAGTTATTCATTTTAATTATATACTACTACTTCCAGTCTTATTTATAAGACTTCGTTTGTAGACGACAAACGAGATCTTATAATTAGGACCGGAGGTAGTATAAAATTAAATTCTCTTATATTAACAGTGTTCATTAATACTATACAATACGACCGGAATTAATTAAATTGACTGCAAAATAGTTGGTTTTAAAAAATGCTGAAAGTGACGATGAGCGTCATCGATCCTTATTCCATTCAATCAATTCGGTTTGAAGACAAAATCTCAGTGTCAACATAAAAAAATAGAGTATAGATTATGAGTCTCAATCAGGATATTATTATATTTAAAAATTGTCGCACATGTTAAGTAAGCTGCTTATATATATTAATCAAGTACAGCCGGTGGCAAAAATATTGTGAAAGTTTATTTTCCTAGCAAAAATATTCTGACTGTTATCTACCGTTAAGTTTAACTATTAAATTATATGATTTGACTAATGTTTTTAACAATCAAATTTAATAGCAAATAACGGTTCAAAACAGAAATACTACGAAATAAAACTTTTAAGACATATAAAAAAAACTTTTAAGCGCTGATGCTCCTTCATATATGTTTTCGGATATATTTAAACATCTTATTATGCCTGTGGCAATATGTAAAAACTGTAGAAAGATTAATTTCTTTTCTCGTATCATGGTGGGAGTACTAATAAAAGACCAGTGGAAGAACGAAAGTCTTCGCCTTTGTCCTTTTCGGCTTATTATAATTTCTAATAAAATGTTCAAATATTTTTCCTTTTAACTTGCTAGACTGATCGTCTTCGTTATTATTTTAGAAAACAGAGATATGTTCGTTCAGGTCTTTTATTACACATTGACCGGAAACCATAAATTATTTTTGCTGCGACGAGAACAGCTGGCTTTAACTTCGGGCAAGGTAATATATGGATTAAAATTTGACACTTCATTCAATACATGTTTGGAGTTGACCTGGGCAAATTCATTTAGATTTTGAACACTTGAAAAGTGAAAGATTTTAATCAGGTGCAAAACACTCCTGATATAAAAACTAGTTAAATAATATAACTAGATTAAAAAAATTAGTTAAGTTAGTTACTTATAATAAATAAATGTTATATTTTTTAAAACATCCTTACTAATCAAATGTATTAGCTAGAACTACCAATATCATAAAGAGTATTTTGAAAAAAATAGATAAATATGAAAGACAAAGTAAATTGAAATCTTATATTTAGGATCAAAATAAAATTCAAATAAGTTCTTATATTAAGAATCAGAGTTAGTACTACATTGTAAATATATAATATCATTTAGTATTTTTAAATAAATGAATTTTAAATTTTAGCGTACGGATGAGTATTAATTTACTCAAATAAAAGGCGTCAAAAATGAATTTACTCATATGATGCGTATAATGCAGATCAGATTCTTCATGGTTGGCCATGTCCGTGAGATTGTTTCGTGGACAGTTATATACATATATATATATATATATATATAGTGCCCAGAGATCAATATACTTTAGAAATAACACCGACAACCAAAAAAATAATTATTGAGTTGACTATAACGATCCATTTGTTTCCGTTCATTTACTTTCTATTAAGAGTTTTAGGTTTTTTATCTTGGACAAAATATTAAGAGGATTAGCTTAAAAGTGAAAATAAAATCTCCAGCTGCAAAACCGGCCCTAGTATACAAAACAATAACCTAATAAATGGAAAGAAAAAAAGAATTTTAAACATAAAATATAATTTGTGCTTCTTTAAAAAAATAAAAAAATAGTCGAAAGCTCATCATTCTATACTCTGAATCTTACCTTTTTTTTTTTTTTGCGCCCGTAAAACTCTGAATCTTACTGTTAACCACCTACCTTCTCTCTTAATTTCTCAAATTATTCTTACATATCATAAAATCACTTTTTTTAGAAACAATCACTAAATTATGGAGAATGTTGATTCTATTTAGAGACGATATTGTACTTATACAATAATAGTAGCCATCCATAATAGTAATGTTAATGATATGAATATTTGATTTGACGGATTGGTGAGGGCATCAGGGCTCTTAATGGGTCCTCCATCACGCCTGTCTGGAACCCGACCCACTCGAACGAGCAGAGTGAGGTTAGGTTTCAAGTGTGGGACCGGGCCCACGTTCGGTTCTCTGCCCAGGCGAGAAAAAGCCGCTACCCGAACCGGGCCATTAGGGAGAGGCGGTGATACTTACGCTCCGCAAGAGCTCGCGTGTGGAGCGACAGTCATTGCCTGCGTGTTAACTTGTTCCCAAAAACGAAGGCTTTTTATGGTCAAAACCTTGATCATCCTCGACCTTACCCCCACCCAGAAACTCAATTCATGATCCTGCACACGATAGCACACGCACTGTCCACTCCCCCACATAAATTAAACGGCTGAAATATCGCCTCATTCGCAGCCAATGATCCTCATTATTCATTTCTCCCTGATTATCTCACTGCCTTCCTTCGTTAACTGCCATAAACAACCTCTCACAGATTTCTCCTCTGCGTCGCAGCTTCTCTTAATCTTCCTCTTCTTGATTAGCTAGCTGATATCACCCAGAAATATATGCTCTCCACATGTGATCTTCATTTCTAAGATAGTAATAAAAATGGATCATTCGCTGTCCAGCCTTCTCTGCCAAGAAAACCAAGGAGAAGTGGCGGTGGATGAAGATTTATACGTTCATTTTGAGGATTCTAGTGTTTCAGAGGATGATGAGTATGTGGAAGTTTTGATTGAGAAAGAGATCGGATTTGGGTTCGGAAGGGACGAAGAATCTTTGTTGTTGAGTGATTGGATCAAAACTGCTCGCTTGTATGCCATCAATTGGATTCTCAAAGTTAGTCCACCAAAACCATTCTCTTTTGTTTTTATTGAGATTCATTCATTCCTTCCTTAATCAGACTTCAATCGTAGATTTTGACCCTTCTTTAATTTCCTTTCTCTTTGCTGAATTTGAGTCCAGACAAGAGCAACATTCGGCTTTCGTTTTCAAACGGCTTACTTGTCTGTCACATACTTCGACCGATTCCTTTGTAGACGGTCCATTGATGTGAGTTCACCTGTTTTGCAAGCGCCAAGAATTCCATTCCAATTCCATGTATTATCAATCATTCTTGATTAATATATAATTAAATTATAAACCAGATATGTTATTATGCAGAGTGACAAGTGTTGGGCATTTCGGTTACTATCAGTCGCATGCCTTTCTCTGGCTTCTAAGATGGAGGAGTGCGATGTTCCGGCACTTTCAGAGTTTCCTTCACAAGATTATAACTTTGAAAGCAAATTGATTCAGAGAATGGAGCTTTTGGTGCTCTCCGCATTAGAATGGAACATGAACCTCACTACTCCCTTTGCCTTTTTACCTTATTTCATCTCAAAGTTCTGCAACCAATCCCCACCAGCTCGTATTTGGTCCAACATTATGCAGCTCATCTCCACATTTATGACAGGCAAGTTATCTCAGAATCATTTATCACATTAGATGGATTTCTCAATCAACATACTTTCACGTGATTACTAGTGTATTGATCTAGTGTGTGTGTGTGTGATTCAATATGCAGAGGTCAATTTGATGGATCATAGGCCTTCTGTGATAGCGGCGGCGGCTACTTTGGTGGCAATTGATCCGCATTTGACAAGAAATGCCGTGGAATTGAAGATGAGTTCGGTTTCTCAACACTGGAGTCTCGAAATTGTGAGTTCTATATTTATTCTTCGATAACAAATACAGAAATTTAATTAGCTGAGGGACAGAATGTAACAGTTCAATCTGAACAGGAAAACATAGTTGCGTGCTATGATTTAATCCAGAGATTATACAAGGAGAAAACTGAAAGAGACAAGATTATGCATCCCTCCAGTCCTCCGCCGCCTATCGGATCGATGGCAACCGACAAGCTTGAGACTTCTGTAGTTAGTTCTGCTGTTACGTCCAAGAGAAGAAGACTCACATTCCCTGATCACCAAGAAGGTCATGGCAAACATGACGCAAGTTAAGGGATTCCACTAGGGAAAATCAGATTTTGAATTTGCTTAACGAGTTTCAGAGGTTATGAGTTCAATTTTTTTTCCCCAAAAAAATAGACATAAACATACACATATTCTCCTCCAAAGAAAACGATGAAAGGAAAGGTGTTTGATTACTAATTGACAAGAAATCGTATGGCGTTGATTGGAAGTGTCGCTGAGGAAGAAGCAAAGAGAGGAGGAGGAAACGTGAATAATAAGAATCCTGGCTCTGGGCAAATATTGGAGCGCTCAGTGGACAAGAAAGGACAATTGCCAGATATGGCATGGAAAGCTACATGATGAACAGGGCCAAATAGGCGATAGTGATATGATACTGAATTGTTTTGCTTTTTAACCTTACTTTTTTGCCATTTTTATCCAATCCCTTTTCTCTTTATTTCTTCTGCTTGGGACTTTTTTTAACCTTGGCTTCCCCCACATGAAAGTGGGTTTGTAATGAATTTAGCAACCCTACGGGGCTTGGGATGCTCTGTTACTACTGTTAGTGTCTTGAAAAAGGGGTTATGACTTATAAGAAGTGTGTTGGTGTGATTGGATGCATGGTTTTGTGTTGCATATTGGGCATCACAAAGTTGTGTAAAAAGCTGAATGTAATTATATTTGCTTGAATGTCTGGCCACTAGTGGTGCCTTTAAGGCCAACCCTACCCTTTTTTGCCTCCATACATTCACTTGCTTCGCTGTGTTCAGGTCTTTGAATTTGAAACTCCCAAGCCACTTTTGCTGAATTACGAGTCATTTGATAAAATGCATTTTTAGTGTCACTGCGCCCACTCAAGGGCAAACCGAAGAAATTGTATGTGAGATTTCCCTTGGTTTTTTCTGCCTTTTTTTAGCATGAACGCGTTGCCCTTGATTTTACAAATTTCAATTAAAATGAAATTGTATCCCTTGTTGGATGGTTAAGATTTAAGATTACATATAAGATTCAGTCCTAAGTGAACGTCAGAGTCTATATTTTGGATTAAAAAGTAGAAAAGATAAAACTACAGAATGAATAATCTTAGGATATGATGGATGGGAGAGTAATTGACTGCGTAATACCTCAAATCTGCTCTACAGTTAATTCTATCAAGAGAGGTTAAGTCAAACTATGACAACTGTGTGCTGTCTAATTAATATACTATTAGTTCTTAATATAAAATCTAATTAACTAATTTCAGTAGATTAAGAAAGTTTGTTGAGTTAGTTATTTGTAATAATTAGGTGTTATCTTTCTTAAAATATTCTATAGAACTACTATTTAATAAAATTTGTAATATGTGCAACTATTATAAAAATTACTTTTAAAAAAATAAATAAATATGAGAAACAAAACAAATTATAATATTATATTTAAAACCAAATTAAAAGTTAAACTATCTCTTCTGTTATAGACCGGAGCTAGTAGTTTGTTTTCAAGTATTCATGTATTCCAATAAAGAATGACCTCTCTGTTAAAAAATTAAAACGGTTGATTTTGAAAAATATTGTGCAAAATTTATAGTTTATATGTATAGTCATGATCCCTTCTTGTCATCGGTCTTCTGATACATTATAGACATCTATTTTCATACATATAAAAAAGAAATCCCAATTATGGTGTCATCTAAACATGATCTTTTCTCCGTTATCCTTTTTCCCAGAGCGTTCGTCTATTTTGGAATGGCATCCTACCCTTTCAACAATTTCCTCTTTTCTTTTCGTGCAAGAATCTCCAGCCACGATTCGTCTAAACACATAATCAATCACCACCTTGTGAGTTTACTGTCCGCAAACGTCATAACTACGCCGTCAAAAAACAAATGCTTATGGGGAAAACTAGCCATGGCAGAGACGAGACCAGGTATGCGAGGAGTGGCTAACTATTCGGAACGTGTTTGAAAACACGTTCCATATTTTGGGGCTTTCTGCACATGTTTTCAAACACGAATTAGGACAAAAATCTTAAGGAGTATAATTAGCTGATCATGAACCTTATCAACCGTCCAATTGCGCATATTCTTCAAAAATATTGAGCACACAATTCCAGTACAATGGGTTTTAAGTTCTATAGAGGACGATGATGAGGCGGCCAAGCTTGCTGCTAACGACACTGACATCGTGGTCTCCGCCCATAATTGTTATCTCTGGTCATTTCTTCTCATGACTGAGCCGACAAAATAATTAATTGTGATCCATCGCTTGTGGGGAGCCAGCCAACCTGCCAGACGTAATTTTAAATCACCATGAGAAACAATAACGATTTGACTTCAAAGAATTTTACTTGTCACATTTCGCTCCTAACCCACTGGATCCATGTTTCCTAGTTAAAAATCCAGGTTACTAAAAGCGGGTTTTGCATGATGTCAAGGCATGCCACGTCCAGTTGAGAACGGGCGTTCTTCTCGTGTTTTAAACTACATGGGCGTTGAGAGTTTGAAACTGAACTTAAAACCTCCTGCTGCAAACTATCCAACACCCAAAATGTTGGACCTCCAAAACTATAACCCAGTTAAATAACTCGTCAGCAATTCTAGTACTCAATCGTATTTGATACAGGGAGATGATAACCCAAATAGCAGCCCAGCACTATTCTCAGCGTCCAGCCAATTATAAAAGAGGGTTAAGGCAGGGCCAATTTGAACACAAGCATGAACCCCACTGTGCAATATGAGGTATGCAGACACAACAAGGCAGTGTGCACAATTCATCTTTATCTACTACATAATAAAGGGTAAAAGAATGCAGAAGGATAAAAAAAATAATAATCAAACATATTTGAAGTTAACAAAAATACAACTCATCTATATCAATACTCACCTCACAATATGGAAGTTTTTTGGTTGACACAGTTTAAATCAGATTGAAATTGGATGGCACTCATGCAAAATGGATATATGTTGTGTCCCAGCACTAGAAACATAGACAAAATTTGGCCTTTAACTTGCTGGCCTACTGAAATTCATACTAAACATTCTTGGATGGTGGCGTGGTATAAGGCAAAACAAGAATCTCAATTTACATGTAAGAGCATCACAACAAGAAGGAAAGTACCTATTTTATCTAGCTCGACTTCAGACAGATCACACAGGGATCAACTTCAAAGCTGCCGAAATTGGCATTCCCAGAAATCCAAACAAAACACTACCAAGCCACTGCTTCCAACTAAGGGGACAAGTGTTTGCAAACGTGCCCAAGAACTCAACAATGATTATTTGAAAGAGGACAGTGCAAGTGAGGACAGCCACAAATACATAATTCTTCAGTATGCCCTCAAAGACATTTATCTTCTCCATCTCCCTGGAACTGATCTCATTGAAAACCTACAGACAGAATTTGCATCACAAAAATATATCAAAATCAGAGAGCACTAGATATACTGCCAGAGACAAACATCAGATATGGGCATTTGCAAAGAAAATATTTTCCGAATAGACATGGATGTAAGTTCTATCCAAGCAATTTCTGTCATCTGAGCCACAAAACCGTATTGGTGCAACAAAAAGTAGACGCCATTGTTGCCAATGTCGTGAAGGTTGAACTTTACCTGACAAAATACAAAGGAGTTGAAAATGAGTGTGTTCAATGTCAAATCTGTATCCGGGCCTTCAAGATGAAAAGTTACTTTTCCTTTGGTCTGGAGGAACCAGATTATAGCAAACTGATATATAGCCTGTCCCAAGATGTTCCTCCACATCACATTACTGATAAAGTTTCCTTTCCTACCAACAGGTGACCTTTTCATCAAGTCCTCATTAGGAGGTTCAGTTGCCAGCGCAAGTGCTCCTAAAGTGTCCATGATCATGTTGACCCATAGAAGTTGGACAGCAGTGAGGGGAGCATTTCCTAGTAGTTCACATATTGCATGACAGAAGTTGAAAAACGGATTCAAAAAATGGAGGAAATAAGAGAACATTGCAGAAGGACTTTTGTGTAGGAAAAAGATAAGAGAAGCGCTTCATGCTCACTTACCAGTCAAACAGGCAGAAGAGAAGTTGACAATCAAAGCAACCACATTTACAGTTAGCTGGAACTGCACGAATTTCTGTATGTTTATGTAGACAGACCGACCCCATTTGGCCACAGTCACGATAGTGGAAAAGTTATCATCTAGTATTATTACATCTGCACTTTCTTTCGCTACCTGGAATTCACAATGCAATGTTATATAAGTTTTATAAATAGGAATTTAGAATAACAATCTTTTCAAAGGTCAAGAACTATCCAGTTTCCACTGATAGGCAACAAAATGAAGTTTGAGGATTGAGAAATGACTACTAAATGTAAGGTTAACATCTACCGAAGTTGAGCCAAATATTTCTCTACTTGTTGCACAGACCATACTTTAAAGCACCATTTTCCATCTTGTACATCCCAAGTACTTTCATACTCGGTGATGCATATCAGGGGATGCGGAGGAGACTGGTTCTCAGAATATATTTGAGTAGTGGCATTTCTAAGATAAACATGGTGAAACATAACATACAAGTCCAATTTACATAATTCTAATGACAAGTAGGACTGAAGATTACACACGCACAAGCGTGAAAAAATTATTGTATCATATTTCACAAACCTCAGTTCCAGCAATGCCCATTGCAAGTCCAATATCTGCTTCATGAAGTGCGGGAGCATCATTCGTACCGTCACCAGTAACTGCAACTACTTCTTCAAATGTGGTCCTTAGGTGTTTCACTAGGGTATGCTTATCCATGGGTGAAGATCGAGCCATTACCTGCAGATGCAGAAATATACACATGACATGTAGTTAGTAGACAAATTTCTCCTCCGTAAACGATTATAAATTGGATCAACAATCTCATAATCCTTCCCCTGGTTATTTCTAATAAGATTTTGACATGTTCATAATAACTGGCTTGACCTTTCTAAGTTTAGGATAGCATGCATGCATCTGTGAGTGTTTCTTTTTCCTTTAATCCCCTCATCTCTCTCTATCTCTCTGTGCGCGCCAAAAATACTGAAAAAATACATTAAAAATGGCATGATTATCAGTATGCACCTGAATTTTGGGAATTAAATCATGCAATTCCTGATCATTCTTCTCCCGAAACTCAGGACCTTCAATTGCTATGCCATCAGTTAGAATTCCACATTCTCTAGCAATCGCCTTGGCAGTATTTATGTTATCTCCGGTAACCATTCTGACAGTAATTCCAGCTGCCCTGCAAATGGCAACAGACTCTCGAACACCAGCGCGAACTGGATCTTTAATACCCACAATTCCTATACATGTGTACCCGCTGCTAGGAATTGAACTTTCAGCAGAATATCCTCTTCCAATCTCCATGTAAGCAAGGCAAATAGTTCGCAGAGCTTCACTGGCAAATTTTTCGATTGTATTCTCTAACTCATTCATGGATTCTTCATCAAGTGGAACGACCTTGCCATTAGAGTCTATAACCTTGTCACATGCAGCAAGAATAATCTCGGAAGCACCTTTGCAATGTGCTCTGAAGCTGCCATCAGGAAGCTCTAGAACCACTCCCATGCGCTTCTTGAGAGAGTTAAAGGGTTCCACTTTCACAATTTTTGACATTTGTCGTTCCCGAAGGAAATCACCACGAAGGGATAGCCCAAATTCTAATAGCGCACTCTCAGTTGGCGTTCCCAGAATCTCAATCTTGTCATTTTTGTCTCTGACAACTTCTCCTCCAGTATTGTTAAATATTGATTGAAGGAGAATTCTCATAGCAGAATCAGGAATGTCAGTCAAGAAATCAAAAGAGATTCTAGAGCTACCTACATCCTTTATCTTCCTACATATGCAAGCCTTCACAACAGTCATATGATTAGTGGTGAGAGTGCCAGTCTTGTCGCTACAAATAGTAGTGGCAGATCCCATTGTTTCGCAAGCAGCCAGATGACGGACTAAAGCCTTATCACTCATCATCTTTTTCATAGCAAAAGCAAGGCTCAATGTTACAGCTAATGGCAAACCTTCAGGAACCGCAACAACAACAATAGTAACAGCAATGGCAAAGAATTCCAAAATTTCCCTAGCATCACCGCTAGACCACTTCCAATGGGACCCTTCTTGTAGTTTGCGGCTAAACAGTCCTTGGACCAAAACACTGAACGTCACAACAGCAAAGAAAAGGCCTATTTTCCCAATAATGTTAGCTACGCCATTGAGCTTAACCTGCAAGGGAGTTTCATCATCTCCCCCTTCACTTAGAGTTGCCATTAGTTTTCCCCACTGTGTTCTCATTCCAACAGTAGTCACAAGCATCCTGCAAGATCCATCCTGGACTTTAGTTCCGGAAAGAAGAAAAGGGTTTCGATCATTGACATTCACTGGTTCGCTCTCTCCTGTCAAACTTGATTCATTTATCAACACAGAGAAACCTGACACGAAGAGTCCATCAGCAGGGACCTGATCTCCAATATTTAAGTGGACAATATCACCAGGAAGTAAATCATATATTGAAATCTTCTGTCTGAATCCATTTCGCGTGACCTGAATTGTAATCTTTTTCTTCTCCCGATCTAGATCTTTAAACTGTAATGATTGCCTGTAATCACTCGTGGCAGTGACAAACACAACAAGCAATATGCTTGCAACAATACCAATTCCATCATGTGCGCCCTTAGGCCATCCTTCCATTACTATGCCAACTAACAAAGAGACTAAGGCACAAACAGCAAGTATCATGAGGGTTGTGTCTTGAAGGGCTTCCCATACAAAAATCCAAAACCCCCGGGCCGGGCTTTCAGTGAATCTGTTAATTCCATATATCTCTTTCCTCTGATTTAATAATTGCTCAGATGTTGATAACCCCTCGTCTAAAGAGGTAGCGAGCTTGTTTGAAATACCCTCAATCCCTCCATGAATTTTTAGCTTCTTCACATCACGACCTTCAACAATTGATCCCAACTCATCGGCACAAATTTCAAAACCTGCAGCTCTAACTTCTTCTGGTACAGTGTATTCACTTGACAATTTTAGACCTGGAGAGAGTGAGAATTTTCTTATTATGTAAATGAGAAACCTTTATAAGAGAAAAATCAATGGTCAAATACAAGAAGGCTCACCCTCTTACCATGGATAAACTGCAGTGCAGCTTGTGAAACCAAGACGGCAACTCGGAACTTCTCCTACAGTGTATAGAAGTTGGGAAAAAGGACAATGAATGAGATTCTGGGACATTTTCACAACATTTATTATGTTAACTTCCACACCACCCTAAAAATTTAAGCATTTAGGGAAGCTGTTAATATATCATGATATTACACTAAGAAACCAAAATTCCATAATCCTGCCATACTATTTAATCTAAATTCAAAGTCCATGAGATGAATATTAGGAAGTGTTCATCTCAAACTTAAGGATCGCAGGAATATAAAAATGAAGAAATTGCAATGTTTTACTCAAACATATACTTCAAGAGAATTTGGTTAATTTATAAGTAACAACCAAACTTGAGAGTCTCTTTACATGAAGACAAAAATCTATTTGTTCTTTCTGCTTAATCAATGCTCCACAAGTATAAAGTTATTAGTACTTTTACCCCTCAATTCTACTTAGCATAACCACAAAACTGATAGGATATGCTAAGTGGGCAGACTTCGGGAAAAGACCAATCAGAAGGAAACTCTTGACATTACTTGCATTTTACTAATATTATGTCTATAGGCTCTTCATTCCAAAATCAAGTGACTTAACAATGTATATTGTTGGATATTCAAGCGCAGTTATGAAGTCAAAACATTTATTTTACTTTTATATCTTTATTTCACTTGTGATGAAACTTTTCATCCGCAATACATTGCGCTTGAGATTTTACAAACATAGGCACTGCAAGGAATCCAAATCATGGATTATCACCTTGCGTAATATATCTACATATACTACACAATTTATTGGTTAAGTGGGGTATAGCAATTTCTTGAATGTAATTAAGTGCCGTGAGTTCCCATAGTCCATCCTAAAAGGAGCATCAAACCACACTTAACGTAAACACCTGGTTTTTGTGCTCGATTTAAGCAACTTCGGGAGCAGAGTAGTCGTCCCCTGTTAAAATACACCAGGATAAAACACTTCACTTATTACTCAGAACCAGCCCAGATTTCCATTTGAATTGAGTTGTGAATCATATAAAGCAGTATGTTGAAGAAAGGGATCAAACTTTTGTCAACTAAACTTTAATAAACAGCATCAAAACTCCATAAACAGAGCTTGAAGCGAAATAGTTATTCAGATTTATCGACAATGGGGACAATTGTTGGGATGGGGAGGAGAAATATGAAAGCTAAAATAGTAAACACTGCAGTCCGATACTATTTTTCCCACTTGCCTTCTTCGAAAGAATAAGACCAGGCGTATGATTCCCTCTAAGCTTCCCTCAAAGTTTCTAAATAGTCATAACAAAGGGGACAAAGTACAAAAGAACAAACCTGATTAGAGCGTCTTATGGCTTCAGCTTCAAATCGTTTGGAGAGATTAGCGGTGAAGCGAAATCTCCTCTTACGGTTTTTCACAAGCCAACAAAGTTTTCTCCATCGCTGAAGCGCTTCCTCCGAGGAGTTCTTAGGTTTCACGTCACCAAAGTTCTCGTTCAGATAAGTCTCCATCTGTGCCTTCTCTAACTCAGCAACTCAAGCCCAATCTACTGTAGTCCACGATCCGCTCATTCAAGCTCAGAAAGAAAAGCTAAATCAAATCGTTAAAAAAAAAAAAAAAAAAAAACATTGGGAATCGATTTAAGGACCAATATCAACTTCTCTTTAGTTGATATCTCTTGAAAATTTACTTTATTCCCAACTTAAGTAAGGGTATGGCCGCAAATCGCAGTCGATTTGGAAACACTGAGATGCTTAAGGCTCCAAGGTTCAGATTTAGAAGTTCTTAACTGTAACGAGGTTGCTTAAGCTTCCAAGCTTGAGGAAAGTGTTGAAACTGAAGATGCAAGATCTGCAAGTCAACATTATGCTAATGGTTTTGTTGGCCTTTGCTGTGAAGATGTATTTACTTTATATAAATATTAAAACGCATATACAACACATATTTGTATTTTAAGTTACTGGAGACTTACTAGAGAATTGTGGAAATATGTAATACATTGTTCATTGCTTTACTGGAGTCAAAATATAGTTTAACATCGGATGCAGTGTTGGGCCGACAAGTACTGGAGAGGAGGGGCCTGCAAAATGCAAATTTAGTTATACGGAAAAAACAGTTATAACAAGACTAAAATATCTTTATTTTCTTACTAAATCGGAAAAAAAAAATCATTAAAATATGTCTTTTCTTTAGTTCAATATTATAAGAGATCGTTAAAAAAATAAAAAAATTACGAAATATCAAATGAAAATGTCAACAAAATTTTATTATTATTTGTAAATTTATTGTTATCAATATCAAAAAAAGTATTGTCACTAAATCTGATTTAAAATTTAGTAATTTTCAGTTTTTTTATCATTTCTTTGGTTAAAATTCTTACCAGTTTTTCTATGAAAATACCAAACACATTTAAAAGTTTTAAAATAGTTTTAAAAAATGTGAGTTTCTAAGATAAATATTTATAAAAGTAAAAAAGAATTTTTTTTTTTTTGGCTGATAAGAGAAAATATCGGTTCTCGTGTGTGACTGGGAGAAGATTAAAACAGCGGCTGACTTTTGATCCCCCCGGGGGGGGGGGGTGATGTGATTGGTTCCGGAACGGGAATCCCGCTGTCCTGCACGTTGACAGAGTGTGCAATTTAAGACATGGGTCCCATTTTGGCTCAATTTGTTGGGCGAAATCATAGATAAATATCCTGAAAATTTGGAAATATAAATCATTAATTCGAAATTCAATAATTTCAAATCAATCCGTTTTAAAATTTTTGAAATATTTATATTTTCATAGATTAATATAATCTTTACTCTTCAACTTTCTCCTCATTTTTCTAGTCCCTCAAATTTTTTATTTAAAATATTAGTCCTATAATTCAATAAAAATCTGAATCATTTGACATTTAAGGAATCAAAACTTATAATTTAAAATTTGAGAGACTAAAATTAAAATAAGAGTAAAATTGAGGGATCAAAAATTATATTAACCCTTCATAATATTGCTCTTTCTATTTTAGAATATTTAGATTAGCTTTTTAGAAATTATTTTATGGAGTATGAAATGAGTATATAAAAAGAGTTTTATCTCGATTTATGTAAAAAAATTTAAATACTTTTTCAATATATTAAATTCTCCCTTGAAAAACAAAAGCCTCACTTTATAAAATATCACCTCATTACTCTTGGTGGCTACTAAAGGTTTTTGAGGTGTTTGCACAAAAATAAAACTATAATTTTAAAAATAATTTTAAATATATAAGAAGAATTTTGTTAAAACTTGCTTAAAAACACTTTAGTTGCCAGTGGCTATGATTTTTTTTAGGCAGAATTAGTTTATGAATTGTTGTAAATATTTTAAAATATTATTTATTGTTGAACAAACACAATTTTATGAGTGCCATTAGCAGTATTTAAAAATAAAGAATTTGATCTTCATAATAATAGTTGGCAAAAAAAATCTTCATAATACTTCTTTGGATTCTAATTATAAGATACCATTTATAGATTATAAACGGCATAATTAGAACTAAAAGTAGTAATATTTTTTTTAATGTTTTTTTTTGTACAATTCTTTTATGTTTATTGAATGGAGACGACATGGGTCACTTCATTTGAAGGACGCTTCGGAAGCGGTGACGACCACACACCGGTGGATTGGTAGAGATTGAGATCTCATGGCCTCTATTGATTTTTAAGCCCGCCGGGGTTTCCAAAAAATAACGAATCCCAATCCTGTCCCTTTTTGGGCCTAAATCCGCAGCATATCCTTAGCCTTTAACAATGCAAAACAAAACTGGCTTCCCTCCTATTTTCGCAATATCCAGCACTTAACATTTAGAATTGGGCGGTCCTCGATTATCTTTGGGCCTCCGTGTACACCCATTGTGGCACCTGCCTTGGACCAGATTAGTGAGCAACAAGTGAGGAGATAAATGACCAATCCCCTGGCCCCGCGAGTCAATCTGACCAATCCTATGAGAAGTTTTCTAAGGGAATTTTGATCACCAGTTATTAAAAAAAAATAATAATAATTTGGTCCCATGATCCCAAGGTGTAATTTTGGACTCATTTGAGTGTAATTTAAATAAAATGACCCGGTCCCATAATAAAATTCTCTCATTAAATAAGATTTAAATCATTAATCCTACCGAAAGCTCAAGACGAATCTAACCTTTATTGGTTACTAGTAAAATAAGATTTTTTATCAAAAAAGAATGGTTAGGGTGTAAATTTGTCAAAAAAGAGTTCCCTCTCTAATGTTTGAATTTAATTTAATCTAACTTTATCAAAACCTCGCATTTATGGCTTTCGTGACTAAAGGAGTCAACGTATCTGATATGTGATTCTGCTCTCGAGGCAAGTGATTGAAGCTAACCTCTTTAAATTGCTCAGCTAGCCCTCGAGTAGCCCTTAGGAGCATTGGACACCAAAAAAATTATTAGCATGCAAATTTATTCTAAAAGTTTAAAATTGTAACAATTTTATCTTCCACTATTAAAAGTGTTAACAATCAATATTATTATTTCAATGGTTGGCGTTAGTTTTCGAGACAAATTCATATGTCAAAAATTTCTGAGTACTCAGTAAAAAATTTTAGAATAAATTTATATCTTAACCCAAAAAAACTAAAATACGATGGTGTGCGCGTGTGTGTTATGGTACTCGCTTACTTCAAAATAATATAAGGCGTTTTAGGGGGGAAATAAAAGTGTGGGGCTGGAAAAAGGGGAGGGAGGCGCGCGTGCAAGGGCAATCTAATCAGCCTCATTTCCCTGTCTGCTTATCCCTTTCCTTTTGACTCCGTTTCATTTGATTCATTATTTCACACATCATATCCCAGCCACTCCCCCCTTCTCCTTTTTCGTTCATCATCATTCACCTTTCACTCGCATGTGCCCATGACCTCGGATGCGTCACTCCCCCCTCTCTCTTTCTCACATTCCTTCGTCTAATCATCAATCTTATCCAACTATTCTTCTTCTGTAAACAAGTGTCACGAATGGGATTGAACTCGCGGCACTTCGTTTGTGTAAAATTTTCTTATATATACGCCACTAACTATTGTATCCTTCTCTTTTCTCTCACTCTACGCACACATGTGTGCGAGGAACTGTGGAGCGCTAGCTAGGCGCCAGCACTGTTTACACCGAGATTAAATCATATTTATCATCTTTAATTCCCTTCCATTCTTAAATACTACTGTGTCACATCCTTGTGATTGTCTGAATCCCACATATTGCATTTTCGCAAACATTTATGTTAGCCAGTAAGCAGGGTGACTTTCACGAGTCAGTGTTTTTTATACTAGCTACCTTTAATTTATTTTTTTCTAATGAATTATTGATCAAATTTTGCATTTGATTTAGGTTTCAGGATCAGAACTGACCTTTGCAGTGCATTAAGTGAAGAAGGATTATATATGGAACAAAGCGACCACACTCACGCATTGAACTTTTCCTTTTGAGCTTTGCATTTTCACTTTTCTTAGGCATCGATATTTTTAATATTGTCAATTGGGTTCATTATTATAAGCTTTATGCGTCAGAAGCAAAACAAAAACATACCATGCGGTACACTATAATAGTCTTCTGAATCCGATTCCACGCATTTATTACTCTGGTCATGTGAGAATGTACTTTCAATACTAACGTGGCAATAAGGATAACCACATAATAAATTTGTTGCAAAAAAATTCAGGCATGGAAATTTAACTACGTACATCAATAAAATTTCAACAATTTAATTTGCAACAGCGTAACGCTTTAAAAGCTTAAAGGTGTAATGGGTTAGTTGCAAAAATTGACATCCTTTCTCCGGTATTTTTTTTTAATACCAAAAATCCTTTCTCACGTAATTTCGTATGTTAAAAAAAGAACTTTGATTTTCCTTTTGAAGATAAATGATCTATTCATTGATATATTGCAAAGGAAAAAAGGTCAGAATAGGCAACACCAAAGTTACATCATCATAGTCCTATTCCCACAATGGAGTGGGAGCATTGGTGGCCACATGCGGGCCAAGAAAAAGGAAACATATCTTGCAACTAACTTTTTATCTTGAATCGATGATAGTTGATCCACGTTAAGCAAAAAGAAAGGCTAAGACCAGATACCTGGCTTCTATAGGATGAATCCCTCATAGAAAAAGCTCATGGACTTGTGTTTTTCAGTGGAATTTAATCATTATGTCTAAGATCTCTTCCATTTATTCTCTCCTCTAATAATACTTTCGTTTGAATGACTTTATCTCCTTCGATCACCAGATACTCCATTATTTAATTTTATGCTATTATCATGCGAAAAGAATAACACTAACTGCCAGAGGATATATCTGTGTGTGTGCGCGCGCGCGCTGCTTCAACTGATTAATCAGTATAGTGTATTAATTAAATTTGTAATGATTAATTCTTCTGACCATTTAATTCTTTTCAATAGAAGTATTCCTTACACACACACACACACACACACATATAACATCCAAGCTCTCTCTCACACACGAGATATCTCATTGAAATTTCCAAATTAAATGTTTATGTTAATCTTGTGGGAAGACATGGATACGGGAAATTCAGATTTTCTATCCCATCTTTGGAGTGGAATATATATTATCTAGTTTTGTTTTGCACGGTTTTATATTTGTAATTTAAATTAGTTTTAAAAATTGATAGTTAAACAGATTATTGTCTTCATCTTATATATTATTCCTTCTCAGCCAAAGAACACGATCAATTACTGGCCTGAGTCGATAGAGCTCCTAAGATATGCTTTTCCTCCTAGATATGCTAGCGGGGCATATTATAAGTCTAAACTTGTTGAAGTATTGATGTTTTTGACTTTGAAAGTAATTAGTTGTAAATTATTGTTGCCACCAAACGTGTCTTTTGGCATCATGATGAGACTTTAATTAATTAATTAGCTTTCTTCCTGTGTGATCGCTTACTATCATGAAACCACCAGAATCCTTCACATTTCAGCGCAACTTCCACGCAAGGAAGCCACGAAGGAAAGAATCATAATTACGTACACATTGATTAAACAAATCGGAGAAGATAGAATCCGAATCCTATGTACTGATTAAGGAAAAAAAAAATTGGTCTGGTTTCAGAAGATTATGTGTCTGACTGTGCGCGTTTACAATAAGAAACGATGTTATTAGCGTTTGTCTCTAATTGGTTTATCGAGCGGTCAAGGTATGTCAACTTACAGCAGTTGTGAAAACTATTGTATCTTTGGCTCTGATGTGATGATAATATACAGTACCCAATTTAGATGAATATGAGTAAATTAGATGAAAAATTAATTACGTGTGATATTTGGCTTTCATCGCTCTAGGTGTGATTATATAACTAGTAACAAATCTTGATGGATAATAGAAGAGAGACCCAAACGACACAGATGTTAGGTTTTTTGTTGACTTATCTGGATGGCAAATCCGAGACCCAATCCAGCTCGATAAAGTATTGGATGTGTTGTGTAGCAAATAAGAAAGCGACACAGACGCAAACACATGCTTCACTACCCTCAAGTCACAGATTTAAGTTATTACGGGTCTAGCACACGTCAATCCTCCACTAAGTATATATGATATAGTAAAATAATAGTAGTAATAGCGGGGATTTTTCCACAAATTAGTACGGCAGTAAAGAATTGATTGAGATTTGGTTTGGACACGATTAATTAAAAGTGGATTAGTTATACATCTCTCTCACGCTAGATACCATTCCTGAAGCCAAGACGAAGTGTGAGGAATATGGGCAGATGCTAAATCATGCATAAAGCACGAAACTTTTTGGAGGAAAATATAATAATATATATACACATAAGAGATAAAGGAAGCAGATGAGGGAAGGGGGTGGGGGCATGACTCAGCAGGCGACTATTGAAACGCACAACAAAAGAATTGCCCCCATACACTGATCGACACGATATATGCAACCTTTGAAATTGGAAGGCCCTCTACTCTCTGTCTCTTGGATCATATATTGTCCTTGTCCTTCTTTCAAAATGAATATGCCAACTCCCCACTCATGGGGCCCTCCACAAAACGGAACTTATCTGCACACAATTTGCTTTTCTGAATGTACGTTATTCTGGTGAGTCTTATCTGGCCTGGAGTTCCTAACATCGAGAGAGAATTTATTAACTACGACAAGAATCAAGCTTTTTAATGTTCGAGATTATATGGGAGGATTCAACAAGTTAAGCAGGAGAAGCGGGTGGAAAGAAGCGAAAAGAAGTCTGAAGTAATGTTTGGTTTTTCAGAGAAACCATGGGGTTTTGATTTGTTTGTTTTAACGTTCATACATTGAAGGCTGCCATAACTGAATCAGACCCGTTCTCTCAAACTTGACCATCTTCTCCTGCCTCTAAATATTAATTCTTTTAGTTCTTAGTATAAAAACTAATTTATTAATTTGTGTAAATTAAAAAAGTTAATTAAATTAGCAATCTATAATAAATAAGTGTTATATTTTTTAGAATACTCTTACTAATCATGTGTATTAGCTAAAACTACCACTTAATGAAATACTTACCATGTATATTATCTTAAAAATAAATAGATAAATATAAGAGACAAGGTGAATTGATGTTTTATACTCCGATCCTTAATATAAGACCTATTTAACTAATATAATTAGATCAAAGAAGTTAGGTAAGTTAGTTAATTATAAGATATATGACATGTTTTTCTAAAACACCATAATCATCTTTTTTAATATATATATCTCTCTTCTACTTGATTATGGTTGAAAAAGTATGTACAGAGATAATTTTAAAAAATTAATAAATATAAGAAATAGATATTATATTTAGTATCAAAATCAACTCAATAATTAAATTTTATATTAAGGATCGGAAGAGTATTTAAAATTAAATCCAATATGAAAGATAGTATTAAAATGATAATAAAGTCTACAATTTACATTCCCAGTCACAAGCGTGATCTCTTGGGAGGGATGGTACACTGGTTCAGCTTTAATGCATGCACTACATGTTCATGTGTCTGGCTTCTCCATGTTCATACACGCGTCGGGGTGTCGTACGGTCTGTCTTCTTGTCGTTTAGGGTAATAAAGTGTGTCCGGAGAGAGTTCACCGTGACAACTTGATGGGGGAAAAACATGAATTCCACATCGGCCGTCGCTGTCAGGGGGTCACCGCCCTTCCCTCTTCGGCTCAATAAAATCTGGTAACTATATTTTATGCGAGCTTTTTTTACTAATCATGTGGAATTGATTAGTCGTTAATTGTAACTTGATCCGCGTAGCAAATGATGGTTGCTGCTTGCTTTGACATTAAAAAGACAGCAACCACGTAAGTGAGGGGGTTAAAATTCCCATGCCAAGTGTCACAATGACACTGAGATTAATTCTAATTTTGAAGCAGCAAATCCCAGGGGCTACGTCCTTTTTACCTGCCTTATTCGGACCTCCGCCCACGGCTCTTGGTGCTCATGCCACCTTGCCACATACCCACACCACCATCTCTGTACCCGACATCATATGGAGTCCTATCGCCCTGTCCTAAAAATTTTGTGTCCATTTGCTCATGAAATGACCACCCATTAATTAATAGTCAACACTTATCATCTTTTTAGAGGGAAAAACAATAACAAAAAACTAAACCCTTTCTAATTAATACTACTTCTGATTCCAAATATAAAAATTAATTGACTAATTTAAATAAATTAAAAAAAAAGTTAAATTAGTTATTTGTAATAAATAAGTACTGTCTTTCTTAAAATATTATTATTAATCAAATTTATTGACTAAAAATATTATTATTAAAAGGACTATCTTAAAAAAATAAATAAATATAAAAGACGAAACGAACTGAGATCTTACATTTAAAATGAAAATAAAAATCAAACAAGGTCTTGTATTAAAAACCAGAGATAGTATACGATATGTATGTATGTCTGTATGACTATATCCTCTTTTGTGCGTGAGATTTGTCCCTGAAAGTAAATAGTAATTAGATTATGTGATAAGGAATTGTGGATTGACTAATCATACACTTGCGTGACTGTGGTTAATCTTTTTGCTACTCAACTTGGAATTATCATACATACCACCTACTATTTTATTAAAATCAGCGTGACGCTCTTGATATCCTATGAGAGTTACAAATGAATTACATGACTTGTCACTTACACCAAACTAATTTAAGCTATATATTTTGGTTTTCGATGGACTTACAACACATATTTATAATATGATGATTGTAATTATTAATCCTCTAATTACTTAATAAAGGGACCGGCACCTCTATCCTGTAATCAACGCCTGTAACCCCCTTTTGGGGGGGGGGGGGGAGAAAGAAAGCACGCAACAGTAATGTCTCTTCAGTCTCCTCTTTTGTGCGTGAGATCGATTTGAGCATTTCCCCTAAAGGCAAATAACACTTTGGACAGAGTTACCTTGCTCCCGTGGTTATTCATCTCACCACTCAATATAAGATTATACGTCTATATAATTTTTTTCTTAAATCAGCCTGACACTTGCATAGTCATGCATTGGTTACATTTGAAGACTTGTCATTTACACCAGATTAACTTATGGTCTATGGATGGACTCACCGCATGTTTGTATAATTGTGATTGGTACTCTAACCACTCTATGAAGGAACCATATATCTTATACTCTTTAATGTTATATACTACATCCGGTCCTATTTACAAGAGCTAATTAACTAATTTGAGGAGATTAAAAAAAGAAGTTAAGTTAGTTATTTGTAATAAATAGGTGTTGTCTTTCTTAAGATATCCTTACTAATCAAGTGTATTGGTTAGAACTGTTATTGTTAGAAGGACTATATTAGAAAAAAATACATAAATATAAGAGATAAAATAGATTTAGGTCTTATATTTATTACCAAAATAAAAGACAAACAAGATACTACCTCCGGTCCTAATTATAAGAGCCAGTTGACTAATTTGAGGAGATTAAGGAAGTAAGTTGAGTTAGTTATTTGTTCTAAATAGGTATTGTCTTTCCTAAAATATCCTTACTAATCAAGTGTATTAACTAAAACTATCATTGTTATAAGAGTTACTTTGGAAAAAAATATATAAATATGAGAGACAAAATAGATTGATGTCTTATATATTTAGGATCAAAATAAAAATCAAATAGAGTCTTATATGAAGAACCAGAGGTAGTAGTATATTAAAGAGCAGAGGTAGTAGTTGATTTTCTTTTTCACACCTATCACAGATTTTTGCTGGCATGTTATTTTTTCGTCACACATATATTAATAATCTTTTTAATGGAAGAGGAGTGAAAGGATTCTTGAAGAAGTAAATACCCATTGCCTGTGTGCTCGCTCCCACAATAAATTCATATATAGTGCCTCTGTCTTGCTAGATTAATCACTTGGTCACTCTAGTGGGTGGGAATCTGGGAAGGCTTCCATATGTGTGCGAGCGACACACCCGTATCTGCTCACCCACCCACCCAAAAAAGAAAGGGAAACAACACACGGACACTCGATTCTAATTTGAAATGCAGAGAACTGTGAAAGTATTTGACAAAATAAATAAGTGATTACAAATAAAGTACAATTAATTTCCTACATTTGCATATAGGAATTTGATATAATACTGATAGGTGAAGTGGGCTAGCTGGTGGCGATTCCAACCCGACCTATCACATGCCCAGCTTCTATTTACCTCGTTCGGATTAAGTAAATCAAACATCGACCGTGTAAGAATGAAGCAAGTCTTTTTTTTTTTTTTTTGCCAACGAAGTAAATCAAATGCACAATTACGTTTTGGAGGCCGGGGTAAAACTCTAATATAACTCTTCTCTTGTAGTTATTATTTTTTCCAAACTAATTTAATCTAATTTATATATTCATATATATATACTCCTCCGATCCTAATTATAAGACCCAATTGACTTATTTGAGGAGATTAAGGAAGTAAGTTAAGTTGGTTATTTATAATAAATAAGTGTTGTTATTCCTAAAATATCCTTGCTAATTAAGTATATTGGCTAAAACTATCATTATTATAAGAATTATCTTGGAAAAAAATGCATAAATATAAAAGAGAAAATGGATTGGGTCTTATAATTAGGACCAAATAAAAAGTCAAATTGGATCTTATAATAAGGACCGGAGGAGTATAAGCCAACGTTTTGCATGCATGAGAATTTTAAGAAAACAAGGTCACATCGGTTAAAACTAAGTAAGTTATTTAACTTTTTAAATTTATGTCGGTGTTGTTTTTTCCCCAATTGTCTGAATTTCTCCTTTTTGACAAAACTGAGTATAGAACATCATATATGTTCTTCTTGAATTAAGTTTATGGTCCTCAGACAAGAGGAATGACACTGAACAAATTTGTGATGAAAAAGAGGCGTGATTGCAACGCCAAATCGATCGAATAGCATGTAGAAACTTTTTCTATTTTTTAAAGTTGACTTCTGTGCGTGAATTGGATCACATACAAAAAGCTATCATTTAATTAATCCAATTAAGACAAAAAAATGTCAGATTTAAGGACAAAAATTAATTCCTATGCAGTTTCGAAGTTAAAAAAATGCTAGATGCGTGTGATCTAACCTTTAATTTAAGGGGCATATGATGTTTTTCTTAGCAAAAAAAAAAGTAACAATATAATTTGATTCATTAAACAAACCAACAATTACAGAATCTCATGCATCATATTGCTGCGAATGAATGAAACATTACATGCGGCTTCTAATATAAAAACTACTATATCCTCTTTTTGATATAAAAGCTAGTTGATTAATTTGAATATATTAGAAAAACTAGTTAAATTAGTTATTTGTAATAAATAGGTATTGTTTTTCCTAACATATCTTTGTTAATCAAGTGTATTGACTAAAATTATCATTATCACAAGGACTACTTTGAAAAACATGAATAAATATGAGAGACAAAGTATACTGAAGTCTTATATTTAAGACCAGAATAAAAATCAAACGAGGTATTATATTAAAAACCGGAGGTAGTATTTAGCTAATTTAAGCATGTTAAGTTTGTTTTTTTTATAACATATATGAGTTAATTTTTCTAAAATACTTTTTTTTATCATGACTATCTTAAATAACAATTTCTTGACATTTATAATTAATAAATATATTTTAGAGAATAAATTATAAATACGAAGGACAAATGAATTGACGTATTATATTTAGAATCAAATATAATCTCTAACTAGTTTTTATTTTTTATTTTTGAGCAAATAACTAGTTTTTATATTAAGAACAGTAGCTAATACAATGTTAAGGATTTATAAATAATTAATGTCACATTTTATAAGTTTTAAATAAAAAATATAAAAGAACTCAAATTATTTATAATTTACGGAAACTTAATTTGTTATATTTTTTATATTTGATTTATAAATAAACCCGAAAACGCCGCCCAAGCAAACAGGCGGAGGGTTGAAGAAAAACCAACAGAGATAAAACAGAAAACCCCAACCCCCCACAAACCCGCCTGCCTTATTTTCTCCACTCTGCCATAGCTTTCCTTGCTAGCTGGCGCCTAGCTTCCTCTTCCTCGCTCCCATTCGATTCCCAACAAACAAATTCACCCACACCCTCCTCCCTTCCTTCCCCTCTCTCTCCTCCCTCAGTTCCTTTCTTCAATCTCTCTTCCCTCAACATCGCACCCCCAATACGATGGGCACCTCCATCCTCGACGCTTTGAATGTCCGCGTCGAAGGCTCCGGCGACAGGGTCCTCGTCCTTGCCCATGGCTTTGGCACCGATCAATCCGCCTGGCAGCGAATCCTTCCTTACTTCACTCGCCACTACACTGTCATTCTCTACGACCTCGTCTGCGCCGGCAGTGTTAACCCCGACCACTTCAATTTCCGCCGCTACACCACCCTCGACGCCTACGTCGACGACCTCCTGGACATTCTCGACGCTCTTCGCGTCACTCACTGCGCTTACGTCGGTCACTCCATCTCCGCCATGATCGGAATGCTCGCCGCCATTCGCCGTCCCGAACTCTTCACCAAACTCATCCTCATCGGCGCTTCTCCCAGGTGACGATCCATACCACCATCCTTTGGTTCCCCTGCCTTCAATTCCTTTTTTCACCTTTAATTTGCGCCCTCCTTTTCAGATTCCTAAACGACAGCGATTACCACGGAGGATTCGAGGAAGCAGAAATCCAAGAAGTGTTCGCTGCAATGAAGGATAACTACGAAGCGTGGGCAAGCGGTTTCGCGCCTCTGGCGGTCGGAGCGGACGTACCGGCGGCAGTCCGAGAATTCACGAGGACCTTGTTCAACATGAGGCCCGACATATCGCTGTTTGTGTCTCAGACGGTTTTTAACAGCGATCTGAGAGGGATTTTAGGTTTAGTGAAGGTGCCGTGTTGTATTATGCAGACGGCCAGGGATGTTTCAGTGCCGGCGTCGGTGGCGACTTACATGAGGGAACACTTGGGCGGCCGGACCACGGTGCAGTGGTTAGACACGGAGGGTCATCTGCCTCATTTGAGTGCTCCTGCCTACTTGGCTCGTCAGCTCGAAATAGCCCTCGCACAGTAGCGCGTGCCCCTCGCAGGCGCGTAGCTTTTATCAGTAACGTTCGCCGATAGGTAGATCCCGCAAGTGTAGGCTGTAGAAGGTGGAGGTGCAAGCAAAAGAACCATTCCTTCTCTTAATTACTCTATTGTTTATTTATCCGAAGAAAACAGGTTCAACTTCAAGTCGTCAACTTCAATCCAAGCAGAAGGGTACTGTAGAGAACTGTAGTCTGTATTGGATGCCCCAGAGCTGGACGCGTGGCGAGTGAGGTGTGGACTACGTTGGGCTGGGATGGTTCATGGGTGTACTTATGACGTTGGAAGGGATAAGAATAGGCACGAGTTCGTCATTTGATGCTTGCGGCGGGCGCCATTTGTATTTTACAGTAAGTATTCATAATTAAGATTTCAATATATGCTTTCCATTTTTACTTTTATATTCCATTCCATGAACCATGATAGGAGCATCTTCAGTCTTTGGATATCTCCAAGTGGATAATGAATAGGTTAAACAAGATTGGCAACCCGTAAATTGATCAAAATTTAAGAATTAAATGGCTGGGGAAGAACATCAAGCGCGTATTGATAGGGCAGCAGTCTTATATATTTTACACTTCCTTCATCACTACATATAAATCCTAATTCTCACCTTTTTTTAATCCTTAACTGTAAGTTTTATTTTTCCCAGGTATAAATTTCTAAGTATAATTAACATATATTTTCAAAAATACTCTTGGTAAAAACTAAAAAATATAAATTTCCTATTCACTTTTGAATTTTTACAAGTAGATTACTTTGTGACATGATTAAGTAGAGGACAGAAATGAGAAGGAAAAGCTAATATTTACATCATATTATTTTCCGTACTTAATAATAGTTGAGAATTGAATTTTGTTCTAAATATAAGATATTAATATACTTTGCTCCCTCTATTTGTAATTTATTTTTTAAAATATTTATATTAGTTGCATATATAAAATTTTTTTAAAAAAATAACTTATATTTATTATAGACAACTAGTCGGCAACTCATAATAGCCAAAACATAAAACTAGCTGGGATCCAAAAGACAAGAGACCCGTCTTTGGATGGGGGCATGGGGCCGGGCCTTATCCCATGGCTCGATATCTTGCTCTCAACTCTGGGCGAAGTTTTTATTGAAAAAAGATCATGAGAAGAAAATGTGTACATAATGGGTAAACGACACTGTGATGATTTGTAAAAATATAAAAATGCAAACCTTTTTTATTGTAGGATCTTAAAATTGATTTAGATATTATATTACTCCTACGTGTCTTAGATATGTGAGTTTTTCAATCAAATATTGGGAATGAAGGAAAGTAGCTAAACTACCAAGTATATCTTTATTAAAGTTAATTGCAAAAGTGAGCTAATAGGTAGACTTTATTTACTCACCCACTTTTAAGTTAATTAAATAATAGAATATTCTATGAGTACAAAAATTATGAGTGTGTTTTGAATGACTTATAAATAGGGCTGGTAATATGGGCCAACCCGCGGGTTGCGGGTAGGCTCGTGACGAGTTAAACTCATATGGGCTAGGCTAAAGCAACCCATTTGAAGGCGGGTTGGCTACGCCAAGGTGGGTTGGTGGGCTGGCCTGCCAACACTTTTTTTGTGTGAATTTTTTTAACTTGTTAATATTTTTTTCTTATATAATATCCAAAAAAAATAAAAGTTTTGTTTTTTCTTGAAATATTTGATTAAAAGCACCAAATAAATTATATAGGTATTTTTTTATTTTTTAGATAGGATATAATATATAATAATATAATTATAATAATTAAAAAATTTTAAAAAAAATAAAAAAAAAATGTGGGTTAGCTCGTGGGTTGGCGGGCTAACCCACGGCGAGTTGCGGGCCTGGCGGGACTGGTTCAAAAGGCTCGTTTACTGGCGGGTTGGTGGGTTAGACCCACGGGTTCAACCCATATTACCAGCTCTACTTATAAACAGTTTTCTAATTATGATTTACGGAATAAAGAATAAGTATGTGAGTGTGTGTAAGGAGTTTTGTCCCGATCTACATGAAGTGTGTTTATTACGTATTTTTAATTATGATTTCAAACAATCCCTTTGTTTATTGCTTATATTTTTTACGGCTATTTCTTCAATCAAAACCTTAATAGTTGACTTTTTTATCATTTTATCATTTACTTAAATATTATTGGCTATAATTAAATATATCACAAAAATTTAAATATTGAGCTCTGATCAGAAAATTGATTGTAAGCATGCGAACCTAAGTTTTACTTATGTAGCAATGGCTAATACAATAGCATTGCACGCTGAAATCCCATGTCCAGGATAAAGGACAAGGTGGAAGGGAGTCTTGTATCTGGGATTGCAGGGAGTACTGCACAAACACTACCTCTAGTTTAAAATAAATTTAAGATTCACTTTGTAGTGTATTATAATTAAAATAAAAAAAAGATGAATTATATATATTTTTTGCCAGCGAGGAATTATCTATATTATTCAATTATTTTACCCCTTTTCAATAGATAAATGCGTGTAAAATGAGTTGGAATGTCTAGAAATACTTCCTATTTTGCTTCTTGGTTTCAACATAGGGGGTAAAGTAAAACAGAAAAGAGCAGGGCAGATTTTCAACATTTAGGGGCCTATTTTCAAATTAGTTTACCTAATGCAGCGGTATTTCAAAATTGAACTAAAATGCTACATTTTTATTTACAGTCCGATTCCTTGAATGTCCCTGCATCGAATTCAAGCAGCATAGTTAATAAATCAGTGCGCATCTTACTTTAGTCGCATGCATGAACTATAAAGTTGTCCAGTTTATTTACCACAAGGAAACGGTGGAATTCTCGAACGAGAGTTAGTGCTGTTGGATCGTAGGGGCATTGGTTGATATGCTTTGTTGTACTTGACAGATCTGTTGTAGCTGTATATTGTTTGTTGGTTGTTTCCATTAATAAAATGCATTAGTTGTTAAAAAATCATATTGTAAAAATAAAATAAGATTACAGTTATATAAACGTATAGCATGTGTTCAAAATATTTTGGGAAGATCATTATGTAAGTATTAAAAAAATATAATTATAATAAAAAATTCCATAACAAGTGAATCATAAGTTTTAATGTAAGAGATAACAGCAAAGTTCATGCCACTTACTTGTTATGAGAAATTTTTTGTGGTTATATATATATGTATATATTAATCTCAGTGATTTTTCCAAATATTTTACCTACTGATCAGTAAATGTTAAAGCATATAATTGAATAGTTGAAAATTATGTACTTTCAAAATCTACAATACTTCCTTTACCAAAAAAAAACATCCACAGTACTCAGTTAAGTTATCAGCAATTTTTTAAAATAAAAAGATGTGTTTAAGCAAAGTGAAAAAAGTATATCACAGTGACATGATCATGCATGAGATTGATTTCCCCCCCCCAAAAAAAAATCATATATCATATATCTCCGTCTTAAAGTTGTATTTTAGTTTAAAAAATTGCTTCTCATTTTCAAGTTTAGAGTCAGTTAGAAAGTTAATTTTAATAACAAATGTAAGAATCAAATGTTATGATATGCATGAATATTTTAAGGAGATCATGTCACTTTTATTAATATAATTAAATAATTTTTTAGTTTATTTAATCTATTTAAATTAATTAAGGTTTACATAATCAGAAAAGTAAAATACAGGGTGCTTTATTGGCAGGGCTCAGCGACCTGGTTCTCTTGCTGTTTATTTTCAAGCTCTTTATTGTCACATAAAAAAGAGCGAACTTTTAACTATTACTATTTTTTTAAAGAAAAAATAACAGAAAAAGAAGTTGAAAATTATAAATTTTAAATCAAGTTTGGTAACACAACTTTATTTGGTATTAACAAGTCTGAATTTACAGATGACAATAAATTTTTGTCGATATTTCTTATTTAGCATTTATAAAATTTCAGTTTCTTTTTTTTTTTTTATTGTCTCTTTTTTAAATTAACTTTTAACTAAAAAAATAATGCGAGGCCATTAAAGTTAAATTTGGACGGTTGGCATATCAGCTAATCATCATCTTCTCAAAAACAAGTACGGGGTATTTATTCTTGAGATGAACATCGAATGAGGTCCCCTCCCTCAACAACTTTTTATTTATGCTCGTTCAACTATAGAATCAAATGTTTAGGTGCAGGTCGAACAGAATTAGAGGTTATTCCGAGTGAAGACTTAAGGTTATGTTTGGATGGAGGAAAAATGGGGGAAAAAATTAGAAAGAATGGAGGAAAGAAATATTAACAAGAAAAACTTTTCAAAAACAGCAAAAAAAAAATACTCCTCCGATCCTTATTATAAGACCCAATTTGACTTTTTATTTGGTCCTAATTATAAGACCCAATCCATTTTATCTCTTATATTTATGCATTTTTTTCAAAAATAATCCTTCTAATAATGATAGTTTTAGCCAATATACTTAATTAGCAAGGATATTTTAGGAATAACAACACTTATTTATTATAAATAATCAACTTAACTTACTTCCTTAATCTCCTCAAATAAGTCAATTGGGTCTTATAATTAGGACCGGAGGAGTACTATTTTAGGAGGTTTTCCTTCATGCCTCTCTAATTTTAATTCTATCCAAACAAATAGTTAGGCTCAACTGGTTGCATGAAACAAGCACAACTGGAGATATTGATTCTGGTATGGCTGTCTGACTACGGTTGCTTATAGGATTTGTGTCATGTTGGACAACGATGATTTCTGCTAGTTAAAACTTGAAGGAACTGATAGAATAAGATCTAGCGGAAACAATTAGTTTCTCACGATGACAAATCAAAATTCAAATCTTTGTTAGGAAAAATGTTTATATTTAGGTTGCGTTTGGTAGGAAGCATTGAAAATGAGGGATTAGAATTGGGATTACAAGTGAGAAAATCTATCAAGAGAGTGTTTAGTATAAAAGATTGTTTGATATATGGGATTAGCCAAAGCCATATATGTGGGATTGGAGAATACCATGGGGGGAAGTGGTATTCCCCAATCCTACCTTTATGGGTTTGCCTAATCCCATATAACAAATAATTACTCATGCTAAGTATTATTTTAATGATTTTTTTCAATTACAATTTCAATCCCAATCTCTCATTTTCAATGCTTCCTACCAAACGGGACCTTAGTGTCATGATTGTTTTCAATAAGACAATACTGTGCCAGGGAAAAAAAAAAAAACTCGAAGGAATTAAAGCATTACGACATCTTCGTGCTTATCACACTCCAACGATGCGGCCACCCACCATGATTCTCTTCGTCCCCTGCTTTTCTTTATTCTTCGAAAATAAACTATAGTTACAGCATTGGATGTGGCACTTTCTTGATTGGCGAGAGCGGCAATTAGCTGTTAGAGACTAAGTTAATTCCCTTTTTGTTTTCTCAGAGGTGGGTATCGGATGCCCACTTCTCCTCCTTGTCGGGCATCTCCGAATATATGCTTTCATTTTCTTCATTATTATCCTCTCCTCCAAAATTACTTTCTCTCCGTTTTTTGTGGAAAAAAACAATCTCTTGTTTTAAGGTTTTTACCGTTGTACGCAAATTAAGAAACATAATTTAATATGCTAATTCCTTCTAACTTTCCTGGCACACCTTTAGTGTATTTTAATAATCAATATTGCGTTCTTCTGCTTTTAAAATTTGTGAAATTAAGGGTATAATTGGGAATTGAGATGGAGGTTATCCATGATCCAGTTTTCCTTTGAAGATATGGGCGAAAGAGCCACCATGCCAAGCAGCGTCCTCGTCAAGCGGACTAGGCCCAGGTTACTTCTGCGGAATGGTTCATGAGAAAGCCCACTAAGATATTGGGCCTCGATCTCGTCCTTTGTTATAGCCAATGTTTTTCGTGGTTATAATTTATCCATGTTGTTCCAATACCCAACAAAAAAAAAATGCTATGTTGTTTCTGTATTCAACACAATATCATCTGAAATATACACAGAATCTGAATTACTCCTCCGGTCCTAATTATAAGACCCAATTGACTTATTTGAGGAGATTAAGGAAGTAAGTTAAGTTGGTTATTTATAATAAATAAGTGTTGTTATTCCTAAAATATCCTTGCTAATTAAGTATATTGGCTAAAACTATCATTATTAGAAGGATTATCTTGGAAAAAAATGCATAAATATAAGAGAGAAAATGGATTGGGTCTTATAATTAGGACCAAATAAAAAGTCAAATTGGGTCTTATAATAAAGACCGGAGGAGTATTTGTTTTGCGGGTATAATTTTGATGGGATGAATGAGCTTAATGGTTCATGAGTAATCATTTTAAGATATTTTTTTGCACGTGCAGTAAATAGGTGGATATTTGCAAGTGTTTTGCACATGGTTAACATGGAAGAATGTGGAAGCAGTGAAGAAGGGTGGTTCATTATTGGTCATCCGTGATCAATTGCGAAGTAATCATGATCAATCACTATATGTGTGTGGAAACAAAACAAAACCAAACAATGGCGTATAATGTTAGCAACTAAAACAAAGAAGATAAATAGCCGCAGGTTGTACCTGGGAGTGGGGGCTTTCACAAAGTCACGTTTAATTTGTGATGAAATATTTGGGTTCGCTTGTTTTGCTTACTGTGTAGGTTTCATACTGAAACGGCGAATACGTTCGTGCTTCGTCTTCCTCACTGTTTCAATTAATTCCTCTTGTGTGATGCAACCAACCCAACTAATTCACTCCCTATTCTTTTCAAATTGGCTCTCAGGTTGGATGTGGGGATTAAATCATTGCATGCCTTATTTAATTTATTTGGTTGATTAGGTAAGTTGCCTTTGTACGATGTGTTTAATATGACCTCAACACCACAAAAAAAAAAAAAAGGAACCCACTATTGTTCTTTGTCCTTTGTGTCTTATTGTGTGTAATGAAGCTTCTTGGCAAGTCGGATGGGACTTGGGAGGATTGCTTCCTCTCCGTGCAAGTAAACTAAATTAGTATAAAATTCATGGCGCTTTGTCTTCTCCTCTTTTAGACGCCCATTGGTGGAAGAATTAATTTATTACGCAAAATCAAATTCTACTTTGGTCATCTTCAATCATGTATATTAAAATCTGGTTCTGCATAAATAATGACTTCTCCTGAAAGATAAAACTTAACCAAAATATCTCTGAAGATAGAAAAAAGAATCATAATCAAAGATTGAAGAAACTTTAACATGAGGCAGTTGAATGGAGTGAGCGGTCATTTTGTCAATTCCATCCTAGTCAACGTGTCCCTGTCGGACCTAACTCGGCTGGATATCTATGATAGGACCGAATTAACAAAAGGAAGAATCGTTTCGTAATTTTTTACTGAGTCATGAGTATGGATAAATCGCTAGATGATCAAAACAATTAGCATATCAATGTTAATTTGTTTGGCAACAAAAACGATCGCAATTTTGTTTTTGGAGAGACACGGACAAACAAGCCAGAGCCGATGACAAGTATAAGATAGAGATTAACATTCTGTTAAGTTAAGTTGTATAGTTTGTTATTAGTTGTATAGTTTGTTATTCAGTTACATCCGAACTATTTGTATATATACCATTATATGTCATTAATGAAAGGCAAGTCGTTTTCCTTCCACTTTTCCTTTTTCTCTCTCCAAGTCACATGGTATCCAGAGCCACCCCACTCTCTCTCTGATTTTTTTTCTTTCCACCGTCTATCTTTGACTTTTCTTCCCTTCTTTTCTTGTCTTTTTCTTCCACCTTCCTTTCCTCTTTCTTCCGAATCCTATCCTATCGTTTTCATGGCCCTGTCTTCTGAATCTTCTTCCCTGGTTATTGACCCAAACAGCCCGTACTACATACATCCCAGTGAGAATCCGGCTTTGGTGCTTGTTGCTCCACCGCTAGATGGATCAAATTATCACAGCTGGGCAAGATCGATGAAAATGGCGTTACTTTCAAAGAATAAACTGAAATTCATAGATGGCTCCATCTCTCCTCCATCGGCCAAAGATTCACTATATCCAGCTTGGGAGCGTTGTAATAATCTTGTTCAAGGATGGATTGTCAAATCCTTGTCACCAACCATAGCCCGGAGCATCTTATGGTTTGATAGAGCTTCTGAAATTTGGAGCGATTTGAAATCGCGTTACGCTCAATCGGATCTTTTTCGAGTTGCTGATTTACAGGAAGAAATCTATTCATTGAAACAGGGCAATATGAGCGTCAGTGAGTATTATACTCGTCTTAAAATTCTATGGGATGAACTGTTCAACATCCGTCCGCTCAAGGCCTGTAATTGCGGTTCTACCGAAAGTGCTCTCAAGCATCGTGAAGAGGATCAGGTTATTCGTTTTTTAAAAGGCTTGAATGAGCAATTCTCTTCCGTCAAGTCACAGATAATGCTCATTGATCCTCTCCCTTCTCTCAATCGTGTGTTTTCCCTTGTCCTTCAACAAGAACGAGAGCTTCACATAGTTCATGACTCCAAGATTCTGTTGGCAAAGGCTCCTCGTCCTGCCTCCTCTGGTTCTAAACAAGCTACCAATAAACTATGTACCTATTGTGGTAAGCCGCGACACACTGAAGATACTTGCTACCGCAAACATGGATTTCCTCCCGGCTTCAAGTTTCGTTCAACTGGTTCTTCTTCCACGGTGCATCAATTAAGTACTCATGGTTCTGCCTCTGCTCAAGAAATCTCTACTGCTGTGTCTCTTCCTCCAAATTCTTCAACAGCTACTGTTCTTCCACAATTATCTGCTGCTCAGTACCAGCGTCTGCTTACTCTCCTCAATCCTCCTCAAGCCTCTACTTCCTCCATTAATCATTTTTCTGCTTCCGCTTCATCCCCTGTCTCAGGTAAAATTCTTTCTGCCTCCTCTAAAAATTTGTCTGCCTGGATCATTGATTCTGGTGCAACTGATCATGTCTGCTGTTCTCTGGAATTATTTTCTTCTTATCAGTCCATTTCTCCAATTTCTGTTAGTTTGCCTACTGGTTCCCACTCAATTGCTTCGTTCTCAGGGACAGTCATTCTTTCCTCCACCTTAATCTTGACTAACGTTTTGTATCTTCCTGATTTCACATTCAATATTATCTCTGTTTCCCAAATTACTCTATCTCTACATTGTTTTCTAACCTTCTATTCCCATTCTTGTCAGATACACTTACTCCAACCTTTGCAGATGATTGGTTCAGCTAAAGTTTTCGAAGGGCTATACATTTTAAATGCAGATATGTTACCATCAACCCATAAATCTCATATCAATATATCATCCACAGCTTCTGATTCAAACTTCCCCCTTTGGCATTTACGGTTGGGTCATCTCTCCAATTCCACCTTTTCAACTTTGAATAAACATTTTTCTAGTTTCAATTGTAATCCTCATTCGATTACATGTGATACTTGTCATTTTGCCAAACAAAAAAGGCTCTCATTTCCTGTAAGCAATACTTCCAGTAATAAAATTTTTGAGTTGATACATGTTGATATCTGGGGTCCTTTCTCCATTCCCTCTGTTCAAGGACATAAATATTTTTTAACCATTGTAGATGATTACTCCCGCTATACTTGGTTGTTTCTAATGCAAAGTAAAGCAGATACCAGAACTAAACTCAAGAATTTTTTAGCTTTGATTGAAAACCAATTTTCTACTTCTGTCAAGACTTTAAGGACTGACAATGGACTTGAGTTTTCCATGCCTGATTTTTATGCTTCAAAAGGAATCATTCATCAAAAATCTTGTGTAGCAACTCCCCAACAAAATGGTATTGTTGAGCGTAAACATCAGCACATTTTGAATGTTTCTAGAGCACTTCTATTTCAATCAAATTTACCTATTGCTTATTGGTCTTTTGTTGTTTTACATGCTGTTTTTATTATTAATCGACTCCCATCTCCCATCATTAAGAATTTTACACCTTTTGAAAAATTATACAATACTAAGCCTTCTTATTGTGATTTCAAAGTTTTTGGTTCCCTTTGTTTTGCATCTACTTTACAACATGACAGGTCCAAATTTGATCCTAGAGCTAAAAAGTGTGTTTTCCTTGGATATCCTTCTGGTTCTAAAGCCTATATTGTCTTAGATCTCCACACAAATCAGATTTTTCTATCTCGAGATGTTATATTTTATGAATTTGAATTTCCTTTTAAAACCAATTTACTCCCTTCCATCACCACAAATACAGAACCCACTATTCAGTCTTTTCCTTCATTTCTAGATGATATTCCCTTCTCCACTGCTCATGAACCTTCCACTATCTCTGAACCCATCATTGGTTCTGAACCAAACATTGTTTCAGAAGTTCCCACATCAGACCCAGAACCTTCTCCTCTTGTTATTACTTCTACATCTCCCACTAGCTCTCCCCTTTCACATACCAACCCTGTTTCACCAGATCACAACCTTCGTCGTTCCACCAGATCACACAAGCCTCCTTCATATCTGCAAGAATATCATTGTGCCCTTATTTCTACTACTAACCAATCATCCAGCAAAGGAGCTCCTAGGTATCCTCTTTCATCTGTTCTATCTTATTCATCTCTTTCCTCTAGTTATAAAAACTTTGTCCTGAATATTACTTCTGTCCCTGATCCTAAAACATACAAGCAAGCTGTTACACATTCACACTGGAGGGATGCTATGAATGCAGAAATCCATGCACTTGAGCAGAATCAGACCTGGGTACTCACTACATTACCACCTGGTAAGAGAACTGTTGGCTGTAAATGGGTGTATAAGACCAAGTTTAAGGCAAATGGAGAAATAGAAAGATATAAAGCCCGTCTAGTAGCAAAGGGCTACACCCAAACAGAAGGGGTTGATTACTTTGATACTTTTAGTCCTGTTGCTAAGATGACTACGCTGCGTTTATTGCTATCTATAGCTGCTGCCAAAAATTGGTTTTTACATCAACTTGATATAAATAATGCTTTTCTGCATGGTGATTTACATGAAGAAGTGTATATGGAACTACCTAAGGGTTTTACACCTTCTAAGCCCAACATGGTCTATAAATTGCAAAAGTCCCTCTATGGACTTAAGCAAGCAAGTCGTCAATGGTACTCTAAGCTATCTGCTGCCTTGATTTCCTATGGTTTTTCACAGTCCCCTTCTGATCATTCTTTATTTTACAAAGCATCTTCTAATTCCTTTACTGTGATCCTTGTCTATGTTGATGATGTGATCCTTGCTGGAAATTGTATGACTGAGATTAATTCTGTCAAAAAGAAGCTAGATGATGCTTTTACAATAAAAGACCTTGGTATACTTCGATACTTCCTTGGTTTAGAGTTAGCTCGCTCTAGAGAAGGAATTTTTCTTTCCCAAAGGAAGTTTGCTCTTGAGTTGCTTGAAGATACTGGCTATTTGGCTTGTAAACCTGCATCCTCCCCAATGGATCCTCATTTGAAACTTTCAAAAACTAAAGGGCAGCCTCTAGATAATCCTCAGGCTTACAGAAAACTCATTGGTAGATTACAATACTTGACCACCACACGGCCTGATTTAAGTTTTGCAACCCAGCAACTTAGTCAATTTATGGCTAGTCCTATTGCTGAGGACCTTTTTCATCTATGCCAATAACTATAACTCACTGCCACGAACTCTAAAATTATCAGTACTCCTCTGATGCATGATACTGGTCTTTTTAATTAATATTTTTCATCCATCTAACATAGTTAAACCAAATTCGTAATATGCATTGGAGGAGCACAAATTAAATTAAATGTGCGTGCGTGCGGTAATACACACTTGACAATTGAAATCATGAGATTCTTGTTGATTTGATTCTCAGTATCTTCATTTAGAGCCATTGAACGAGGACAATACGCAAAGTGAAAACGCAAGAAAGTTCGGACTCAATTCAATCGATAAACACCGGATGAGCACGCACAGAATGGGTCTCCTTACAATGAAAAAAAAAAAACCGACACTTTTAATTTTAAATATAAGACTCAAATAAAGGTTGATTTTAATCTTAAATACAAAATCTCGGCATACTTTATCTCATAAATTTATAATTTTTTGTTTATAGTATCTATAGGACTCTCAATCAAGGAATGTTTTCAATTTCCAATGCATATGATTAAGGAGAGTAATTTAGAAAAACCAAAACGCATTCATTATAAATAACTAGTTTATCTATTTTTTTTTAATATCCGTAAATTAATTGCCTATCCCTTATATTTTAGCAGAAAGATTTTTCTTCTTCTTCTTTCTTTGATTTTTTTTCCTTCCAATTTTCTTCGCGTGCTGCACTGGTCTTGGAAAAGAAAATGGAATAGTGGGCATTATTCCATGGGTAGATATTGAAAGAATCAATTAAAAAATGAATAATCATATATTTAAAATGACAATTGCATTTTAAAAAAATGGAAGATGTCAAAGTCTAAAAGATTTTGAAAAAATGCATAGAACTAGGATCCACCTCTGTATCCCAAAAAAAAAAAGGATCCACTCGGCTTGACAAGGTCAGGTGAACCCATCACATTATACACCAAGTGACTGTAATTAACGACCAGGTCAAGTCACAATCCAACAAAACATTTAACCAACCGGAAACTTAACTGACGTCATACCAAAATAAAAGCACAGCCCTCAGTGCATGAGATGTGGCTAAGGGAGGAATTAGCTTTAATAATCTTCATTTTGATAAGTATCCTAAACTTATTAGATCTGTATCATTTATATTTAATTTGAATGGTTTATATTTAAAATTTTTAATTAATTATTTTCAAATAGAAAAATTATTTTTTTGAAAGAATAATAGTTAAAAAATTATCTTCATTTTAAATTCTATTCATATTAAAATAATTATTTTGAATAAATAAAAATAAAAAAAATAAATTTTAACCATATAAATGATATATAAATGATTCAGATTTGATGAGTTTAGAACACTCATCAAAATGATAAGCACTGAAACTGGTTCTATCCAAATGGATCCGGTGACGGTGAAAATTATTTTCTCTATGCAGAAAAAAGTGGGTTTGCCTTCCGTGATTCTAGTTTTTTCTTATGACGGTGCTCTGTTTTAAGTGATTTTGAGAACTTGGTTTTTAATATTTGTGAGTTTTAAGAATTGGTATGACTGTGAGTTTTCACATCGCAACACACGCAAGCCCCTTTTCAGGCCACGCGCCCGTCTGCACCAAGTCACCTGCTTGAATGGACAAAGGGAGGTAGCCCGTGCATGGAGTTGAATCTAACAAAAATACTAATGCGTCGTATGAATCAAGATTTGAATTTTTACTAAGAGAGATGTTCTAATACTCCTCTGATCTTTAATACTCCTCCGATCCTAATTATAAGACCCAATTGACTTATTTGAGAAAATTAAGGAAGTAAGTTAAGTTAGTTATTTATAATAAATAAGTATTGTTATTCCTAAAATATCCTTGCTAATTAAGTATATTGGCTAAAACTATCATTATTAGAAGGATTATCTTGGAAAAAATGCATAAATATAAGAGACAAAATGGATTGGGTCTTATAATTAGGACCAAATAAAAAGTCAAATTGGGTCTTATAATAAGGACCGGAGGAGTATAAGACATATTTAACTAATTTGATTAGATTAAAGAAGTAAGGTAAGTTAGTTAATTATAAGAAATGTGACACGTTTTTCCTAAAATACCATAATTATCTTTCTTAATACCCATATTCCTCTTGTACTTGATTATGGTTGAGGGAGTATCCATATGGGTAATTTAGAAAAAATTGAAAAATATGATAAATGGGTCTTATATCTAGGACCAAAACTAACTCAACAATTAGGTCCTATATTAAGGACTGGAGGAGTAATATTTTGAATAGAATTATTTCTAATAAGAAGATACCTATACCTATTAAAAAAAATAGAAGGTAGCGCCATCTATATCAAGTAACCTAGGGCTTGTTTGGATTGACTTATAAGTAGCTTTTCAAACGTGATTTACGGAATACGAGGTAAGTATGTGAGGAGAGTTTTGTCTCGGCTTACGTGAACTTGCTTAAAAGCCTATTTTGAACGGAGCTCCAAACAAGCCCCTACTCTTTGAATGGACGGGGAAGGCAACCACTATGACGAAAAAGTAAAAATAAAGGAAAGCAATCATTTAGTGGTTGTTGCATGGAAGTTTTATAGCAGTTTTGTCCTGAATATAAAATCTAATTAATTAAGGAGCATGAGTAATATTGTTGAGTTTTGATTGTGTGGTTGGTGTGCGCGGTTGCCCCTATATACTTAATTTTTTTTTATATAATATAATTGATCATTATTTTATAAACAAAAGTAGCCACTTATGTCTAAAAAAAGGAAAAAAGAGAAAGGAAGCCACTTACGCCGTTTGGTTTGCAATAAGTTATAAAAATACAAGACTTCCTCTTACCTTAATGTATTTTTAATGAATTTCTTAGCAAGAGTTGATGAGAATTCACTCACGTCAAAGGTTCTTTCGTCCTACACATTCATGTCACTTGTATCTCAGGTGTCGTGACTTGGGAATGAACACGTTGAAGCATAATGTGATCGGGTACATCTTAAGTAGACTCGCCTTTTTGTTTGCTCCAAATCCAATGACAGATTGTATGTCCCTTCAACACATAATAGAAGCTATCTCCTATCTTCGACTTGTCTTTTCACTGGTTTTACTGTTTTAGCTTCTGTGGCTTCGAGACATATTCCATGCATCTTTTGACAGCGACGTAAGACGGGCAAAGTCAAGTCTTCGCTAATTATGCGAGGAGATCATAGGAAAAATATACTTTACAAAAAATCTTTAAAGCGGAAAAGGATTAAAGGCTTAAAAACACGTAATAAATATATGAAAGAGGAAGGGAGCGTAAAGAGAGAAAAAAGGACGAGAGCCGCCAAGCAAGAGGGGTCCACAAGGGGAATCAATTTGCTTTTTCATAATGAAGAGATAATATATTAATTTATGGATATACAAAATAAAAGGTCGCGCTTCCGCGGTTCCCTTCCTTTCTCTAATCTTTATCAAACCTCCCCGAACCCCTCATTTCCTGGCTGCTTTCATCCACGCGGTTCATGTGGACCGTTTCCAAATCATCACACTCACGCGCACACGCTTTCCTTAACAAAACCAAAACCAACTATTACTCCCCCCCTTCCTCTTCACCTGTCAGGGCGTTTTGGTACTTCTGACTGAGAATTTCTTCTTTAAATTTTTTTAAAAATAAAATCAGTATAGTATTTTATTGATGGTGCCAACAATGCCAATCAACGCAAAAGGAAGGATTCTAGATATGTGTACAATGAAACCAAACAGAACTGGTGGAGGAGCGTTACCATCCCAGCCCATACAAACAGAAAAAAACGAAACTCATCTCATTCATCACAAATTTTACAAAGCTTTACCGTATCAAAGACATTTACAATATCATTTCTTTCTCTTTTTTTTTTTTTGTTTTTTTCCCTCCTCCGAGACGTTCACGAGCGGTGGGGCTTAGGCTGAGACCTCCGACGCACAATCAGCGGCGGTGCCGGATCTTGGTTGCCGCAGAAGCTCTATTAGTGTCTCCGCCTGTCAGCACGCACACAAACAATGAGCGACAAAAATCCAACACTGTAATCCCCTGACAATTATTACTGTTTAAATAATAACATCAAACCACAAATTTTTTACCCATAAAAATGTTTTTTTTTAAACATGTAATTATTGGTGGTAGACTAAACATGGGGCAAAATCCCAAACCAAGGAAATTAATGGCGAGTTAAGGTGTGTATCCGAGGAGACTGACGTGGCGGCAGAGGAAGTGCCACGTCAGTGACAACCGGAGAAATGGGCACGATCAATGACCCGGATAATGTTACTGCACAAACCTTATGCTTGGAGCTAGTGGCGCTGGACTGCGACAGAGCCACCAGCGGTGGTATGGCTCCTTCGCGAGCCACCATAGTGCGGTGGGTGGCGTTGCTCTCGCAAAGCTGTAATAGTATAACCACTGCTATTTGTTTCTGTCTCTGCGACCCGACCTCCAGGATTTCCACCAGCACCGGAATTCCTCCTTCCTCCACCAACGCCGTTCTCGCCTCCGGCACCGATACCAGCACGCTCAACACGTACGCTGACTTATCCACCATGTTTGATCCAAAATCAGCCATTAATTCCACTAACGGCCTCATTATTCCGGCTTGCACCGCCCTTATTTTATTCTCCTTCACCGAACAGAGCGAGTACAACGCCGTCGAGGCATCCTTTTTCCCTCGGAAACTGCCGCTCTCGAGAAGTTTCACTAGCAGGGGAATGGCTCCCCACTTTCCGATTGCCACCTTGTTCTGTTCTATATGCGAGAGGCGAAGCAAGGCACATGCCGCGTTCTCCTTTGCCGTTGACGTCCCTGTCTTGAGTGCTCGAACCAGAGGCTTTATGGCTCCCGAAGAAACTATAAGCTCCTTATTCTCATCGCACAGTGAGAGATTCAAAATCGTGGTGACGCCGTACTCTTGGAGTTGAAGGTCAGGCGAAGACATAAGCGAAACCAACGGCTTGACAGCGCCTGATTTGGCGATTTTAAGACGGTTTTCCGGGTTGTTCTTGGCCAGCAGTCTAATCTCCATGGCGGCCTGCTTCTGGTCATCGATCGAAGAAGACTGGAGATCATTCACCAGCTGAACGATCAAATCATCGGAATTGTCGGACGCACAAGCAATCAGGAGGTCTCGCCTTTGGGAAGAGGCCGTCGGAAATTCACCGGATCTGTCACTGTTGCAATCGCTGAAAGCAGAAGAGGAATGATCATTGGTGGTCAATTCGCTGATACTCCTTCCCATGTAAGTGAAATTCACCGGACTCTCCGTCCCCATGAGTCTCCTGGGCGTCGGACTAAAAGAGGAACTATGAAACAGCGATTGATGGGGGGTTTAGGGAGCCAAAGGAATCTCTTCGGTAAGGTTCGAGAGGAAGAGGGTCCTGCTAAATATATGGGATGCGAATAGAGATAACGGTGCATCATAATAGTGTTGCCTCTCCGCGGGGGATGGGCTGGCACGTGCAGGGATTCAATGTTGACCGTACCAAACTATCGCCAAGCAAACACGTGCGATGTGTCTTTTAAGCGTCTGCCCAGGATTGTTTTTGGAAAGTAAATGTACTACAGTAACAGTACTACTACTACTAGTTATGAGCTTTGCCTTCTGGGAGCGGCACTCGTGGCGCTTGGCTTCGTTCACAATCTTGCAAGCAAAAGCAGTGCTTGGATACTACGGCATGGAGGGTTCCTCTCCTGGGTATTTTGCCACGTGGATTCCATGCTTGAAATGTTTGCTTCTTTCTCAACCTTTCTTGTGCTGATCGACCCGCTCGCTCTTGCTCTGTTCTCATTGATCCCATCAATTGTGGGAATGGGAACTGCGAATCCGCTCCCCTTATTTTCCAAGATTAACTAGTTGCTTATATTTAGAGAATAATCAGGCTACAAATGTGGAGAAAAATCTATACTTTTTTTTTTTATAAAAAAAATTCTTTCGTTGTCCCGGATTTACTGTTATTCTTATCCACGTTGGCAGTAATTTTAAAAGTGGAGATGCTTCCTATATTCTATCTCATCACTTCCATCCATGTTCTAATTAAGTGGTTGGTCCATCAAAATTCGGACCTAGCTCTTTGTATGTCTTGGAAGCTTGTAAGCACATCCAAATTTGTTTGCAATTAATTTTTTTTTCTGTTTCTGGAATATGAATGATACAGAGAACTGCTGAAACCTAAAATACACAGTGAATCAGCAGTGCAAATAACAGCAACTGTATTCAGCAATTAGCAGCAGGGGAACTCCTAATCTTCATGATTTACATTGTAATCTTGTCATTATTCAAACCAACTTGCTTCGAGGGGAATATTAACCCCGGGGGATCGAAGGTGTAAAGCCAAAATCTGCTTCCCTTCACCAGCACGTTATTCCTCGACCCCGGCTCTCTGAAGTGACTTCAACCAAAAGGCGTTGAGATGCCAAGGAGTTCCCTTTCCATTCCATATCTAATTTACAGCCATCATCAACCCATACACTTTTGAGTGAAATCATAATGCATCCCGCATAGTATCCTACTTTTATAGTTTTGATAGGATCTGGTCTGTTAGTGCTATGACTCCACCCCATAACTCCTCCAATTTCTCAAGCCAGATTGTCACCCCCTGGCTTGTCAAGACCGAGTTTGCATCTCCACGCATGCACAACGAGTCGACTCACTTTTATCGTGGTCAAACTCAATGAACTCGACTATATTCGTGCCCACGCCTCATGAAACCTAGAGTAAAGAAAGCATCATCAGCATCACCCCTCCCAACATGATTTCTTCGACTTTTGCAGGCCATGTTTGAATCTAAAGTAAGATGGACCCGGGCTGAATTCCTTGGGCATGTATAGGCCATGCTTAAATATAAAATAATATATTTATATAACTTAATTACCTAATTTGAATAGATTAAAGATATTAATTAAATTGGTTAATATAATATGTTTTTTTAAAAACATTTTAAATATCTTGCTTAATTCTCTCACTCTCTCTCCTACTTAATTATTATTGGGAAATTTTATTAGGATTAACTTTGAAAAAAAAACTGGTTATTAACTTTTCAATTAGGTCTTACATTAAAAATCAAATGAATACTTTAAAATTGAACAAATTTATATTAAAAATATTTTAAAATGAATCAAGGAAAAATCCCAAAATATATTTCTAAAATTTTTAAATCCAAAATAAAAAATTATTACAAAAATGTGTTGTCATTTACTTTTCAGATGTAGTCAATTATTATTAGAGTGTAGTAAATATAATTGATTTGAAATTTTGAAATTCAAAAAAATATTGTTTTGAAATTTTTACATAAATCAATTAGACTATAAATATTTAAAAAATTATATTAAATTTTTTCTCTACTATATAAATAAACTAGATATGAGATTTGTACGTTGGTTAGGGGTGAAAACAGGCTAGGCTATGCTAGGTTTTGTTCTTAACAAGCCAGGTCTGTTTAGCGAGACACTGGCCTGAGCCTGGCCTGTGACCTGTAATAGGTCTTTTTTTTAGCCTGAGCTTGGCCTGTATAAAAGCCTGGCGTGACCTGAGCCTGTTAAAAAGGCCTGTAATTTTAAAATTTCCAAAATACAAAGTAAAAAATACATAAGTTAATAAAAAATATAAAATATACATACTACATAATAAATATTTTTTTATTAATATTTATTTAAATTTTAATGTTATAAGTAACATTTTAAATTTTAATTACAGTTAATATTATTGGAAGCAAGTTATAATTATATATTAAAATTTAAAATAAGACTAAATATAAGTACAAAATAAAAATAAAAAATAAGATAAAAACAGGCCAGGCCAGGCCTAACAAGCTTTCTTAAAAGCCTAGACCTGACCTATTAGACTAAACATACTATTAAAAAAGCCTGAGTCTTTTTCTATTTTAAAACAGACCAAGCCAGGGCAAACCAAGTATAGATTAGGCTACAGGCCCCTGACAAAGCGCTTGGTATATTTCTACCTGGCCAAAAAATAGAGACTTTTGCTTTTACAGGGAATCTGAATTAGTGGAAATAGGTTACAGTGCATATTATAAGTATAATTTCCAGTATTAATGAGAATCACGCATTCTAAACGTTGAATATAGCTTGTTCGACAATTAATTCAGTGTGCCTCCCAAGAAGGAAAAAATTCACACCCGCCAATATGGATGATGAAGTCGTTCTGTTCTATCACAATAAATAAACGGGTCTGATTTTAAAGCATTTTGTAATTTTAGTTTAAGAGAGTGTTTAGATGAAAATCAAATCATAATTTTCAAAATAATTTTATAATATGTGAAATAAATATGTAAAAAAATTTATTTTAATTTGTGAAAAAAATCTTTTCAGAAATATTTTTACGTGATGTAAAACACCCTGAGACCACTTCCAAAAACTATAATTATAAATATCCAAAATAATTGCTGTCCAGCGCGCCGATGCCGAAGGGTTTTAGAAACCCTACATAAACCCCAGGCTGGTCTCCAAACCCCTCGAGTTTTTTTACTGTACAGACTCTTCCACCCCCATTCTGCAGAGATGTCTAGCAAGGGACCTGGACTCTTCTCGGCTATAGGCCAGAAATCTAGAGGTAAGTCTCATGGTCCTTGCCTTTTCTGTTTCTGAGCGTATTATATCTGATTTGTCCGGCTTCGCAGATCTCCTCGACAAGGATTTTACCTCCGACCAAAGGATCACCATTAACTCCTCCAGTGGTAATGTTCTGGTGCGTTTATTTCATGTCCGATCTCGATTCCAAACTGGCTGTATTTACTTCTTCGTTTAAATTTGTCGTCTGTTGATCTCTCTACTGATGAATACATGAATTGCTTTATCATTGACTCCCGACTTCATGGGATTAGAAAACTGTTTAATGTGGGAATTTTCCGTTTAGTTCCATATTTTTTCTTGCTTCATAAGCCCTTCCTCCAAGGCTTGAATACTTATTTCCTGATTTAAGCGTTTTGATGAATAGATCTGTTTAGCATATATGACCACCTGGCATATCAGTTCCAGTCCGTTTGTTGTGATTTCTTGTTAATCTGTACAATTGAATGTGTGTTTGAAATTAATTGATGCCATATTTTTTTTTAGTGTGCAATCAAAGCACAGTCACCAACGATACGAAATACAGGAAGCCATATTAACGGAGAAATTAGTATATAAAACATGACGTACACCACGATTTAAAACAGAGAAGACACACTAACTGATCTTACGATGTCCTTGGAAATAGATTGAAATTGATGCCAGATTTTTGTGAACTCAGTTTGGTTATATTTAATTCAATGTCTAGCTTTTCCTCTCCTAGTGGTCTTGTTAGAGGATGAATCGTCTTCTTTAAAAAGGCAGGGGACCAATTTTTGAATCTATTTGTAACTCTGTATGTCAATTTCCCTTTTCCGTATACTTCATTTCTGATGTGTATTAGTAATGTTTACCTCTCAAACATCAGGACTTGAACTCCACTTTGGTGAACAAAGGACGACTGTCTTCTGGCGATCTGACAGCAAAATTCAGGTGCAATAATAGCACAGTTGATGTCAAAGTTGATACTGAATCCAAGGTATCTTCCTAGCTTCTATTTCATTAATTTTGAAATTTAAAATATATTTTCTGAGCTTTGCTTGGTAGTAAATTATTTTATTTGACAGGTTTTGACGACAGTTACAATACCAGATATTGTACAGTCTACAAAAACCATAGCTTCAATCCAACTACCTGATTACAGCTTAACCAAGGTACTTTTATATTATTGAGATGCGAAGTTTGACTGAGAAATATATCATCATTTCTTTGCTAAATTGTAATTTTACCTTTATGCAGTTGGAAGTTCAGTATCTTCATGATCACGTAGCTTTTACTACTGCTGTTGGTCTAAACCAGTCCCCTCCTATTGATTTTTCTGCAACTATTGGAACACCCACCATTGCCTTTGGAGCAGAAATGAGCTTCTCGACTGCTACAGGAAAGTTTTCAAAGTACAATGCGGGAGTGAGCTTGACAAATCCTAATTCCAGCACATCAGTAATCCTGTAAGTACTTGAGGTATTTTAATGATTGATTGTCCAAATAGCACAATTGAAGCATCTTTTTGATTGAATAAATGAGATGAAGCCTTTCATAAAGTGTTCCAAGAGTTACATTGATTTTTAAGTATATATACGGCACAAACTTTTTGGGGCATGAATCAGCACAATGTTAAGCTCTCCCTCTCTCTCTAAATTCCTTGGAGACATATTTAGTTTCTTCACTTTTTCAGTGCTGACAAGGGAGACTCCTTGAGGGCATCGTACTTGCAACATCTTGATCATTTAAATGGGGGAGCTGTTGTAGGAGAGATTAGCCGAAGATTTTCTACAAATGAGAACACATTGACGGTCGGATGTTCCTACGTAATCAACGGTCAGACGTTTGTTAAAGCAAAACTGAACAACCACGGCAATCTTTCGGCACTTTTGCAGCATGAGGTTATTCCGAAGTCATTCTTGACAATCTCTGGCGCCTTCCAAACCCAGGCTTTGGAGAGGAGTCCCAAGTTTGGTTTAGCATTGGCTCTCAAGCCTTAAGACAGTTACAGATATTCATAAATAGGTACAATACTTCAACAGTATTCTCACTTCTCTCTCGAATTAATTAAAATGGTAATTAGAAAGTGTAAGAAATGTAGAATGCAGATGTCCTTGATTCTTATTATTTTCAATTGATTGATTCAAGGTTGAGACTAGAAAAGTTTCTCTTGATGAATTTAGAAATCTATTGGAAAAGAAAATGTAATCAATTATATATCGACTTATGACTCCGAATTTTCCAAATTCTCACGTTATGTTTTCAATCACATGGGATACTTGTATGCCGCCTCATACATGCCCCGTCTGAGACATTTGGAATTTATCTCATGAGTTCCTGATAGACTGATTTAAAACCAGTCGAGGTAAAATGAAACCACTAATATGCTGACCAGCTGATTATTATCTGAAATTTCCAAATTTCCTCTTCGGATTATCAACTACGTGGGCACTTTTATGTGCTGCCTCCTAAATAATAAATAAAACGGCAGTATCTTTTTTCATAGGCTAAATCATAGTATGCTAAACAAGTTATCAATTTTTTGGCCCAGTAATTCAGAGAGAGTGATAGAAAAGATAGCCGGAGCTATGGGGCGTCTCCTGGGCACAATCCATTGGTAAATTTCAATTCTTTTAAATATATGCGAGACTAGATAAGCAAATAATACTATTTTAGAAGAGATAAGATTTGACTAAATAATAGCCGGTAATATATTTTTTTGTTTTCTTTTAGTTGGATTTTTCTAATCTTTTGCACAAGAACAATACTCATTTTACTCTGTCAATAAGTTGAGAGGTCATTCGTGATCATGACGTTAGAGGTTGGAATTCGCTGCTACGCGTTCTGAAAGTCTTTTGTTTGTCGATAACTATAAAGACAATCCAGTTCTTCCACGGGAAAAAAAAATAAAGCTCGATAAAAAATAGACGGCAAACAAACGCGCCGATAACAACAACTGGGAAGCACAATTTTGTCACAAAATGCTAACTTGCTCATTTGAGTATACGCCAAATGCTATCGTGAGCCATAATGTTTACCAACACAAATCGTTGCAGCCAAAAGATGTCAATATTTCTGTTGAGTTTGTTGATCCGTTGGAGCAAATTAGATTACACGGGCAAAAACTTTGATCCTTGCGTGTTGATGCGTAATAAGAGCACACATTTGATTTGGATATTTCACGATCAAGATATTTTTAAAATTAAAAAATGTAAAAATATTTGGGAAAAAAAAAAAACAAAAGTTGTCACATCCCTTGAAAATGTACAGTGAATCACGCTTAAATCTTTACACAAGGTCCACAAACAAAACTAGATCCAAAACTCAAGAAGATTTCAGAAAAGCGCGCGCGCACACATCCGAAGTATAAAGAAAGAATGTACAAGGGAAGATGAAGAGAAACGGGGTCAGACAAGAGCATATAGCTTGGGAACGAAAGAGAACCACTTAAAACCACAGCTCCATTTATCGGGCAAAGAGGGGCACCTGGGAAGCCAATGCCAAGTCCTCCTTGAAACTTTGTAGTATAAGATCTCTGGCCATGTATAGCAGCAAATGCAGATCATTCCATGATGCCAAAAGCAATAAATGTGTTCGTAATTGTGATAACATACCGACACAAATTTTCTGCACATCAACTCCGGCAACGTCTCCATTTCCACCCAATTCCCCAGTTCACTCATTTCCCATATCTTTATGCTCCTTGAGATTCCATTGCTTCCTACGCCACCAACAAGATATAACATCTTCTCTCCGTCACTGACCATTCGAACAAATGACAGTCGGCTCGGCAGTGAACTGTTGGGCCTCTGCCATTTTCCGCTCCCAAAATCAAAGCGAACCACTGAAAATGGTTCCGGAGTCGTGAAGTACAAGCCGCCATTGTAGAAAACACCTTGCTGGTGATAGTTGTCGCTCAGAATCAAATCAGAACAATCAAACCGTTCCCAACAAAGTGCACCTGAGTCGTAAACGAAGGCACTGTTTGAGGCTGACTCAGAAGAGAGCACGAATATCTTGTACCCGATCGGAGTAGAGACGAGAGTAAGATGCTCCAAACGATAAGAGTAGGTTGGGAGATCGATCTTTCTGGAGGATTTGGCCAAGAGGTTGCAAACAAGCAAGGAAGATGAATTGAAGTCGGACAAACAAAAGAGGCCACCGGAGGAAGAGACCAGAACAGAGTGAGCAGAGATGTGAAATAAATCGGAGAAAGAGAGAGAGAGACGTCGCGCCAGGAGCCAAGCACAGAGTCGTAGAGAGGGAATTGACAGTGGAATTGGGGATGAGACAACAAGAAAAACGACGAGAAAGGTTGAGAGAAGAAGATGAAGAGTGCTTGGTGATGAAGGAGGGAGAATAAATGAGAGACCTGAAGGCCTTGCAAGTGGATCTCAGATTCAAGAAGGTTTTGAGTGGGAGGAAAGAGAGGATGTGCTCGAGGAGTTCGGGCGGCAACCTGCTCCAGATTTTCTGATCCATTGAAGAAGACATGGCAGGGGACCTGGAGACGGCGACGACGGTGTGGTTGCCGGAGTTCTTCATCGGAAATCAGAAAATGGGCTTGTGTTGATGGTTGTGCCGGGAAAGCAAATAAGCAGGTTGCGAAATTTGACAGCGAGCCTGCGAGCTGCCTGCGGCCGTGGGTAGATACTAAAATACAGCATAGACAATGGATTGCTGCTTGAGGCCGCAGGACGCAACCTATTAAAGAAAAACAAGTAACCATTGACTTTCAGGGTTAGCTAGAAACTCCCTTTCATGCTTGTCTTACTTTTCCCGTCTTTCATTTTTTATTGTTATTTGGCAAAAATTTCACTTTCGTCTCATGTACGAGGATACATAAATATAAATATAAGGCTTAATTAACTATTAACTAATTTATACATATTTTAAAACTTAATTTAATTATTTATTATCATGATATAAAAATTGTGTCCATTTTAATAAAATACTCATTTAAATAGGGATATTAAATGTAGAAGACAGCGTGAGAAAAATTGCCAAGGATAATATAAGAAAAAAAATATTAAATAAGGGGAAATAAATGGATCAAGATCTTGTATTTATGCTCTCATTTTTATTTTAAAATTTAATCAGAAGGGCATTTTAGTTCAGTAACGTCATTATTAATTGTAGCCCAGGATCTTCGTCCTTCTACGAGATTTCGAAAATCGGAAGTTTGCAATTGTCATTGATACTCCGACAGGATCTGCAGCATTGAACAAAGTATTTTTTCCACTGAAAAAGTGATTTTTTTTATCACCTGCTAGGGCTAGGCTGCTACTAATTATTACCACTTAACTTATTTTTACATTTAAGATTTATTGATTTTAACTTGATTATATATAAAATTTGATACCTAAGTTATCTCCTTTGCCCTATTGCCTCCCCTCATTACAAGGATTTTATTGCTTTGTTTACGCATTAAAAAATCATTAAGTATATAGTTAAATTATCAAAATAACTTTATTTGTACGCATTACGATGCTTCTTGAAGTTTTAATTAAGATGCACACAATATCTATTTGTACATATCATGGTAGCTTTAGTTACGTGCATCCAATTTTCCTGCAGTAAGGACCACTTTCTAATTGAAATTAAAATTGAGACAGTCAATGAGGAGATTAAAGATGTTACGTGCATGCAAAAAGGGGGGGGGGTGGTAATTGTGACGGTAACAAAAATAACTATAAAACAAAAACCCATTTAAAACGTCAACTATACACTGTAAAATTTTTTGCATCATACAAATTGATGCTATCCAAAAAAGAAGGAAAAAGAAAACACTCGATATTATTTATCTTACCTAACAAAGAAATTTAGTATCCCTAGCTTTGTTGATTGCTCATTTAACGTGCATTATATTGTGACGCTTCACAATATTACGCGGGATCGCTCTTATCCTTTGACTTAAAATTTCCCCCTTTTGAGCAGCAACTAAAAGAGCAGAGTACGCAAATACCAGAAAAGCCACGACTTTTAACCGCAGGCGAAGGGTTGACTCTCGCTGATGTGTTACGCACCTTATCTATCCATTTGGGGAGGAAATGCCAGTAAACGAGTTGAACAGTCCCCCAGGCAGAATTGGGCATAGAACATTTGGAGTGGAAGAGGGGTATACGAGAGTCGCATATGCTTCTAGTAACCACGCAACCCAGAGAAGTGCTTCTTCATGGCTCGGTCCTTTCTGTAATTGTTGTTCCTTCCTCCTCCTCCTCCTCCCCCCCTCCTTCCTCTGCCTCTGTGATTCGAGATATCACCTTTTCCTTCACTCTCCGAGGCATCAGATTGTTTGTCCTGCTGCACATGTGAAGCCCTTGACCTGCCCCCTTCCTTCCTTCCCCTACCACCAGAATTGCCCAAATTCTCTCTCTCTTCGGTTTCAGGACCTGGGGACTGGTCGTTGCCATTGTTGTAGAAATCTGTCAGCTTCTTTACGGCACCAAGAGGATGGTTGCCACCGCGTCCAAGACCATATATTAATTCTTCTTGAGATTGATTAACTAGTGAAGCCTCATGTGAATTTGCGACTGCTATAGCACCTGCCACTTTGTAGCTGTAATTCTTGCCATCTTTGACATAGTATTGGGGCTTTTTCCTGGAGCCCCATTTTGAACTAGGGGCATTTTGTGCAGCCTCTCCAGTTTCAGTTGGCCAAGATTTCCCTGATTTTGCAGTGTTTTCCAATACCTCATTTTCTTCTACGCTAGTGTCTGCTACACTAAAACCCAAATCATCAAAAGAGTCATCATATTCGTCTTCATATTCATATTGTGAGACCAGGGCAGCGGTTCTTAATTTGTGTTTTTCATCGCTAGTATCCAGAATGTTGGCATCGGACAAGTCATCTTCGGATTTCTTCACATATTTTCCAAGTGATTCGGAGGATGAAAACAATGGTCCGTCTGTCTCTTGCTTCCCACAAAAAGCTGCTGCAGTATTGGAGGGCATTGACATAGAGTCTATTAGTTTACCTTTTCCTTTGTCATTTCTGTTCACAGTAGCAGTCTGAGCTGGTTGTACCACATCAAGCGATCTGTCCAAGCATTGCAGATCTTCATGAAGGGTTCCCTCCAAAATCCTCTGAATGACCTCTTCCGGATTACGATCATAGACTTCAAGACATGCGCCTAAAAACCCTTTACCATAATCAGGAAATAGGTCCCTTATTTGACTGATTTTGGACTCAATTATAGCAGCATCTTCATCAGCCTGTAATGGTTTGCTCTCCACAGGGCCTCTTGCAGACTGTGGATCCTTATAAATCTCTTTTGAATTCATAATCCCAGATATATACTGAAACTGTTCATCATCAACAAATATCCAACCTGAATAAAAGCAACTCAATTAGAAAACAATATGTGCAGGGATGCCATCAACTATGACTGTTACAAAATCAAGCTAATAATTGCTAATGAGATAAACTTCATTGAAAGATCAAAGTGATCAAATTCCATCCCATAAATACGTGGGCAGAGAAGTTTTAAGCCACTTGAAGACTTTTCAGCAAAAAGCTCCGACCAAAAACCATTCTATGCCCAACACAAACTCATGAAAGTAAAGCCATACTAAAATCTTCTGCAAGTAAAACCTGTGCTTACGCAGGATCACTTACCATTATCCCGCAAGCTTTCAACCATTTTCAAAATATTGTAACTCTTTTGAATATGTTGAATAAATGTCTCCTTCTGCTGGTTTTCCTGTAATTGCAGTGAAACTGCATTGATCTCTCTAAATGTTTGAACCAGAATATCTGCTCTAATAACCGGGTCCTCCACAGTGGCAGGAAACATTTTTGTAGAAGCTGGAAGAGGGCAACTATCTCTGAACACCTCATCACTAAGATAGCAAAAGCGCAATAATTGCCAACCAAAGTTCACCAATCTCATCCGTAACATCTTCAAACTTAAAACAATGTTTGACATTCTTCCATCTTGTTCGTCAGCAATAACAGTATGGAAGCCCCTTAGCAACGATGGAAGTAAGGAATCATGCAATCTAGCAAGAAAGCTTAGCAGCTCCTCATTGCCAGAACTATAAGAATGCAAATAAACAGAAATCAAAACTTACAAATAAAAATTTTGATGTTATCAAAACCAATTATAGAGGGCAAGTAATATATGAAAGAGACATCCCTTAGAAAATTTGAACATGATGGCCACAAACAGCATACGTAATTACATAACAAATATACCCTCAAACCAGCACCAATCTCAAATGATAATAATTTCACCGTAATTAATATCATTCTTACAACGAAAAATTGTGGCATTCAGTCTTAAAGTAAAATTCCAACAATTTCAGCCATAGAAAATACCTTATTTCAACTGGGCATGAAAAAAATACAGCCGCCAGCTTGTAAGCACTAACAAAAGCATCCATTGATACAACCGCATCATTTATAAAGTCGACCACCTATAAAAACAAATTACATTGATCTTATGTTCAGGAAAGCCAAACAACTTGATTGACAAGTACTTTGCATCTGAAACTGAATACATTCTCTTCCTTGGACACTAATATAGAAACTAGAGAAGGAATTATACAAGTTTCCCAAAAGCCAGTTGACACAGCAAAATTCCACTTCTAACTTTCTTTCAGGTTAGAATGGGGAAACGGATAGCGGATAAGGATTGCATATTATCTCTAAGGAATCTGAGAGGGAGGCCATTGTGTTATATATGAGAGATAGTGAATATACTAGCAATCTACTCATCAGCAGCAATGTATACAAGTTTTCTGGAACTATGACATTAATTCATGGCAATAGTTAAGGCTTGTAAACTGTATCATCTATGTTTGGTGCAGTGTAGTATTCCCTAGCCACAGTCCTACTTTACTTGGGTTTGCTCCATTGCCACTACATCCAATTTAAATTTAAAATATTCACAGAAACAAAAAGATAGCTTCCATAAGATATAAAATCTCACCTCCAGCAGATCAGCTTGAAGCTGAGCAGCACTGCGATCATCCAGTTTTCCAGAAGAAAATAAGACCTGCGTATAATCCCAGAAAATAAAAATTACTTCTATTAATGTAACTAATGTTCACATTAACTTGCTATTGTGAGTTAAGTCAATTGTAAGTAACTTTCTAAAAGGGTACTTATGAATTCACTTGAAGTAATTTGAATAGGTCAAACTCATAGATGGTGAAAAGAAAGAGCACCGGGGGCATGGCCATACTGATAAAATATGCAAATAAGCTCAATTAAGGATCATTTATTTAATTCAAAATTAAACAAATCATATTCTAAAAACCAAGATTAAACTCAGCATACTTGTTTTGTGCATTCATGAATCGATTGTTCATTACTTGTGAAATTATGAATAATATGAATAGGACTTATGGATAATTGCCCCAAGCAGTTTAACACCATAATTTAATTTATATTTATAGATTAACTAGCAGTATAAGACTCCTAACGTAAACAAACTAATGACAGCTTAGAAAGAGGAAAAAGACTCAATACTGAAAAGAAAATGATAAATGATAGGCATAACATGCTTTCGCATTGTCAATTTATAACAAGTACCTCCAATGATGAACTGCATCTCTCATGCATCGTGTGCGCAATTCCAAGAAAATGTGTAATTACAGCTGTCAGATTATCACAGATCCAAGGTTGAGCATTCAGAGCATTTCTGACCTGGAAGTTGTGATGACATAAGAGAGGTGAAGAGAGAAAGTAACCACAGAAGCTTTTGCCAACAAACATTTTAATTCAAAAGCTTAAGCTATTACTAAGAGCAGATTTATGAATAGTTTTTCATATAATCTCCAACATAAATTCACACTTTTAGGCATCAAACGTGAGCAAAGCAGAAACCGTCCTATGCTGTGCCTTGAGTTTTATTTAAAGACTACATTTAAATACAATTAACTCTTTATATCTTTATTATCAAGTATTCATCTCAAAACAAAGAGGGCATCACTCTCCAATAATAAAGTGTCATGTGTATGATTTAATTAGAAACCATAAAGTTGTTTGCAAAAAACCATACACTTGTCATATTATTATTCGAAAATCATGCACTTAAGATGTTATGATTAAACAAATTATGAACTGCATAAAAACTTTTATTGTATTTAATTAAGAACAACAGGGGACCCCAAGGATTGAGCTCCTGCCCACTTCTTTATTTAGGTTTTGTATTATCTCATAAACCACACTAAACACACACACACACACACACACAAAACTTCATATAGTACTTCTTGGAGGTAGTTCTGAAGTTATATATTGAAATTTATGGAACCTAAAGCACATCAAGGTTGTTCTTCATACATATAAAACCATTATTATTAAAAAATTCTTACGAGCAATCTTGTCAACTCTTCATTTTCATGACTATAAATGGCACATATATCTAACAGCTTTGGCAAGTCAAGCAACTTTTTCTCCTGCAAAAGAACTGCAGGCAGAATCAGTAAACAGCAGTGAATCAGAGACCATACAAATATTAAGTTACCGCCCACCAGTAACCTGATTGTGGAAATAATTCTTTCATACATAGGCTATTGTGTTTTAAAAATTACATTAACTACTAGTCAAACAACACAATGATGCACATTTTGACGATCAATTACCACCAGTGGGTGTGACTGACATTTCTGATTCAATGCACGTGCCAGTCACTTCTGTTACAACCATTAAACTTATAGAGTATGAGCAGAGTTAATATCAATTAAATCTTCCATGCCACATAGGAATTTATTCTCGGCAAAAAGAAGCTCGCATTATTGAGCAATATTTATTTTGGAACAAGTTAAGAAATTATTAAAAGAAAACAGAAGGGGTTCAATGTTCAACTAGGGCGTAATATTATCCCAGAAACGTCAGGAAAGAAGAGGACAAACCCAAGAGGACCAAAACTGCAAAAGAGTTCCCTACTCTATCTGCATATCAAAATTAGAAACTCCCTATAAATAACCATTTGTAGAGCACCAACCTGAAGCCATAAGACAATCCGATCTTGTAACCAGGTTACTAAAAAATATGCTATAACAAGATATGTTGCAACAAATAAATCAAGGCTCATGATTTCTTGCTAAAACACATCCTGTTTTCAATGAGGGAAAAAGATAAGAGACAACTCACCTCCATGGTCTCTCACATTGAGGCTATGAGCAACCTGATCACCTGGATCTTTATTAGAAGAACTACAAAACATACATAAATGACAATAAGAGCAGTCGAAACGTGCAGTTGGCAAGAATCCAAAAAAGATAACCAGAATAACAATCAAGCTTCAGAAAAACTTACATGCGATACAATACCATAAAAACACGCCGGCTTAAATCAAGCTCTCCAACAATAATCCCAGCAACTATCCCTTTGGCCCCACGATATGGGAAATCATACCATCTGCTTCTAAATTTTAGAAAGCTGTCCAGAAATTCATGCAAGGAGGTATCAGTAGCCACTGCAAATGTTACATAAATAACATAGGAATCAGGAATTGAAAGATAAAATATGAACTCAAGAAGCACTCTAACTATGGAACATTAATGAGGGACTGCTGTTTCCCAAGATATTTTGCTATTCACGAAATTACAAATCGATTAAATAACTATGCCGATTATCCAAACATTAAGTGATGTTGATTTCATCGAAATAAAAGTTCCATCACCTATTATAAAGGACAAGCAATAAACCTGAGCCTATTTAGGTGGACAAAATTGACAATTTTGGAAGATCATACATAAGAGCTATTCTACAAGTAGTCAAGTTGAAGTTCCCGCCCACGCCTAGCAGGCTCGCACAGCAGCAAAGCTGAATGAGGATTATGTGTTTCTCTCACCCACCAAACCAAAAAAGTTTAAATTTCAATATATTCACTTTTCAATGCAGTTAAATTTCTCGAACGATCTGTTTCGAGGCCCAAAATTAAAAAATCTCGAATGATGTATGCTGTCATTGTAAAGAATAGCTTGGCAACCCTGGGCGTGTCCAAAATCAACAAAATACATCAATGAAAGCAATAATCATGGGTAAGTACCTTCCTTCCAAAATTCCTTCGGTTTCAACTTAAGCAAACGAGACAGCTCTCTATTTAAAAGATCAACAACTCGCTGAGATTCCACGGGATCCAATCCTCCTTCCTCAGCGCCAAGCCCAGCAGCCACTGCCTCGTCTTGTGGCAAGTAGTTTACAAAATTACCAACCTGGGCTCTATTTGACACCCACTGTCCATTGTCTCCCATTTGAACCCTGCCCATCGATGCTGAAACGGAACTGCTGCTCTCAACACGGCCATCCGATTGTTTCGATGAATTTGACTGTCTGAGGGAGGTTGAGAGAGTTGGTTTTGACCCGCTAGGGCTTGTATTCGAATTTCTGGGCACAAATTTTTTCTGGGCTTTGACGAAACCCTTGTTACCCTCTTGCCTCCCCGGACCATATCGATTCGACATTGTACGAACAACGATAGTCTGCGACAAATGAAGCGCAACAATTCCACACCCGAGCAAAGAATGCTGATGACTCGGTGGGTTAGAGCAAGCACTTCTTCTTCCCGGTTCTTTTTTTTTTTTGGTCCAGAAGAGCAAGTATTTCTTCTTATTCTTTATTCTTGTATAGAACACATATACATGAAATCTATCTATTTATAAAGACAATTTTGCCACTTCAATTTTAAAAGATTCCATGATAATAAGATAATTGTGAGATAATAAAAATAATGTGGAATAGTAGAGATAATGATATATATATATAACACCAAACACCAAGTGAAGATATACACACACACACATATGGATGCTATCATTACAATTTTTTCTCAAACAATTTTATAAAATTGTTTTTACAAAACATGTTGAGAATTAAAAAACAGACAAGATTCACATCTTATTTTTGGAGTGCACTGAACCCCTAAACAAAATATTTTAATTTAATAGTATAATTTTACTCATAATATATTAAATTTGATGTAATCTCATCCATTTTTCATTTTTTTATGTTATCGTAATTTGGTTACTTTGTATAAAATTATTCAATAATTAATAAAAGGAATTAAAATTATTAGTTTTAACTGTTAAAATGATTAAAATAAAAATCATGATTTTAATAAATAAAAAATAAGATTGCACTAAATTTAAAAAATATAGATAAAATTGTATCACTAGAGTGTGAGGTGCACTAGATAAGTGAGAAATAAGATTTAAATGCTGCTTTACTCAATGAAATAGTAAAAAAAAAAAAACTGTTCGAATAATTATTTTAAAATTTTTTATTTTTTGTTTTGTTTTTAAAAAAATTATTTTAAAATAAGAAAACAAGCTCTAAGATGATCTGTGGTCTACTATAGTCTCCGGGTCGTTTTTGGGCTATGAAACGAACGCCCAATTATGATTATATTGGGCCTCGAGTTGGCCATGTCATTGGAGACCTCCTCTGCATATACTTTAGCTTCTATTCAGTCCTGACTTTGACTTTCCCCTCAAGTTACAAAAAGGATGGATGATTTTTTTGGGCCTCAGGGATAGTTGATGCTGGCCACTGAGTTTGTCACCAAAAAGCAAAAAGAAATTCTTAGCTTCCTTTATTTTTCATTTTGGGTTACCCACCTACACTGCACATGACTCCAGTTTCAAAGAAGAGGAGTTTGAATGCGCACCGATAAAACAAGACAGACATTACTACTTTCCAATCTAAATGGAGAAACTAGTTTGAGGAATTTATTTTATTTATTAATATAAAATCTTAATTAATTTTATTTTTTGAATTTATAATATTTCTTTTAAATTATCCCATATTAAAAGGATTTTTATTAGCAGATAGTTTTCAATACAAGTGATTATATATATTTTTGTAAATAACTAGTTTAATTATTTTTTAAAATTTTTGTAAATAAGTTATTTAACCCTTACATTTAATTAGGAGCCAAGAGATATATATAGAGAGAGTTGTCTCTACGAATCGCGATTGGAAAGGAGAAGTTAGAATATTAAACGCAATGGGTGGAGGTCGTTGCCTTATTGTATGCTTCAATAAATATATTTGCAAATGATATCTCAATGAAAAATCCTCAAATCATTATTTTTTGTTGAGCCTAAGATATCTATCATAGAAGTAGCACCTGATATTTTTGTATTGCAGACTTTCTGAATGAATTTTAGTGCTAGTTAAGAGACCTTCCTCATACAGCCTCAAACAATTGACGAGTATTGACGAGAGTATGCGATTTATTTGTCCAGTCGCGCTACGAAGATACAACGCCATCACTTCATGCATAGAATAAATTTAAGGCCATCTTTGTAGCTTACATTGTTGGAACTAAAAGCTACATATAATCAACTAAAAGTAACCGTTTTTTTAATGTGCTTAAGGATCGGTAAAGGGTCTTAATTAATTAATTAATGATTTTTGCCAATTCACCCTTTTAGGTGATATTTTATCAAGAAACAATGACCTTGATTCTATTTCGATTTAACAAATTTTTAATCTTGGTTTGATAAATATAATAAATCACTCCTCTGAATTGTTTTCATTTATGTGTTTGTCCACTTGCAGCTTCCTTGGCAAATCACCGTCGCTCTCAAGGATTTTAATCAAGTTCACAGATCACGTCTTTAACTCATATTGGACTTATATGGAATGACTTATAAGTAACTTTTCAAACGTAATTTATAGAATATAAGGTAAATATGTGAAAAGAGTTTTGTATCGATTTGTATGAAAGTGCTTGTAATTAAGCACTTTTGCAACGTTGTTCTAAATAATCCCATTGTCTTTTTGTTGAGTTGTTCTGGATTTGAACCAGTCAAGAGAAGAATGTTCTCGTGGGGAAGTTGGACGGGATTTAGTTTCAAATGCATCATGCAAAATATGAATACATTTGTTTAATATTGTCATGTTGTTTTGAATTTAAATAAATTTACAATTCTTTGAACAGAAGATTAACAAACCCAAGGCTATGGGCCTATAGTTGCCGTATCATTTAATGGGGTCACAAATGTAAGGAACACACAATGCTTGATCCATAAAAATGTGAGAACTGTCTTCATGGATAAGAGGACAGCAGCATTTATATTAGAATATAACAAGTTAGCCAGAGCATATATATATATATAATATCATTATCATCTTTAATTTTCCTGTTTACTGAAGTAACGTTTCAGGATCACAGGTTTCTTCCATCCTCATGTTGGTGGAGAAACCTTGCGGCTGAGATTCAATCCAATGTCAACTCCATTATAAGCAATTGGAGCGTACATCCACAGGTCATCAGAACTTAAAAGCTGCACACAAATAAATCATCCTCAGCGAACTGGTTTGATGGTATATATATAACTTTTGTTTGTGCAAATATCGAAAAAGTTGTCATTTTTCTGCGATGTATGCCTCTTATTACCTTAATTTGGAGCTGCAAAAATTTCACGTAGTGGACTGCCTCTTCAAGCATTGTGCTTATATCAACCTGAACCACCGTTTGCAAAGTAAATCAGTGATCCTAGTCTTGCATATTACTCCCCAACCCCACCCCCACAACCCAAAAAAGAATAAATTAATATGAAGTGTCATCACCTTTGTTCCGTTTGGAACAAGATTCTGTAGGATTCTCAGTCGTTCATTTATTCTCTCTCTTCTTTTCTGCAAGATTCATAACGAAAATGAGTATTATATACAGAGTATACTGCACGTCCACGCCATCTTGTAAAATGACGGAATACTAAATTTTGACGTGAAAGAAACAAATAAATTACCCTGGCATAAAGGCTCTGGGGATCTGTTGCTGATCCCCTACTGGCCCTGGTTTTCCCATTTGTGTTTTGAGTCACTAGTGATTTAGACTCTGAGGAAGCTCCTCCGCTATTTTCCTGAGAAGCATTATCGTCCTCTAAGCTGTAACTACTACAGCTCAGTCCATGTAATCCTGTATCAGTCTCTTCTGCCCCATAGCCATTCCCTGAAACCTTGTGGTTCTTCTTTAGCTGTGCATTTTTCTTACTCTTTTGAACCTGAATTTGAAAATCACAGTGAGAAAATCTAATCCTGCTTCCAATCTTAATACTATTGAGTGTTGACAAAAATGTATAGGGTCAAATAAAACACTTACATCTCTTGAGAAACGAGGTTTCTTCTTCTGGTTCTCAGATGCTGAAGCCTCCAATTCTGGCACTTCAAACTTCCCTTTCAGGCGCAACTGTTCGGCAACAAAAGCTGTGACCTCAGCTCGACTTTGATTAGAACTCTCCAATTTGTCCCCTATTCTGTCTTCATTAAAGCTAACAGTTTCTTCCACCAAAACATTTTCCGGTGATGGGATGAAAGTGCCAGTGTCTTTCTCATGCATCATGCAAACATTCATGAACATGCAGGCATCATTTGCTAGTGCCTGATTAGGATCACTGAGATAGTAGTTCATATGGCCCGGGTTGGCACCGAAGAAAGCATCGCCACTACAGTTAGTATTGAAACTACTTGCTTGAGGAATAAGCCGCAAATCTGGGTTGGGAGCATCTAAAGAATTAAAAATGTACTCATTTTCCCCAGCTTCAGGAGCAGAGCGAAATGCAGATTCTATTCCGATAAGCATTCGATCACGTTCACCGGGCAGAAGTGAGCTTTGGCCAAGAAATTGTGGCAAGTAATCATGCTCTTCTGAGGCAAAAATTCCTCGAAAGCAACTCATTTCCCCATCAGGGATGACTCCAAGTGGCTCCATTGTTTTCAGTGTACTGAGAAGCCCAAGGAAAATAATGGCTTTTCTTTTGTGGTCTAATACCACTGCCAAGAGAGGTTAAAGGATGCTTGCCATCAACAAAGACTAGAAACACATTTATACCCATTGCCAATAGTGTTAGCATAAGGATTGACTTCATTTGTGAATAATTTTTTTTTTTAATTCATAATCATTGTGCTCGGGTAGGTCCCAGTTCTCTGTAACTGAACATAGGAGTCCACTGTGGGCCCAATACCAGGCAAATGACAACTCAGAGGGATACCAAAGTTCATGGTCATGATAAACTAAAATAATGCAATGCTCCAGTGGCCTTCAGACTTTAAACACCTTAGACTTCTTAAAACTGTCATAAAAAGGACAACGGTGGTCTAATAATAATCATTGAAGGTGACTAACTGTGTGATTAATAAGTATCTTAATTAATGGCCGTAGACGTATAGTTAGAGCTGAGGAGGGAAAAAGCATGCGCGTTTTTGATATTGTCAGAACGTGAAAGTCTTCTCTGAATATAATAAACAGAAAGAATTCTGTTAGCAAATACTAAACAATAGGAAGACATGGGCGGCCACATCGTGGGGGTGAGTCTGACATTCTTTATAGTAATTTAAAGTCCGACAGAGACCGTGGAGTTCGCTCATTGTCTCCTCAGCCTCACATCACAAGCTCTCCCTTTTTGCTGGAACGCCCACAGAATGTACCGGCTACATAATATGTACTGTTATGAGATTAGAATGAAATATCAATGTTGAATGCACAATCATATCCTGGGCTTACAGATTAAACCTGGTTAACCATGTTCGAGTCTCTTTGCTGTAATATCTCAGAGATCATATCATCTAGGCTGCCATATCTACTCACTATTGAATTCACGATAGAGCTTATACAGGCAAGCATAAGAAGTGGGAACCGATTTTTAGTTAGTGAAGGAAAATGAAGGATTCCCCAACCGCCCGCCCAAAAAAAAAAAAATCCCCGGTGACAACCTCATCATCCCAGCCTCTAACGTGCACAGTGCCAGAACAATACAAAGTTGGTGCTGATCATGAAATGGGTAATGCCTTCTGAGTTTATAGAGAGTTTGATCTGCAGAGGAGTGGAACTGTAAAATTATAGATAGCAGAAATAAGCTTTTTACCCCATTTAGTTCTTAAGCTATTGATACCTTCTCAGTTCTTTATCAAATTTTTTTTTTCCCGGTCACTTGTGCTCCTGCCCTATCCCTTCCGAATTCTGTGACAGCAACAATGTACACTTCCACACGGCATTGACATTGCTGGTCGATAACCATTCTCGTAACCTTACAAAGTCAACCTCCAAGTATTTGGTAGGTAGCAGTAAAATGAGATAGCAAAACAGAATAAGTTAATGTTAATGATTCGCACAAGTACACAAGGAGCCAGCAGCGCAATATCTACGACAGAGCAAAGAACCTAGCTGTTATATCTTCGTCTAAGATTAATCCGTCGTCACAAAATTCTCGCGATCCAATAGATTACCAGAACAAAGGCATTGAACACACTGATAACAATCATGTTAGGTATCCTTAGATTCCGCCTATCCTCGCGCGAGCCCCCCCGTACACGCGTCGAAAATGGACTACTTTTCCCCATTTTTTTAAAACCCCATCTCTTCTTCGAAGAAAGTTCATATCGTCTCTTCTGTCCGCACCGGCCATTGCACGACTTTTAGAATTTGAAATGGCCAGAGGAAACGCTATAATCCCAGACGAAAAGAAAGATGAGGTAGAGAATAAAATCTAGAAACTAAATAGGACAAACAGATTGGAGACTCTAAAAATCTGATTTTATTCCTTAATGATAATCTGGTTTATTAATAGTAACTAAATAATTATATGTCTTGGCCTCTCTCGCTCGGGCTTCTTCCGGGTTCGTCTCCGCATGCCTGTAAAGAGGAAAGAACAGGAAAACAAAAGATTGTAACCTTTCAGTGTTAGCAAAGGCTACGACATTGTTCAACCAAAAAGAACGCGTAATTAATTTATTTATTTCTGAATTTTATGCACCATGTAGAGGACACATCATCATTCTAGAAGGAACAGCCTTTAGCATCCGTCACAATTTCTCACTCTTTTCTTACGTTTAATCCTTACATTTCAAAGCAATCAATATATGTCTATATAAATTATTTTTAATAATAAATAAGTATTGTCTGTGTTCCATTTTTTTTCTAAGCATTAACATATTTAACCCCTCTCAATGAAGCCCCCAAAAAAAAAAAACAAAAGCCCTCTGAAGATTTATAAAATGTTCGTACTATCCATGCCTTTTAATCCTGACCTTTTCCGTACTTAACCCGGCTACTAAAGTCAATTCATGTTATGAATAGCAAACCAGGCATGGGGTTGCAAAGCGTGACAATAAATATGACCAGGCCTTGGAGAAAATGCAATCAGGGAACTTCATAATATGAATATATAATAAACAGGGGAATAATATGGGCTAATTAAAATGCCACAGCAGAAGGATGAGACCCCACAAGGTTAAATAATTTGCATATAATAGAGAACACGCCTTATGTGTAGATGTTTAATAAATTACACAGACAAGTGCATGAAAGCATTATAATATGGTCACATATAATTGTTGTGGGATGCATGACAACATAATTGAAAGTACGAGACCTAAGTGACGTGTCCCGGAGGTTTGAAGACTTGTCAATCCATTATGTGAGCAATTGTTTTAAAATTATATATCAGAATATTTAATCCCCACATGGAAGGTGGCAAGTCCATATTATGGAAGTTCAAACAACATCGTGTTTTTAAAGAGTTACGACGAAAATATCTCATACGTAGGTTAATATCAAATTACAATCTCATTATAATTTAGCTGGCAAAACAATCTCATTCTAATTTAAAATCTTTAAATTTAGTATTTATTTTTTGTTGTATTCGAGTATTGAAATTCTTTTAAAAACATATGGTGACAACTAATGTGTGGTCATCAGTTGTACCTTATTTAGGCATTAACAGGAGGCAGTAGGTGTTATTTTTTCTCTTACCTTAGGCTTAGGGGCAAAATTACAGAAAGAGATAAAAAAAAAAAAAAGGATAAATGAAACGCAGCCAGCCATGAGTAGACAGCCCAGTGATGATTCCAGGACAGACAACCACGATTTTATTTTGGGTGAAGATGAAAATTTTTTTACTCAAGAACGTTGGCATCTAAAAATTTTTTTAATACAAATTCATTCTGAAAGTTTAATGTTATAGTAATATTACTTGTTCATGTTAACATAGTTAACAGTTCACGTTACTGTTGTAATGATCAATATTAGTTTTTTAATGGATCAATATGCAACGTTTGTTTCTTAATGGGACAATATGCTATGATTCAATGTTAGTTTCTTAATTGGGCAATATATTATAATTTAAATTTTTGAAGCAAATTTACATCTAAAAACCCTTCTATCAGTGTTCTTGAATAAAAATTTTTGAACCACGTTTGCACCTTAACCATTTTATTTTTACACGTTGAATTTCTGCTTTTTAAAATGATAATTAGACAAAACAATAATTAAAATCCACGACACTAATTGATTCCGTGTGAATTTGATTACAGAGAAAACAATTGGAATGCTCGTGTTACTTAGCTATGGGCAATATAAGGGCCGTTATCTTGTAATTCAGATCATTTACGGTTTAAAAAAATAATGACATGGGTGCATTTGGAGAAAAATCAAAATGTAAACATAAAAAACGTAAGCCTTGTACATAATCATATACAGATACACATACGAGTTATTTTCTAAATACATGATCGAATGATTGGTATTAAGATTTAATTATTAAGTTGATATTAATTCTAAATATAAAACCTATTTATTATATTTATTAATTTTTTAAATTATCCCTATTAATACTTCATGAATCATAATTAAGTAGGAGAGGGAAAGATGATATTAAAGAATATGATTACGATGTTCTAAAAAAATGTCATACTACCTTTGATCTTTAATATAAGAGCTAGATTGATTTTTAATTTGATATCAAATATAAGATTTCAATCCACTTTATTTTTCATATTCATCCAATTTTTTTAAAATAGTCCCTGTAATAACTGTACATATTAAATATTTTATCAAATAGTGGTTTTAACTAATACTCATGATTAGCAAGAGTATTCTAAGAAAAATAACACTTATTTATTTCAAATAATTAACTTTACTAATTTCTGTAGTCTCCCTAAATTAGTCAACTACATCTTATATTAAAAATTGGAAGTAATATTTCTTACAATTAATTAATTTATCTAATTTTTTTAATTTAGTTAAATAGGTCTTACATAATGATGTAATTTGCCTTTTCCAAAGCACTATACAGTATATATCAGTTTTAAATATTAATAAAATCTATCCTTTTTTATTTATAAAATCTATCCTACGTCTATCTATTTTACACGCACACATTTATGAAAACAAATCAAAAGAAAGCCCACTTTTATAAACCACAACTTAGATCAAACTCTATGCAAATTACTTGGCAAGTTAGCATGAAGAAAAACTGGGAGGAAAGAAAATAAAAAAGAAAAAAAAACTGAAGAGAGGATGTTATCATCCCTCTTCTTTAGATAAGATAGATGAGAGAAAATAGCAACAAAAAAAATCTAAATAATTAAAATATCCTTATCAAGATATATTATATTTAAAGTCAAATCAAATTAAATATTATAATAGAAAAATTATGCAAACAACTCCATCATCAAATAATTTAAAATCAAGTTATTTGGTCTATATATATATATATATATATATATCATATTATTATATTTTAAAACCAAATTATTTAATAAAAATATTGCTTTGATCAAAAAAATAAAAAGTGAATAATGTTTTAAATATAAAGAAAATAAATAAAAAGAGGAAGAGAGAGGAAAGGCAGTCTCAGAAATATTATTTTTCTTCTCAAATCTCTCCATATATGGAGCAAAAATTTGGGAAAAAAAATAAGGTATAAAGCCAATTTCATTTTCTTCCCCATTTTTCCTTCTTCCCACATTTTCCCTCTTATCCAAAAAAAAAAAAACTCATTTCTTTTTATATTTTCCTCTCTAATTTTCTCTCGATCCAAGCAAGGGGTAAATGTGGAGGGTAGTCGCAGTCCCATCGAATGAGATACTGATAACTAATTTATATTCCATACTCAATAATCCATACATCCACGACGCAATTAGCAAAAGCTGAAAGGTCCAACGAGTGCCTTAGGCGTGCCAATGTTCAATGAACTCATTTCAATAAGCCTAACAATTCAATTCCTTCAGCAGCCAAGCCAGACCCAATTCCCCCCTTTTATTTTTCAATACCAAGAGATCTTCAGGGAAAATATGAAGCCTCTAACGAAGCTCCAAGCAAATGAGAACCCAAAACGTCTTTCAACAGCTAAAAGTAAACATCATCTAAACTCTGAATTCAAGCGCCACTAACTAGCACAAACAGTGGCTTCTCCCCCAGCCTTTCTCGTCCCTGAAATCAGTCAGCCAGAGGAAGGAAATTAGTTCGTTATCACAACAAAATTTCACTCTGCAAGCAAGATTTGTGCAAGTTAATTCATCACTCCTAACACTCAACCCTACAGGGGCGAGTTATGGACTAAACAATTTGAAAGGCAATTATGGTAAAAGCTGCCATCCATCGACATTGCCATCCTATCTACAAGAACGCTTTATTCAATACCTTCCAGCACAAAATTATGCGGCAATAATGAACTTTCTTCAAAAATAGAATTCTGTAGACGGACTGACAGTTACAGCCATAAGTGCAACTCTATGGGATAAACTATGAAAACATCAGCAAATTGAAAAGGACGGACATTTGCAGATGTATTGATAACGAGATTAGTATATTCTAGTCAAAGACGCCACAAGAAGGCAGAAGAGAACTAATCACACCCACTAACGATGACTAACGTTACAATTTCTCTCTATTGATTTCATGCCCTCTCAAGAAAAGCAATAGATTACTGTCTCGAAAACTACCATAAATTGTAATGAAATGCTGCAGATGACAAGCCTTGTTTTTACTTTCATGCTTCATATTGCTTGATTTTCTCTAGATATGTAATTTACGAAGATAAATGTTTTTTTTCCAAGAAGGATAGGAAATTACAGAGCAAACCATTTGATCAATTTTAGATACTTTTTCAATCTCTGTGAAACACAAAACAGCTCGACTGCACATAAATTTCCTCTGTAACATGCAACGGTAGAGGCAGGGAAGAAAAGGAAATGAAAGTGAGGTGTAATCATACTAGCTTGTGTGGAAAATATACATTTCAGCTGAGCAAACAACTACTAGCCACGGAAAGATAAACTGTATTTGCATTTATGTGGACATACCTTCAACTCTGGCAACTCAATTACACAAGCACACTCGACCACTTCCACCCCAACGCGTTCTGCAGCAAAGAATAAAAAAGAACTAAGAATGTACCGAACGTGAATGTTAAAGAAGGAAATTGACTAATGACAAAACATGGTTCCACATGAAAAAGTCACTTGTAACGCAAGCATACAGTATTGAGATCAGGTAATAATACACAGAACCCATAGCAATGTCATCAATTGTCTCCATCCTTTTGTGTCTTATGATCTGTCCTTTTCTCCTTAAAAAAGGAATAATGAAAGCTGTGAAACACAGATATCGCTAAGAGTTTGAGGAAAGGCTTCAGCCCAATATTTTCGGTCATTTTCATGAAATTCATCAAACCTGATTATTAGATCAAGTTTTCTTTCTGGGATGTTGACTGTACAATCAGCCAGACCACCCATTAAATACAACAAAAGAGGAAAGTAAAATAACTTGGGTAGGATCCAGCTAAAGCATAGATGAAAATTACTTGAGTAATAACAACATCTATATAAGAAAATAAAATCTAAAAGGAGCCAACTATTGACGAACCACAAATAGATTGTCTCATTTCAAGCTCAAGATAATCCGTTTTTCATTCTTTTCTCTATACATTTCATTGGCTTCCCTGAAATTTTGTTTTCATTATTTCAACATTTCCTCAAATATTTTAATAAGATTGGAATGTTAGAAAGATAAACAAAATTTTCAAGAAATTTTTAAGTTGTTATATCTCCTACACATCAGGAAAAAGATGTCTAGTTTCTCTTAAAAAAATGCATAATGATGAGTTAATATCATGCTTTTGCAGCTCAAGGGAAACTTTAGGTCTCGATCAAATACCAAGTAGTTTGATTGCGGCACATAAGGTGCCTCCAGTCGCAATAAGATCATCAATGACTAAGGCTCGTTCTCCTGCCTCTACGGCCCCAACATGCATCTCCATTTTGTCAGTTCCATATTCTAAAGAATACTCTTCTGAGATAACCTCCCCTGAAAGAATCAAAACACAATCATTAAAGCTCTTATCTGTCACATGACACTCAGGCGCGTTATTAAGTAAATGAAAGTTAACACAGTGAAGTAGCACATAACTTAGAAGACCGTAGAAAACATAGATTCAAATATTTATAGCCATAAATAACAATAAACCAGCAATAAGGTCACAGAAAATGGTGTTTTGAGACATGCACTCAAATTCTTGAAGTTTCATCCTTCCATACTCACGTTAAAGTCACTTCAGCTCCAAGCAGACCTTTTATAACTGCACTATTAACAAGCTGGAGCCTTTTTTTTTCCCCTTTTTTTTTTGGGGGGGGGGGGGAGGCGCACAAGATATGCAAGTGGCCTACCTACTGCAAGCGAATGGTTAATGCAAGAAGTAATCTTCAACAAATTTGTCCTGCTCACAGATACCACGCAGCTAAAGGATCAAAATCCTCCCCGTATCTTTCTTATGATTTTTTCCTGCTCAGTCTCTTAGTTTTAGATTTTCTTACTAGAAAGAAAACTGAAGGTAGACAAGAAGTCCTTCACGCAAGAGATGTAACATTATGAACCAACATATGATATTTGCTCATCTGATCTAGTAAATATTGATACAGCTTAATTATAACAGCAAATTTAGGAAACTATGCGGTATACTAGTTATTTACTAGAGGTAAAAGATCACCTAGCAAGATCTCTCAGCAAAGTAGGAATTTTCCCAAACTTGAATGTGGTACTTTCTATAGAATAATGCAAAATTATACCTGGTAATTTATTGGGTTTTCTCATGGGCACGAATTTTGCCCCAATAGCTAATGCAATGGGAGGGCCAAATATAAAGCCTCTTGCTTCAACACCTACATTATGCCATCAATGCAATTGTCAGGCACAACGGATAGTTTATTTCAAGACTATAAAGCAGCTGTAATGAAAAAAAAATCCATGTAAGATTCTGATAACTTGTAGGGATCGGTAAGGACGTATGCCTTTGCTTTCTTCTAATAATGGAAGCAGAAGTTGACCTAGTGGCATGTAATTGGGCTAACACCATGTACAGATTATTGATTCAATGCAATTTTCAATTGCACAGGTGGCTCAATTTTAATACTTCCACAGATAATGGACACTGTCGTCATTGTTTCAGAAACCAAAAAAAAAAAGGAAAAGGATAACAGCATGCTCATTAAGACCCCAAAAAAAAAAAAAATGCCATGCTCACACAGCCCCACCACACTTGTGTCTGACAAACTCGTGTAAATAATATCATGAACTAAAAATAAACCCTAGAAACTTTTTAGATTTTGTCATGTCATAATGAGCATATCAATGCTTTTACTTCTCAGTTCTGCAAATGGACACAACACAGACAGGAAATGGTTGACTATAAGGGGTAGTGGAGATCTTCATTCTCAATAAAAGGAAGGGGGAAAAAAAAAAAGATTTCTACACAGCTTTGTTCTTCTCCTTCTACTTAGATCGGCCAGAGTTCTCAATGCGTGCCGTATTTAACTGAAAAGGAGCTTTAGGAGATATAAGGACAAGGCAGCGTATACCGATATAAAAGGCTATAAGTTGACATCATTATGATAAAGATTTATGCATTCCTTGAGCAATCTTCAATCTCAAAGGAAAGGAACTTTGCTATTTCAATTTCAGCTCCGGGACGGGGGGCGCTTTAAAGACAGAAAAATGTATCCACGTAGACTAAACGTACAAGGGTAAGATAAGCCAATTAAACAGCAATATTTGGAAAAATATTTGCAGAAATACCTGCCACCACAGAGATATTTTTATCGCGATATCTCTCCACAAACATATCAATCGTGTCTTTGAATGCCTTGTATCAAGAAGCAAGGTGTTATATCTTGAAACATAATCCCTGACCAAATCAAGAGTACAAAGTTAAAACCCACAAAGTTTGCGTCTTTTAATCTAAAACTAAAAATCTGAGAAAGGTAAAATGCAACGTCATCATGTATAAAATAATGCCGAAACTATTAAAACAGAAAAATAACTAGTAGGTTATTTAAAGTAAAAAACATATCAATCGTGTCTTTGAATGCCTTTGTATCAAGAAGCAAGGTTGTTATATCTTGAAACATAATCCCTGACCAATCAAGAGTACAAAGTTTAAAACCCACAAAGTTTGCGTCTTTAATCTAAAACTAAAATCTGAGAAAGGTAAAATGCAACGTCATCATGTATAAAATAATGCCGAAAACTATTAAAACAGAAAAATAACTAGTAGGTTATTTAAAGTAAAACCCCCCTGGCTTGGGGAAGTTTGGGATGACACGGATTGCAGAGGAGATTTTTGCTATACGAGGGTCTTGGCCATCCTTCACAGCCATCTGTGGAATTTGTACAGAGTCACCCGCTGCTCAACAACGATCAGTCAGACAAAATGAGGTACGCGCGGATTCGTTAAAAGTAAAAGAAAGGGGAAAAGGGAGCGGGTTCGGTAAGGATACATACAAGAGATGTTAAAAATAAAATAAAATCCAATTATTAAACCACCCCATCACTTGTATTCCCAGCTTCACTAGGTAAGAAAGAGAAGAATGTTGGTTAATGAACACTACAAAATGTTTCAGTAAATCAGATTCGACAAGAGAGTGTAGCGAAGGTATTTGTGGGGTTGCACATATCAGCGGTAAAGGTGAGAAATTACCAGGAGAACGCAAACTTGCGGGGGCAAGAGATGTTAAAAATAAAATAAAATCCAATTATTAAACCACCCCATCACTTGTATTCCGAGCTTCACTAGGTAAGAAAGAGAAGAATGGTGGTTAATGAACACTACAAAATGTTTCAGTAAATCAGATTCGACAAAGAGAGTGTAGCGAAGGTTATTTGTGGGGTTTGCACATATCAGCGGTAAAAGTGGAGAATTACCAGGAGAACGCAAACTTGCGGGGGCAGATCGATCAGTGTGGAGAGGGTTCCCCGGTAAGAATGACGATGACGGATTGGAGATCCTTAGAAACCGAGGTTGGAGGCGAAGAGAAGAGGGTAGTGTGCTAGTAAAAGACGGAAAACGAATTCAACGAGCGCACTAGGGAAGTTGATTGCATTCTATCTTTAAAAATATGATGAATGACATGGATTATAAATGGAGAAAAAGGATCGATATCAATTCGTAGCTTTGGATTACAGATCTGCTTACTTTATTAAAAGTCTCGTAATTTCATTATTACAAGATCAACGGGGTCCAAGTGCTGGATCTTTCGTCCAACGCTTGATCAAAGGCAAGGGCATTTGGTCCACCAGAGCGGCTGCAGGACTGCAGCTGCAAGCCTCCATTCGTGATTCATGCATTTTTTCTGCTTCAGCCTCCTTTCGTGATTCATATTCTCATGCCCTGTTCATTTATATCGGAAGCTTACACAAATACTTCTGTTTTTTAATTTAATGCAATTGTGACACCAAAATTGATAATTTTTTTTTGTCTGAAAAAAATTGTAAATTGGCTCACTCATTGCACAAAGGAAAAAATTAATTAAATCGCATTTGGCCTTAAACTTGAAATAATTTTCCCATAAAAGCGTTGTATGTACATTTTATATCTGTATAATAACGATAGTGTTTATTATTTCTAAAATGAAACGATGGTATTTGTGGTTAAGCACCCAAATAGTGACCCCATGGTAATTCACTTTTGGTCAGAAAGGAACTGTAGCTTTTGTGCACTGTGGTCAGTGAGATCTGAGAGGAACATAAACTCCGACGTTCCTGACCTGAAATTGTCCGTAGGGACTAAGTCTCAGTCCTCTTGAAAGCCTATTGGGTCCGTATCTTAAAGTTACTTTTTGTTTTCTTTGATTTTTCATTTGGGCTGGGTTGGCCTTTTTGTTGCTGTTTGTACTTTTTCGGTTCTTGGGTGAATGAACTCATTTGTCCGAGAAGCTGGGGGGAAAACTGGTGGTCGGACCTCAGATATATCCAGGAACTGGACTCAGTTGCAGTGAAAGCAATTGTTTCAAAAAATCAGTTGGTTGGAGTTCCTACTTCTGACTGTCTCATCCAATTTTCTTTTAAGAATTAATCCCCATCCTTAATGTAATATTTACTCAATTATTTAAGTAAATTAAAAGGATTAAATAATGATTTAATTCTAAAATATGAAACAATCTCCTTAAACTTTCTTCATGTAACATTGAATTATATGACAATAGTTTATAGGATGGATAAATTAGTGTCAAAAAATGGTAAAAATGTAAGATAAAATGGATAAAATGAAAATCAACTCACCGGCTATTTCCTATACATCTAGGACCAATATTTGGTATTGTTCATCTGCATCATCTGCATTCGAATGATTATATCTTTTCCCTTCTTTTTCCCCTCTTCAAACACTTTTTATTATTCAAGTTATTTATTCACGATTAAAAAAAAAAACAGGTTTTGCCATTTCCTTTGTTCCGGAGGGGGGGGTGGAGAGCATCAGTGATGAAACCAAATGGAACCCTGAGGAGGGGTTGCTGCAGGTGACCCGCGGCCCCTATTTATATTACATATTCCTTTCAATTTTCAAGCTTCAAACTTGCAAGTCACGTAATTCCCGCTAATACCCCTTTCCCTCCACTTGTTTCTTGTCACCTTCTTATATATACACACACATATCGCAATGCGTCACCTGATTTTTTCCCCTCTTTGTTATCCATATTTAATTTAAGTTTAGTTTCGGTTATCAATACTTGTTCACCTGCCAATCTGCCATTCCCCCAGCTGAAAGGCTCTTTTAGACGAATCCCACGATTTTAATTCCCCTTTCATTTGGTCTGGTCACCTACATCATAACGCATTCCTGGCATAGCGACCCCTGATCAGTCGATTTTATTTATTCTTATTTTTTTTTTAAATTTAATTTTAGCGAGGGTCATGGATCCAAATTAAAACCCATGAGCAAAACCGAAGCTTGTTTGGGACCCAATATTCCATATTATTGGGCAGTCTGAGTCAGTATTCCTTTTCGGCTGCGGGGCATTCTAAAACAACCACAAATCCTGTTGTTGTTGTTGTTATTATGAAATGACATATTTATCACGTGCTTCTCTTGGCTCTCACTAGTCACCAAGGTCCTGTACACTTATTCTTATTTTTTTTTTAAATTAATTTTAGCGAGGGTCATGGATCCAATTAAAACCCATGAGCAAAACCGAAGCTTGTTGGGACCCAATATTCCATATTATTGGGCAGTCTGAGTCAGTATTCCTTTTCGGCTGCGGGGCATTCTAAAACAACCACAAATCCTGTTGTTGTTGTTGTTATTATGGAAATGACATATTTATCACGTGCTTCTCTTGGCTCTCACTAGTCACCAAGGTCCTGTACACTTCCCATTCGTCTCCCACCTAATCCACCTTCCTCACTCTGTACTATCAATAAAGCTCAGACATCAGACGTTAATTGCGCATTAATCCTTTGACAGCTAAATTTTCCTATAAAAAAATTAATTATCAATTTACAAGACTTGAACCGTGTTGGACGGGGCGCGCGAGACCCATGTGATAATAGTTCCCACAAAAATAACATTTAAATTATTAAATTGTAAATAAATTTTTTTTTATAAAAATATGTTGTTATTTGCAAATCCAATATTTTGTTACTAATTCTGATTTTAAATTTAATAATTTCAAGTTTTTTGATGAACTTTTGTCTAATAATATTCTTCTAATCCTAAATATAAAACTCTTATATATACTATATAAGAATTTTATATTAAGATCGGAGAAGTAATAAAAAATTAGAATGATGAATGGGGTGATATGCAATTGATGAAAAACAAGAAATGGGGGTTGCTTGGGGCGGAAGAGATGGAAAGGGTACATATGCTTTACAGAGTGGGAAAGCCGCGAGAGTCCCAAGTTGGGATCTGGACACCAGCTTTCAAGCCGCGTTACGCCGCCTGCCTTCTACGGGATGGTGCTGCACTCGGCAGGTAACTTTTATTATTATTATTTACAATTTCAAAATTAGTATGCACGGTGGACTAGTAGAGGGGCATTCCATGGTTTTCACCGAAGTTCAGGTCATTATTGCACCGTATAAGTAGGAGCTAAGACAGGACATGCTGGGGATTACTATAGGGATATAGCTCTGTGTACTCATCTTGATGTGCCTAATGATTGGCAATACAATAATTCTGCAATTATTATTAAAGATGCTGACGCAGCTTAGCCCCTAAAATAATCTCTGAGAAAGAGGCTCACAAAACTTCATCCGTTGATGGTCATCGGTTCCGCACATGAAATGCTAAACGCAAGAAATCAAAATGATAATGTTAAACCAAAAAAGGGCGGAAAACATAGATTAATTTTATTTGATATAATAATTTTTTATTTCATCAAATGGATAGGAACGCACCATTACAAAAAAAAAAAAAAAAGGTTTACATTTTTTTGTCCGCGTTAGTAGTCCGCTCTATTTCATCCTATATTCCTAAGCTATCTGAGTCGGTGACAGCAGGGGACCAAGAAAAATCAAAAATAGGAATAACCCACAGAGTCTGACGCAGAACTTTCTCTTTCACCGTCACAGCTCACAACTGTCCATGTAGCTCGGGGCCGGAAAGAGACACGTGAACTGGGCGTCTCTTGCCAGGCACCTACATAAAATGGAACCCCAACGCATTTACACTGAGAATTATAACCCATAATGTTACGATTTCTTACAGCACATTAATTTGATTTATTCAAGAAATGGAGCAGCACTACTCGATCCTGTTTTGTGTTTCGCCATGCGGCCTACATGTGCACGCTTGAATCAATCACATTAATTCGCCTATTTAAGAAATGTTAATTGTGCACCAGTTTGATGTTTTTTTATTAGACAGTAGTTGACCACCTCCAATTCTAAATATAATACCTGATTTATACTTGATGATATAATTTACACTACAAACTAAATTTATATTTAGAATCGAAATGGCATCGTTGTTTCCTGGAAAACCCAATCCCTTCGCTGCAGCGATATTTATTATATTTGAACGAGGTGAGCTTAAATTCGGTATTCACAAGAAGGAACAGAAAAGGGGACATGGGTGTGTGCACAAGACGAGGCTGAAAAACCGGGACAGTAACAGAAAGAGGAAGAGTGAGGAGATTGATTTATAAGGAGGCGCACGTGTGGGGTGTTCGGATTGAACCGGATGCTTCGCGTAGATTTCCAGACAGCCGACTCATGACTCTACACAACCCCAGACCCCGCAATCTTGTGGGACGTGTCTCACAGATCCGCCACTTCAATTCATCCAAATTCAATTCCATTTTGCCCTTTACAGAGTTTGGATGAGTAATAAAGTGCATCCACGTGTGTTATTTCACTCCAAGCCACTCGTCAATCCCAACTTCTCCTTTCCGTCACGCCCCCGAATTTTCCCTCCCTTTTTCCGCTGCATTCCCCGCCACATTCTATCAACTTCTTCTTCACACAATGTCCTCTATTAGGTTATTTATTAGCCAGCTAACTTTGATCTCCATTTTAACTACAAGCTTCCTTGCATACGTTTAAGACCTGTTTACATATCCCATAGATTTAAAGTGCGCGCAGTCAGATAGGAACGACAACTTTTCAAATCCTTTTTTTTTTTTTTTTGCCGTTAGATCGGAGTTACGTGAGAGTTTGTCCGAGCATATATTTGACTGCGATTGGTTAAAATTCAACCATACATCCTTGCCCAGAAACTCCGCTCACTTAATTGTTTAATAACGTCTCCGTCTCTTAGATCCAATTTTTTGAATTACTTTGTTTCTATTTATAAAATTTCTTTTGTGTTTGTCTAATAATAAATTTATTTTTATCCATTTTATCCTTGATTAATATACTCTATCTCATTATCTTTTTTTTTATGCATTCTCTCTTTTTTTTTCCTCACTCACACCTATCCACTTTTAAATACGAGTATATTTGAAAAAAATACATTTCCAACATATTTATTATTTCTAACTAATTTTAACAGTTTTTTAAACTACGTAATATACTTAAATGAATCTAATAATAAAGAATATAAGAGTATTACGGTCTTATTTTCCCTTATCTACACAGTAGTAAACGCAAAATTAAAAACGAACTCGGAGGATGTAAATGATTTGGAGCGCACTCATTATTTAGTTGGTTATGGCACCTATCTCAATTTTAGAGTAACATCCGATCAGTTGGCGTGAAAAGGGAATGAATGTCACGGGAAACAAGACAATATAATGTAAATTAATTCAGGCCAACATTCTGTCTAGAATCATGCAATAATTTTCCATATTTTCTGGAGGGAAGATAAGTGATAATATCATGGCTCCGGTGTTACTGAGAGAAATAAATGCAAGGCGGAACACATCAACTTAGGAAAGCGGGAAAAAATTAAAAAGAAAAAAGAAAAGTGACTCCCCCAAGAAATCCGGGCGGGTTGGTCCGGTGATCTCATATCAAACATAAGCAGTGTATGGAAGCCGACCAAATGGCGGTGTTCCAGAGCCTGACTCATAAATTTGCTGAGATACATGAACGGAGGAGGATTTTCAACTCGTCAAACCTCACTCGGTTTTTTTATAAGGTCGGCCTCTAACCCACACGATAGATATTGACAATAGGGAATAGTCTCAGCCGGCTGCTGCGGACCAGCTCTTTCCATTCAAACCGCCATCTCAATCTCAACATTTACTATTGTAACTCAAGTTCCACAGTAATTCCTCCATAATTAAAAAGCGGGGTCCTTTTTGGTGGATTTTGACCTTAGAACGGGTCTTCGCTTCCGACTCCGCTCGGTCCTCCCTAGTGACTTCTCTCACTGTCACTCCTCCGCAATACAGCGTGACACTTTGTTTGACCGACTTACGGATGGATGCCCTTAGCCACCAAGAAAGCTCTCTCTTTCTGTCTTGTTGCGATGTACCAGTACCCTTTCTGTTAGCCTCCTTTTTATTCGATTTTTATATATATGATTAAATTAAGATGCAATGACTTGCACACCGCGCTTACTTTTCTCACTACTTGGCACGCAACTTCCCCCCCAACTCTCTATTTCTCCTTCTCCTCCCTATAAATCTCCCTCCTCACTCTCATCACTCCAACTCATTCTCCATTCAACTCTAATTATAACCAACCCCTCCTCAACAATCCTCTCCCTCTTCCTCTTAACTTGCCCGTATCAGTTCCGGCTTTGCGGTCAGATCACATGGCCCTGGAAGCTCTCAAGTCCCCTACTGCCGCTCCTCCCTCCTTCCCCTTCGAATTGGACTCCAATCTTCACTCCTTGGAGCCATGGACCAAGCGCAAGCGTTCCAAGCGTTCCCGTCTCGACCATCCTTCCTCATGCACCGCCGAGGAAGAGTATCTCGCTCTCTGCCTCATCATGCTGGCTCGCGGTCGCTCCGCCGTCTCCCCCACCCATCCCACCGACTCCGACCGCCATAGATCCCCCCAGGACAATCTTCCCCCGGCTGTATCTGAGTCGGCTCCACCGTCCGCAACAGATCCAACCACCGCCCCTAAGCTCAGTTACAAATGCTCTGTTTGCGACAGGACTTTCTCCTCTTACCAGGCTCTTGGTGGACATAAGGCCAGTCACAGAAAACTCACTGCAGGCGGCGCTCCCGGGGAAGATCAATCCGCCTCCTCCGCCGTCACAAGTACTTCTGCAAACACCACTGCAACTGCATCCAACGCGGGGGGTAAGTCCCACGAGTGTTCTATCTGCCACAAGTCCTTCCCCACCGGACAGGCCCTGGGAGGTCACAAGCGCTGTCACTATGACGGCGGAGCAGCCGCCGCTGGCGGTGGTAGCAGCGCTGTCACTGCCTCGGAAGGAGTTGGATCCACACATACCGTTAGCCACAGCCACCGTGACTTCGACCTGAACCTTCCCGCTCTGCCCGACTTCTCGGCCAAGTTCTTAACTCCCGGGGACGACGAGGTGGAGAGCCCTTTGCCGGTCAAGAAGCCGCGTCTTTTGATGGCACCCAAAATCGAGGAAGATCACTGAATCAGCATATATTCATATGTTTTGGTTAGAGTCAGATAACTAGGAAGTGACATCAAATTGAATCAAATTCTTAGTTTGTTCTTTTAATTCTTCATTTGTCAGGGCATTTCGGGATTCATTTGTTCCTGTACATACAGTACACGGATCCTATTCACTGGTTAGACTCTGTAGTTTGACATTGGAAATTCAATTCATTTATTTTAATTAAAATTCATTCATTTTTGTCCTTCTATTTCGCACGTCTCTGTTTTCCTTCTCTCCGACGGCTCAGAGTTGTGGATGCGCCGCCTGACCTGCGCCGTGACGAAACACCAGATTCGCGTGAAGGGTGAGGCAAGTCCTGATTCTTATCGACGTTGTTGACGGTTTTTACTGTTAGCACAGAGCGCACAGCTCCCCTCAGTGTCCGCTGTGCACCACCACTTCACGCGAAAAGTGCAGGCTATCTGCCGTTGCTCCCCCCCAAAAAAAGAAAAACGAAAGAAAGAAAAAGATTCGATTGCCTAACTTATGGGTAAATAACTAAAATCAGACAAATACTAAAATAGAAATATCGAGGAGCAGAGCAAATGGAGGATGGTTGGCGTGGATAAGGACGAGGTTTTGGACTTTTTCTGGAGGTTGTGGAAGAGCTAAGACGATGACGAGGACGCGTGGACGATCGATGGGTCTTCCAACGCGGACTCAGTTAATTTTCTAAATTAATGTAAAGTGTCGTGCCGCGTCGTTCAACGGTGTGGTTAGACGGCCAGAGATGCCAAACTACACGGAACGAGTTACAAGGGGGGATGGATCATGGATGTGTTTTGAATGTGTGGGAAAAGGAATTCGAAGTTTTGTTGCTTTGTAATAACATACGTGTCCTTCTTTTCCCCTTCACACTTATCACCAGGCACTTTTCAAATTTACTGTGTGTGGGTTACGGCGTCTTAATTGATAGGCACAGGGCGGCACCCGTCATTTAAGAGGAAGGCAAATCATGGTGTGTTTGGTTGGCAAGGCATGTGCCCAATTTTAGGCCACTTTGTTGTCAATTGCATCAAAACGAAGCATATATTCTTTTGACATGTTCGACTCTGTCCTTTGCGTGTTAATCAAGAACCGGGTTTTTGCTTTTAAATACTCGCGCCTCCTTGTCCACACTTCGTGGTTATCTATCCGGAATTTCACCATAATTTGGACGCCGGCCTCCGTACACGTTTTTGTGGTCCAATTAAAAGAAACTATAAGAAAAGACTGTGTACACGTTTTGTAATTTTAGGTCACGCGTTCCACAATTTCCACTTCCGGAAGGTTTACCCATTCACCCCCTCACATTTCATCCATTTCTGAGTTATTTAAATGGACAACAACATCGGCGTTTTTGTTTCTTTCATCGTGGAGTCATAATTCAAGCCGCGTGTTTAATGAGTCTATTTAGTAAGCAGCCTCTGAGGATATTTTGTCTTTAAATAAATATCAGCCACTCTTGAAGAACTGAGAATCGTGGTTGAGTTTATCAAGGGATGAAACAGAATACGTCAAATGACAATGAAACCCAGTTTACGCCAACAAGAAATAACCAACATACGGTAAAGATGTATGGATACAACCTTAATTATTAATTAAGAATTCAATAATCAACGAAGGCAAACAAAAGCGATTCGATCCCCAGCAGACGGATGACAGCTGCGCCTAAGGTTAGCGTACACAACGAACCGGAAGAACCGACAGCCGGGGAAAGAAGGTAAGAGTGGGCTGAAGAAGATTCTAAGTTCGTAGCTAACACCTAGAAGGAGGGTTGGCATTTATGGACCCCACAGCCACAAGCATGTCCACGTCCGATTCATCATTACAAATGCTTGGCTAATTAACCCAAGTGTGGGAATATCATATGGAATTGTTGTGAGGGCGTCCTAATCCTAATTAGTAGTAAAACAAAGGGCTTGAATTAATGGTCCATTTGTTTACGGCAACTCTAAAAGTAAAATTTAAACAGATCACAAGTTGGTGGGCGGGTGACGAATAATTGGACCAACAAATGGGAATTCCTCCTTTCAGTGAGCTGAACTAAAATTCAGTTCAGCTAACCCACGCGGTGCGCAGTTATGTCCGGGTTCCTCGAATCACCTTGTTGCTTAAGACGGCGCCGTCTATTTAGCGATTAAAGAAGAAGAAAGAAGGGCCAGGACAGAAGTGTGGCCTTGAATGAGCACATAAAGCTCGCATCACATGTCCAATTAGCCTCCGACTCTGTTACGCTTTAGATCTGGGGACTATTTTTCCTTTGGCTTTATTATTACCCTTCTCCCTCTCTATACAAGTAGCTACTATTCTGCAGAAATATTGCATTAGGGATAGAATAACGGACTTTAAGAGCCTTCCCTTTCACGACATTTCAAGTTTATCAAAGAATATTCGTTTATTTTTGCAGCCCTGGCTATGACTCTATCCACACACAACTGACGGCATGGCATTGGTCCTACTGCCATGACGTATATGGTATGTATTCATGATTGTCCGATATCGTCTGAAACAGGTTTCAATAAATTACATGATAAAATCTGTGCGTGAGAGGGGAAGAGGTAAAACTCAAAACATACTATTTTGTGAGTATTATTTGATTGGATTTTCTTTTCTTTTTTGTTATTGTATAATATTGATGATTTGAAGTTTCGCTGTTCTACAATTCTCTTTTGTTAATACGTATTATTAATTTTTGAATTTGAATTTCTTATAATCGCTGATTAATCACGCACACGGGAAGATTAGAATCACTATAGTTGAGGTCATCATTTAGCTTTTTACACGTTCTTTTATTTTCATCTGTGTGATTGTGGTATTATATAGATTAGATACAAAGGTTTTATGTTGCTCGTTTTGCATCGTGGCTATGTACTTCTAACCGTGTCATATAGATTTATAGGAAAGTTAAAAAAAAAAAAAAACTTCTATATTCGTGTTTCTGTTTCTATCTTGTTATTATATAATCCCTACAAAGGATTCACCCCCTCCATTAACTACGCAGTGATATTTGAATTCTCTTTGTTTTTCCTTGTTCCCTCTCTTCATCAGGATTATGTTATCTCCGCTCTCAATTATTAAAAATATTTTGTGAGAAGTTGCGATATGAATAATGACAATCTCTAATCTACCTTGTTCTGTCCTTTTGGGTGGGTATTTCTTTTTTTTTTTTAAAGCATATGTATCTCTTATTGGAGACAAATCATATTTGAATCATTGTCAGACATTAAATGCATTCACCTCTCTCAATAAGGATTCGAACATTAATTCTCCATGTTATGAGGGACTAATTTTTTCTGCCAGATCCCATCTCATCACCCGTTGGTTTTGGGTGGATATTTCTGTTTCAATTCAATTTTGAAATAATAAATAATAAAGAAGCATTACCGTCACGTTAGCCATAAAAAAAAAAATCATTAAATGGGCCGACTTCGAACCGGAAGAGAAAATCTATAAGACGTAGCCCAACCCGCAGGCCTATCTTACCTCAATTTTCAGTTTGACGGCTTCATTGCGCGTTGAAGGCAAAACTTGCTACTCCGAGTTTATAACAATAGCAATAATAAAACTTATCCTATTCAATTTTAATTTACATTTGCCCCTCAGAGAGTTGAAATATTTTGACCAAGTATTCACTATGATTCTAGCATGGCCACATCCGTCCTAACGAAATCACACCGTAGGAAATTGAGATTAGGTTTGATATGATAGTTGCACTTTTAAAATGAGGGGAAAGTAGAGTGATTTTTTTTTACAGCTATATTCAAAATACCGTCAGACACTAAATATAAGTACTTGTTTTAATAAATATTCAAAATTTAATTTGTCACTTTATGAGGGACTAGCCCTATCCGCACCCAATCCTTTTTTGGATTTATAGCTGAAGTATTCTCTTAATAACATTAAACAAAGATTCAGTTTAATCCTTTATTTTTAAAAGGTATATTTTAAGTTTTTTAACATTAAAATCATTAATAAAAAATAATAATATTGAGATCTTGAATGCTGATAAAACACTTTCAAACGCTAACGTATTAAATTTAATTTTTAAAACAGTCATAATTATTATAAAAAAATCATAGTTTAATACTAATGATTTTAATATATTTTTTAAAATTAAAAGATTAAACTGAAACTTTATAAAAGGTTAAGGAATAAAATATATATTTTAGCTATTATTGAAATTTTGTGAGAATCTACTGTTCTATTAGTACACTCTCTCTAGTTTAAATTCCCCGCGATATTTTTGGGATTTAAAATTTTTTTAAAATTCCTCTTCTATCATCAATTTTCTATCCATCTGTGTCTTTTTCTATATTTATGTAATCAAAATTCTGTTTTTTTAAAAATAAGTACTATTTTCATGGAAAAAAATATTAAACCGAAATTTGAAAAGACTGTCCTATATTATCCAATATAATTATCTTTTTTTATGAAAATTCATGAGATTCCCATATTTTGTGTTTATAGTTTATAAGCTCTAACACAAAAAAAAAAAATAAATGTTAAGGTCAACATGTTTGGTCAAAGAGCTTGAGGGTGACAAGTAATTTTAAAAAGTGGGTTTGAAAGTAGACATGGGCTTTTGAAGCCTATTCAAAGGCATTTTAAATAGATTTTAAAAAAAAGCTTTCAATCTTTTTTTCCCCCTTAAATATAGGTATCTTTTTATTTGAAATAATCTTATTCGAGATATTATTGGGTATTAAATGTGAACACTCCTTTTAGTGGGGATTTAAACCTTTGTTCGAACTTTTGATCTTTTAAAAGCACACACTTAAGCCTTAAAAAAGACCCTCATTCCAAATCCGTGTCGCAGGCTCACATCAATTTAGCTAAAAGCTTAGCTTAAACTAACCTATATCTACCCCTAATTCCCAGGCATAAATTAAAAGATTGAAAAGAATTCTATCAATTATACTGTACATGAGAATTTTCACATTAAGCATTTGTGAGAATTCTTTCAACTTTTGTGTTGAATTATGCAATACAAGAAAAATTTGAGAAGTTTTTTGTTCTAACAATTTCGGTCAAAGGAAAGGCCTATATTTAATTTTTAGCGTGGGATAGTCAAATATAAATGGTGGTAACATTAAATTTCCAACGGAAAATCACAATGAAATCCTAGGAAATGAATGCCATGACCAAAAATTTTCATGAGCGACAATAACACTCCGACGGGAGATTTTTATTTTTTTGTACTAAATACAAGTTATTTGTAAGGTATTTAATGATTGTTTTTCAATTTTACTCTTAATTCTCTTTGAAAAGAGAGCAAAAAAGCAGAGGGAGGTGAGAATGATTTGTAAATAGAGAGAGAATTTTAATAAGAATATATTTGAAAATTCTTATTAATTTAATGCATTCCTTAATACTACTTCCAATCCTAATTATAAAACATCATTTGTTGAATACAAACGAGGTCTTATAATTAAAACCAGACGTAGTATGTGAAAATGAATTAAAGTGACTTGCAATAAGAATTAGAGTGGTATTACAATGACAAATTACATAGGTCTATTAGAGATTTTTATAATGGTGTTATATATATCTCAACAAAAATTACTTGATGCATGTTATTCATTTAAAAAAATTATTTAAAGCATAGCTACATTCTAGAAAAATGTCGTATCATTTGATAATCTTCAAACAGAATCCACAAAATTAAACCACAATCAAAACTGGGTAAACATTATTACTTAAGGAAAATTTAGGGAGAATTTTAATAAACTTCCTCACTAGCCAATTAATATTAGTTAACCCAAAAAATTTTAAAATTTCACCGCACCGTCTTGATTAAAATTTTTTGTATGAGAACACAAAAATATTCTTACTTTATTTAAGTTGTAAATTTCCGAATTTGACGATTTACAATTCAACAATTTAAATACTTAAAACTAATGGTACAAGGGACATTCGTTGTTGCGATGCGGCAAACGAATCACGGGCAGGCGTGCCAATAATCTCTCTACGCTGTTCCGGGGCTATTCTTTCCAATACATAATCCCTCAATGGACGGATCACTGGCAGGCACCGACCCATTAGTATGCTGATGTTCCTCCATAGATGCCTCCAGAGCTTGATCATAATCATCATTGTCACGGTAATAGATGTAAACCCCGATATACACAACTATGTTCAGAATCTTGTCATTCTTGTGCGTATTACGAAGCATGTTCCCTGCGACATTCAAAATGTTGGTTGCCATTAAGTTGCGATCAGGTTCTGGGATATCAAAAGCAGACAACATTTGGTCTGTTATTTGCTTGATTGAGTTCGCTGAGATCCTGCGCATAGGGATGGTAATAGTACTGCTCTTGGCACTATTAAGGTGCAGGCGAGGAACTTCATAGTACCGTTTATCTTTGATGAATTTCAGAGTGAAGTATGGATCACCATTGGGATGAGGTACATCGTCCGGACAAAGAGAATAATTCACCGGCAGAACATTAAACCCGTATCCGCGAAAAACTTCGACAATAATATCATCGGCCATAGCCTTTTGGGAAGCAGGAAGAATTCAAAATAAGAGGTTGTTTGAAAAAAAACTGACGGAGAACAGTAATAATTAAACATCAAACTCAAAAAATATTAGCTCCTTCCTTTCTTACTTATGGTTTAGTTCTCCACTTCCTATGTGAAAGGGGAATAACCAAATAAAATTCTCCAACTCTCCCATAAGAGCAAAAATCAAGCAAAATAATTTAAAAAAAGATACTGAATTTTTCATTGATTAAAAACCAAAAGTCTTACTGCTAGCTTATCTGATCAGTGCAATTCAATCGAAGAGGATAAAAGCAGTACTTGCCACAACTTTAACCCTCCCCGTTCGCTCTTGTTGCTTGGCGCCACGAGACGATCATGAATGTCTGAGGAGTGAGGAGCCGCATCCCTTCTTCTAATGTGGTTGCTTTTATATATATATATATATATATATGATGTTATCGAATTTAATTCTTGAAAGACTTGGAATCCTATCAATTTTCTATCATCTGTTTAAATTTTAAAAAAACTATTTATTATCCATCTATATCCTTTTTCTATGTTTACGTAATCAAGAATATATTTTTTTCTAAAAAAAAAATAAGAACCATTTTAAAGAAAAAATATTAAACAAGTAAATTTAAAAAGATCATATATTTATCATAAATTATTTATTTTGAAATTTTATGAAAATTCCATGTATACCATCTATAGTTTAAGTTCCCCACTATAGTTTTGGGATTTAAAATTTTTTTTAAAATTCCTCTCCTATCATTAATTTTCTATCCATCTATATCTTTTTTATATTTATGTAATCAAGATTCTGTTTTAAGAAAATAATTACTATTTTGAAGGGGAAAAAATATTGAACAGAGAAATTTGATAAGGCCACTATTGGATTAGGGAAAATAAACATGATTTTTTTTTAAACTTTTGATTTCTTCAGCATGGAAATATAAAAAAGGCGGACAAGGTTTTGTAATTTAACTAATGGAGGAAATACAAAATCTGTCTTTAAAATGGACGGAGTAATTAGGACCGATTACTCACGCCAAAAACTCTAGAACTGATAACCGATAATTAACAATCCATCTAATAATAAGTCGTATCGTTAACTAGATATAATTAGCTGCGCAATGAACCATTGAACTGAACGAAGGTAAGATTTCATTGAAAATAAGCAAAGAGCCATTGTATTTAATAAAAATATTGTAATCGTAACATTTCATGATTGAATTTATGTAAAAATATAAGTAAATCGGACTGAAATCGAGAAAAAAGTATTGGGATTCTTTTTATTTTTAATTATTTATTATTAATTATCGAATGATTGATTAAATTCAGAGGAAAAAGTCAAATTGAAGATCCTAGAATATACAAAATTAAAATTTGGGATCTTAAATTTATATAATTTCCGTTAGAAGTTAGACTCGAATAGGAATTATGAAATATTAAAAAAAAGACCTAAATACCCCCATTTATAAAAAGAAGTAATTTTTAACGTTAAAAAAACTTAAAAGCATTCTGAACTCCTAATTTGTGATTTCACAATCATGACTTGTATTTTTAGGACTTGTGTCAAAATAATGTTATTTTTGGCATTAAAAACGTTTTTGGGATTATGAATTTAAGACTTGTTCTTTCACAGTTAGGATTTTTTATTTTCAAATTAATTCTGAAAATAATATCATTCTTAACATTAAATTATAAATACTTTTTAATTAACCAAAAATTATTTTTAAATTTAAAAAAGTATTTTTAATTAACAAAGAGTATAACTAAAAAAATTATAAATTATAAATGCTTTTTAATCAATATATATCTAATTATAAATTAAAATAATTTTTATGAATTATAAATAATATAGCTCATTATAGATTAAAAATACTTTTTAATTTATTTTTAGCACAAGAGAAAATTGGAGATAAATTTCTCATTATAAATTTTTAATTACCAAAATTCACCAAATTATTTTGATAAATTTATATTTTTTAGTTAACTAAAAATATTTTTTGAGTATTTTAATCCAGAACTTGTTATTTTCACTTTACATATTATGGATTTAACCGGTTTGTAATTGGAAATAATAAGTGCTCATTATGTGAATTTATTAAGTTTGTAATTTTTATCCCTTAATTTTAATTCCTTAGCATGCGGATTTATAAAGCTGGTGGAAAGCAGAGTGATTCTTATCCCTTAAATAATATGATTATTTGCTTCAACATTAATCGCTTTGTTTAAATTTTTTCAAAATTTAGAAAAGGAAGTGAATAAATTGCAAACACCCGGCTTATAATGTGATGAGCTAGCATCGAAATAGTGAAGTACTTCGATCGTAAGAATGACATTAAAAATTACACAAAGGGCACACCTCCTAACATTCGTGTGCAAGTGCATCTTTGTGCTGATCAGTTGAAACATAATGATTCGTATCCCGGCCAAAAAAAAAAGGATTGAATATAATAATGATCATGATCCAGGCAATGAATCTCTATGGGATGTCAATTCTATTCAGAGGCAAAACCTGCCAGAACCTGATATATCATTCAACTCAGGAAGGGATTCTATAAGATGCTTCTATACAATTATTTTGTTCCACTGGCCACGAATCATTCAAGACCCTTTTCTTTCCATTTCCTGACTGCTGATTCTCACATTTTCTCTTTGCTATTGGTGGAAACTGATACGACAACGTACTGCATCGTAGAAAGAAATTAAAGACATCAGTAGTAATGGATGGATCCTGCCAATCAATCATAGGTTTTGGCATGGCACCAATTAACCTGATGTCTACCAAAATCGGCATCCTAGCTGATATACTTCCTTTATTGAATAATTTAAGGTCTCAACAGTGTCATTTATAGCAGTAACGTCAAATTTACAATAAACTCAAGAACAGCCCTACTTTTTTTTGTCGTATAGCTTTCATCAATTAGCGTCCTCTTACTTTACAAACGCTGCTTTCCACATACGGGTGGTAAGTCTATGAAGTATAGTCTTGCAATAATTTGGTTTGATGGATGGCATCATTTTACTAATTAATCCTGCTGGGGTTCTGGGGAAGTTAACATATCAAATTATTTCACTACTTTCCAGCAAACAAAAACACTGAGAATCAGAAAAGGTAGGGTGCTTAACCTATGCGGCTAGCATTAAGGAATGGTACGTCCACCACTCCAGCTAGTTGCATCATTAAAACAGAAAGAACATAGTTTACAAGTTATAAAAATTTCCACTTAATTAAATGTTCCTAATGATCTAATCATTCTCTCAATCAGCAAACCTTTATCCTACTTGAAAGTTGAAAACTTATCTCCATCTGCTTCTGCTAAAACTATAATCCGCAAGGTCCAAGCAAACTCCATTTTCCTCCTACCTTTCCGGTTATAGATAGATACGCGTAAATATCATGCACTTTCTGTAGTGTACAATATTCAGATGTCTTATTGCATCAGAAAGCTTACTGAGTGGATCTTCCACTATAATCAAATCCTGGCTATTTCTGAATTTCCAAGTGAAAATTCTATTTTTTTTCCTCAGTCCTAAATGCATAAGAACTTCAGAGAAAACAGCTTTCCTTTTGGTTTTTCCCCCCTTGAATGCACGGCACCTCTCAACCTTTTTCATGCAAAGTTGAAAGGAAAATATGGCATAAGTACGCGTTGTGAACTAACACATGGCATGAAAAAGCTTATTGAGTGCATGCGGAATTTCATTTTCCACTTGTCCCTTCAGGCTTCGCGTCATGAATCCACTATCTTTCTGATCTACGTACGGATTGTATATATTGCAGAACAGATCATATGTGGCGTCCTCCTCATAGTGACGAATGCAGAATCCATATATGGCTGGTACATGATGTATAGATTGTAACCCGCTTAAGAATAGTTTGAAACCTGACGGACCAGGGATCTTTCCGATAGAGGTAAAAAAGAGGATGCAGATTACCATTTCTTGATGCCCCAAGTCGCACAATTATTTAACTCTTTCCTTTTTCTTCATCACATTGAAAGTTTTTGTCTCGTATTACTCGCCATCTTTTTTCTTTTGGGGCTGTAATATCATTTCAGTTCCTGAGGCAACTTGCACAAGAAACCCTCCAAGCTCAAACGGGGATTTGAAACTAACTTACCAGCAGAATAATCCTTTCCTAAATTAGCAGATTACGCAGTCCCAATTCTACCATAAATACCAGTTAACTGGCCCAGCACTTTACAAGCAAACAACAAAGAAACCAAATATTCAGTTAACTGAAATTCGAACTCTCCAGTGAGCTGAGGACGCTGAGGAAACAATGAAGAAGATGTTGATCGTCAAGTTTCTTCAGATTGTTCTGCTGCTAATTTTCTCTAGTAAATCCACCGTAGCAGACAAGAAAACGCAGCCATCTAAGACCACGTACATTATTCAAATGGACCCATCCACTATGCCATCTAGTTTCAACGATCAGCTCCAGTGGTATGCTTCATCACTAAGATCAATATCGGACTCTGCAGAGATGCTCTATGCCTACAAACATGCAATCCAAGGCTTCTCCACGAGGCTAACCAATGAAGAAGCAGAGTTGCTTGCAAAGCAACCAGGAGTGTTATCTGCCATCCCTGAGACTGTATATAAGCTTCACACTACTCGAACACCACAGTTTCTTGGATTAGAAAAAGGCAGCACTAATTACTTGCCTGCCACTGAGAAAGAAAGCGACGTGATTATCGGAGTAATCGACACTGGCGTATGGCCTGAGCTACAAAGTTTCAACGATGCCGGACTTGGACCAGTACCCAGTAGATGGAAGGGCGAATGTGAGACAGAGAAAGACTTCAACGCATCAAGCTGTAACCGGAAACTAGTGGGTGCAAGATATTTCTTAAAAGGGCGTGAAGCAGCTGCAGGAACCATCAACGGAACTGAAGAATCAAGATCACCTAGGGATACCCTAGGCCATGGAACTCACACGTCCTCTACAGCAGGTGGGTCCATAGTTGCAAACGCTAGCCTCTTTGGTTATGCTTTTGGGAAAGCAAGAGGGATGGCCACAAAAGCTAGACTAGCAATATACAAGGCGTGTTGGGAATATGGTTGCTTCACGACTGACGTTCTTGCTGCGATTGAGAAGGCCATCGAGGACGGCGTCAATATCATATCCATATCCCTCGGGGCCGATCATCCAACTGATTATTATGAAGACGTTATCGCAATCGGATCATTCAAAGCCGCAGCTCATGGAATATTTGTATCTGCTGCAGCAGGAAATGGTGGTCCCTACCCGAAAAGCTTATCTAATATGGCGCCATGGATAACCAACGTCGGCGCCGGAGCCATAGATCGTGACTTCCCGGTCTATGTCAGACTCGGAAACGGAAAGAATTACACCGGAGCTTCTCTTTACAGTGGCGAACCCTTACCTGGTTATCCGTTGCCCCTTGTTTATGCGGGTAATGTAAGCAGCCCTCCTTCCGCTCTGTGCGACGAGCACACTTTAATTCCCTCGAAAGTTAAGGGAAAGATCGTGATATGTGAGCAAGGATTCATTAATAGTGTGGATACAGGCTTCCAGGTGAACAAAACTGGTGGGCTTGGGATGATTTTAATCAACACTAAGGAAGACGGCGAAGAGATATTTGCAAAAGCATATCTCGCTCCCGCGGCTTCTTTGGGTTACAAAGCCGGCGACGAATTAAAGAAATATGCTTTGTCTGACCGAAATCCGAGGGCTACACTTACTTTCGGAGGCACCAAGGTACACGTTCAACCGTCACCGGTGGTTGCAGCTTTCAGTTCCAGAGGTCCAAATCCCTTGACCCCAGGAATACTGAAGCCAGATTTGATTGCACCAGGAAAGAATATCCTAGCTGGGTGGACCCACGCAGCTGGACCGTCTGAGCTGGACTATGATACGAGGCGTGTGAGCTTCAATATCATTTCTGGGACATCCATGTCTTGTCCTCATGTAAGTGGGCTAGGCGCAATGCTGAAGGGAGCTCACCCAGATTGGAGTCCTGCGACGATACGATCTGCTCTCATGACTACGGCCTACACGACCGACAAAAATGGGGCGGCCTTACTCGATTTTGCCACTGGGAAACCTGCGACGCCATTTGATTTCGGAGCTGGACACGTGGATCCCGCAGCTGCGCTTGATCCGGGTCTGGTGTATGATGCTACCACCAATGACTACCTCAACTTCTTATGTGCCTTGGACTATACTTCAAGTCAAATCAAGCAAGCCACCGGACAAGACTTTACCTGCGACTCAAGAAAGAAGTATAGGGTGGAAGATTTGAACTACCCATCTTTTGCCGTCAATATGAAAACAGCTTCAGGCTCTGGTAAACCCATGAGTGTCCAACACACGAGAATCCTGACTAATGTGGGAGAACCAGGAACTTACAAGGTTTCTGTGTCGTCCCCGTCTTCGTCGGTGAAGATTGAGGTTGAACCGACGACGCTTTGTTTCAGCAAAATGTACGAGAAGAAGAGCTTTACGGTGACATTCAATACTTGGGCTTCGATGCCTAGTGGCACAACCACCTTTGGTCATCTGGAATGGTCAGATGGGAAACATAAAGTCGTTTCTCCGATTGCTCTTGGCTGGACATGATCATCATTTCTGGAGTTCCTGCGTCTTCAACTGTGAAAATATCTTATAAAAAAAGCTATTTTTAGTATCAATCTTGTAATCCTCTGTTGTTGTTCAAACCTCCTCGTCGAGCGCTTTGGCTGAGAGGTATTCTCTTTCACCTTTTTCAGGAGGCAATTGGACTTGGGAAATTACAAAAAGAATAATACCCAGAAAATTGCAAGGTCATGTGTAGTATATATGAATGATGACTTCTAAATTGCTTTTAACATCATCCCAGCCCTGTGGTATTCACTTGCTATATTTCACTTGGTAGGAAAAAATATTTTAAAGACTGACTGATTGGAAGAATCTAAACGGCATATTATCCGGTCTAAAGACCTCAACGATTGTTAAGTAATGGTAGCAAAGATAAGTTAGAAGACTATAGTCCTTTTATTCTTTTTATCAAAATAACTACACGCGTTCCGGTAAGTTGTGACAGATCAGATTTTTGGGCAGTTTGTAGGTCATGAGACTAAAACATCGATTCTGATTATGAAACATGCTTTAATGACGAGGGAATAATGTTGATTGTTGGCAACGCTTTTAAAGCGCTCAGCCATAATATGTTTCTATGAAATCGTCAAAATCTATCTTGATTGAATATAAAAAACATATTTTCCTGTCAGAATGCATGATCCCAGCCACTTCGAGAACAATACAATATTTTGTTCCTGTTCTCTATTCTCGTCTTTCCTTTTCATCCTTTTCCGACTGGAAACACTTAGGATGACTGAATGCATGTTCCTTCATACATGTCTTCAAATGAATAAGCAGATACAGTAAAATTTTATATGATCTCAATTATTTTAAGACGGGAGGAGAAAAGCTGACAGGATTGGTTGCTCCGCGCTCAAATCAGTGTTATTGCAACCTCAGGAGATGATAAAAAGTGAAGGAAGAGGTACACAATTGCTTGTCTCTGAATCATCCATCTTCACCCAGCAAGTATTATTGCATTAAACAGAAATTGTCACTTTCAATGCGAAAAAATTCATGGTTCCTCTGTCAGGATAACCTTTTAAAAGGGTTAAGGAACTTTTTTGTCATATGCTACGTATTTAAAAAATACCACCTTTGAAGTTACTAAAAAATATTACAATACACTAGCTAAATACACTAGTTAAGTTGCAAGTTTCTGAAAAATTTATATATTACTCCTGTTCTAGTTATAAGATCTCATTTGTAATCTACAAACAATGATTAAGACTGAAAGTGATGTATTGGAAGTTCACTGGTAAAATGTGTAAGATTTGTAAATAATAAATTTAAATTATTAAAGTTTTAATATTTTATAAATAATAAAATTAAAATAAATACAGTACTTTTTAATTACTTATCAACAATGTTTCGATAATCATCCAATAATTCATTAAAATAGTTGATTAAAAATTTAAAATGATATTTTAATCTTTTATAAAGGTATGAAATAACATTAGTCCACACTTTATCTCTTAATAATGTATAATATCCCGTATTAAAATGCCCAATGAAATAAAATCCTTCAGTGCTACAGTGTAGTTGTTTGTTCTCCGTCGGCGGCAGTATTAATTCTAAACTAAGTGCCCCAGTAGAGACGCGAGAATTTCAAACCTATTCTAATTAAAATTTCATTCAAAACAGCAAACACAGATAGAATTAACATCATTCAGAGTCCACCGAAGACTGACAGACAGGAAGGTAGTACGTATCGAGTTGCCAATATTTTTGTTTCACACCTTCCCAAACTTCTGCTCCCAAGCAATCCTTAACAGGCAATGGAATTAATTGTGTGGAATACCCCAAATTCTCGAGTTCAAGAGAAACCAGATGGCAGTAAACAACATGGAAAAAGGCGTTACTTCCGCAGAGGCCATTGAAGAATGAGTAGATTCCACCAGGCTTCAACAGCACAGGAAGATGCTGATGGAACTCTCTTAGGTCTTCATAATATTCTCCATAGGTGTCAAAGAAAATGCCTGAAGAAAATACAGATAAACCAACATATCAAATATTTCGAATAACAGGTAAATTAGTACAAGATTCATCAGTAAATAGATACAAATATACAATTATGATGTTCAATAAAGAGCTCATGTCTTTCCCAATTCGTAATAGCCAAACTGATGCTCCTCGTTAATATTTGATGACCAATTATGATGTTCAGAAATAACAGCCCTCACAAAACATCAGTTGTACTGATCTTTGAGTATCAAACATAAAGACAATCTCATCACCTAAAATTGTGCAATTATGCTACTAAGACATGATATTGCAAATAAAAAATTGCAGTTACCATCGTATGCTTCAAGCTGAGTCAGAACATCTTGCCAGCGACCAAAAATTATCTTCACGTTTTCCTTTTGCCCCCAACCTGTTTGAAGCATGCGTTCATAAACCTCTGGATGGGCCTCGACAATGGTGTGTGTCACAGGTGCATATTGCTGGATGGCTGTATCCACAAGACCCATTCCGAATCCAATATTTAGTATGTGACCACCTCCTGAACAAATCGCTTTAGCATGAGCCTCCATCAATGGCTTCTCCCAAGCCATCATGACAGCCTTGCTATTAGAGTCCATCAGCTTATCTTCGCTAAAACTTACCCTGTCTTCCAAATAATCTTGATCAATATTGGCGTTTTTACTTTCTCTCCTTGCAATTGTACCCAGGATCAACTCGGCTTGAATGCCTGATTAAGTAGAACTTAGTAACTACATGAAAATGACAACAAATACTCAGAGTATGATTGAAATTGGAAGGAGCCAAAGGATCAGTATTGAAACTTGACAATCTATTTAGACATCATGCATGATTAGACACGAATTCTTCATTTTCACACATTCCCACTTCACTCATATTTCCAGTCCTACGGTCAAAGGCCTACAAAAACACCCTTAGATAAACCAACAGACATCGACTTCATAAGTGTGTTGCGGACAATTTAAACAACTAAACGTCAACTAGGTAAAGATATATGGGACTAAAGGGCATAAGCATTCCAAGGAACTCATTCGTGTGATGACCGCAGGAATTGGTATTACACCTGACAATAAACACGAAAACAGTTTACCTTTTATTTAAATCTCGACATTTAATTTTGAATGGGGTGGATACACTTTCTTTGAGTCCTGAGTTTTTAGCAGACTGTCGAGATTTTTACATCATTTAATTCCAGCAAATATCACGATTTCTTACAGTGCGAAGCTGCTCATATAAATTTAAGTTTAATAAAAGCCCCGTTGCCCGTCGCTATTCTTTAGTGGACCTTTAAGTTTAATAAAATAAATTATAGTTAAGAATTCGTTGATACTTAGTATCGATAGGGAGATAAGAAAAAGAGATCAGGCAGACAAGGGCAAATGGAAACCAAGCAGAGAAGGACCGTACCAGCATTGAGGAGGACCTCGAAGGCATCCTGGTGGCCTTCCTGCATAGCGAAATCGCCAGCAGAGAGGCTTGAAGGAGAAAGAGCGTTCCAGGGGGCGCCAGCAGAGAGGAGGATCTTCAGCACCTCGGCGTGGCCAAGTTTAGCCGCGTGCATCAGAGGAGAAAGACCATCGGCATCGAAATAGGTAACATCGGCTGCGGATTTTATAAGAGCTCTCACCTTGTCGGAGTCGCCGTTCTTCGCGGCCTCGCATAGCTGCTCTCCTTCATTCATGTCTTTGTTCTCTAATTCAGTAGCCTGCGGCCGAAAACCTTGCCTCAAGACGCAGGTACCGGCAATTCGAGCTAAGTTTCTCATAATTACGCTCGTTCCCCAGGCTTTGTGAAATCTGAAATAGGCCACAGATTCTCTTGGACTTCTTATAATATAAACTTTGATCTTTCAATTTTCGAATTATAATTTTTACTTTTTAAAAAAATTTTATTTATAACATCAATTTCTATAATTCAGTAAAAATTTAAATCATTTTGTAAGAGAGGAAAAATGAGCCTCTCTCCTCATTTGGTTAAAAATTTTGAAGGGAAAGAAAGTCAAAATGTCCCCTCTTCTCCCCTCTTCCGATTTTAGCTTCCCTCCAAATTGGGAGCTTTTGGAGAAGAGTTAAAATTTTGGATCATCATATTCTTATGGTTATTTTAATATTTCATTACTACCCATAAAATATATTATTATAATATTTATTTTAAATAAAAATATATTATCCTAAGTAAAAAATAAAAAATAAAAAATATTATAATTAAAAAATATATTATAACAAAATTATTTAAATAAAAAATTATAATATTATAAAATTAATTTTTTTGTATAAATATATTATTTATTAAATATATTTTAAAGCTGAAAAAAAAGATAGCCTAAAGAGAATAAAATTTCATTTTTCTTAGAGCATATAAAATTTATTAATTTAATTATTTCAAATATATTATTATATTAATTAGAATAAAAAATTACTGTAATTTATATAATTTTTTAATGCACATATTAATATGATAAGACTGAATTTTCATTAAATTATATAATTTAAATTAAGATGTAAATTAATTTATATAATATATTAATAAAAAAATATAAATTAATTTGTAAGGGTAAAATGGTAAATTGTTTATTACTATCTCTCCCCTTCCCTTCTTGAACCAAATAATGAATCATTAAATATCCTTCCCTCCCTTTCTTTTCAATCAAACCAAATAAGGTGAGGATAAAACCCCCTCCCTTTCTCTACCCCATTCTCCCCTCCCTCCTCTACCCTCCCCTCAAACCAAACAGGCCATTAAAAAACCAAAATCTATAATTTAAAATTTGAGAAACTGAAATCAAAATAAAGATAAATTTAAAAGATCAAATATTATGTTAACCTTTAATCTCATTTTAATTTCAGTATGGAATCCTCTCTTTTCCCTCGTGTGTTCTAACTTTTTTAGTTTTGAGACGATCCTAATGTAGTAATGTCCACCATACAAATAGTGAGTTGTGAGAGAAAGTTTGACATTAGTTTTTGTCAAAATTTTGCTGAAGTTGTAAGAGCATTATGATATGGCGAGAAGCTAGGCAAGAATATGAAATCATAATTGATAACACACGAATTAATAAAGCTAGTCACATATAAATAAAGCCCTAAAATAATATACTTAACTCTAAATTACATATTTGGTAAAAAAAAAACTCTAAATTACATATATTTAATTTAATTGTTAAATGGACAAAGCCTTTTTAATAACACGTGTTTTGGAGTGGAAAATATGGAGGGGGAAGCCATCAGCGTTGATTTTTTAACCGATCGTTATTCTTTGATTCTCAGGTCAACACAAAACCGACTAGGCGCACTTTTTGGTCTCTCTATTGAATTCTTGAATTATGGCCTCGTGGCTCGTGGGAGTCAACTCGGAAGGATGAGGGCAAAGACAGGAATAGGATAGGATTGACCATTGCCTTGGCGGCATTTGAGAAACGACGCCGCAGCAACCTGACATGAAATGATCATTGCGCATGCGGATGTACTTGCATTCCATGGTTCAGCCCGGAGAAAAGTTCGTTGACTGCAATCACCAAAAATAATCGGGAGAGACAAATTTATATATTTGATTTGGTTGGCCGCTGTAACGTTCGTGTTACCTTGCTCCTAATCACATCTTACAACAACCGTATCCTCCTCCTGCAACTAATTCGAACTCTTCCCACGGCTGTATCGTTCATTTTCATCTGCGTGTTGAGTTTGATAGGATATTGCAGCCAATATTTTCCCGGCAAGGGTTTTTGGTACTGGATTTCTTCTTTTTGCCGTTTATTACCGTTCGAGCCAACCCCTTGTTTTCTAATGGCGTCGAGTTTCGATCGATGGGAAAAAGATCCTTTCTTTGCGGCGGCTGAAGAGGTTCAGGAATCTGCAGACAGGTACCCATCATTATCGCTGCTACCCTTTCGTTCATTTGGGTTTCGAGGGAAATATGCAACCAGAGGTTTTTGGATCATTTCTTAGGTATCGGAATTAATTAACTCCTCGCAAATTCCACCGGATCAATTGATGTTTTTATTATTATTATTCCCGAAAAGGGGAAGCCTATGATTTGTATGTTCTAGTTATTGGTTTCACTTTTTTGAAAGTTGAAAGAAAGAAGTTGTTTTGGTCAACAAAGACATCGCAGAATTCCAATATTCTGTTTTGCTTACTTTTTATCCTTCGGACGCTCTTGTTATTAATTTCTAACATTTTCTTTTCAAGGATGGAATCTACTTATCGGACATGGACGCACGCCAAAGATGATGCTTCCAATAGGTGGGACTCTGAGGAACTTCGCCGAGATCTGCAAACTTCCCTCGGCACTGCAAAATGGCAGGTAACCTTCCCTCCTGTCAACTTGATTTATTGCCTCTGTAAGCATGATGGCCTCCTGTGCCTAGCAAACGTGCTAAATACATGATTGGCGTATTTAACATCATAATGATGCTGGTCGCACGTTGGGTTGGCAATGCAGCTAGAGGAATTTGAGCGGGCAGTTAGTACAAGTTATGGCAAAAGTTCAAGTGATGAGGCACGGAATAGGCACCAAGATTTTATTGCTGCCATTCAGGAAAAAGTTAGAAAAGTTGAGCAGTCGTTGCAGGAATCCATTGTCTCAGATGGCAAGGCATTGCTACCTTGGGTGCGTCTGAATGAAGGTGAAAGGAATGAGCTTGCATTATTTCTTTCAGGAATGCCAGCTAATGAAGGCAAAACCCCTAGAAAAGATAAAGTTAGGGACAGTGAATGTCAACAATTATGTGATAAAGATTCGGATAGTATTTCAAAAAATCTACTTTCTTCTGAATGGAATCCCTTGGAAACAAAGGAAGAGAGTTCGCATGGGCATCGTAGGATAGCCAGTGCTAGTGCCGATTTTAGTTCATGGAAGATTGCAGTGTCTGATGATGTCCAACCATATAGTTCTTCCAACAGATCTTTTGGTCCTGTGCATAAGGTTCCCAGTTTTTCAGGATTTTTTAATTCCATGGAATCTGTTTCTAAGATCAAGTGGCCAAAGAATGCATTTAGAAAACTGAAAGCAGCGGATAATAACCAAGGAGCCCATAGTGCATTGCTGCCATCGTCAGAATTGAACAGGGTGCGCTCTAAGTCTGTTTTGTTGTCTCTCGTTGAGTGCTTTTCTAATGCTTTTGCTAAATCAGTATGCTATGGTTTTTATTTTTCTAGCAGGGCATCAGTGTGTGCTATGAAAGAAGTAAGAGTTACCTTGATAGTTATGATAAGTGCTATGACAAGCAATTATATGGGTGGTATGGGGCTATACAAAGACAGCTTCAAAGGTCCCAGTACCTAATGCAATACAGTCGACCTGTTCTAATACTTTTCTGGATGGTTCTTTCCCTTAGCTTGATTGGTAAGCTCTACATCTTGCTTTTGTTGGTGTGAATGTGTCGTACCAACACATGTGAATGCACATGCATCTTGCCACTAGTAATTTCGTCTAGTTTTAGGAGGGCTGGGCTTTAATGAATTGTGACTTAATTATACGTCTGTGTGCTTATGTATTTCTTATTTTCAATAATTTTTGTTGTCTCGGCAATGATTTCCACTTTCTTGCCTTCATTCTAATGCTCTGGTTTGTTTTTCTGTTCCACTTCTTTAGAATCTTTGTTAAGAAAGGTTACTCTGTTCTTTCCTGGCTTTCCATCTACTTTTCATGACTTGGTTGCTGTTGTATACTTCATAGATATAGACGAGCAATTTTTCAATTTGTCAAACTCTGTAATGAGATAGGCATTCTGTAAGAATCACGAGGAATTAGTACATGAAGTGTGGAACTTAGGGCCTACTTTGTAGCATGGAAAAAGGAGGTTTGGAGAAGGAAAAGGAAAGTGAGAGCTCTGTTTGATGTGTTGGTATGCCATAAATATGGTTCCCTCGATAAGCCTGTTGGCATTAAATTTGGCAAAGTGTTTTCCTTCATACCTGCTAAGAAAAGGTACTGCTTTCCAGGGAAGGATATGTTGAAGATGGAAATAACCCTCTTTCCCAGATTCCATCCTGCCTTCCAGTTAGTCACCATCCTCTCACTCCCCTAACTCCATGGACTTGTCCACCTCTGACATTTATGCCGACAAATTCAAGGGCTCCTATATTATCACCTCTTCTGTTTGATTAACTCTGTTCTGAAAACCTTCCTTGTAGATTGTAGTTTATCTAAGGGTGGGAACTGAAGAAGGAGAAGAAATAGCCTAGAAGATATCAATCTACCGGTGCAGTGACCCAGAAGTGTGATGTTTAAGCTTTCAGGGAGTGGAGCCACTGTTCACGACCTGGGTTGTGAGGTTGAAGTATGGTTCCTAAATCTTCAATATGCCTGCTTTCTAGCACTCCAAGCTTGAGAAAGAGGGGTGCTGTTGCATTTCGATCCTCTTTCACTAAACTGTTTTAGTTTCAGAGAGAGACTGCACTGATTCTGTGATTAGCTGTGGTGATAATGGCGATGCTGAATTGCTGATAGGCTAGCAAAGAAGGCGCTGAACGAGGCATTGGGACTGAAAATTCTTCCCCCTGAGTTTCTTGTCGAAACCTTAGTTCCCGTTCCTCCTTAGTGTCTTTTAGTTCTCCTTTCCGGTGCATCAAAAAAAGAGACTGCACTGATTCGGTACTCTTCACATAAAGTACTGCAAGGGACTTCAGTGATGAAGGAGAATTTGAAGGAAAATTGCCAGTGAATTAAGTGCGGAGCTATTTAGTGTTGAAACCGTTTTTTCTACCAAATTGGCTTTTAGTACTTCCTTTTGCGTCTCTCAATGATTTACTTTGAAATTTTTAGTTATCTGTAATTACTATTTTATGTTTTTTTGAACTGCTTCGTTCTTATAACTTGATCTGTGTATGCATGGTAAATATTTGAAATTATGGCCTCTAACACGGAAGAAAGGCAGACATACTATGATTGTGCAATTGCCTACGGGGTGTTTTCTGCCAAGTATCTTCCCCCCCCCCCTTCTGTGACCAATGGCAATTTGTTTTTCTTAACAAAACTGCTTATTTGGCGGCTTACCCTTGCTGTTATATCTGCAGTTTTAGTTGCATTCCGTGCAGTTTAGAGAGAAGATTTGGTCCATTTGGGTACATCTTCAATCAGTTTGTAATTGGCGGCAGCATGGAGGATAACGAGTCTGTTAGTACCAGTCCATATAATCCATGGTGAGAGAGAGGTTCTCTGATTCTCACGCCAAGAGGGTCAATATTCATTAAAATTCGTTTCAACTGCTTTGAGATTAGTGTGCAGAATTACTACCTCACCATTTCATCCTGATTTTGTTGCATTTCTTCGCTTTCTTTTCTCTCTAATTTCTGAGGTGTCCACGAATATAGTTTTCTGTTGTACTATCGTAGGATAGAGATGACATATTGGCGTGCTACATGTTGCAATTGTAATGCTTTGGAACGATTCCCACGAAGCTTTTAGCCCAGAATGTACAAAGAATATATACTACTTCCGGTCCTTAATATAAGACCCTGTTTAACTTTTATTTTGGTCCTAAATATAAGACTCCAATCCACTTTGTCTCTCATATTTATACATTTCTTTTCAAAATAGCCCTTCTAATAATAAGAGTTATAGTCAATACACTTGATTAGCAAGAATATTTTAAGAAAGACAATATCTATTTAGGACAAATAATTAACTCAACTTCCTTAATCTTCTCAAATTAGTCAACTGGCTTTTATAATTAAGACCGGAGGTAGTATATCTATGCATCCTTTTTAACCTTTCTTAAGTAGCTTCTTCTTAGCCTGTGAAGACGTGATTATCACGTTCCCTGTGTAATTAACAATTCGCAAGGCTCATATGGGTCGCAAAAGTTTTGTCGTTAAGAACAAACATCGAACCAATTGTTTGCCTTCCCAAGCTTATAGTGTGTTATAAAGGGAGAGATTTAATCGGAAAAACAATATATAGAGAAAACAACACAGGTGTTACGTAACCATGAAGTTGATCACTAGGAACCACAAGATTTTAGAATTGAACCCTTATTAAACGCACTTGACTTCGAACTGCGAACTCTGGAGAATGAGATGACTCAGGAAGCAATCTGGTCAGATCTGGTAACGTATCTGTAGCCAAAATAGAGAGAAGCAGCCATTAAAGGAACGAAGAACTCAAAGAGGGCCTTGAATTTGGAGGTGGAATCGTCTTTGATGACAAAGGCACTCATCTCTTTCTTGGCGGGTTCGTTGGTGGCATCGTCCTTCCCGTCTGGTTCTTGAACTGCGTGACCTTGCAGTACCCCGACTTGGAACTTGGAGAGCATATTTTTAGCTCCCTGGCTGTGCCCAATAGTATCAAACTCCTTGGATGCATCCTTACCTGCCACTTCTAGCAGAACCTCTTCTCCTCCTGGGTGTTCCTCCAAGAACTTGGTCACGTTCAGCACCTGCCAAGTCCAAATCCAAATCCAAATCCAGTCAGGCCTTAAGAACGCTGCGTGCAAAAAAAAGGAGGAGGGAGAGAGGGAGAAGGGATTATTACTCTGCCATACACCACCACCCAACAATCTTTGCTGGATTTGTGTTGGGCAACCTGCGAGAGAGTGTAAACTTTGTGTTGACCCATGTTATGAGCTATGTGGTGTGAGTGTGAGAGATGTGAAGTGACGAGTATGAAGTATGAGGCGAGACAAGTGCGAGTGCTTCGGGAAACAATCAGCAAATTGGCCAGTTTTGTAAGGCGAGAAAGGAGTGTGGAAGTTGGGTGTTACAGGAACCTCTAGCTACCCCCCATGATGATCTGCTTCGTTAGGTTGACTACCGGTGAGTCTATCCGCTCCGGAAAGCAAGACCCACGCGGCGTGGAACGACAGATTCTCAACCTATCCGAGGATCCAAGGGCAAGGGGTAAGAAAGCCACGTGCTTTGGTGAGTTTTATTTGAATTTAAATATCTTTTTTATTTTATCGGAGCTAAAAACGGCAGAATTTTTTGTTTTATTTAACTATCATAAATTTTGTATTTGTTTAAGCTATGAAATCTAGTCACCAAACTCAGTACACGCATGATCCACGTCTCCAATTTATGAAAATAATCTGTATATTCATATAATTAATAATCAAAATATTTATTTCCTATTAGATTGCGTGTTTTAATATAATGCCATGCTATTTGAATATTTTAATTTCAAGATTAAGAAATGTCGCTGAATAATTCAATTTCTATCACATATCCTCCCCCGAATGCGAGGACGGTTCTCCAGCTAATTATTAAAAAATCATATTCTTTTTATTCATTAGAAGGCAAACACAACGGTCTAGACTCGTTGGCGTCGTGTCTTTCAGCCACTAAATTTTCCATCAACAAAACCAGAAATGCCTTAGAGGGTGTTTGGATAGAAACCAAACCATGGTTTCAGAAGTGCTTTTACGGATTACGAAGTAAATATGTGGAGGAGATTACCTCGTTTTACGGAAAAGTGCTTCTGAAACCATGGTTTTGAGTTTCCCAAAACCCCCTTAGCCTCTCTTCGTTTATTTTGGTTTTGGACCTTCGGCCTTGTTTACGATCCGATAGAATTATAGTGCTTCAATTCCAGATGATTGTGTACCATGCCTCAATCGTTATCACCAACCGCGTCCATAACTCCCCGCTGGACATAGTTCTGTCTGTTTAAGATTTTTAACAACACATAACATCAGGATATCACTTGAATAAAGAACTACCAAAAATAGATAATGCCAACTTGACATCAAACGCACCCAGTGTTGGTGCAACTATAACGCAATCATTCAAAAGGACCACGAAGGAAGTAAAGCCACATTGTAATGTATCTATAAAGAGTAAATGATATTACAGCATTTAAAACTGAGGTGCTCCTAGTAGACCAACCTCAGCCACTGTTGAGATCCTGGAGCTGTTTAGCTTTTGGCAGGGAGCTAGCTATAAACGCTTTCTCATAACTTACTAGTATTGGTGTGTACTTTCATGAAGATCTCATTTGAGAACTGCCCTTTGAGAACTCGTCACTGACGCCTTTTTCCTTACTGTCGAATTCCACACCTTGAAATGTGATCCTTGATGACCGATATTGACTACCAAATGCAGTGCCAAATCCCCAACCAAGTCCTACTCCAATCCCACAGCCCCCGCCTTCAGAACAAAAACCAATCCACATCAAGCCCAGTGAGACAAGTCGAATTGAAAACACATAGAATAGGCTCCATACAATCCACAGGTATGAAAGGCAGACGCAGAACCAGATTTAAGCTTCGAGGAGATAATGGTATTTGAAACAAAAGTGATGCAGTGCAAGTTATACTTTACTGCACCTTCCCATATCTTAGGTTTAAACTGTGGTAAGAAAACGATTTTCATGGGAAAAAAGCTACCACGTTATAAATAACATGGCATCAATATACATATAATTAGAATCAAATTTAATGAGTAATTACTATTTACTAGGTGAAATGTGCATTTTTTGTTTAATCTTAGCTTCCTCGGCACAGTCCTGCACGGTGGTAAATCTAGCTCTCAATAAATTTGGAAAATAAAGTCCCAAGAAACAAAAGGAAGCATGATATCATGAACATTATACCTGCACCAAGACCCAGGAAATTTAATGGCATACCTGTGGGACAGGGGAAAAATACATCAGAAAGGCTATTTTTTTCTCAAGAACCAAAGCAGAGAGGAGAGAAAACCATGTGGACACTGAGCAGCTGCCACTTTAAAAAGAACCGCTATAGATAACAGACTCATTTTAACCCTTGATTGAGACGAGAATGCAGTAAGCAAAATTGGAATACGTTACTACTCATTTCTTCATAAAAAACTCTAACCATTTAAATTATTTTCAATTGAATTTGATGCAAGGGAAAAAAGAACAGAGAATTCAACTATCATTTTTCTATAGACACATGGAAGGCAGAACGAGGTAAACCCCAGAATGCAATAGCAAGGTGCCATCTTTTCATTGGTTAAATTAATATTATAAAAAAAGTGGATGCTCCTTTTGCCAAGCTTGACACCACAGCCATCAAAAAGTATGGAGACTGCCAAAGCAATCACTTTGGAGGCTAAAGGTGAAAGTGCAGCAACCATGCTCATCAGTCTATTTCATGTTTGCTATCCCTGATAGTCAAAACTCAAAAGACAGACAATAGATCTTTCTTCTAGGTTCTAATAGATTCATCATTATTTGAATCTTGTGAAGATAATCGACTTTTAAAGACCAGTAGTAGTGAGCATAAATGAAAATTTTCATATATTTAGTTCAGAAATTTTAAAATCCAAATAGAAGTTTCCCGTCATCTAGTTATGTCAAGTTGCCAACAAATTCTAACTCAACGAAGTTTCTAGCCAGAAGCCGGATAAAGACAATGCAAGACTTTTATAATCAAATCAAGACTTCTAGCTCTCCCACATCCAAGCAAATTTAAATTCCACATATGACTTCCTAAGCGTTAATATAAGAAGCTTGAGAAAGTAACTTCCAAGAGTACCAAGTGAACATAATAGAATAGCTTATATCTTATAACCTAGATAGCTAGCAGCCAGAATGTTCAATAAATGTGGAATAGTCATCGTTGAAACGAAATGAGAGAGATAGGAGGCCGGCGATAGAACATAAAGCTGGGCCAAATATAAGGAAGCGAGAAGAGACAATTATGATTTAGGAAAATGCTCTATTTTCATTATTATGCAACCACAGTAAGGATATTTGTGTTGAAGTGACAACTTTTGAATGACCTGCATCGCCTAAAGACCTAGACATGATGAATGATTAAAGAGTTAGCACAATGTTCACTCGATAGGTCAAAAAATGCCCCACATCTCTGAATCTTTGATCTCAGTATTTATCAGAGCATATGAGATCACAACAGTGTAGGATGAAGTTTAGGCATTGCTTTGTACGTGGACGGATGAATGAATAGAAAAGCGTCTGACCTATTCCTAGTTCGCAAAACGTAGAAAAGAAAATGAACTGGAAATTGAGTATGGGAGGAAAAGACAAACCTCCGAAACCCCATCCTACACCAAAACCGCAACCAATTCCGAAACCTGAAAACACAAATTCACAGTCAGGTAGAAACTGAAGACTCGGAATTCACAGAAATCTTGATAGCCAAAACGCCACAAAGGAAACTCCCAGGAAATTAAGGTATACCGAATCCAACACCAGCACCGGTGAAGTTTGTAAGAACCATTTCTTTCCGGTGAGATGGCTCAAGCAAAAGCACGGGGCGGACGGACTTTTCCAAAAGTGGACTGAACTAAAGTCGGACTTATAGTCAGAGAGTATGGCTCAGGGCAAGGAAAGGCCCATACTTCCCCTGCCCACATGAAATGGCCTTCTATGTTGGGTTTGGATCCTGAAGCGGGACCCCTATGGTCCTATATTTCTTTTGTCTTCGTCTTGGCCGAGCTCATCCGCATTTTCCAGGATGAAAATAATATTAAAAACACGTGTTTGCTCAGATTTCAGTTTTTGTATTTTTGACAAAACTATATCTTGATCGTGGGATGCACGGAAAGATTAAAAAATTAAGATCAAAATTAATAATAGTTCATTGGATAATGATTATAATTTATACTACTTCCGTTTCCAAATATAAGAGCTAGTTGACTAATCTGAGTAGATTAAGGAAATAAGTTAAGTTAGTTATTTATAATAAATATATGTTGTTTTTCCTAAAATATCCTTGTTTATCAAGTTTATTAGTTAGAACTATCATTATTAGAAATATTATCTTTAAAAAAATGAACAAATATGAGAAACAAAATAGATTAGGGTCTTATATCTATGACTAAAATAAAAATCAAATAAGGTCTTATATTAAGAACCGGAGGTAGTAATTAGTTTTTAATAATTCTACTCTAGCGCGTGCATACAAACTCTATAATATACACATGACTTACACAATTGTTTGTTTTTCTCGAAAACTCTTTTGAGATATATGTTGTTTACATTTTATAAAAGTAAAAGAGACAACAAAATTTATCTTTAATATAAATAGAAATACATAAGGAGAAATTTAATAGCCACATTTCAATAAATTAGATCTCAAGCATTCATATTGGAATCGAATTAAGAGGAGTTCAGCATATATTGCAGAGAGTACAAAAAATAAGCATAAGAACTGTGACATGTTATTATCAGTTTGTAAATTAAACCAAGCCTGTTAGATTCAAGAACTGATGTTAATTATTTTTGTTAGATATAAATCATTTTTAGCTATTCCACTATTCACAAATAATTTCGATCAATACTTCAATAAGCTCTCTTTACCATGGCGGATCTAAAAAATTTCAATAAGCTCTTCCATATCAATATTCGGTGTTAACTGATGCTGCTCCTAATTAAGAAGGATCCATAGCAGTTAGTTAGTTAAACCTCATTATACATAAACTCTGTGGTACCTAAGCATGCCATGCACGGGGGATTATATATTCAAAGAAGCCACTCTCGTCTCCAATAGCTCTAGTTTTCATTCTCGAGCCAAAAACATTGGGTCATATATTATTGTCTCGGCGAAATCTAATATATTTCCTCCCAATCGACTTCCATTTCACACACTAAGGGGATGTTTCAATAGAAACCAAACCATAATTTCAAAAGTGTTTTTACGGTTTACGAAATAAACATGTAAAAAAATTTGTCTCGTTTTGCGAAAAAGTGTTTCTGAGAAGCACTTTTGAGTTTTACCAAACACCCTCTTTGGTCTTCTCTATCCAATGCTGAAACGAATTGTTGGTTGTTCCTGAATCCAGGGAAGCCATGCTCTTTGGCTTTATTCATGCTGTCAATCAATGGCTCGTCTGCCATCATAGTCTCCACAAACCACCAGTGACCAATCTCTTCGAGTTTCAAGGGGTTAAGTTCATACTTGTCAACAATCTCGTCCCGCCTTTCTTCTTCATCATCTCCCTCCACTTCAAATTCCAACCATCCTTGAACCTGTGATTGTCAATGCCGAGCTCTTCAGCCAACACCTTCCACAGATGCTTCCACTTGAACAAATCCTCATTGCTGCAATTAAACGCTTCGTTTTTTGCATTTGAGTCTAACGCTGCCCATATCTGCTGCTCCGCTATCAAGTCTGCGTCTGAAACAGCAGAAAAAGACTCCCAAGCCGCTCTGCTACAGGGAAATAATAAGGAAACACCCTCGTGCTTGCAAATGGCGGCGTACACACAGAGTGTGCCTTCTATATTCATCAAGCTGAATGGGGAAAGCCCAAACATCACACAAGGACGATGAATGGACCAGTTTAGTCCCTCTTTCTTCGCCGCCTCTTGGAACAGAATGTCCTCCCCGGTGTAGTAGAAATTGGGACCGTCTAGTCGTGGCATATCCTCTGTGTGAGGCGGTTCGTGGGGTTGGATCTTTCCGAATAACTCGAACGGGCCTTTGTAGTGTTTGGCCCCGGTCTGAAGGCATGTGTGGCGGAGCTTCGATGCGTTTGTAGGGACTTTCTGAGCATAGCCCCGTTGACCTCGCAGTTCTCGGGCTCGGTGGGCCTGTTGACCCATGCCCCGTAGAAGATGTGGGTGACATCTGTCCGTTTGGAGAGCTTAGTTTGCGTTTCGTTTGGATCCAAAGCATCGCACTGGACGTATCAAACGGAGTGGTCGGTATTCCAGTTGGGTCGGGGACGTCGTGCAACGCCGTAGACCTTCCAGGGACCTGCCGGTGTGTCGCCCAGAGGAAGGATCTCAGCTAAGCTCTTACCCACGATGACGGTAACGCCGATCACCTACCAGCCCCACCCTCGGGATGCTTCGACCTTCATCTTCATCCGATTTCTTCTGCAAAAGGAGATATCAAGAGCCAAAAGGCTTACACTCAGAGATGACGTTAGAGTAGAATCAGAAATAGAAAGAATGAGGAACTTAGGGAGTTGCCTTGACGGCACCAACAGTTCCAGCCCACCACCAACTCATTGCCTTCTTCAATGCCCGATCGATGGAGAGGAAAGGAAGCGAACACAGATAAGAAAGAAAGGTTCACTGCGTACTTGGCAGTGGCAGTCGAACCTTTGACAACAATTATTAAACGTTGGGAATGGCTTGAGACAAGCCGTTATGAGTTGAGTTGCAGATGGTCGCGAACTTGATAGCGCCATGACGCATTGGCGAGGAAGAAAGTAGTGTTTGCCAAATCTCCCTCTTCTGAAGCCGATCCTCTTTTTTCTGCACTGCTTCTGATTTTCTTCTACTTCTGGCTTTACTTTGTCCTTTCCAAGTTCCCATGTGAACCAAGCATGGGAAGTGAAAACTGAACGGCAGTCTGAAGGGCGCATGATGAGGCTAACTGCCTATGCAAGTCAATTCATAATCCAATGGCTTACTCTTCTGCTCATGAAAGTCAGTAATTCGTAGTCTCCCTCTTCCTCTTTTTCTATTGCAGTTTTCTTTCTGTATATTTTGTGCTTTAAGCTTCTGATTATTTGTTAGTACCCATTACTTGCCACGTTAACTGCATTTATGTGTTGCAGAAAAAGGGAACTCTTTTCTTTCTTATGTGACAAGCTGTAGACTTGAGCTGGTTGTTCCATTTTGCATCCGTGATATCGCAGTTCAAACACTTATGTGTGTGAAAAGCTATAATATCAAAGGATATATTGGCTGGCGGATTAAGATTGAAAAATTAGGTAGTTTCAGTGCCAATATATGTTGAACAAGCATTATATACAGCTCTAACATTTTCCCTACAAATTTTCCTTCTTTTTTTTTAATACTGTTTTGGATTAATCGCATCTGAAAACATTCACTAAATTTAAAATAATTTAGATTTGGATTTTTTGGGATAGACTCACCACACACTCATAAAGTTGTGATTGATTTTCTAATCATTTTATACTCGTACTTGGGGGAAAAAACACTCGTAACAGTACCAAAATATATTGAAATATATGGGGTGGGAATCAATCTAACCCAAATAATCAAATTAGATATTTCAACCCATTATAATTTATTTAATGAAATGACCCAATTTATTGTAATAGAGCGAGTGCAATAAATAATGACTTCATATCAAGTGATCGTGGCTTGGTAACTGATGAAGTTTATCTATTGGTTAATGCTAATCCACGCGTTATTATAATGAATGAGATGATTCCAAACCACTTTCTCAAAAAGCAAGAGTAGAGAATAAGACGATGGATGATGGCGATGTAATGATGAAAACAGAGGGAGGAAGGGACCATGGGCGCATTTGATGGCAACTCTCCCTGCCCCTGTTTCCATAAGAATCCAGATTCTAGAGTGTTCCTACGCGTAACTAAAAGCAACTTACTAGGGCAGGTCTCATCCATGCCTATATATATGATAACTCCCTCGACAGCTGTTCACCTTCCTCCCTCCCTACTCTACTCCTTCTCTTTTCTCCCCAGCCTCTCATCCTTATCTCTTCATTTGCCTTTCTCCGCGTTATTTGCTTTTTCATAAAGTGCTCAAAACGAAAACCTTTTGGTCATGAAAGTGGCGTAAAATTTCGTTGCCGTTGGAGAATAAGATTAACCCAGATCTATTTTACTGTATCGGAAAGAGATTGAAAGGGTGGTTGAGTTTAAAAGGAAAAATAAGATTGGAGGGGTAAACAGGATTATTGAATGCATTGTTTACACCTAATACCATAATTTGTCCTGTCCTTTTTGATAATTATTTGAGAAACACTTGATCCGTCGACGTCGTAGAATCAAACATACACGTGTATATGGTTCTGCTACTTTATCTGCGTATCCCGGGCTGCGTCACAAGAACCATGTCCGAGGCCTTCAAAATAGTAAACTGTCGAGATGACATGATGCAACGCGGTGTTTTTATTTCGGTGCAATGGGATTAATTACCTTTGCCGTAAAGATGAGGGAGTCCGTCCGGATTCGATGGAACTTGACACGCAAGGTTGTTGGGGTCATTCTAGTATGATGAGTTGGAGAGATTTTGAGGAAACGGGCCGGGGATGGAAGATCCAGTTGGCGCTAAGGTGGAAAGACATCAAAACACAGAAAAACCACAAGCATATGCCACGTGTACACACACGCGCACACATCGATCCCTGTGGGTGGGTTCTTCACTTTCTTCCCCAAAAGCAAATAACAAGTCATATAATGCAACTAATATGGCAGGCAATATGCCAATAAGAATTGCATGTGATGCGCATCGTGCCCTCTCAAGCTAGCTGTCACTCGCTTGCATCTTTGCGAAGTCACTAAATAGGTTCTCTAACGCTAACATCTTCCTAAGTTCCCACCTAACTCCACCTAGTTTGCTATAAATACCTGCCTTCCCCCATTCACATCACACTATACTCCAAACATATCCCTCAGTTTCTGATCACTTCTCTCTCTCTCTCTCTCTCTCTCTCTCTCTCACACACACACACACACGGATAAAGTGACAAGATGAAGCTGCTCTTTGCAACTCTCCTGCTGGCCTGCCTTGTTCTGAGTTCCTCTTTCATTGAGGTCACGATGGCTGGATCACGTAAGCTCCACTCCTTCGCTCGTCATTAATTTCTAGTTTTCTTTTCTTTTGCTTTACATGGAACGGTACATATATACTGATCTGTTGTGTTGCGGGATGTACGTGACATATAGCGTTCTGCGATTCCAAGTGCGGGCAAAGATGTTCGAAGGCGGGGAGGCAGCGTAGATGTTTGAGGTTCTGTGGGATCTGCTGCGAAAAGTGCCAGTGCGTGCCTTCTGGGACTTATGGCAACAAGCACGAGTGTCCTTGCTACAGAGATCTCAAGAACTCCAAGGGCAAGCCCAAATGCCCTTGATCATATATATATATATATACATATATATATATCATGCATGTTTGGCCCTCGGACCTAAACATGTTCTTGCCTTATTCAGTACAATTTTATATTTTACGGCTCATGTGTTTAGTAATTTGGTTGTAACTGGGATTTTGGTGTATTACATTACGGTGTGTCTGAATAATGCTAATGGATTCTACTCTGAAAATCTCATGTAAAACTACATCTCTCGATAATGAATAAACAAGCGCCTTTCTATGGGGCAAAGCCGTTTGTTTTGGATGGGGTTGTGCTGGATGGGTTATCCCTTGCTCGCAAGTTACTAGCAATTTAATTAATTACTCCCCCAGTTTCTTATTATAAGAGACGACTAACTGAATTACGTTGATAAAAAAAATATTTAAAATTAGTTAAGAACAATCAATATGTAAAAAGTACAATTTTTTTTCTAAAAATGCCTTCATTAATAAGGAGAGAGAGCATGAGAGAGAACAATTAAATTATTAAAAAAAAAGAAGTGAGAGGGAGAGAGAGTGTGAGTTGGAGACAATAAATCGGAGTAAAATAGAAAATCAACATAAAAAAACAGAGATAACTTTTAAGTGTTTCTTATATATAGAAACATACCATAAATATCAAATGTCTCAAAAACGGAGAGAGAGTAGTAAACTGGTTTCAGACTAATAAACTAGGCTTCGGAAAATGGTTTTGAGAATCTTTTGGTGGATACTACATATCCTAGCAGTGCCGTATTTCTGTGCTTGCCCGCCAGAAACGTAGCCAATACAAAATGGTCCAATAACCTTGTCTTTGTATGCCAATCTGCTTTCTTACTTCGGAACCTTCTAGTCAGCTTTTGGCTTTTCTGCTTTGTAGCAAGGGATCAGAATAATAATCATTACTTAATTATTTAGTTATTTTTTACCAGAGATTACTTAATTATTTATTTAAAGTCTTACTTTGCTCTATTTTTCATATTTTTCATTCTCTTCGTTAAATGCTACTAGGACAATCTCATATATATAAATATATATATATCTATATATAAATCGTATATAAATCGTAAAAATTCTATATACTGTTATGGATGATTTTGGAACGCTTAAGGAAAATCCGAGAAAAAGCCCCTGGAATATACCAAATCCCAGATTGGGTCCTTAAATTTCGAAAATGACAGAATGGGTCATTGGCCCAATCTGTCATTTGTGAAATTCAGGCGAATTGACATTTTTGCCCCTGAGCAAAAGTGAGTAGTTATTCTCTAAACAAATCTAAGTAATGCTTATACTGTCTAGTGATTACAAGATTCGTTATAGTTAATAATAAGGTACCTGACAATAATAAGATACCTGACTATGAAAAAATGAGTAGTTATTCTTTACACAAATCTTGGTAATGCTTACATTGTTTTAGTGATTACAGAATTAGTTGTAATTAATAACAAGACACTTGACTATGAAAAAGTGAGTAGTTATTCGCTACACGAATTTAGGTAACACCTAAACTCTTATAGTGATTCCTTGAATCATTGTAGTGAATGAATAAATGAAGGCAAAATTATCAATTCGCCTGAATTTTACAAATGACAGATTGGGTCAATGACCCATTCTATCATTTTTGAAATTTAAGGACCCAATCTGACATTTTCCATATTTCAATGACTTTTTTTGGGATTTTCCCTTTATTTAATCCAAGCAAAAAAGGTTAAAGGTTTTTTATTGGTCTGGTTGTGGAAGCTTGATAGTCTAATCAAATGTCATTGATGACCTGCGCCACAAGCTGTCTCGCACGGCAGTATTTAATTAGTTATTCTTAATAATATAAAAGCCAAAGTGATTAGTACTTGAAATTATTTCTTTTGATGATTAATTACTGATTAGTAGGACAGACTCCCGGCCCCGCTTCGCCAATATGCCGTGTACTTCCTCCTACCATTAATAGGAGACGCTATTAACTTTTTTTTTTTGGGGGAAAAGAGGAGACGCTATTAACTAAACAAGTCAAAATTAGTTAATAATTTTAATTGGGTAAAAGTGGGCCGAATGCCATGATCTTATTTGTAAGTTTTTGGTGATCAATTTTACCCATAATTTATTAAATTTAGTGCAAAATTTGGTTACTTTATATGAATGTTGTTCATAATTTGATAAAAGAAATTAAAATTATTAATTTTAATGGTTAAGATAAATAAAAAGAAAAATATAATTTTATTTTAAATAAAAAAGGTGTAATTACACCAAATTTTAAAAAGTCATAAATAAAATTGCACTATTAAAAAGTTACGGTACTGTGAAATAAGATAGCTGGGCCTGCGAACACTGATAGATAAATTAAATTGAATTTAAAATGGATTCTATATCTCAGGCCAAGTAAAAAAAATCATATATTAAAAACCGAAAGATAGCAAATAGGACCCATCACCCATGTGAGTCGCGGTCATGTGCTCCGCTACCCTATTCTGCAAACGAAAGAACCATGAGTCTGTCAAAATTAATTTTATTCTGAATTAATTACACACTTGAATTTTCATGCTCAGAGCAGAACATAGGTGCGGACGAGCAAATTCGATTTTTTTTTTAAAGAAAAAAGAAAAGGCCAATTCAAATTTAGCAGTGATTGATTTAGTTCAGGTATAATATTTGTCTTGATCAGTCATCTCTCATTTGCATGCTCATGTTAGCACGTCAATATTTGGTATCCCTCATGCCAGGAAATGGTTCATTTTGAAGGTGCTATTTTATCCATCGTGTCCCTACGATTTAATTGGCCCATTGAACATTAGAAATCACAGGAGGTCCAACGTAGAACCTACCGCGTTTGGTATTGATCTTGTATTCAAATTGTACCATTTCCTGGAGTATTTAAAGATCTTAACTGAGAATTTTTCATTAAGAACATGAAGAACCAATTTGAAACAATAGAGATGAGCATGTCATGTAACTCAATAAGCAGACATCAGCTGCATCGCGGTTCAAAAAGGTGGCAACAATTTGTTCATCTTCGTTGGCCAGCCGCACCTTCATTTCCCAACCCTTCAGTTTATGCGTTCCTAAATTCTCAGCAGAGTCAGCCTGTAACTTTAGTAAGAGTTTACAATTCTAACAGCTCGCTGGTGATTTCACATTAACTGAATAGCACCCCCAAATGAGATTATTACTAGCTGTAATTTAGACAAAATCAAAGGAATCTATTGTCTAGCCCTACAACTGATCTCTGTGCTCTCCCCAGCCATCCACAGCTAGGAAAATCTATTCTGTCCCCTCATGAAATCAAACATTGTTTTGACTGTTACGTACAATTTGTTTACATCAAAGAATACAGAAGCAGTTGACGTATGAAAAGAATAAGTCATGCAATGGTGCACAGTCCATATCTTCCTAGGAAAAGGATATTTCATCTTGTTAGCAGGAAGGTAACATGTGCAACTACTTCGCGAGATTAAGTCTGGTTGACTATAGTGTTCTCAATTGTCCAATCTCGTGCTCCCTTTAATGCATGTCACAAGGTTGGAGACACATTCTTCTTGATGTATGAAGCAAAAGTCCATGTGTAAGATTGTCGAGCAGAGTTTGCAGTACTAGTTCCGGCTTCTTTCATGATGTACGAATTTCTCGAGTCAAACCTCAGAGAGAGAAAATCTCTTGGCGAGTAGATTAACCCAAGAAAAAGGAACAGCACCACTTAGGGAAATCAAATATACAATGAATGCCACATAAGCAGCTGTGCAGGAGCAAACTACAAAACCAAACAGCAGACCTTTCACTTCCGACAGGAAGAAATCTAACAATAGATACCCATTGATCACCATTATCAGCGCAGCAATAGTCCACGCTACCCTCTACGAAGAAAAAGGGACGAAAATTCATTATAAACAAAATTAAGATGATTTTAAATGTCCAAAATCAGTTTACTGAACTCAGAGACAATAAGGACTGCTATAACCTGAAATTAAAGCATCTCAATGAACATAGATCGGAACTAATTACACTGAAGTTTTGGCAAAACAAGATAGATCATATCACACAGACATTATTTCCACAAAGCAAACACCATATGCAAACTATTACGATCCATCTACAATATAGCCGAAGACAAGATAATAGTTTCTGCGATTTGATTATTAAGATCTTCCCAGCACTGCTGATCTAAACAAAGAATCACCTGAAAATCTCAACAGTGGCTGCAGACAACAATCTAAAAGGGAAAATTATATCTTATTTCCTTAACATCTAATGCATTGTGTTCTTATAACTTATTAAAACCAAGTTTGAAAAAATGTAAACACAATTTCAAACAGTGAAGAATGCAGGAACTAGTTCAAGAGATCTTAAGCATTGGGCGAAATAAACAAATAATGTCAAGCAATGACTCACCTCAAGAACAAGTCCAATCCTAAAGGTCCCCATGACCTGTTCTTTGGAGACCAAGGTGAGCAGAGGGATAAGTGCAAAAGGAATTTGCATCGACTGAAGCACGTTCAGCCACTCATTCAGAATGTCCAATGATGCTTCAGATGTATTAAAAACAATAGCTACAACCATTGTTGGCAGAATTGCAAAACTTCGAGTGATTAATGCCCTTAACCATTTCTTTAAACGAAGGTTGAGAAAACCTCCCATAATGAACTGCCCAGCATATGTGCCAGTAATGGTGCTACTCTGCCCAGCTGCCAATAACCCAATACCCCATATATAAAGAATTGGGAAGAGCCCTCCTCCATACTTTTCCTGAAGATACTGCCCTGCATTAACCAATCCTATGCTACTGGCCTGCTTTGAACTGTAAAACCCCTTAGCAAAAACTGTGGTGACAAATAGGTTGATGATGAAGGAGACTGAAAGAGCAACTGTTGACTCAATGGAATAGTAGTTAAGAGCCTCCTGCACCTGGCCTTTCTTACGGGGATCAATTTCCCTTGACTGCACCAAAGCAGAATGTAAGAACACGTTGTGAGGCATTATGACGCAACCCACAACCCCCACAGCCTGACGAATTGTTTTTGAGCTAAGTCTTGGAACTAAAATTCCTGCAGGAGGGATGAAACATAGTTATACCAAGAACAGTAAAATCCTTTTCTTCGTGAACAGCACAGGGGAGGGTGCAGCAATCGTACAGAAGAAACATATTTTTGCCATAAAATAAATAAAATTTATATTCACAACTCCATTATTAGATATATACCCATCATGAGTTCTTTTCCACTAGGTTTGGCGTCACCAAACATCCAGGCAAAAGAAAGGGCCATTGTCCCAATGAGAACTGCAAAAACAGCTTCCAGCTTCCTTACTCCATAATTCTCAAGAAATAAAAAGAAGAAACTGTTCAGCACAGAATAAATAAACTAAAGTTAGACAAATTTAAGACATGAAAATTAAGATGTTCCCAAGCAATTAATTACAAGACTTGTATAAACTGGATCCAGAAAATAGGAACCCGGAAAGGACAATTGGTCTAAGAGGAGAAGAACTGGTGGATAATGGTTCTCTGACAAACACTCAATCGTAAACTACAATAATCATAAACACTCTTAGTTGTTACTGTTGAATCTAAACTGTATGATTACAAAACAGGATCAACGTTTAAGGATATGGGTGGGCTAAGGCAGTTCAATTTAAAGGCACAGGGATGCCATAATTAAAGAGTTAAAAGTACTAAGGCATGGCCCAACTAAAAGTTTGAAAATAAACACGTCAAGGTGTTATAGACAACCAACGTTCTAACAAAGCCATCACAGAAGAACAGTTAAAGTAAATAAAGAGATGTTGGAATATTGACAATATCATCATCGAGAATGCAATCTGTAGCAGAAAATTTTGATATTGAATATGAACCCAAAAATGAGTCCTACAGACAAGGCATGATCTGTTGCTCAACTTGTCACCGATATGTGTTCTAGAGACTTTTGACATGCCAGAGATATAAGTATTACAAAATGGATTGACATTCATATAAGAAAATTCGTACTCATAGGGCCTTAATAATTACATTTTTCACGTCCTTCTTGAATCATGATGTTTACGATATTTAACAAAAATTTATCTTAGATAATACTCTTGGCATGTGTTTCGTGTCTAAAATTGGGCATTCTTACAGCCGTTGCTAGTGCTGCGATCATCAGAAATGTTGCTTTAGATTGTTTTCTCTAGTTTTACTTCTGAGTATACTTGTGGAAAACTATAATTACAGCTTTAAAAGCAAGTTCTTAACATACGGAATCAGTTAGGAATTCTGAACTCCTACACAAATTCATACATAACGTCTAAGCAGAATCCAGAACTTGCTTCGAAATGTAATTACAAGTCCAAGTTGCTCCATTAGATCCATATAATTCAGCATGTAACGTGACCAAACATCTGCGGATAAAGAATCTCGTTCCCCATAAATTGGTGATATTCATTGCTTTATGCTTTTACCATAATCAAAATCTCATTTTTCGTTATAACAACTATAATCATTGCCTTGCAAAGTCCGTTTAATTTGTAATCTTAAAACTAGCAAGGAATCGCTATGTAATTAACACGATTCTCAGAACTAAAACAAACAGTATGACGCCTTATGAGATTTGGAACCACGGAAGGATAAGCTTTTTGACCAAGAAGTATAAAATATGCAAGAGCCTACCAATCGGAAGCAGTAATCACGACTCCAGCCCAAAGCGGCAACACCCCATGGCTAAGAATTTGTATTGCGATGGCACTCCCGATGACCTCTTGAATGTCAGCACCAATCAAGGCCAGCTCGGCCATGAACCACAGCACCAACCTAGCCCAATTTGGATATTCGTCTCTGCACAGCTCCGCCAGGTTCCGACCAGTGACCACCCCGATCCTTGCGGAAAGAAGCTGAATCATCAATCCCATAATTGTGGCCCACATCAATAGCCAGAGCAGGGAGTAGCCGGCGATGGCTCCAGACTGGAGATCTCCTTCGAGATTTCCCGGATCCAAAAAAGCTATGCTCATCAAGAAGCCCGGTCCCGTGAATAGCCATAGCTTCTTCCACGAGAAAGGCGGCACCGTCATCGAATCCTTATCATCGATAGAGTCTAAATCTACAATGAGAATTTTCTCCCCCGCCTCATAAGCGGCCTCTTCGTCGTCCAAAGACGAAGGCCGGGATTCAGATTGAAGCAAGCGGTTGGCTTCTTCGTCCTTGTCGTCTTCTGGGGATTCATCTTCTCGGGACAGCGGGGTCATTGCCAAGCTGCCGGGATAGAGTTTGAATTGCAGGGTCAAAAAATTCTAGGTTTATTCAATTTAAATTTCCTGCAGGCTTGGAAAGGAGTAGTGTGCAACTATGGCGCGCGTTATATGGCAGGGCAGTGGCCGTGCAGGCGGAGGCGAAAGTGGAGGCTGACGATCAGCTGCCGCCGTGGATTGCAGCATTTATAACCGTCGCATGGAGCCCAATCGCCAAATGGCGTGGAGCGGGCCAATAGCAAGCCGACACGTGAACAATGACGGGCTAAATTCGTCACTGGAAGAAGTTTCGGTGGCAAGTACCATATATGTCGCCATAAAAGGCATGTTTGGTCTAGAGTACGTGAGAAGGAGAGAAAAAAAGGAGGATGGAGGCATCGCGTGTTCTGCAAATTAGGTCATTTTATTGTGCATTATTGTATATTACGTCATTATTATTAGAGCTTATTTGATATATTTAAAAATAAAACCAACCTCATATTTGTTTAATAATTATAATGCATTTGTTATTATAATTCAAAAATAAAATATTTAAAATAGGGCGACTTTTATAAATTATGAACGATACTATTTTGTTCAAGTTCATATGATTTTAAAATCTCAAAATTTTTTATGCGAATAATATAGCTTACTATAACTTTGTTACCAAATACTACCTAATGTTTGAAAATAAACCACTACATAGGAGGGCGTGTCACCCAGCTGTGGAACTCTAATCCGACAAAAAAGAAGGCTTCGTTTTACCATCGAGTCTAGAGTGCCAAAATAGAGGTCCCTCGCACAGCGCATCTGGCCAGCTGAAGACTGAAATGAATGATGAAATGGAAAGTGGCGTGTGCCACCCAGGTGGATTAGAAAACGAGATGATCGGTACTAGATGAGGGTAATAGAGTAACTTTAACCTCTTCAAAAACAAAAGTAAGCCCAAGCCCAACCAGCCAAGTGACCAACAAAAAGACCTTTCGAGAATTACTCTTAATTGTGGTTGTAATTGACAATGCGTGAAACTAGCCAAATTAAATAGATATATGCTACTTTTAGTTTTTCACATGAGAACTTATTTAATTTTTATTTTAATTTTAAATATGAGATCTCATTTCATTTTATCTTTTATATTTATTTATTTTTTTAAGATAATCTTTCTATTAATGGTAGTTCTAATCAATAAACTTGATTACCAAAAATATTTTAAAAAAGACAACATCTATTTATTACAAATAACTAATTTAATTAGTTTTTTTAATCTACTCAAATTAGTCAATTAGCTCTTATATTAAAAACTGAAAGTAGTATTTTCTTTTTAAAAAAATCATAAACACATTTACAGTATGCCTTACACCCCCAACAAAGAGACTAATTAGCGGGTCTCCGGCATTTCCTTAAAAAAATTATTTTATGTTTTACCAGACAATTTTTTTCATATATTTATCCTTCGGCACAGAAAGAGATGTCATTAGAAGGCTTGGTGAGCTATGATTGTGAAGGTGGATGGATTGAGTCAACAGTTGGCGGTGAGAATAATATCTGAAGGCACAGTGTAGTATTTTATCCCACAATAAAGCACTACAGTGTCCTGCTGTTTGATATAGCGGACTTTGGCATCCTAACTCTCTCGTATCTGCAACCGTGACCGTAGACATTGGATTTGGTTCACGTAAGAAAGCGAGCGAGTTATGCTCCACCACTTTCACTGGTTCTGCTTATTGATTCTCTCAATCACTTGCCCTTCTCAACTTCCCTACTCATATGGCACATCTTGCTCTTTTATTCCTTCACAGTTTCCCCAATTTAGAATTGCTGCTAACTGAGAGGTTCCTGTCATTTAACTCCACAAAAAACGACACTTGTTCTCCACTCAAATTTGGATTGCTCGGCCAACATTCATTTCAGTATGGATCAGGAAAATTCGCTGCGATGGCGACTTGAGAGATTACTATAATCTGATGCTGCAAATTAGTTCATACTCCTCTAATCCTATTTATAAGCACTTCCAGCGTATTTCTCATAGACCAAGAAAAAATTTAAAATGCATTAACTCTCCATTAAAATATAACAATTTTTCAACTTTACCCATATTTAATACATATACCTTTCAAAAGACAAAACTATCCACACCATAACAAATAAAGGATAAAATAGTACATTTATACTGAAAATTTGATAAAATAACTTATAAATAGGACCAAAAGAAATCTTCTCTTTCTGTCCTATAAATAGGACTAGAAATGGGACCAGAGGAGTACATGCTAATAGGTAAGCTCCTCATCCCAGCAGTCAGAGTGCAGTATTAGAGCAGTTAATTTCAGTTTAAAGATCTCTGTTTCCCATCTCAAGTTAGCTTCCCTGTTCTTTGTGGCGTCCCTTCCTTTTACAGCACTTGACAATAAGGTCTTAAATCTTCTTGAAGGAAAGGGGTTGATTGTGCGCAATTTTTCTACCTCAAATTATATGGACCATCCGTTAATGCTTTAGCGCACAGTAGGTCTCTGTGAAAGGGGGAGAAATCATCTGTAATGGATGAGAAGACAGGCATTGGTATTAGTCTGTTTACTGGTCCTTTGTTATGAATACAGTCAATTTTTTTGCAGCAAAAGCTTCCAAAGAACAAATTAGGATGTGAAGAGCAGACAGTAGCAACACACAAGACACACTTTTCAGCGGCCGAATGCAATCAATTTTTGCAGCAACAAGGTCATTCGTCATGACAGTTAAATGTTCTATAATTATTATCGGGTTGTCCGCGTTAGAAGTGGAGCCGAGACACTGAAAATGTTCAATATCAAACAGTTCCATCATTATTAAGCCAACCACATTAAGATTTTTTTTTTGAGGGGGTGTTTGGGGAATCTAAACAGAAGGAGCTGAGCAGATCATCAGTATAACCAATTTAGTACTTTCTGCTTAATTTGTTCTTCCGGATTGAATGTAAACAATATTGCATTATTTCTGTACTATCGGTCCACATCTCTGGCGAGGTTTATCACATAGTTTAAATGAATCAAATGTAAAGAAAGAATGAACTTCATTCTGAAATTATATGCATGTACTGCCTCCGGTTCTAATTATAAGAGCCAGTTGACTAGTTTGAAAAAATCAAAGAAATAAATTGAGTTAGTTATTTGTCCTAAATAAGTGTTATCTTTCCTAAAATATCCTTGCTAATCAAGTGTATTAACTGGAACTATAATTATTAGAAAGATTATCTTAAAAAAAATTGAGTAAGTATGAGAGACAAAATAGATTTTGGTCTTATATTTATGATCAAAATAAAAATCAAACAGAATCTTATATTAAGGATCAGAGGTAGTACTTTATAACTAACCTATACTCACAGAGAATTAACAATACTCAAGATATCTGTCATAATGATAATAATTTCTCGATGATATTTTCTCAATAAAATCTGCAAGAAGATCTCAAAATCAGAGCAACTCGTATCCTGCAGCTTAATGCAAAAAAAAATTCGAAAGCCATGGATACATTGAGCTACAAATTGAATCGCACACAATGAAGTTGATAGTATCACAATGTCCTAATTTCTTCTCAAATTTTCTTCCACTATCTACAACATCCCTCTTGTTCAATAATCAACATCATTGCGTGTTGACGCGCCTAACTATGGAATAATCTTCGTGGCTTGTGAATAAGCCTCCGACATATGGGACAAACTTTGCTGTCGCCTTCCATAATCCTGCAAAATGCACCTTGATGAGAAACTCCTAGGATTTATTAACAGGTTAAAATCATATTAACATCTTGAAATTTGTGTACCTCTGTGCACAGTCATAGCAAGTAGCACAATGGCCGCAGGGAATAAAGAAGCAGTTGCGCAGTTCGTCGTAACAAATGACACAAAGTTTTTCATCATATAACTCCTCTGAAGAGGTGCTTGATGCTCTTGATTCATTATCATCATCTTCATCTTCATTTGTTCCATATGTCATGCTTTTCACTGGCATCATAGGCTCAGTTTCGGTGACCTCGCGTGATGTGGCCACAATACTTGTGTGATACGTGTCTGTGATCACATTAGTACTCTGATTGTGGTCACTGCCGCCGCAGGCTCCAAGATATCTCAGTATCAGAAATATAACAGCAACAATAAATCCTACAAATTGAAAAGGGGAGGCAGCTCAGGGATCAATTATATAGTTAGAATTAGACCTCCGCTTCACTATGGCTGTTATAGTGCTATTGAACAACGTACCTAAAAGTGCTATGTAAGTAAGCGCACGAGCCACAAAAGAAACTTCGACTGACCAATCCCCACGGACTCCCTGCTGTCAATTTTTATGAACAGTTTCAATTTAATTGGTGAAGATCCAAACCGACACACACACAGATAGGTAACACGTGACTGCGGCTTACGTTGTTGGTTGTCATTAGAGTTAGGTAATGCGTGTGAGGGAATAGGAGACTCAATCTACATAATCCGTTTGCAGTAGAGCAGAGCTTCTTGGCTTTGGAGGTATCATAAACCATTGCCGAAACATTAACATGCATGGTCAATATAATATTCCCGCCATTCATGTTTAGAACCCCGATGTGGTATCTATCGTCTTCCTCGATGAGGTATTCAGCTTCTTTACCTGGCAATATACATAATATCAAAGGATAATAATTGGCCAAATGAAGGCCCGACCGTCTTACCTAAGTCAAGAAGTAAGTGTTTATGGTTATCAAAAACGGTTTGATAGTGAAAGTCAATTACCATAAATAATCTCAGGGTCAGCAATTGCATTAAGGGATGCTTGTTTAGGCTGCAGTCGTTTGAACCTTCGTTCTCCTGTAAATTAAGGATGCATCTGTAATTAGAGAAATTTGAAATGCTCAAGCATTTTAAATCTGGGGGTCAGGTTGTAGAAACAACGAGAAGGGAAAGCGGGAGAATTCGTCTCAGGCTACCTTTAATCACGACCCCTTCTAGCTTATTTAAATATCTGGTCGGTGCTTCCCAACTCATGCGGATCGTGGAGCCCTTATTTAGCCACAGGGAATATCCCTGGGAATGAAAACACGGTATCTTCAGAGGCATTCTTCGGATGATTTGAACAAACTGTTCTCAATGCATCCCAAATTAACATTCTGGAAGGTTTCGAAATAAAATGTTGAATTGGTTACCTTGCGAGTGTATGCCGCAACAACTAGGAAATTAGATGCACTCCAATTAGCGAGGACAGTATGCTCAGGTTTCTCATCAAATGCATAAACAAGAACTTCACTGTTATAATAATCTTTTACTTCAATTTGTTTTACAAACAAAGAACCTGCTTCCACCAGACGGGATGAACTGGGTCCAAGCGCGAGACGAGAATCCCCAAAATACCCATATCGGAGAATGACGGAAACTGCAAAAACAGAGAAAAGAGTATGGCCACGTATTAGAAAGAGGAGTCAATGGAAGGAAGAGCCAATAAAAGATGAAAAATTACATGCCACATATCCAAAGGGTGAGAGGAGTCAAGAAGCGCGCCAAAGTCTCTTGCCATCGCTGAGAATGAGAAGGAATTGGGTGCAACCAGCGACTAGGCCGGGTAGAAGGAGGCGACCACAATGTCCTGCGCATGGCGTCTTCCTGATGTGTTCCGTGGCTGTGACTGAAACAAGTTTGGCACAGAGGCAGAAGGGAGAGCTAAAGACTGTCCGAAGCCAGATGAAGAGGAGGGAAGAAGACTGGTAGGTTCCCGTCCTGGATCACCGAGTTGAAAGAAGGCGGGATATATAGCTTCCCGAGTTTATTCAACCCAACTACCGCGATGTGGTGCTAGTGGCGGGTATTTGAATGGCAAGTATTTTGAACATTAGGTGTTCGCTATTTGTTTCGGTAAGTAAATTTATGCCTTTATGGTATGGACGTGGTCATTGAATGCTAGGTGAATTGTCCAAGAAAAAAAAGGTAAGTGATCGTAAAAATTAGACTTAGGAATTGAGGCAAAGTTTGTGTACTTAGTGAGTAGCGATGATATTAGGAGTTTTCCATTTATTCTTTACCGCGGACTGCGGTGATCAAAATTAAATCATTATATTTAGTCGTCGCCATCGTTGACATCATCGTGCAATAGTAATGGATAACCAACAGTTTGAGTACTTACAGCCTTGTAATTAAAAATATTTTATTCATCCGATTTTTAATATAAGATCTAATTAACTAAATTAAGTAGATTAAGAATATTAATTAAATTAGTTAATATAATATCTTTTTTTAATACCCTAAGTATCTTTTTTAATTTTCTTCTTCCTTCTCTTATTTAATTATTGTTGGGAGAATATCAATACATTTAATTTTTAAAAAAAATTGATAAACATGTGAAATAAGTCTTGTATATAGAACCAATATTAATTCCCTAATCGACTCTTATATTAAGGACCGAAAGAATATATTAATATCACCCCAAAAAATTCTGTATTAAGAGAGTTATTTTATTTAAACAAGATGATATTAGAATTAGAGTTAGAATTTAACATGATACTACTAATAATATAAACCTTAGCTGACCAATTGCACCTAACATAAAAAATAAGCAATCAACTATAATTTTTTTTTTCCACCAAGGAGTTAAATTTAATGAAAGGGATCTGCGACTCACAACATGACGAACCAAAACTTAAATATTTATTGGGAGAGATATTCATATTTAATATTTAAAAATGTCTTGAATATGATTGTATTTATGCATTTAAAAAAAAACTATAACTTGTTTTATTCGTTCTCCGAGAGCATGAATGACGAAGTGTTTTCATCCCATGGAAAGTTAAGCCTTAGAATGGTACGAGAATGATACATCGAGGTGGTATTCATGATTTGCGAATAATATGACTTAAAGTAAATCATAAGTTTTCATCAAGAAAAACAAATACAAATAAATTTTTCCTATATATGTTTGACTTGTCAATGGCACAACTTGGCATGCAGGTTTGAAATTTTGACTTGTTAATATTAAATTACTGCAATCCAATCGAAGCAGACCAAAATCAGGACCATATTCATATTTAAATCTTTAGATAGCTACTTACAGATTCTTCATCATAACCTTAAAGATTATGGGCCGACTCATTATCAACTGATCAATTATACCATCATTTTTTTTATCTGATTAGGGTTTTTTTTTTCTATGCTTAGAATGCAAAGAGTTTTCACCTTTCTCAATAAATATGTTTTTCAAAATTTAAATTTGTATTTTTCTCCTTATAGGAGTATAACTGCTTATCATCTCAATTTGTTGGCAGCATCACTCTTTTTGTTTTTTTCTGGTTTTTTTTTTGGGGGGGGGTGTTGCCGGGGGTTGGGCTCCTCTGCTAGTATCACTCTTTATTTAACAAAGATTCATACATTTCATGGTCAGTCCAGGCCTGGCAGGTGAAAAGCGGAAGAACCTTAGGAGTCAGGGTCCCAGTCAAAGCCGATGCTGCCGTCCTATAATATTAGGTTGCGGTATGGTTGGGGAAAAAAAAACTCACTTGAGTTGAAGTATTCTTTTGGGGGAAAAAATATATGCGGTCTACGTGCAGAAATAAAGGATTAAGTATATGCAAGTCAAACTAATTTTATCAATGTTAAGGTTAACTTTTTTATCGATTTGTGTAATTACTACCAACAATGATGATAACAATTCATCCGAGTTGCAGTAAGCAGTAAACATTTTCTTCACCTGCATAAATAATTAGAGACTCGAACTTCAACTTTTATATTATATAACAATATGAATAGGAGAGGTCAATCTTTTTGTTTAGTTTTGAAAGGGATTAAACTTTATAATGGACGAAGTATGCTCCACATATCGCATCTAAAAAAATAATGCCGTTTAAACTGAGCATAATTTAACGAAACAAATAATATTCAGACCTAACATCTGGACTTTGATGTACATTTCTGCTCATGCATCATATATCTCATCTAAAATATTTAGATAAAGATCATATAGTCTAATTCTTATTATTTTCTCTGTTTAAAATCATAACATTTTAAGTTAGTAGTTTTCCACTGGGTACATACCCCAAAAAAAATAAATTTAACTACCTGAATCCAAGCAAAAAGTACATGTGGGCCCTGAGGCGACACTCTATTGGAAAACTATTGGCACAAAAGGCACCCGCCAAATCGCGCCAAGGGGGAAAAACAACAAATCAGAAAGATCAAAATTTCGACAGACTCCAATAGCGGCACTGGAAAGCATTTTTTGTTTTGGTTTGTATTTTTGAAAAAAAACCAGACATGCCGCTCTTCCTTTTCTTTACAAATGGGATGATATATACTGTCACTGGCTCCACCCATTTCTAATTCATCCCCTCTGCTCTTCTTGTCGCTGGCTTCGTCTTCCTCTATTTCCCTCCTCAATTCCAATCCAGGAGATGGAGACCCGCGCAGCCAAGAAGAGGGCAGAAGCCGATGCCATTGCCCAGCACGAGTCTTCCAACAAGAGGCGTGTGGTGTTGGGGGAACTATCAAATTTACCAAATGCCATCTTTCCCGCTATTTTGAATCAGAAATGTCGAAAGAAGACCCTTTCACTGGATCATGATGCCGATATCAAGGACAATAAGGCAGCGCCCGTTGATTCTAAGTCAGACGCTGATGCCAATCTGAACGATCAGCAAAAGATCGATCCTCCAGCGTCTCAAATCTATCAATACCTTCACAAAATGGAGGTGATTCTTGGTTTTATTCTTAATTTGGTTTTCAATGTATTTTGGCCTTCTATTTTTACTCATGATTGCTAGTTTCTTAGATGGAGCCGAAGCGGAGACCAATGCCTGACTACCTCGAGAAGGTTCAAAAGAACGTCAGTGCTAATGCTAGAGGGATATTGATTAATTGGTTAGCGGAGGTGGCGGAGGAGTACAGGCTTCTCTCGGATACGCTTCATCTCTCGGTTTCTTACATTGACAGGTTCCTCTCTGCCAAGACCGTCAGTAAGCAGAGGCTTCAGTTGCTCGGCGTATCATCCATGTTCATTGCATCGTAAGGATTTATATGTTATTCACTACCTGCGATTGTGTATGTATTATTTGCTGTCCTCGATAAACACGGGACTTGATAATTCCTATCATTTGCAGGAAGTATGAAGAAATCAGCCCTCCTCGTGTGGAAGACTTCTGCTACATAACTGATAATACGTACACCCAGGCAGAAGTAAATATTCAGTTTATTTTTATTACGATTGAATGATCTTGTTTTGCGTAACGAGCTTTTATGATCTCTGTTCGCTCCCCTAATTTCCCCTTTGACTGTTCATAACAACGTAGGTAGTGGAGATGGAAGCTCATGTCCTTAAGTACTTGAATTTTGAAATGGGAAGTCCTACGGTAAAGACATTTCTAAGGCAAGAACACTGGACATTTTCTTGGCCTTATTATTCTATGATGCAAATGTCAGAACCTTCATAAAAATGAAATTAGACTGATTGTTGTGATTATTGGTTCAGGAGGCTTGCTGGGATTGCTAGTGAGTATCAGAAAGTAAGCTGAAATATTAAGACATATCTATCTTCATATTTGAAGGAGTGCCATTTTTATTTTTTATTTTTTGGTCTCATCTTTTTTCTTGTTTTACTTTCAGACCCATAAATTGCAGTTTGAGTTTCTGGCATACTATCTTGGTGAGCTAAGTTTGCTGGATTACAATTGCGTAAAATTCTTGCAGTCTATGGTGGCTGCATCAGCTATTTTTCTTGCCAGATTTATCATCTGGCCTAAAGTCCATCCCTGGGTAAGCATTCCATGTGACTGTTACATTTCATATTAAAAATTAGTCAGGACTAGTGTTTAAAAGTCAAAGGTATTCATCAAGTTGAGTGCTTGTGGCAGAATTCAGCCCTGCAAGGATACTCTGGATACAAGCCGCATGACTTAAAACAATGCGTGCTTATCTTACACGACTTGTACTTGGCAAGAAAAGCGGGCTTTTTGCAAGCTATACGAGAGAAGTACAGGCAGCACAAGGTAATTTTTCTTCTATTCTCCCTTTTGGTTTGAAACTGGCAGTCACTGCTCCTAGGCGGCAAAATGATTGAATTGAGATCTCTATCTGAAATGAAACAGTTCAAGAATGTGGCTACCCTGCCATCCCCTCCGGAGATACCAGATACTTATTTCGACAAATGGTGACAAAATGATAGTTCCATGACGTGAAGGGTCTGGGATTCTCATGCGTAATTGCCTGTTCTCTTCTGAAGGGTTCCAGTGGAACGGGGATTGAGGTATTTTGGATTGAGGTATTTTTTGTTACGCACAATATTAGGCTTCTCTGGTTTAAAAAAAAAAACGTATTAGGCTTCAAAGTTCAAAAGAAATGCTGCGGGGAACGAAGCCTGTATAACCCAGGATAAATTCTTCAAGCTGATTGGATGATTCCAGGAACTTTTTTTTTTTTTTAACCAGCCCAGGAACATTTGATTATGGGCTCTTTTGATGATTATATAATTGTACATAGGAGCTCTTTGTAAATCGAAGACTGCCCAAATTTTTGTCCCTTGATGGGGTTGGTTCAAAGTTTGATTGGGCTTTTAATAGATGAATTCTTTATGTGATAAGAATAATGACTCGAGCATGTCTCTGTACCAAATTGTCGGGGTAATTATCCGAATTAACTTAACGCACATATTGGGATTTCATGTTATTTTTTTATTCTACTATTTCTATAGTTATTATTTCTCTTTAATTATTGTTTTGTTTGTGTTTTTCACTTAAAATTTTACTTGATTTAAAATATCCCTGCCAAAAAAATTTATGAAATCATCATGTAGCTTGTATATAAAATCGAGATAAAAGACTCCAAGTTGTGTTAAAAAAAAATTAGGTTGTGCGGGCAATATATATAAATAACAACCTATCGCTGAAACTTGAAAACATGAATAGAATACGTCACTGCTGTTTGCTACAAGTTTTCATATTTTAGAAATTCTAATTAATTGATTTTCTTTTCTTTTTTTTAATATAATAAAGTTATTCAACCATTCATTTTCATAGTGGAAAAAACTTGCTTTCAACTATTGGTGCCATAAATAGTATCTAGGTTAATTATTCTACAAACATATCAAAACATATAATAGAATACACATTTTTATTAGTTTATGTAAGCTTTATGAAAATATCCCTAACATGCATGACAAAGATACATGATGTGTATGCTAGATACCCCCACCCCACCCCCACCCCCACCCCCACCCCCAGGCGCGCGATAAAAAGTTGAGTGACGTCATGTCATTAACTATTAATTGTTAGGGCAAATTAATACTATCTTGTCCCGGCCAAAAAAGAAAAACCAATTCTAAATATGAAAAATTAGATATTCAATTTGATTCTAAATATAATATCTTAATTTATTTTGTTTTTTATATTTGTTTATTTTTTGTTAAAATAGTCCCATAATAATTACAAATGTTAACAAATTTTCATTTTAATATACATTATCAATAAAAATATTTTTAAAAAGACAACATGAATTTATTATAAATAATAAAATTAATTAATTTTTTTTATATCTGTAAATTCTTGTATTAAGTATAGCACTTTTTTTTTGCCCTATTGAAGTGTTTGGGCTGCTGGTTAAAAAAAAAAAAAAAGGGGCAGTGTCTGGGCTGACTTAGGCTGAATGCACTTCCTTGTCCATCATATGCCACGTCGCTTCAGCCGCCCAATTTTAGGCATGCAGGGGCCACCAGTGCGGAGAAGAAAATTAGGCATTTAGGGGCCTAACATGGTGGTAAATGTGGCCTCCACATCATAATTATAATTACTATTAATAACATAATAATAAAGTGACTTATCCAGTACACTTTAACATTTTAAATTTCAAAGTAAACAAACAACTGTAAAAGTAGTATTAGCTATATTAACCAGTTCATTCCACAAATCTGGTCATTTAAAAAAAAAATCATCAGTGCAAATAGGTTCGGCTGTGTGTGTGTGTGTTCAGTTTTTGATATTTTGAGTAACTGCCAAGAAACGTGTGAGCATCAAAATAATTTCCTTACGATAATTCTATTTTTTTTAATTAAATCAAGAGCCAACAGTAAATCAGAATATCAGCAATCGCCCATCTTCCGTCACTGTCAATTGTCAGTTAATTTTTCCCATTTTATTTAACTTTTACTTTTATTCTGCCAAGAATAAGGATTTGATCGATATTCAACTAAGCTTTACCGAAAATTGTACGCTTAAAAAAGCTGCCCTTACCTGGCCTGCCATGCTGCTACCGGTAACGAGGGACGAGGACTGGCGATAGTGGGGTAATTTTCTTTTACTCCCAAGATAATAGAAGAAGATATGGAAGGAAAAAAAATCTATGCGGAGTCATAGAAGAACACAGGGTCGTGCCATGATATAGTTAAACATAGTGATGAGATTGGCAGGTCAAGTGGGAATTAGATAATAAGATAAAGGCAGTTAATTATAGACACTTTAATAAAATTGACTTTTTGGATAAAAGAAGTTGCCGTGGCAGTGGTGAACATAGAAGACCAAACCAAAGCAATTAAGGTAACACGGAAACACATACGAGCAAGAACAAGTGGTCATTGGCCAGGCCTGCCCGCCGTGGTTCCTATTAGCAAATAATGATGAAGAGCATTTACTTGGAAAGACAACAACATCAGGCACCTGCCAAGGAAAGCACACGAGAAAATCAAAATGTCGAATGCCCCTGTAGTGATTTAATGTTATGATATTGAGGATTCAGTAATTTACTCCCAGGTCATTTGCTTGAATCGTTCCTTGATTGGTCTCGCGCATGATTTGACTACTCAAAGGCGTCTGCTTTAAGCAAACATTTGCCTCACTTGTTTATTGGAAAAAGATACTGCAAACATAGGACTAAAGCAATGCATGCAGATGTCCTTGAAAGAATAAAGAGGGCAATTATTCATACAGTTTGGCCTCTACACGGAGACGTTTAGCCAAAGGAAACAGAGAAACAGTTAGGAAAGAGAGAGGGGAAGATATAAAGACAGAATTACTCGGAGAAGTTGCTCAATTTTAGGCGGCTATAATTGGATTGGTGAAGCGTAGCACATGGAGCCACAATAAGCAAATTGACTGTTTTACCTGAAGGCGACAAGCAACGCCAGGACAAGATACTAGATAAAAAGCAGAAGAGCCAGATTCTGAATATATGTGTGCGCCATGAAACGGAGGTTCGGTAAACCTTATTTTAGGAAGACTGGAAGGCAGAAGGAGGGAAAAATTCAGAAAAATCAAAAAGTGCTCCCGTGAAAGACAAAAGAATATATTAAAGCAAATGCAGAAAAAGTGAGCTTCGTGAGATGTGTCCCCTGTTTGCAGGGTGTACTCAATGAACATCACTCTACATCACCTTTTTCCTTCCGTCTACACTGCCCAAACAAAGCCTAATAGCTTTTCCCCTCCAATCGAGTGCTTGCTTTTTCAAACCTTCCCTTCCATTTCCATTATAAGTATCCTTTTCTCTTCCTCCCTCTCTCGTAGAGCCAAACAATATGCACTTCTCTCTGCTAGCTTGGTCTCGGAGGGTTATGGTTTTTGTGTTACTCACATTCCTAGTGTGCGCAGAAAAGCAAGAGACCTCAAGGATAGGCTTGAGCAACCACACAATAACGAGCATGGTAGGGAATCAGAAACAGAAGGAGAAGCAGCTTGGAAAGAAGCCGTTTGACTTGTACTTGTCACGGAAGAGGAAAGTCCCAAATGCATCAGACCCTCTCCACAATCGTTGAGCTCAGCACTTTTCCTTCGAGCTTGTAGGCCTGCTTGTGTTTAGTGAGAAAGAAAATGCGAGAATAGAGGTTAAATAGAGTTTTGTTGAGATTCATATATGCTGCTATGGTGGAGAGAAGAATTACTGTTAGTGTACAATGTACAATATGGTTTTGAGGTTGATGCGTTTTGTCAACGGTGGTTAAAGGTTGTGGGGGAATGCTGCTTCCTCCTCGGAAATCACACCCGTGCTTGCTTCTTCTTCATCAATCACAACTTTTTGAGTTTTCCCCCTCCCTTCCATATATTTTATGTTGTACTAGAAAGAGTTTATACTGGATTTGTAAATTGAATTTGAACATATAAAGGTTTGAAACTTTGTGGTGATTAAATTATATATGCTGTCCATCTGTATGGGCCAGCTTTCTCCTTTATTGTTGTCATCTGGTGGCGCTGTCCTCGGCTTTTATTTCGCATGATCCATGATTAATGCTAGCTGAATATCACAATCGGATGCCAAGTCATTTAGTTTCCCATTGAACTATTGAAGCTTGGTTGATTGTGGAGCAATGATTAAAGAACCGGACCGGACCGGACGGTCGGACCGGTTGAACCGTCACCCGGACTCGTTAACGGCTCGGTTTGGACCAAAAAACTGTTCACATAGTTGAGCCGGATTGGACCGGAGTTGAGCCGTTATTAAGCCGGAAACCGGAGTTGGACCGGGAACCGGAACGGTTTTCAGAAAACCGGACGGTTTTTTAGCCTGACTGAAAAATACTAAAAAAATTTTAAAAAATAGAAGAAAAATAAAAAAATTGATCCCCTTAAATATCCTAATATATTTTTAGACTAGTTATAACCATATAGTATTATTTCATTGAAAATTTCATATATTGTGGTGTTAAAATCGTGAGTCGCTAGTCTTTTTGTTTCGATATTTGATCTATCTTTTAAAAAAATATTTTGATTTGAATGAATTGATAATTTGTAATATCATTAAATATTTTAAACATACATAAAATTAAATATATAAGGTTTTAGTCCATTTTCAATGATTTTATTATAATTTTAGATTATTTAAATGCATTTCTAAATTATTTAATAATTTGATATTTTTCATATATACTAATTATATGTATATAATATTTTTTAAATTAATTATTGCGTCACCGGTCTGACCGAACGGTCCGACCGATTGAACCATGACCCGTTGATCTTTCCGATTTGACTTCCGGTCCGGCTTTTAAAACATTGTTGTGGAGACCGTTGATCATCTGACTTGTCTCAATATGTGAATCATCAGGTGTTAGGAATGGTTGTTATTTAGTTTTTCAGAAACTAGGAATTCTTTTTTTTTTTTTTGTGGGGGCGGTAAAACGAACAAGAAAAGGGAAAACTTGCAGCCTCTGGGATGACTTGGAATCCGGAGTTGATATATATTCTCACTTGCATTAGAATCCAACAAAAGATTAATACAAAGGACAAGTTGGTGACTGCGTAATTGTGTCTGTCCATTCGTGATTCTTGTTCTTGTTTGACGAAATGAGTGGAGGAATAATTTAAATGAACTCAATTAAAAAAATTGAAAAAATAGAGTTAAAATTTTTTAATCAATTTTTAATAATTTTAAGTTCGAATCAACATAGTAGCTGGCCAACGGGGGAAGTGAGGAAGCGAACCGCCAGTCTGCAAAGAATCAAATGAAGTTGGTGTCGAGAAAATCAGAAATAAAGAAAAAGGATTTAGGGTGTGTTTGGATGAAACCAAACCATGGTTTGGAAAAGTGATTCTGGAAAATAGATTCTGGGGAGAATAGATTCTGTGAAGAATAGATTTTGTAAAAAAGTGATTCTGAGAAATGAGAGTGTTTGGATAGTTGTTATCAGAAGCACTTTTTATATATACAAATTACTAAAAAAAAAAGACAGAAGTTAATATGATAATTACAGAAAAAATAGATTTTATGATATATTTTAATTTGAAGGAATAAAATTGTTAATAATATATTTTTTACCAACATAATTAATAATACATAAGATAATATAATTAATAAATAATTAATGTGTATATATATTTATAAAATATAAGATTAAATATGTTTATCAAAAAATATGTTTATAAAAAAAATAACAAGATACATATCATATAGGCTTTCACACTCTCCCTTTTTTCTCCAAAAGCAAAAAAATTTTGCTTTTTCCAAAGCCATGGTTTTGATTTTTAGAGGGGGTGTTTGGGTGATTGACACCCCAAACCATGGTTTGGGGTGTCACCCAAACACACCCTTATTTTGTGAAGGATACGGTCGAAAATGAAAGGACGTGGGAAGCTAGAGCTCCAATAGGCCCAGTGGCTGATCCTACACATGGCAAGCCCATCTTTTGACTGTTCAACATGTACGGTTTGATGCCCATCCGGAAAAGCCTCCACTGTTCACAACATGGTCTTTATATCTGGAAATGATCTCATTTGCCGCAGCCGCAGGCTTTTTTGTTTTTGTTTTTGGCCTTCAGAAAAAAGATATTAATTAAAGGTTCTCCATAATAATGTTTTAACACCATCATAAATACAATATAAATTAGCCAGACCAATTAAAGATAAGAGGGTAATATTATTAATACAAGAATTATAATTGTTTCCCCTTAGAGTGAACACAAAAGCATATTATTGCATCCAGGGCAAACACGCCATTAATCAAGTGATCAACTTTTCGTCGAGGTTTATGATGGTTTGCTTGCTTGCTTGCTTCCTGTAAAGCTGTACGGCCATCTCTTTAACTGCTGTTTTCAGCTGCCGATGCAAGTTCCTTCATAGTTAGTAGCTGGGCTGGCTGAGTTCCTTCTTCCAACATGACACGTAGTTTTTATAGGATGATGACAATAACAATAATAATAAACATATAAAATTAATTAATTAAGTTTTATCAAGGTCAAAAAAATTAATTAAGTTTTATATTAAAAAATATTTTGCTGACCGGGTAAAATACATACGGGAGTTATTACATGTCAATAAAATATATAATCTTGTTATGAGAGAAACGACATGTAAGAAGCAGCATATGAGAATTGAGAAAGACGCGCCTATATATATGTGTATATACAGGAAGTTTCTCAACACAAGGCGTATTAGGGGTCAACACCGTGTGTTGCCTCATAACTCTATCTTCTGATTCATATCAACACATAAATATTTATTCTGACTCAGGCAAGGCGTCTCATATGTCCGTTCAAAGTGAGAACAAAGAAATTCAACAGTCAGTGGAGATTCATTAATTCAAACCATTATTAAGTAATTCCGTGGTTGAATGCTGTGGGATAATTTGACAACCATTAAATCAATCTACTTCATCCCCTTTAATCTACTTCAACTCTTAAAGGAATCAATTTTTGAATATGAAACAAATTAGTTTATTATTATCATTATTATTAGTATCATTTTTTTCTGAAGCGCCCTCAAAGAAACAGGATTAAATGTAGGAGGAAAAAATTATGAAATTAATGAGGATAATTTAAAATATAGATCACATAACTAGAAATAAAATAAGGAAAAATTCTAGAAAAAGAATTATGAAATTATAATTTTCCAATTAAGGCACCTAAGAGTTGAGAATAACAAAAAAAAAAAGGTGCTTGATCTGATATTTTACAAATATAATTAAATAACCAAAATGCCCTTGTATTATATTTCAAAAAAAGAAAATATCAAACTTATCATTATTGGTTCATAATTTGTTAATAAATAACTTGCCGTTGCCAATATATTTTTTGTTATTTGTTATTCAATACTTGTCATTACCAATTCAGAACTTTTTAATAAACTTTTTGATATAAAAGAATTTTAGTAATTTAATTATATTCGCAAAATATCAAATTATGCATCACTTCCTTCTTTGTCATTTTCAACTCTTAGGTGCCTAATTTGGAATGTTATATTTTCATCTTTTTTATTTGTCATTTTGTTCAACCATTTGTGCAATCATCGGAGGCTCAATCAATTTTAACACGTTTGATACCAGCAAAATAAAAATCTCCTCGCTATCTACAAATTCAGTTGAAACACCCTCATTATGCTCATTTTTGCACGAGAATTCTAGAAAGCCAGACCGCATCCATGACAAGTGGTGGATGTTCAAAATGGTAAAACGCATTCCTCGTATGTCATTTTGGAATTGAAGGCATATTTAATTTCATGCGATAAACAAAGTCAATCCCTCGGGAAGAATCATGGCACATGATCCATATTCAAAACTGGAAAACGCATTCCTCAACTTCCTGTTTCAACTTTCAAGAAACAAGACTTCTTCTTAGTGACATGTGTGTGATTTGATTTCTCCAATGTGCATAAATAATATCAACGGTCAAGCAATCAACTAGTCAACAATTATATATACGCAAAATACTTTACGTTCGATTTCATTCGTAATTAAAGTCATCGTGCTATTTTTTTTCCCATCGTATTTTGTTCGTTCAGATAATTATTCTCTTGATTCTTGTTTCTTTCCTGAAGTGGGATTTTGGCAAAGAGAAAACAGAGCAAATCATGACATGATAGTCGCAAACAAGACTCTGTTATTGAAATTCATATTTCATTATTATTTTTTTATGTTTGCAGGGACTGCAAAATATTTAAATGATTAATAGGCTAGAAATACATCCGGATGTACGACCTGTTCGCTTGAAAATGGCTTTAAAAATATAGCCCAAGTTGGCGTGCATATCAAGAAAAACGAAAAAAGAATAATAATAATAGACTTATTTGTATGGCAATTAATTTTGACTGAAATGCTTCATACGTTCATACCCCCCGTTATACGTAACGAGGGAGGAAAATAGTTTTACGTACGAATTTGGGGGAAAAATCAAACCAGATGATTAATTAATTACTATATGTTGGCGTTTTTAACAAGCTACTGTTATACATTCATTGGCGGAGAAGTTTGCGTGGAATTGATCAAAAAATACCTGAAAAAATTATTTGATTACAAATGTAATAAACATTAGTGATTGTCGAACTTTGAGTTCCTCCTGGTCTTATCGGGTACGTGATTATATGTTTGATTAGTCTGCTAATTCGAGGAGTTTTGCCAATTTTTCATGAACGTCTGTGCTTTACAAATTAGCTTCATATTCGGCGTTAATTTAAATAATAATGCATTATTGAAGAACATTATAAACAAGGAATTCGGGGGAAGGTATATGCAGATGGATTCTTCTTTCCTGGAAATAAACTGTAAGTTTTGTTTGCCAGCGAAATACGCTTTATTCAACAATGCAAAAAGGAATATAATATCCAATGGGTTACATAATAAATTGGCCCGCAAGAAAATAGTTACTCCTTTAATCCTATTTATAAGGTATTTTCAGCATATTTCATACAGACTAAAAAAAACTTTAAACTTTATTAACTATCATTCAAAATTTAATGACTTTTTAACTTTATCCCTATTTAATATGCATTATACCTTATATACACAAAGTTAATACAATAATAAATGAAGGGTAAAATTATACATTTATACAAAAAATTTCTCTAAGTACCCTATAAATAGGATAAAAAAAATGCCTTATTTCTCTGTCCTATAAATAGGACCAGAAGAGTATATTAATATTCCGTCAGATAACACACGGTTGAAATCTGAGTTTGATTTTTTGAAATAAATATCCGGTTAAATTCCCGTTTTTATGTATTTTGTTGTAAGCGTGATTTAAAATTTAGTATCATAAAATCATGGTAAAATATGCTGAGAAAGTTATTAGAGTAAAAATATTAACGAAATTTATTTCTATTTATTTATTTATTTTTTGACGAAGATAAAATGTTCAAACTCTTGTGTGTTTTTGGGATATCTTTTGCCCACAACTCATAAAGGTGATTCGTCCGTAATATAATGATCAGGGTTTGGCCTAAGTGTCCGGCTTGAATTGATATGTGAATCTTCTTTTTGGGGCCAAAAATTGATGTGCGAGTAAAGTCTCATTAATATGTGGGGATTCCCCTTCTCACTGCCATCATTCTGGCAATATTTTCCTTTGGTCTTCTAACTGAGCTCACAAAATTAATAACAAGTACATGTAATATTCACGACAATCGATTATTAAATTTGAGGCTTTTAAAAAGGGAAAACCGTACCCCTCACCTATGTTAATTAACTTCACAATTATTGTCCAAAGTAAATTATGATCATAACGACTTGCTATTTTCCAACTAAATAAATTGAGCACAGCTTTTTTTTATTTGAACGCTATTCGTGTGTAGAAGAAGAAGAGCGAAAAGAAAGCAAATGGAGGAAAGTCCAACTGCCATTTCTCTAATACATGTTTTCAAAACATAAGAATGAATGATGCACCAAAAATGAGACTGAGTGAAAAAAAGTAAAAGTTCTGAATTTTCAAGTGATGAGGCACGGACAGAATTACATTTATGTCCACATCATCTCTTGAGCTTTAAATTCATATTAAAACGTACTCATTCACCTAAAGAAGAAAAACCAAGAGGGCTGAAGTCAACGTCATAAAGAAACCGGCCTTATGAACAAAATTAACTTCCACAACTACTTTTAACTGAATATTTGCTATTGCTAGACGGGCATAAACACAATGGTATATATAATGTTATCTGACCAAAAGAGAAAAGTCATCGTTATTTTCATTCCCTCTCGGATCAAGTTGCAGATGGCAGACCTGGGCCAAACCCTTCAAATTAAATGACGACAGGCACACCCTTAATCAACCGTCTACAGAATTAAAAATTTAAAGAGTAAATGCCGCTCCCAGTATACTCTCTCTCTTGCATCACTCATGTCCATGTACATACACATGTGTGTGTGTGTATATATATCCGCACGGTTTAGAGGCCATTCCATTCCACCATCAACGCCTTGTCATACACACACATCCTCATTGCAAGGCAAGTTAAATCGTACCTCCTCGCTCCAATTTGAAACCCCCCTCCGGCGAAAATGGTGATGGAACTTCCTCAATGGTTTGTTCCAGCTTCGTGCGTCTTCATCTTGATTTGTATATCCACTCTGATACTCAGGCGAGATGGGAAACGGAAAAGCCTTCCACCTGGCCCGCCCGGCTTGCCTGTCATCGGCCATCTTCATCTCATGAAGCCACCCATTCACCGAACTCTTCAGAAACTCAGTGAGAAATACGGCCCCGTCATGTTCCTTCGCTTCGGCTCTCTCAAAGTTCTGGTGGTCTCTTCGCCATCGGCCGTGGAAGAATGCTTCACCAAGAACGACATCGTTTTCGCCAACCGCCCTGCCACACTTGCCGGGAAACACCTCAATTACGACTACAAGACCGTGGGATTCGCCCCTTATGGCGATCACTGGAGAGGCCTCCGGCGGCTAATAAATCAGGAACTTTTCTCTGTGAGCAGACTCTCCATGTTAAGCGACGTGAGGATGGATGAAGTCCTGCTTCTGGTAAAGCAACTGTTCGGAAAGTCAGGACGAAGCTGGATGAAAGTGGAACTCAGACACAGATTCGTGGACCTTATTTTCGATGTGACGTTGAGGATGATCTCAGGGAAGAGGTATTATGGGACGGACGTGGTGTCGAAGGAAGCGACGGATTTTAAGAATATGATGGGCGAAATTTTCGAACTTCTTAATCCCGCTGTGGATGACCTTTTCCCAATACTACGACGGCTCGACCTCTTTGGGGTGCAAAGAAGGATGAAGCGAGTGATGAAGAAGCAGGACAGTTTTCTTCAGAACCTGCTTGACGAGCACAGGAGAAAACGAAGCTCCAGCAGCAACATTGGCGCCAACCAGGAGAAAAAGACCATGACCTTGATTGAAGTCATGTTGTCTCTCCAAAAAACGGATCCGGTGTTCTACTCCGACACAAACATCAAAGGAATTGCAGCGGTAAGAAATTAATCACTGGGCTAGATACTTCATTCCCTAATATATCGCCGAAATTAATTAACGAATTAAATTGCCAAGAAGAAAGCCTTTGGTTGAGCCTTTCCTTTTTAGTATGCTACACGACACTTTTTCTTGAAAAATATTGCTATCCATGCACGAGTTTCTTTGGGTCATCTTATCATTTTCTTAATATAAGAGTTAGTTTAATTTTTAATTTGGTTCTAAATATAAATACAAGACCCCAATTCATTTTATCTCTCATATGCATCCATCTTTTTTAAAATATTTTTTATAATAGTTATATATGTTAAAAATTTTATCAAATAGTAATTCTAGTTAACATGCATGATTAACAAAGAAATTCTAGGGAACACATACAATTACAAACAACTCATTTAACAAATTTTCTTAATATATTCAAATTAATCAACTAGTTCTTATATTAAGGATCAGATGTGGTAGTAATTTCTGTTAAAAATGAGAGCTACCCTTTTTGTGCTTAGTGTGGTTTATTAGATATACCGATCGACTACACTAGTTTGATCGGATCAACTATATATATTGATGGGAGGATTTCCTCTGTGTGTGTCTATATCATTTATTTCATCAGTGTTTGAAAAGTTAATTCTGTTAATAAATGGGAAAATTGCAACACAATCCCACCTAAGAAAATTAAATACAAAAAAGTCTTCTATAATTATTAAATTATTTTGAAGTTCTAAAGGATCTTATTGCAACAAAATTTATTTGTTTAATTACTAAATTGTTTTTATTTTTTTTTAAATTTGTATTGACAACTGAAAGAGTAGTCGTTGATAATTTATGTAAAGATTGACAACTGTCGTGGCAAATATTGACAGCTTATGCATTACATTTTGTAATATGTTAAGAAAATGTGTTATCAATATCTGCTGTGATAGTTGTCAATCCTTACACTTTAAGTTATCAACGACTACTCCTTCAGTCAAACACAAAGTTTTAAATAAAATGACAATTTGATAATTAAACAAATAAAATTTATTGCAATGAGGTTTCTTGAGACTTCAAAATAATTTGATGATTTTAAGATATTTTTTTGTATTTAATTCCCCTGAATGGGATCTAATTATAATTTTCTCTTAATAAATTGAGGAAGTAATCTAGTCGTAATTCAATAGTTTCAATGTCAAGACCGAATCATTCGTCGATAAATGCTGCTTTTACAATAATTAATAAACAGATATGTACAGACTATAGTAAAATAATAGTTTTTTTATTTACGCCGTGTAGAGATCGATGAATTAATCTCATTTAAATGAGAGAACTCCTTTTCATTGGTTCAAATGTTAAACTACCTGTTTATGTTTAACCAATTCGGTCAACTGTTAATACGCAATCAATTTTAAGAGGGCAGCACCCCAGCTATTTACTTTTATAGTATTAATTAATATGCAAGCTTAAAGCAAGCTTCTGTGATTAACTCTGATGTGCTGCATCCTGCATGTGATCGTCAAGGGACGAAATTAGTTAAAACTCTCATTTGATCGATGGAAACGGTATGATCAATTATGGTGAAAATGCAGGCAGTGGTAGCGGCGGGGACGGAAACTTCAGCATCGACCATGGAATGGGCACTTGCAGTTCTGCTGAACCATCCAGAGGTAATGGAAAAGTTGAAGACGGAGATAGACACTCACGTTGGAAAAGAGCGATTCATGAATGAATCAGACATACCCAAGCTCACATATCTGCAGAACGTAGTGTTAGAAACTCTGCGCATATATCCCGCCGGAGCTCTCGGAGTGCCCCACATGAACTCAGAGGACAGTACGATCAGTGGTTACCACGTCCCCAAAGGGACAATGTTGATGGTCAACTTGTGGGTGCTGCACAAGGATCCAAAACACTGGAAGGATGCCACTAAGTTTATGCCAGAGAGGTTCGAGAATGGGCAAGGCTCTGAGGGCTATAACCTGATTCCATTTGGTGCTGGAAGGAGGCAGTGCCCTGGGGCTAATCTGGCCAAGAGAATCATGGCCTTGACTATTGGATTGCTGGTTCAGGTGTTTGAGTGGAAGAGGATTGGGGATCAGGAGATCAACATGATGGAGGGAGATGGTCTTACACTCCCCAGACTTGAGCCTCTGGTTGCACTCATACGGCCACGCCAAGAGATGCTGCCCCTTCTCTCCAGCTTGTGAAGATTATATGAGAACCTGCGTGTTCATAGCTAGAGAATAAACAGTACCGCTTTATCATGCCGCTACTTCATAGTTAGATGAATTTTGGATTCACACGCAATTTCTTTCATGCGCGATACATGCAAAAGTCCTCGTTTTATGAATAATACTCTTTTGGCTATATTTATAAGTCACCTCCAATATGTTTCAGACAAATAAAAAAATCTTAAATTTTATTAACTCTCATATAAAATTCAACAACTTTCTAATTTTATCCCTGTTTAATACTCCATTCATCTCATTTTATAAGCAACAACTATCATCTCTAAGTTGTTTTAAATTTTTGTAGTGAATTTCTTGTTTTGCTCTCATTAATTACTTATTTTAGTACTCAATATATTTATTATCTTATTTTTCAAACCATCATCTTTCCATCACGCATTCTCTCTCTTCCATAATTTTTTTATTATAATAATTTTCATATTCTCTCGTCCCCATAAATAAGAGAATTTTAGTGGAAAAAAACTCTAATTTCTATATATTTGTTGTCTTTAACTAATTTTAACTAATATTTTAATCTACATAATAAGCTTCAATGTTGCTTATAAAAAAAGATGGAGGGAGTATATTATACTTCATGTAAACAAAGTCAATACAATAATAAATAAAAAGTAAAATTGCACATCAATATAAAAAATTTCTTTTAGTCATATAAATAAAACCAAAAGATACCTTCTCTCTTCCTTATAAATAGAGCCAGAGAAGCATATATAGTCAATAGTTCAATTCACAGAACTCAAGTGATAGTAAATAGACTAATAGAGCATTGTTCCCTTGGATGGTAAAAACTAAAAAGGAAATCCTGTTGTGCTATTCACACGCAACTTAGTTAGTATGTGTAATTATGTAGTCCGATTATGAATTGGCGCTAAAGTTTAAAAAAGCAAAGGGCGCAACTTTATTTTATCTTCTCGGAGTCGGGGCATTTATACTATCAATCCAAACCGACCCTTAACTCTACGGACGAAATCCGGATCTGCCGCTCGCGGTGCAAATGAGACAAAAGCCATTGGTGGTGTTTCTCATAATGTCCGACCCGGAAATCACAACCGCAACCACATCGGTCTAGGGCTCTGCTCCTCCGCCCATGGAAGCTCAGTCTCCGCTCAACCAAACCTTGTGTTCCCAATCCATCTCTTTCAGCGTATGGCCCCCCACCCAGCGCACCCGCGATGCCGTCATTCATCGCTTAATCGAGACCCTTTCTACGCCCTCCGTCCTCTCCAAGAGGTACGGTACTTTGTCCCCCGAAGACGCCTCTGCTGCTGCCCGCCGAATTGAGGACGAGGCTTTCTCCACCGCTGCTGCTTCTGCCTCTCTCGACGATTACGGTATCGAGATTATTCAGCTCTACTCTAAGGAGATCAGCAGGCTCATGCTTGACACTGTCAAGGCCACAGCTGCTCTAGATAATGACGCCACCAAGACGCCCGACTCTGCCATGCCGGGCGTCTCTGCTACTGAGTCTAAGTCTCAGTCTCCATCCTTATGAGGTTTGATGTTCCATGTGTTCTCAGGCTGTCGTGTCTGCTGGCATTGAGGGTTTGAGCCTGATTGTCTGTGTTGGCAATCTTTGTTCTGGAGTCTTTCTGTGAACATCCTTACATTTCCCATTGTCTCGATTTGCTTCCCTTATGATTGACATAATTTTCGTGTACGCAGCCTGCCATTGCTGCTTCAATCATTGATTCTCTATGTCGTGCTTTTGTCTTTGAATTCCTCGCTAGATTTTCTTTAGCCAGTTGATTGATTTTTTTCAATTAATTTTCTCCAATCCATCAAACTAAAAAAAGTGAAATTGAGGAGATGAGCATCGAGTGATGAAACTTACTCTGAAATGTTGACATTCTAAAAAATCTTTCTGAATTTCAAATTGAAAAGAAAGTATTAAAATATGCTTCTGTTTAATTTCAACACTCAGGTCAGTCTGGCAAATTTGCGTAAAGGGAATATTCATTACCTTACCTCTATTATGGTCGTGTGTGTGTTTTGTGACTCTCGCTGCATTCCATCCAATTATGTTTTGCAAACCACCGTATGTATTAGCAGGCTGTGATGTTTTACAAATCAATGATAGTTCGAATGTTTATTGCATTTTCTATTCTTTTTTCAAGTGACGCCAAATATCTAAGAACAATTTATGGTAGAGAAAATAGATTTCCTTCTCAAATGCCTTCTGTACGCCCAAGAGGCTTCTTATATAATAGCTTATAACTGCAGATCACTCACAGTCTCTAGGTTATGAACTCGACCTCACATATTGAGCCTTGTACATATGCAATACTCTTATCAATTTGATCTATTTCTGTAGAATGGTTCATGCTTCAAGATGTAAATTGTTGTATCGCTTCTGCTTGTTTAGTTTGATACATTATGCTGTTGTTGAGCTTAAGGGGATCTTGAGTCCGCACTAGCTGTCTATCAAGAATGGGGTTCATAGTGTTCTTCAGGCACTTAAAAGTTGATGGGTGATTACTTCGTAACCGCGACTATATCTATTATCTAAATGGTCGGCTATAATGTTTTTTATATGTCACCCAAACAAAGTTCCGTCTGACAATATTTTTTACCTGTTTATTTTCACATCCTAAAGGTAGGTTGACTTATATGGATAAAAGTTTCTTTTACTCTAAAAGATATATAAGTCATATAGCTGCAACTTCTTTAGTTTATCTATGCCTCGCGTTGAAACCTTAGACTAACATTTGCACACTTCATTTACCTTGTTTGTGGTTTACGCTGTTCAGAGTTCTTATCATTTTTTTTATAATAATTTTCTGTTGATTTTAAACACGTGTAGACTTGTTTGTATCTGCCTTGTGATACTGCCAGCAATTGTGACTCACGATTGTATAGGAAATAATGTTCTGCTCAGCATTTAAGCTACCACTTTCCAGTGCGTCGACCATGATCTGAGTGACATTCAAGCACGTACCACTGATGTGTGTATTAAGTTTTCCTTTAGCCTGACTAGTAATTAATTGAGGACATTTTCGTTAAATTTTGCTCATTTAGCGTTGGATGGTATGATTTAATGGAGGCATTTTACTTCCCTACAATCTTTTGGGCTGTAATCGGTCTGCTGCTTGTGGATTTTATACCCATTGCTTCTGACAGCGTTTTACCTTCCCTAGGTATTCTCTTGTAGATTTTAATTTGTACTTTCTCATGACCAAAGGTCATATCAGAATGGTAATGAAGAATATATTATCTGTATTGAAGTAGCGTACAGTATTCAATGTGCTATTATTTCTGACCTCAAGGCTGAAAATGCGGCAATCTCCCCCCCCCCCGGGGATAACTTGACCCGTCAATAATCTCAATTTTAGCAATGTTTATGTCTTTGTTAAATGATCCATCAACATTGAATTCTGTACTTCCTCTCTTGGGTAAATCCCAAATTCTAGTAGTTTAGTTTTGCAGGAACGGAATCTCAGTATGCCTTTTGCATTCATCTGCGACCTAATCTTCCCGAAATAGTTTCTCAGCATACATCATCGGGATCAATCTTCTGATGTTGAATGCCATCAAATGCGAGAAATCCAGCACCCTTTCATATGTTCTTGAGATGTTTCATTTATCCTTTGATAAACACGTTTGATAGAATTATTATTAGTTATTTATCGTCTTCCTCTTAATAATCTTCAGCACAGCGTCAGATGCACAATGCAATACTCCTATAGGAGTTGACACCACACTACCTAGGAAAGGCAATCCCTCCAAGTTCGGGGGGATGCAGCAAAAATCAGATGTTACTTTCACAACTTTTTCCTCAGTTTAACGTTGCGCACAGAGATACAAGAGCTGTATCTAAAGGAAGGAGCCGAAGGAGCCACAAAACCATTTACGATCTTCAATTATAGAAATGGGATCATGCATTTGCAAGACTCTATTCATAACATACGATAATGTCCATTCGTGAGAGGAAGAACAACCCTATAACACAACAACAACCATAAGCCTAAGAAGAGATGGAAGATAAATAAAAGGGACTCGTTGCCAAGGAGCGTAGCACCGAACGGAGAGTGGTGGAGGTGGTCTTGGTAGAAACAACATAAGACGGCAACATTATAGCCGTCAGCCACAATTACTCATGATACCTCCTGTCGAAGAGAAGGGATATGGAAACGTTAATTCCATTTTGTTTTTCAAGTTTTTCAAAGATCAATGTGTGTAAAGAAGGGGTTCATGCAAATTTTGATAGTACGGCAATCCATATGGCCTTCGTCGTATAGGCATAATCGAGGTTTCACAATGTGAAACTAGTTATAATTACAATTGGAAGCCGGATTACTTAATGCTAATTAGATTTGCAGAATCTTCCAATGAGATGAGAGTTGAGATTATCACGTAACCAATCTAAGGAATCGATGTGTTAGCAATTTAATGCAAGTATCATTTTTATATATGTTTAATCCAGCTATATATGATTGTTTAACTTGAATTTCCATGGCACCAGGGTCACGAGGTGATCGGATTACCGGGAACTAGGATATAAATCCACGTGACCCAATGCCAAGCATCATACCAAAGTGTACTTGCTTGTATTATATCTATGGTTGATATGGTCAATCGGTGTCCTTTGAGAGCCCCCATGTAATGCATCCTCAACTCAACTATTTTTTTTCTTGACCATTTCTCAACTCAACAATTCGAACTTCGTTTTATCAACAATTTTCTGTGTGTTACACGGTATATAATGTCAACTACGACATTATATATTAATATTATTGATTATTATTTATTTAAATATGGAATTCCTTAACATATAACATTCTCATGATCCTCGTCTTCTTGAGAATATCTTATATTTGGAAAAAAAAATAATTTTAGTCGGAAAATAAATAATATTTCCATCCTTTTTGTTCTGATAGATGGAGAAGTTTCAACTAAAACAGAAAATCAGATGTCATTCTGATCACATGATAATATATATCAATTAATGATAATATGCCATATTCAAGTTACAAGAATATTAAAATTAACTCAGACTTTCTGGGAGATGAATTGTTTGGTGGGGTAGGCGATCCTTGGTGTCTTCCACTGCTTAAACAATAGAATGTCGTATTTCTCTGTCTTGTTTCATTTCAGACCACAGACCTTAATTTGATGCGTGAAAGCAGAACAAAATTTGGATTAGAAGAGGTTTTCCGATGCTCCGTAATGATATTTTAATGATGGAACTGAGAATACAGATTGGAATTACAAGAGGGAAAATGTTGTTTATCATTGTGGTTGGCGTCTACAATAGGAACTCAGGAAATCCTCAAGTCTTACCTAATCCAAGTGGCGAATCATAACCTCTCAATTTGTCTTATCCCCTATATATTATCTCACACGAGACCTGAAAAAGTCAACACCGCAGCTTCCCTTGCTTGGCAATATAGTTTCGTCCCACAAGAAGGGAAGGAATTAAGTCGACATTGCCAAAGAGCACAACCTTGGCCCTCAACCCCAATCTTACTATTATTAAACGCATTCTAATGACCTGCGAAGTAGTGATGAAGAGAAGAGCCATGAAACATGCAGGTGGCCGGATCTTGTTGAGCACTCTGATTCTGATGATGCTTTTCTTGTTAAGCTGCTTTTCAGGGCAAGCCCATGGCTCCAGACCCGTCACCCGCTTCAAGACGGTTCAAGCATACTCTGGTCCCAGTCGAGGAGGAAAGGGCCACCAAATTGTTTCTTAATTCTACTTCTTGCCTCTTGCCTCCTGCCTTTTGCATTATATTCACCTCCATTACAATTATCCTCTACGCGCGCGCGCACGTCTTTTCCTTTTGGCTCTTCGCTTCATCAGGCCACCATCAAATTTCACCATTATGATTCTGCACAACTGTTATGCAATTAAGCAGCATTCTGAGTTCAGACCAAAAAAGAACGGCTTCTTTGGACCTTGCAGTGATTTTTATTTTTCACAGTTTGCTTTCAAGGATATGTGTGATCAGTGACTGATGCATAAATCAATCAATCAACTTTACCTGATCATGTATATATGAGTAATAGGATATGTATGGCTTCTGAATTTTGCGCAGCGTTCTCTTCACGTTGGCTCTATTTCTTCCATTATTGATTTCTTCATTCTCAGTGAGCAAGTGATTAATTAGTTTCCCAGAAATATAATATTGAACTCATGCTTCCGCAGTCGCATTTGTATATCTATAACGCAACAAAATTGAAAAAAAGAAGACAAGAAAAAGATTGATATCAGAGATATGAGAGTTTCTGACATAAATATTCAAGTATAATTAATTTAACAATTCTCGGGAATTTTTCAATTGAATTTGATAACTGATTATTAGATCATGCGCTGTGTCTCGAATACGACATCTATTAATTTGTGCAGCACCCATCCCATTTGATTCCTTTATTTTACTGTTCCAGACACAAATTTTGTTTTGCTTTTAGTGCAAAGATCCAAACTTTGTTGTCTGTGTATAGCGTTTTGTAAATATGCATAATGGAAAAGCCCATAGATGTGTCATCTCCTTCTTTTTGAAATGTTTGAAATGGAGGTAGAGATTCAAAGGTCGTGTTAAAAAGAAAAAAAATAGCAGCTGAATAGAAGGTTTGAACTTACACCGGATGACATTTTCGTCGGAAAATGATTTTTTAATATAAAAAATTTGGAATATGATTGCTTAATTCTCTATTTTATATTTTGTTGGGTCATTAGTGTGATCTCTGACAAAATTATTAAATGAAGAAAATATTTGTTTGGTAAAAAATGAAGATAACAAATGATGAGATAAATACTGTAAACGGACAAAATCATGGAAAGAAAACAAATGGGCCCCCAAAAGACGAGCCCAAAGGAGCAGATCCTCCCGGTAATATTTTCGTTGAAAATTAAATTCTCGGAAGCAGATTGCACATTGCAGGATGCCGTAGCAAAAATATAATTTGGCCCATGCAGGTCTCGAACCTGCGACCTTCGCGTTATTAGCACGACGCTCTAACCAGCTGAGCTAATAGGCCAGGTTGACGCTGGGCTGACAATGTCTTTTATAACCTAATGATTTTAGGACAACACTAGCACCTCCCTTCGAACATTCTCTTTGGACCGTTTATAAATTCATTGCCGGTGGGTGGATCCAGTAGAATCTAGATGTTGGGCTAAAGCATAAAATTTCTTTGCGGAAAATAAACGGGGAACAAGGAATCTGAAAGAGGAAGACTATTAATGGTTTATTGTTAAAAACATGCATATTATGCTGGCTAGAGAAGAAATGGCATATCATGAATGCTCATAAAAGTGATAAATTAATGTAAGTTATTCTGATGCCAAAAAAAAAAAAGTAAGTTATTCTATTTTTGGGCGAATTAAACTGTTCTAAGAATACTTACTCTTTAAAAGTAGGGGACGGATAATATAATTAGTAATTCATGCACTATGTAACTATATCATATTTATTTATTTAAGAAATAAGACCCAAGGAGGGAGTATTCATACATATGGGGCATAAGATATCTGCAAAAGAGGGGGTTGGGAAACGAGTGGTGGTGACATAGAGAGGAACACAAGACAAAAGAATCAAAATGGAAAGACATCCAGAGATGAAGTGGAAGGCTTGTCCGAGGAGCGGCGTGTCCAGTGTGGAGTGAACACGACAGCCCCCCACGCAATCTCAATTAAAAGATCCACTTCTCCTTAATGCGCTTCACCCCCATTTCCAATTCCCAAGCCAAACGCGTCTTTATTCAAGTCAGGATTATCTATTACCTCCCTCTTCTTTCCCCCTCAATTTTGATTCTTTTTTTTAAAAAAAAAATCACTGTTACTGAATAAGAGAAAGGTTCAACAGAAAATTTGAAATAAAAACCAAAACGCCAAAGAAGGCCAAAGCAAAGAAAATCTGTACACGGAATATAATCTGAATCATGTTTAATTTTTTTTTTTCTTCAGGATGTTTTATAAGCAGGAAGAATAAGAAATCCATTGAAAATGGGAGCTCAAGAATACAATAGTGCTGGGTCATGGGTATACATGGTGGGAAATGGGTGCTTGTTAAATAGTAGTAATGCGTCACTTGTGGGGATACTGAAAGTGAAACAGCCAATTTGATCTTTGATGAAGTAGTTAACAAGAAGGATGTGACGACGGTGGAAGATAAAGGCAAGAAAAATGAGATCATTTTTCTATTAAAAAAAAAAAAATGGAGGGAGAAGGTGAAGCCAAGAAGGGGCCAGGACAAAATCGTCAATCACTGAAAAGAATCGAAGCGCATTCGTTTCTCATAATGTCGTCTTCGAAAAACCATCGAGAGCAGGTGCATCTTCTAATCTTGACCCTCACTCCTCTCGTGCCCCTCCATTATCTTTTCTCTCCAACCCCTCCCTCACACCCCCCATTATCACCCTCCTTCCTTCTTCCCCCCTCCTGCAACTTTTTTTGTTCAATCCTTCACTTCTCCATTACTTGTCTAAATTACCTTATATATCATCTCCTCTCATTACAGTTTGACCTGGTAAGCTGCCTGTAGACTTTTTTATTATTATTTCTGTTGCAGGATTGGGGGAGGAATTTCTTTTTCTTTTCTTTCTTTTTTTTCAAGTTCATTCAGGCTCAGAGATGAAGCGTCCACATGCCGGCGACGATGAGAAGATGAAAAAGCTGAAGCTGGTGAGTGTGGATGAGCAGGGTGACGATTGGGCTTCAGGGAACCCTAGTGGCCCCCTGTATTTCGACGATAATCTGCTGTTCGAGGTGTTGAAGCACGTGGACGCGAGGACGCTGGCGATGGCGGCCTGCGTGAGCAAGCAGTGGCACAAGACGGCGCAGGATGAGCGGCTTTGGGAGCTGATCTGCACCAAGCAGTGGGCTAACACCGGCTGTGGTGAGCAGCAGCTGCGATCCGTCGTACTTGCCCTCGGCGGCTTCCGTCGTCTCCACGCGCTCTTCCTCTGGCGTCTCTCCAAGCCCCAATCCTCTTCTGCATCCGCGTCGGCCTCCTCCTCCTCGTCGTCGGCGTCTTGGCCTGCGTTCCAGCCGATGATGCGCTCCAAACCGTCCCCTCGCTTAGGGAAAGACGAGGTTCATCTCTCCCTGTCGCTCCTCTCTATTCGCTATTACGAGAAAATGAATTTCAATAACAGAAGCAGATAAATTTTTCGCACCTACTTCTGATTCCTCTTATTTCTATCTTCACCCGCCTGTGAGATTTCGGCTTTGGAGTTATTCTTGTGCAGGTTTTGGATTTCAGATACTAGATCTGTTGTTTTATTGACGAAGAATGAACTGTCTGTTGGGTAAATTCGGAAGGAATCGTTGAATGAGATGTATTATAATATTTGATAAATCCAAAGATTGAATTATGATTTCTGCGGATTTAATTGATTGATTTATATGGTTTGCCATAAGAAAATTAGCAAGGAATGGGCTTCATACTCCAGCAGCCAAGACCTTGCTCTGGAACCGAATGCTCAGAAGGCTCGAATGCGATCGGTATTCCATAGCCGTGGCATTAGGCAAATTATTATTCCTTATTCCTCTTTTGATACACTGAGACACTCTGGTCATGGGACTTGCCAGCAGGAATTGTCTGTTTTGGACGAATACCATGTTTGTCTCTGTTTTCATTTTCCCCTTTTTCTGCTCTCCTTCGCCTCTTAATTTGGTTTTCCATCAATATCCATTTTTTGAAAACTATTAAGGGGATGTGACGACAATGAAAGCTGGTAGCAACGTGATTTGGAAAGATAAACTCATGAATAATGACTTGTCATTGGGATTTATGGCAGAATTATACTATTTCTATCCAAGTTAAATTTAGCTTTTTTGACATCCGCTTAATTAAGTCTACTCTCACATGCGAACTTTCCCTTAGGCGGAAATAGTTTGATGCAGCGAATTTTATTGGCTAACAGTAACTCCTATTGGAGAGCATGACACAGATATTTGAGGCTGGACTGTACAATAACATCCCAAATCAATTGCAAACCATGTTTTTAGGGAACGCATTCTTTTGAAAATAAATGAACAAAAAGCCAGAAATTTCCATGCATATGAATCAATCACTGGGACGCCGTCGGCGATAGAAACTCACTCTAAACACGTTGGCATCGAGAGTAGAGAAAATTAACAGGCACTAGGTCCAAACATAGGAGGATGTGAAGAGGAGCAGAGAGATCCATTGGCGGGCAGTGAGCCGGTGCGATCCATGATGATTTGTTCATTCGCCTACTCTGCAATAACTGGCCTTTGCTATTTTAATATTGATATTGATGCTGACATTAGTCATTCTTATTTAATTATGATAAAAACGCATCGCCCTCTTCAATTCGCTCAGGAGTGAGAAAGGTGACCACCTTGGGAGAATTTTACTCAGAATGTGCGGAGGAAAACCCATGAGGATCATACACTGGTTATCCAACAATCATGTTTAACTTCTTTTTGAGTGCTAAATAGAGCGGACAATTCCTTTGAGACAGTTAAGGATGCATCTTTATTAGCCAAAGAAAATGATAGAAACACCTCTGAACACATCACATTTAAGGCCTGTTTGGATATCACTCAAGACCATAGTTTGGGAGTCAAAACTATGGTTTGGACCAAGTGATAACCAAACAGCCTCATTTTTATCAAAACCTTGGTTTGAGGGAAAACCTTGGTTTTAACTAGTGAAACCATAGTTTATCGAAAAGTGAGAATTTTTCTGGGCTTGAAAATGAGTCATGTGAGTGATTATTAGGAGTGTCAGAAGCTGCCAATCATTTATTTGACAAAAATACCCACAAGAATTGTTTCACGCCTGTTCGCCTGTCGACGCCTTTGATCCTGCCATTGCTTGGACTCTGGGACTTTTGTTTCTTGCTGGAACGCTAATGAAGCTGAACCAATTTTCTAAATATAATATCATTTAGTTTTCCCTTTGACCCAAAAAAAAATAGTAATATCGTTTGTTTTCATGGCTTTGTTAGCAAATGTTATCATTTTTCCTTTCCGCCTAGATTAGATTGTTCGACCGAGAAAATCAAATATATATACACATATTAATTGTTTATTAATTATATTATCTTATATATTATTAATTATGTTAGTAAAAATACATTATTAACAATTTTATTTCTTCACATTAAAATATATTATAAAATTTCTCTTTTATGTAATTATCATATTTAGTAATTTACACATATAAAAAGTGATTCTAATAACAACTATCCAAACACTCTCACTTTATCAAAATCATTTTTTTATAAAATCTATTCTTCACAAAATCTATTTTCTCAAAATCTATTCTCCAGAAGTTATTTTCCAAACTATGGTTTGGTTTTATCCAAACACTCCCTTAACCCCCCAAAAATAGAAACAAAGAAACACCAGCCAGGCCGTTTTAAACCTTTTTTTTTTCCAGCAACTTCCAGTTTTCAACTTTTGCCAATATATGAAGTGGCTTTTCTCTGGGGACTGAATGATTCAGTGGAATGAATAATGCGAATGTGATTCATCATGACTATAATTCCGGGTTAAAGAAAATCTAATTTGGTTTTCTTTTTATCGCCGTGGGGCTGATGATGAGTTCGTTGCTAACCTATGGATTAATTTGGTCGTCGAATGAACTGGTAGGATGTAAAGAGTAATCCAAATGTACAATTTTAATTGAAAATTATAATGAAAATATAACGAATTATAAATCAAATATTTTAAGTGACTACATAACAAATTATGGTACGAATCATCTTTAGTTTCAAAATCATTATTCGATCCTATATATATGCGCCAACCAACTCTACCTATATCAAAATCAATACAAGGAGGCACAAGATCTACAATGTAGTTGCATTTATTTTCAAAATGTACAATAAAAAAATTGAACAAATTAAAAGACAATGACGTTTAATTTCCATAGGAAAACAAGTATGAGAGCATGCAATAATTAGGCGAGATTGTAAAGGAAGCCGCAGAAGACGAAGAATAATGGAATTTCCAAAAGAGGGGATACATTGTGGGAGAGACATATGGCACGAGGAGGGAATCTAGTGCACGGAAATAGCTGCCGTCTGTGGCGCGGTCAAAGTGAAGCGGAAGGTTTGATTCCTGCGAACACCATCTAAACCCAGCAAATTTGTCGGTAGAAGCCGCCCATGACTCTTCGATACGCCACCCTCCAGATTGCCTAGATCTTCCCCTCGCCAAACTCTCGCCGCCCCTCCCCATTAAAGACCCGTCAATTACTGTTGAACCCCTCCCTCTTTCCATTCCCACTTTTGACTTCCCCCTCCCCCTGTTTTTCCTCCCCCCCCCCCCCAACCAAAATCATCAATAAAATCTTCAATATAGCATATCAATTCGTAGGATATTAAGCCATTTCCACTCGATCGTGTTGTTTGGTTGGGACTGCTTTCCAAAATTACTGCGTCAATGTTATTTTCGAAGTCAAGTGCGGCCTTGCGCACGCGGTTGCGCACGCACGTGGTCGGAGTTCCAAATGGGCGGCACTGCTCTTCTGATCACCAAACAACTTCTTGCTTTCCATTACTTTCGGAATCACACGTCAAATTCACGTCCCTTTCCTTTTAATTCCTATTTACTTTCCAATTTCCATTCTTGACTTGGTCACCTCGTATGAAAAAAACATTCTCTTTCAAACTCCACTCGCATTCACCGCTCTATATAACAGAAGCGCATATCCGACCTCCACTTCAATCCAGGACCAAACTCAGATATCACAAACTCCGTCCCATCCTTCGCACATAGCATCCCCCTGGGCTAATCGAGCGCTTCAGTATAATGGCCCAAAATCCTCAGTCCCTCAAGCTCGTGTGTGTTTGGCTTCTTCTGGCAAGTTCTTTCATCGTCGTAACACAAAGTCGGCCTTACCCTGTTGAGGACGGTGAGAAATTCACTGGGCCCATTAGCAAAGGGGTTGAAGGTACGTTGAAGGGATTAAATTTAAGAGGGCTGAAGACAGCAGGACCAAGCTCAAGAGGGGTGGGACACTCGTCCCCCAATTCTCGGAATCTCAGAGTCACCACAATGTCGGGTCCGAGCCCCGGCGTAGGACACTGAGCCTTTATGGATTCGATTCAATCAATGCAGGCTCGATCGTTCTTATAATTCTTCGCCACTGTCCCTCCGTTTTCTTCGTTATTTATTCTTTTCTGGTTCATTCGCTGCCGAGGTTTTCTTCCTGCATTAGTCGAATTTTAAGACGATGACAGTTTATGCCTTGGCAATATAGTGCTGTATTCCCTCTCACAAAGGAGAGAAGCTGGTCTCTTGTAATGGGCTAGTTGTTTATTCAAAATAATTGAGTGCTGCATGGTTTAATTATGCGTATTCATATTTGGCAGAATATGCTTATTAAGTTTGAATAGTTCGGACCTTCTCTAAAAGAGTCTGGTACTGATACATAACCATATCCTTTGCAGTATGGGGACTTGTGTATGGAAGAAACATCCACAATATTTTGATAATCATGCATTATGCAATTTGTAAAGGATTGATTTTAAAAATGTCAATTAAATATTAATGAAATAAGATAAGATAAAAATATATATTTAATTGCCGGGGAATTTAAAGTATACATGAAGTGTGTCATTAAAAGTGATTGTTGTTGTTGAAACACTTAAAGGGAGGGACAACCAGTGAAGTGTTAAAACTCTCGAGTTTGATTTACCTGCAAGATTAGTAAATAATATCTTCTCCATATCTAAATATTTTTCAAAAATGAAATTTAACTTCCTCTTGAAATTAGCAATATTCTCTTACTCTTAACAAGTGGAATGATCGATTTTTGTTATAAAAAAAAAAAAAGAAGAAGATTTACAAGATAAATTTTAAAAAATAAAAGGATCTAAACGGAACAATTTTTAACCCCAGAAGACTAATGTATTTAGATCACGAGCCCTTGAAGATTGACCTTTTTAGGTTTCGTTGAAAAAAAAAGTCAATAATTTTGAAACCCAACCATAGAAAATTTTGAGCTTCAGCGGGTTTGAGCCATTTTCTGAACTTTAATCAAAATTTATGAATTAAGTTAATAATTAAGAGAAGGTTCAGAAATTTAAAATTACGTTTTTCTCAAACAAATTAAATAACTACATGATGTGCATGGCCTCTCAATTCCCACAAGATCTACTTCTAGTAGCTGCCAAAACTTCTAACTAAGGAGATATACTCCTTTGGTCTTTAATATATGACCTAATTATTGATTTGATCTTGGTTTTAAATGTAAGGCCTATTTATCATATTTATCAATTTTTCTTAAAATATCTTTATGGATATTCTCTCAACCATAATTAAGGAAGGATATTAAAAAAGATGATTACGATGTTTTAGAAAAAATATGTCATATTTTTTATAATTAACTAATTTACTTAACTTTCTTAATCTAATTAAATTAGTTAAATAGATATTATATTAAGGACCGGATGAGTAGTTAATTTGGCAAACCTTCCCACCCACCTCGCTAATGACAATGATAGCAAGCTTGATAACTACGTGCTCTATATATTAGGATTATAAGAACAGGAAAATTTCTCAAGAACAAGAAAATTTCTCTTCAAAACTAAGTACTGTCATTGTCACGTTACCTAAAAAGAAATGTCACGTTTCATTTGTTAATTGAGTTATGATTAATGATAATATTACCTCTGATTCTAATTATAAGACCTTGTTTGTAGTTTACAAACAAAATCTTATAAATAAGATCAGAAGCAGGGTATGTGTGTGTGTATATATATCTTTTACACATTCTCTGATTCTGTTTTCAACACTTACAAAATTTATCATATTAAATAGGATGCAAGAGCTTCTTTCAAATTTCAGTCCCTTTTCATCCATTTCTTGACCTTCAAAACAAAAGGTTAATATTATGAACATGCTATTCTTCGATCTAAATGGAATGGGGTGGTGAAAAGAATAAATTGATTATATGAAGTCAAATGGGTTGAAGCCATCGGTGAGCCACATGGTCGGAATTTCAAATGGGCGGTAACGTGGCTGTTTTGAAAACCAAACAACCTGTTACTTTCCATGCGCACAGCCGATTGCTTTCGGAAACAGAGGTCAATTTGGAATCCTTTGCTTTTCCTCGTTCCTTTGCTGTCATGACTTCATCACCTCGTATCAACCCACATTCCCTTTTGAACTCCACTCGCATTAATTCACCACTCTGTATAAGAGAATCGCATATCCAGCCTCCTCTTCAATTCTGAACCAAGCTCAGATATCGCAAACTCCATCCATCCCCTCCTTCACCACAGCATCGCCGTCTATAGCTCTCATTAGCTTATTATAAGTGCTTCAATGGCCCAGGATCTAAAGCTCCTCAAGCTTGTTTGTGTTTGGCTTCTTCTAGCCAGCTCCTTCCTCGTCATTACAGAAGGTCGACCTTAACCCGTTGAAGGTAATGGTGATGACAAGTTTAGTGGGTCGTCTATTAGCAAAGGGATCGAAGGCATGTTGGAGGGATTACACATGAGAGGGGTGAGGACAGGAGGACCAAGCTCAAGAGGGGCAGGACACTCGTCCTCCAATTCTCGGAATCTCAGAGTCACCACCACGTCGGGTCCCAGCCCCGGCGCAGGACACTAGGCCCTTCCCAATCCATATACTGCATGGCTCTTGCTTATCTTCGTCGCCATCTCACATTTTCTTTTTCACTGTTTATTCTTTCCTGGTTCATTAGTTACAGAGGTTTTCTTGCTGTGTTTGCAGGATTTTAGGACGCTTATATGCTGTGCTGGAATTGTAATTAACGTGCTGGGCAAATGGCCGGGCGCTTGACAATGTTTTGTTCCCTCAGAGAAGCGGACTTCTTGTTGTGAAGTGAACTAGTTGCTAATTCAAAATGATTCCGTTTCAACAGTTCAAACCTGCTCCTTTAGAATAAGTCGAAAATCTAGTTGGCCAAAATAAATGTAATAATGATATATTATCCTTCGCAATAGAGAATTCCTCCACGCACGATTCGATTATTTTCTTGCGTCCAGTTTTTCAGACAGTGTTAAAAGCCAACTAGCAGGGTACTCTTCTAAATATCATTGCAACAGAGAATTCACATTTGCTGATTAAAGTTAATTCACAGCAAGAGTTCTTTCTTTCTTTCTTTCTTTCTTTCTTTCTTTCTGGGACAAACGGGGACCTAATTAGTGCTACATTAAATAGAATAAAATGCACAAAACAAACTAAATAACAACTGTGCATGGCGTCTTAATACCTGCAAGTCTGCAACTGCAAGATCCTCATTGCGGCAACTGCTGAAGCTCCGCATTTATTTCAAGCTTTGGTTGTCATTATATTGTAACCTTTTTTTTTTTTTTTTTTTAAATGATAGCTTGATGCTTTGCTTGATAACTACTCTAACAGGATCATCATGAGAATAGTAAAATTTCTCTTCAAAGAAGAGTAATGTCATTAATTATCACATTATATAAGAAGAAAGTGTTTCCTTTACTACTGAATTGATTAATGACTAATAATATTATCTTTCCAACAGGCTTACAAAACTTAACATATTCAATGGAATTTTAGAGTCTCTTTCCAAATTCTAGTTCCTTTTCCAATCCTTTTGCCTTTACAACCATTAGTTACTCTAACGTGAATATTACAAACATGCTATTATTCAATCTAAAAGGAGAGGTCAAAAAACTAAATTTCAATTAATACAGACTTACGCTGTTTAAATTTTGTAGGTAGAATTCTATGATGAGAGCAAATCACTTGGCTAAAGCCTAGAGGTGTACACCTGCATAATAAAGATGACCATTAAAAACATTGATTTGAACAAGAAGAAGAGGACGGCAGCACGCTTCCCACTTATAGGAGTTTTGAAAAACGAGTCATGTTGCTTATGTCTTGTAAATAAATATCGTTTATATGTTATAAATTTTATTGGTGCCTACGGAAGTGCAAAAGGCTTATTGAAATTGATATAAAACATACACAATTTTTTTGTTTGTTAATCATGAAAAACGTGAATCACTTACTTCGTGTAATACATGGAAATATATATTTATTTTCTTTTTTCTCTTATAGGTACAAATCCACGACCTACATGGGATACTTCTTAATGAAATCCGATGTAATATATCCTCTCAATCTAATGAAATGGCGCTCAACGCACATGATATCTATAATAATTTATGAGAAAAATTGCAATTAGGTCTCATCTAAGAAAATTAAATACAAAAAAATTTCTTAAAATCATGAAATTATTTTGAAGTCTTAAGGGATTTTTTTACAATAAATTTTATTTACTTAATTACCAAATTACCCTTATTATTTTTTTAAGTTTGTATTGACAATTGAAAGAGTAGTCGTTGACAACATAAAGTGTAAGGATTGACAACTATTATGACAGGTATTGACAACATATTTTCTCAGCACATCATAAAATGTAATGCATGAGTTGTCAATCCTTACACTTTAAGTTATCAACCACTACTCTTTCAGTTGCCAATGCAAATTAAAAAAAAAAAGGTAATTTGGTAATTAACAAAATAAAAATTATTGTAATAAGATCCCCTAAGACTTCAGAATAATTTCATGATTTCAAAATATTTTTGTGTATTTAATTGTCTTGGGTGAGACCTAATTGTAATATTTCCTAATTTATGGCTCTTTCTTTTGGCCAAAAGAAAACAGGAGAATTACATTCAAGTCCCACAGAAGAGAAATAATAACTAAAAGGTCCCAATAACAACCTGACCAGCTACAGTAAGAATGACAACCTATAGGACTTGTTTTTCAATTACTTTTTTTGTTTGGGACCTCATTATAATTCTCCTAAAGAAAAAATATGGCTTTTTCCTAATTTATGGCTCTTTCTCTTGGCCCAAAAAAAAATACGGCTCTTTCTCCTTATGAGGATAGCTTATAGCTTTTGACTAAGATAACTTGGTTATAATGGCTGTCCCCATATATAAATTATTTTTAATTAACTTATTAAAATTAAAGTGAATTGGTTAGCATAATAAAATTATATTAAAATTAATTTTTTTTATTTTCTCTGTAAATATTATCATTAAATATTTTTAATATTAAGTAATTAATATGAAAATATGCTCTAAAAGTTTTCGTTTAGGAGCAATACTGTCCTGTAAATTTTTTCAGATTTAATATTACCCTAAACATTAATTATGTTGCCCCACCTGTTGAAAAATTCACATTAATTGTTACTATTTTTAATAATAAGGAACAATATTAATTCATTTTATTTTTTAGGACAACCTTGAATTCTAAAAACTTTTCGAGGCAATCTTGAAATTCAAAAAAAAAAAAAATTGAGGTAACATGGCTACTAAGTAAAAACGTCGGGCGCAAATTCGTACTTTAACCCTACATAAGACGTGATTGGAAGATATTCTTGCTTGGAATTTCAATTTCTTCGTTTAATCGTTTTCGTAGCGTATCGATTTGGGAAGGAGATCGTGTTTAGGGTGGCAAAGGGAGAGGGCACAAGTTTGCCTCCAACTTGGGAAGGAAAACTCAAGGATCGGTTGCTGTGGCCTTCGCTGCTGTGATTTCGTCATCCATGGCAGTGGCACTTCCCACGTAACAAGAAATCGAAAGAAGTGTCGCGAAACTTGGAGTCCTGAAGCCCCAAATACAAGAACGCGCAATCTTTGAGCCGATTGAATGGGAAGCTCCGAGACTTCTACTGGAACTGCCCATAATTCTGCGACGGAGTCGGGCACCAGTAGTAGTACCCACTCTGATAATGATGTCGCCCACAACTCTGATTCCCCTCCCTTCGCCGAAACAGAGAAAGTCCTTGCCTCCCATAATGGTCGAATCTATGAAGCTAAGGTATTCTCTGCTCCAACCTTTTCTTTGTTCCCTTCCATTTCTTTTTTCCTGCCTTTTTTATGCTATCGACCTGCATATCTCTGTCTGATTGACTTTAATAATCCATCGCTTCGAATCGTTATGTTGAAGTAACGTGAATTGTTGCTATTGTGTCAGCTGGTGACTACTTGTGTAAGGACAGAGAGTAATTCTACAAATTGAACTACTCATAACTGTTATTTATCTTGTTTCAAAGGTGATAAGGATTCAGTACAGGCAGAATGAATGGAGCTTCTTCGTTCATTATCTTGTGAGTAGTCTGTTACTTTTCGATATATCTCTTTCTTGTACCTTCCTCGTGGATTTCTGGTTCCATTCTGGCATCTTTCTTATTCTCTTAAATCAAATCAGCGTTATTTTTATTACCAAAAAAAAAAAATCAGCGTTATTTATCTTCCTTTCTTCTCCTCCTCTTTTTTCTTTCAGGGTTGGAAGAAAAGGTAGACATGTTGTCCTTTTAGTCAGCCACAATAGAAGAAGGTTTTTGACTTTAAAATTCAAGAACTCCGGTATCATTTGGTTTCTTAGTGCCTGTTTCTGCTACAGCTGGGATGAATGGGTCGGGCTGGATCGTTTGATGAAATACACCGAGGAAAATTTACAGAAAAAACTTGCACATGAGAAGGATGACAATGACAAGAATACAAAAGCAGCCCGTGCGTCACAACTCAAGTCCAAAAGTTCGAACGGTCAGACACTTCTTCCATATACTTTAATTATTTCAAAGTACCCAATCACTTGAGACTTGCTGGTTATTTTTTCTGAGGAAAAAGCATTTGCAGTTGACAGTCATCCCCCTCCCTTCTCAAGACAAGAAGAAAATGTAGGATGATTGGTCTATTCTTAACACTTATAGGGACTAAATGATAATATTTGGCAGTTAACTAATGCAAGAGTTTGTCTTTCATCTTCTCTTTTTAACATAATCGAACCATTTGCTCGTATGGAAGAAAAATTTGACAGTTCACTTGCTGCTATAATTTTCCCCCAATACATCTATATTAGGCAATTCATTTTCCATGTTATGGTATCCTCAACCCATTAAGATAATATAATTATGAGTTGCCATCAAAACCAGTTGGCCCGGAATTTATGTGATCTAGATATATGGCTATAAGGTAATCTTGTCTTATATTTTTATGAATAAAAAGAGTAAAAAACTTTATGTTTTACAGTTTACAAATATCTTAAATCAAGTCTTCTCTAGTCTCTCCGTGTGCTCACTCTCTCTATTTTGTTCAAATGTGACGCAGCAGCAAGAGGCAAGAAGCGAAAGAGTGAATCTCTTGTTAAGGTACTCCCTAGTTTTAAATTTTATATAAATCACTCATCGTGTTCCCAGGAATTTTCTTAAGTGCCTATGAGTTAATTTTAACTCAGTTAAATTAGTCAAAAGATATTTATTGATTCTATAAAAATAATATTAATTGAAATATTGAAAATTTTCTCCTTTTCTTGGTAAGGGGACGGTTTTATAATCCTTTTTCTTAAGTGCCTATAAGTTAATTTTAGCTCAGTTAAATTAGTCAAACAATATTTGTTGATTCTATAATAAATAATATTCATTGAAATTTTGAAAATTTTCTCCTTTTCTTGGTGAGGGGACAGTTTTGCTCATATTTCATTTTGCCATAGAATCTAACTAAAGTTACTTTTGTTTTTGCTAAATCTTAGGAAAAAGCTGCTGTACATTCTGAAAAGTTAGTGAGCCTTCAGATTCCCCCACCACTCAAGAAGCAATTAGTCGATGATTGTGAATTTATTACCCATCTGGGCAAGGTAGCCAGTTTATTGTGGCCATTTATAGCTTTGTCTGGAATACTAGTCAATTTATTACTCTCTTTGAAACAGTTGCTAGGACAAATTATGTAACATGTTATTTTCTTCTTTACCTTTTGCTTCAGATGCCTTCATAATTCTTATGAATTTCATGTAATCCTTTTCTTACGTCTGAGCCATCTTGGATTTTGATTATCTGTGATTCTTTGAGAACTTTCAAGATTCATTTATTATACAATCTCTTTTGTCAAGGAAATTTAGACTCTAGGAGGCAATCAAGATGATATAGCTGCACTCAAGATGTCTAAAGGCATAGATTTAGCTATATGTTTAAAAAGCCAAAGTATATCTAGCTCTCTTGAAATTTTAGCTGTATGAACTTCTATAAATTATTAATGACATCAATTCTGCTATAACTCCTAGCTACCGTACCAAATTTGGGAGTTTTGAATAGCATGGTATCTTGCTATCTTATACCATGGTATTCAATACGTTAGAGAATGTCAAGTTAATGGCTCCTCAGTTGCTTTTGCTGCCAATGGTTTTCGGCCCAATAGTTACATAAGGAGAAATTTGTGTTTATGGTTATTTCCATGTCCTCATCCTATAGCTATATTGCATTATTCTGATATTTAATGCTTGGTGTTCATTATTTTTTTAGATCTGGCCACGTGCTCATTTATTGCATCTTATTTTAGTGATCATATGGATGTTTGACTGGGATGATCTAGGTTTTCCTCTATGACTTTTGCCTGTGAGGCCCTAAGATGTTGAAACTCTATGCCATCCAATTCTTTTTTTCTTTTCTTTTCTTTCCTTTTTTTTGTGAATCTATGCCATCCAATTCTTGTTGAAAAGAATTTACCATATTCTTCTGTGCAGCTTGTCAAACTTCCTCGAACTCCAAATGTGAATGACATTGTGAAGAAGTATCTTGATTACAGGTCGAAGAAAGATGGAACGTAAGTCCTTGCAAAGGCCCCCCCCCCCAAAAAAAAAAAAAAGGTCACAAAAAAAAGAGCATGATATTTGAAGAGGGTTTGAGCACAAGGTCGCTACAGTAATCTGTCTTGTGTACCAAAGAAAATGAATTGTTTTTTTTTGGTTAAAAGTGGAGGGAAAATCTTATGCTAGTTTGACTCTTTGGCAAATGTAAACCCCCCCCCCCCCCAAAGTTTTATTTTTGGCAGTTAACTGCTCAAACTTTCAATATATAGTGGTTAACCCCTTCCACTCACTAAAAAGATTAACGTTAGGACGCATTTACTAAGTATGAAAATTGAGCCCCATGTTGGAAATATGGGATCTGGATGTGGGGCTTGTAAGGACTCTGGGCTTTCCAGCCTCTTGAGCCAGCTTATTAGACTTAGAGTGTAGTTTTCTCAAAGTTTCTTATGGGCATCATTGTGGGATGGGGAATCTCCTCTAAAACCTAACTATTAATGTCGGAGAACCAACTTTAAGTGTTCCATAGAACTTCTTATATTCTTCAATGTGGGACTTAGGCATCTCATACCATCTTAATTTCCATCAATCGGTCCTTCTTAGAGGGTCAATGTCTTGATCACTGCACTTTGCGAGACTCCACTCGATGACACTTGTCTTCTTCTCTAGTTAGAACTCTTTGATTAAAATGCGCCGAAAATAGCCCTCTTTTGTAAAGGAAAAAAGCCACAAGCTGGCACCTAAGTGGGGTTGAAATTTCCCCCAACAGCCAGCTATTGAAGGCGCATGCATTTTGTCCCCCATTGAAATCATCCAAGTTTGCAAATTCCTTTCCTTTTCTATTCATTTACGTTGAATTTATAGGCAATAGCCTCATATTCTTCGTCAGGGTCAATATTTTGCGATCATTCCATATATTCAGTGAGTTGATTGTCACAAACACTATATTTTCTCGCATACCTTTTGGTATAACATGTAATATCCTATGCTTATAATATATCATAGTTAAGTTTATCTGGCTGTTAAGTGCTTCGAAAGAAATATTGATTTTATTTATAACAATTTTTTCACGGTTGATGTGATAACCTTATTTTACAAGCAAGTTTCGTTATGATGAATCTGTGCATTTATTTTCAGCTTAGTGTCAATATTTGCTTCTTAATATGCTTAGTTGTTACTGTTTAACGCAATTTGTTTAATATAGGATAGCTGATTCAGTTGGAGAAATTTTCAAGGGGTTGTGCTGTTACTTTGACAAAGCACTACCAGCAATGCTCTTGTACAAGAACGAGCGTAAGCAGTACCAAGAAGCTTGCCCTGATGATATCATTCCTTCTACTGTATATGGTGCAGAACATTTGTTACGTCTCTTTGGTATGCTCTTTGACAGTGAGGGCGGGCTAATACGTTGTAGAGTTACGAATTTGTTATCTGTGCGATGGAAGGGTTTTTTCTTTTTCTTTTTTGGGGTAAATATGGAAGGGCCTTATTATAACCACTTTGTGAGTTTGTGATTTGTCATTACCCCTAGTGTTAAAACATGGAGCGCTATGTGGTGTTTTGCTCTCTGCCGAACTGACATCATCAAAATGATGACCTTTTGCCCAGCCTTACATAGACATTTAGATTATCCATTAGGTGTTCTCTGTTATTGGGCTTATTGGTATGGCTTCTAGACTAGCAGCGAATTTATCTTTTTATTCTCATGGTTTCCCCAAATTTTTGCGGGATAAAGTGTTATTTTTTATCCAGTACCATTTTGGTTATGTCATATTTCTGTTCTATGAAAAAAAAAATAATAATAATAATGTAACTGTTCTGGATTGGCAGTTAAGTTGCCCGAATTATTGTTCCATGCCAATATTGAAATGGAGACAATGATGCAACTGCAGGCAAAATTGGTTGACTTTCTCAAGTATATTCTCTTCTCCTTCCATTAAAGTTTTATTTTTACATATGGCTATTTGTTTTCTGCGTTCAATTTCAAAATTGTAGTAAAATATGATCAATAGTGGGTGAAAATGAATAGAGAGACGAAGGGCTTTATTGGGGGGAGGGGAGTGAAGAAGTTCAACTATATGGAACTGTTCCTTTTAGACGTCACCTCAGCCTTCACATTTTTCACTTGTAACTTGTGTGATCGGCCATTGCCGTGTGCTTGACTATTATGTCTGTTGCGATGCAGGTTTCTACAGAAAAATCAGAACTCTTTTTTTCTGTCGACTTACCATGTCCCAGAAGACATTGAGAACAGCACCAACAAACCAGACGACTAGCTTAGGAGCCTGTTTGTACATACTGCTGGGCTGTTTCTGTGATAGCAGATATTTCAGAATCGACATATATTTGTTCTGGATCGTATGAATTCTTGGGAGCCGATTGTCAGCGTCAGCGATGTTGAGGCTGGGTGAGTGACATTTCCAGAAGGAATATGACAGACCCTCAATTTTGTAAAATGCATTGTATTTCTGAAATTTGCAGCGGGGTTAGTCTCCTGTGTTGCGTAACTTGAATGCGCCTGAACCTGCTTGCAGATCGCTAACTCTTTCGATAACCTCCACAATAGAACCACAACCATAGCTTTGAGCGTATTTCTTTTGTTTTTCTGCTCAACGATACCGATTCCTTTTCACGCCATCCAATCATTGTTGATATTAATAAATTTAATTTTCAAAAATACTTTTAAAATTAAAGATCCTTCCATATAACTAGACATAGCTTTAAATTGAAGTTGTCATATGTCAACTACAGGTATTTTTTTCCTTCTTTCAGGTTAATTAATACAAAGTAGTCTTCCTATTATCTGAAATCTATTAGTATGGTCATTTTGCCTATAAAAGATCAATATGATTGGTAAAAATGCAATTTGCATCTTTCAGTGGGGCAAGTTTAAATTCCATTCGATACGTGAAACAGAATCTTTTTAACTGATGACAAGGGCAATGCTTTGTGCAGCCCTAATCCTATGTTGTTGCATTCTGCATTCCTAATCTTCATCTACGAAGAGGCCTAGGAATTCTCAAGCAGAAGTGAGGGGCGGATTTGGCTTAAGCATAGCATGCAGCCTAAAGTAGATTGTATTCGAGTCGCCTGATATTGGCTCCGATGATGATCAAGGCGTTGTGTGAATAGAAGCCAGCGATTCAAACCCTCCTAATACATATCAAATAGATTATATCATAAGTGAAATAAAATCAGATCTTTGAAGAGGAATAACAAGACAACATTATTGAATACAGATGTTTAACTATATGATAAAATTAAAACGAGTGAATTAGGTCAATCAACGATTAACAAACAAGAATGGTCTATAAATGTTTATCCATGTAGGCGCGTGAGATTTTTCGTTTCTTTCGACCAAAGTGCGTGACTATGGTTGTTTAAAAGTAATAGATAGTTGATTTGTCAACTATATACATAAATAATATTGATGAGAAATAATAACCCTTCACACATGCTTTGGGAATAGCGAGGATTGCAATAATTTTTTTTTTTTTGTTGCTAAGTGTAAATACCCTCAAATTAGAGACAATTATATTTGATGCACTATTGAATACTGAGTGTGGACATTTTTTTTTAGCGGGAATTTAAATATTAATTTGCCATGTTATGAGAAACTAACCTTTTTTATTAGACCTAACCCCATGAGTTGCAATAAATTTTAATGTACATTATTTTTCCTAATTATTCATTGTATTGTATACATTCTGATGTGCGATTGAGGCGAATACTCAATCATTAATTAAAAGCCCAAGAAGGATAGCGTGGGATATGACTCAAAAAAGATGGCTCATGTATAGATGGTCCAATTTTAGGGTCAACTATGACGTGGCATTATTGTATAGTTATCTTCTTGTAATTTAATGAGACATAATGCCAAGTTGTTGTCCCTCTCACGCCGCCCTCGTTGGAATATATGCAAGAGTCATAAAAATTGGAACCACATTAATTCCCTAAAAATGGCACATTGTTTTGATACCCCATTTGCATGCTTTGGTTTGCCCCATTCTAAACAGCGGTCCTCTCTCTTAGCAGTTAGCAGTTAGCAGTGAGCGCACAGAGTCATGGATTCATGCTCCGCAGTTACGCCTCCTATTCAGTTGTAATTAAAATCATACTCCTCCGATCCTTAATATAGGACCTAATTATTGAATTGGTTTTGGTTCTAAATATAAGACCCATTTCTCATATTTATCAATTTTCTCTAAATTACCCCTATGAATACTCTTTCAACCATAATCAAATAGAAGAGAAAGAAGGAATATTAAGAAAGAAGATTATGGTATTTTAAAAAAAAACATATCATATTTCTTATAATTAACTAACTTACCTAATTTCCTTAATTAAATCAAATTAGTTAAATGAGTCTTATATTAAGGATCGGAGAAGTATTATTTAAGAATCCAACAATATAAGTGGATCTAATATTAAACTGAATTTCAGATCTAGCTCAACAATAATTAGTTCAAGGCTGCAGATATTTACATTCGACGATAATTATATTATTATTCCATGATCAGCTGATTCAACCAACTCTACCGGCCATGTTTTAGGATATAATATTACAATTAAAATATCTCTCATTTTTCTTTGATTTATCATCAATTACTACACAAGATAACTACGTGAGGGAGTACTCACTGTTTCTTTGTTTTTGGTGAAGTAGAGCATTCAATGTTTCTAAATGGTGTATTTTCATTATCACAACACTTGCCGACGATGGCTAATTGTATACGGCGTGCGCATGTGTAGTTTTACTAATATATTTTTAAGACGCGAACGGATCAACTTTATCGATGTACGGCTGAGACGAACACGCGGCGGCCGGCGGCTAATTAAAAGCTCTGGCAGGAGAGCGCCGTGATAGCCAGCCCAGCTCTCTGGAGAGAAGTCAAGAAGATGAGGTGAGGAATGAATTTTGTAATTAAGGACAATAAGATATACTACCTGCTTGTTAATATAAAAAGTTAATTAACTGATTTAAATAGACTAGTAAAATTTGTTAAGTTAATTATTTATAATAAATAAATTTTATCTTTTCTATAATACTTTTATTAATCATGCGCATTAACTAAAACTACTATTTGATATAATTTTTAACATGTGTAACTGTTACAAGAATTATTTTTAAAAAAAATAGATAAATATGAAAGACAAAATAAATTAAAATCTTATATTTAAAATCAAATCAAATATTAAACTAGTTTTTATATTAAGTGTGAGAAGTAATATATTTATAATTAGACAATTCAAAACTCCTCTCCCCCACGGGAAAAGGACCACATTTCGCACATACACACCCACCTACTTTCGTCGTTATGGGCATAGAATCCATAACCTCCTTTTACGAGAGAAGGTGTGAGGTGCCATTGAACCAAGTGGTTCTTGGCCCATATATACACAAACATATTCTGGTTCTTAATAAGAACTTATTTAACTTTTATTTTGATCCTAAATATAAGATATCAATTCACTTTGTCTCTCATATTTATTCATTTTTTTTAAGATAGTCTTTTTAGTAATAGTAGTTTTAGCTAATATATTTGATTAGTAAGGGTATTTTAAGAAAAACAATACTTATTTATTACAAATAACTAACTGAACAAACTTTCTTAATATACTCAAATTAGTTAATTGACTTTTATATTAAGAACCAAAGGTAGTGCATGTACTGTGTATGTGTATGAAGTTCCATGGCTTCATTATATTAATGCCAACTTGTTTTTCCTCCCTACCAATTTCAGCTTCTTGTCTTGTTTTTTCATTTCCAAGCAATCACCACCTCCCCCTTGCACTCCGTTGGAAGCATGCAGTTATCGATATTATTATTCGGTGCCACCTGTCAAGTTGCCGGATTTGGACAAAAGTCAGCGATTCATGTGATGATGGTTCCACTTGCTCAGCATCCAGCCGGTCCGTGAATGAATGAATTCGTCCATATCTCATCCTTCAATTAATATTGCATCACACCCGAGCTCAAAGCCTGTCTAATTATAATTACCACGTACAAGTGAAAACTGATCCACCAAAGGCCAAAGGTTATCATGCGATAGGAAATGGAATTAATGCTTTTGCAACATTCTTGCTCTATGATAAATTAAACTCAAGTTAATTATTCAAGTTTTGCTTTCATCTAATAAATATAAGGTTGAACTATGTCCAGTTAAACGCTTGCTGTCATTCCGTCACGTTATTCTCAAACCCTTTGTAATCTTGAGCATTAAAGGAGTGAAGATAGCAAAGTCTTGTGCGACAATTATCATCTTTCCAGGAACAGTAATTCCGCCAACCATATGATCATATTAGGGAGTATCAAAAGAACATATTGGGATGACCCGACTGTGTGTGTTTTCATATATATTAAATAACAAATTAACACTGTAACCCAAAAAAAAAAAAACAAATTAACACCTTTCATTGGCTCAAGAACATCATAAGCAAACAAAAAAAAAAAACCAAGCTAAATATACAAAACAATATATCCACCGGGGCAGCGAATGAGAATAATTACGAGTCCACGAAGATGAGATGATGATCGACATGGATATTACTGGAAGGATATGTATTCTGGAAACTGGAGCATCTCCACTACTTGGCTCATGGAGGGCCTTGCATCCATGTCATCTTCCACACACCGCAAAGCCACTTTGACCAACAACTCCACCTTAGCAGCGTCGTAATTTCCTTGCATATTCGGATCTGTTATCTCCTCAATCCAGCTCTCGCTCGCCGGAGCACCGTTCAACTTCTCCTTCACCCACGTCACCAACCTGCGTTGATCTATTCCTCCTTTATTTTCCAGGCTATGGATTCCCATTGGACTTTTTCCAGTTATCATTTCCAGAACCACGATCCCATAGCTGTATACGTCCACTTTAGAAGTAATTCGGAGATTGTACACCCATTCAGGTGCCATGTACCCCCTCGTCCCTCTTATTCTAGAAAAACCAGAATTGGCACGCTCATCCCTGTTAAGCAGCTTAGACAAGCCAAAATCAGCTACTTTGGGTTGGAACTCTGAATCTAGGAGTATGTTTTGAGGCTTCACATCGCAATGCAGAACCCATTCCAAGCATTCTTCGTGCAAGTAAGCTAAACCTTTGGCCGTCCCAACTGCAATATTAAACCTTTTGTTCCAGTCAAGCTCATTGGAGTGGAGATTCTCTGCTAAGGATCCATGCTCCATGTACTCGTACACTAACAGTCTGTGCTTCCCCTCCACGCAGTATCCCCACATGTCTATCAAATTCATGTGGTTCAACATCCCAATAGTGCTAATTTCAGCCAGAAACTCTGCTTCTCCTTGATCAGTTTCGCTAATAAGGCACTTGACTGCTGCCACGCGATCATCGTCTAATGTCCCTTTGTACACGATCCCTCCTGCTCCTCGTCCAACCTCATCGCTGAATCCACTTGTGGCCTTTTTGAGCTCTGAATAGGTGAACTTTTGGAACCCTGTGGCAGAAAGCAGTTGCTGTCTTTCTACTTTATCATTTTCCTTACTGCTTCTAAACAAGAAGAACCATACAAAGAAGACGCAGGTAATCTCGAATGCTCCAATCCCACAAGCGAACCAAAGCAAAAAATTCAACCACGCATTCTTTTTCGGATCTTGGTAAGTTCTATCCAACCTCTGAGATAGATTGGCTGGGCAATTCAGTTGTACATGTTTCTGAGGAACTTTGAGGGAAAGCATAGTGGATTTTGGCAATTTGAGATAGATATCGCCATCGAAATTTGGGGAATCCCGCCCATTGAGCAATATCGTTTTGATGTAGCAATTATAAGTACTAACTTCGTTGAATTTGAGTTGGACGCCTTTGCAATCATCACAAAGTTCCAAGCACCTATTTTCACATTGTGTCAAGTTTGTTACACGGATCACCTCCAAGTCATAGCCGAATAGTTCCATCCTGGGAAGATGAACAAAACCAAAGTCTGCAGAATTGCAACTAGGGCTTGTAAATTCAGGTTCACAACCCTGAGTCCAGTCATTGGGATTCTTAATCTTGAATCCTTGCAAGCAATAACAGGTCCTTCCTATGAAAGGATCGTAAGTGCACATGCTGTTAGCTCCACAAAGACCGTGAGCACTGCATGGTTCGGCTATGACTTGCCATGAGACCTCCCACATGCTAGTTTTTTCATTGAAACTGTAGAGACGCAAGTTACCATCAGGATCCACCGTGAATCGCCTGTAGCGTTTAACACCATAATCAGATGGATAGAATTCGAAAGTATCAGAGGACGTGAAATGGCCGAGGGGATCTAGCACCGCGATTTTAGTTATGTTGTAGGTGGACCTGCCTTCATCAACGGGCAGTTTCCACGTGGGAGGCCAGTACACGCTAGAAAGGTTGGGCCCTTTGAAAAGAAGCCGAAGAACATTATCATTATCGAAGTAAAGCTTATAGAAACCAGAAGAAAAGTTTGTGGTGCTTCTGGATGCAATGAGGCTTGCTTTCTCGGTTAGTGGCTGACCGGAAAGAAGGGTATCGGTTGGGGAGTCAAAACTTTGCCATAAGACAGCGCCTTGCGAGGTGCGAAGAACGAGGTTGCCGTTGTCCTTGAGCATGAGATGCACTTCCGAAGAGGAGAAGGTCTTTGTGGTCCAAATGGTAGCTACGCCTGCATCGCTCAAGATGAGGTTGCCATTTTTCGAAAGCGTAAACCTTGAAGCCCTCCCATTAACGGGTTGGTCTCGATTTGCAATCCAGACAAGAGTGGGTCGCTTGGACTTTGTGAACCATATGGAAAAGCAGAAAGCATTGTCGCCCACTTGAAAGAAACCAGCGGAGAAGGCGCCATTGGCTGACACGAGTGTATCGGTTGGTTTCTCAACTGAGAGTGACGAGCCTTGTAGGAGGGTATCTGTCGCTGCAGATGAACACGGAAGAGGGATGCACAGTGCAAAAGAAAGGAGGAAGACGATTAAGATATGCATTTGACGAGCGCAGAAAGCTTGAGATGGTCTCGATTAGGTAAGTTTCTAGTGGGAGCACACAAGTTTTTGTTATTTATACGTATAATAGATGGCTGCTTGTGCCTGGTTTGAATACCTAACTTTCTATAATACGTCAAATGGACCAATTGGTAGTATAGTGGAATCTTCGCAGACTTTGAATTTTTATATCCGGCCGCCTTCTTCGTTCTTTCCTTAATAATAGTGGCGATTTAATTTCTTTGGACGAGTTCGCGGATCCGTGAATCATTTGAATTTAATTCCGTCTCTCAACCTTCTGGGTAATCAGCTTGCGGGTTTAAATCGGAGCGCACGCTGAAATTTTAGAGCATCATCACCAACCAACTTGGCAACTTGCGAAAACTGCGTAGTTTTTCCTTTCTATCTCCCATTCAAAAATACTCCCTACCCCTGCGTCTTTACTGAGCCTGAACTGCAATAGTAGGACTCCTCTACTTCACGCCCAATAAACTCTTTACGAAGAGAATGAAGGCTCTCACCAAACAACGCAGCTCTTTGCCCATTTGAATCTTTTCATCTCACATATTTGTCATCCTTTGAATTTTGAAGCTCTTTGAATTAATGTATTTTACCTCTTGAGATCCAATGTCACTAGTTTCCTTAAAAAAATAAATAAATAAATTGAAATAGAGACAGAGCGGGGCTTATGCATGTAATGATGGAATATTTATTAAGAACATACCAGAACGCTACGGGAGATACCAGTGCTAATGGGTGTAATAAGATTAGGATTATAGAAAACTAAAAGTACAATGCCAAAACTAAGCTAAGGGACGGTGCAGTAGACGCAACTGTATGAGTTATGGGGCAGTGTACGAGTGTGCAAAGTAACTCAAAACTCAACAGAAGGTGTGATGGATGCAGGACATTATAAAAACAAAACTAAATGGGGAATGAGTTGGATGTGGGAAATGCAAGTAGCGGCAAAGCAATGGAATGGGTGACACATTGACGGGCTCCATATATGTGCCCACAATCGGGGATCAGCAACAGCATCAAGTACTCTTCACCTGGGCTTTTATTCTTTAGCACTTTCATTGGTTATGGGCCCCACATATGGCGTCGCTCAAAGTATGGGCTACATTGGTGGGTTGGGCTCAGCCCATTTAATGTCTCGTTGGTGTTCGAAGCCATTGAAGCAATGCCAATGGGTCTTACACCAAGGGTGAAGCACCCCGCCGACCTCTGTGACTGTGGCGGCACTAGCATGAACGAAATAACTGCCTGGAACAGTGGCACATGCGCGTCTCGCACCACCAACGTCAGCTCTCCACGCTCCCACACCTTCCCCGCTTCAATCGCTGCTCCTCTCGCGCCATGCCAGCGTCTTTTCCTTTTCAAGACCAACACATTTTTCAGCCACTTCTTCAAATATACATCTCCACTCTCAACACCAATACCCCTGACTTCCCCTGCATCTTGTTGATTCGGCCATTCTTCTCAGTTTGCTGTAGCCAGTTGCGGGATACTGATATTCCATTCTCATTACAAGGGCACCTCTAGCCATTTCTTCAAAATCAAAAATAGATGGTTAAGTCAGGGTGGGCATTGATTTGCACATCACAAGTCTTTTGTTTTTTGGGTTGACTAGTAAATTGATGTTAAAATACGCATGACATCAAATCAATTTTTATATATATATATATATATATATAATTCAAATACACGCACGCGAGGATAAACATATTAACACTAAACTCGAGCTTAGCACCTCATTCAAACATGACATGTGGTATTCCTGCTCCTACTGCCTGTTGTTGACATAAAACTGATTCTTTTGTTATTTGAAAAACTGGTCACTTGTTATGAAAATGAGGAATGATTTAAATTTAGAAACACAAATAAAAATAGAGCTTCAGAAAAAGCACATATTTTAAATCCATATGTATATGAAAGCTCTGAATCCACTCTTCTTCCGGTCCAAAAAAAAAAAATCACTACTAGCCTCTCAAATTTACTATTTGCGCTCCTTATACCCGCCCTCAACCCACATAGAACTGATCATGCAAAATACCAAATAATAAATTTTAGGAACTAAACAAACGATGAAGGACAAAGGGGGTGGATTCGAAACTCTTGAAGAACAGGGACGAATTGTAAGATAAGTAGAAATTATGAGGGTCAAAAGTTCAATTTCATCTAATCAGATATATTGGGAAGGCTTTAGAAATTTTGTTTATTATGAAGAACTTGAAATTACGCCAAACGAATTCCCCTTCCTCTTCCTTCGACCCCTCCTTTTCCAGCAAATTACAGCACATGGCCTGTCGTGACAACTTAAAAAGTTAATATAATTTTTAGCTTTTCAAGTGTATTTTCTGATTTTATACTCTAAGTTTTAAATTATAGATTTTAGTCTCTTAATAAGTAAAATGTTCCAAGTTTTTATTTGATTATAGAACTAATATTTTAAATAAAAAAATTTGAGCAACCAAAACTTATGACTTGATACTTAAAAGACAGAAATAAAATGAAAATAGATATGAAGAACTGAAATTTATATCAACCTAACTTAAAATTGAACCTCAACCCCCAGACATAATCTATATTTATCAAATAATAACAGTTTGAAGCTTTTCAGTTTTCACATAATACCATGCATATTCATATCATATTTATCAATAGTCGATGCGACCCATAAAATAATCACGTCGTGATTGTTGGCTTGAGCAGCACCTGGCATGCGAAGGCAAGGCACACGAATCCGATTGCGGCGATGTAGGGGATGGCCCGTTTGGTTAATATGAACCTGTTCGAGGTCAGGATTAAAACATGAGATGGGACTTGAGTAAAAAGTATCGGCCCTGTTAAATTAGTTTAATATTTAATTTAGTTTCAAATATAATATTTTAATTTATTTTATCGTTTATATTTATTTACTTTTTTAATATAGTCGTTGTAATAATTGAATGTGTTATAAGTTTCATCAGATCGTAATTTTAACTAATACACATAATTAGTAATGATATTTTAGAAAAGACATTAATAATAGTATTTTAGAAAAGATAACATCTACTTAATAATTTTTTTAATTTACTTAAACTTATCGATTAGTTTTTATATTAAGAACAAATGGTAAACTAAGTACCAAAAGAGTGGCTTTCATTTGTGTGTGACGAACGAGCATTGTCATGGTTTTGTAAATCATATTCCTGTGCGAACGAACACTCGAACTTCAAATTAAAATATTCAAAACTGCCCTCTTTCACTCTGCTTTGTTAATACTCTCTTCCGATTCTTAATATAAAACCTATTTAACTAATTTGATTAGATTAAATAAGTTAGGTAAATTAGTTAATTATAAGAAATGTGACACATTTTCTTAAAATATATAATCATCTTTTTTAATACATCATCCCTCTCTTTTACTTGATTATGATTGAAGGAATATCTATAGGAGTAATTTAGAAAAAATTTATAAATATAAAAAATAAATCTTATATTTATGATCAAAATCAAAACCAACTCAACAATTGAGTCATAGTTTATTGAAAACGGAAAATCCTGCCGAAATTATATAACCACCCGCACGTTTTTTATTCTGCTTGAAGCTGTGAAAAAAAAAAATCCTCTAACATCACAAAATGCCGAAATTGGCATTATCCATCAGCCTCTTTTGTAACTGAACTTGTATCCCCCTGATTATTCACGTCTTTTTTCTTTTCCTTGAAGCTAAGAGAGACGTAGGGGGAACGACACGCTTACAGATATTAAAATTTTGGCAATCCATGAAAAAGGCAATCAACCTGAACTTGTATCCCTCGAGCAACTGTTATTCAGGATTCCCACCGTATAAATGCTGTCACGGTTTATTTCTTTTCAGTCTACTTCTTTTAATTTTCGGATGCCCATTTTGAAGGCAATCAACCAGTCACCGTGGAAGAAGATCCCAGCCCCGCTAACGGGCAGAGATTTTTCCAATCGGATCCCCCATTTCCTCTCAAACAGAAGCTCTACTTATTCTTCTCTCAAATTATCAATGAAAACATACAAAAACGGTTGCGTCGCTTCTGTCCGCCCAACAACTTGATGCCCTTCACATTTCCCGAGTTTTAGGCTTTGCTTGTCTTTTCTTTCACTCCGTCATTGTAACTGTTACTTTTGCCAACCAAAATTAATAATGGTGACAATAATAATAATAATAAAATCTTCTCTCCCTCGAGAAAAAAAAAAAACTTCTTTTCTTTCATTTTAAGTGTGAAAATGAAACCCATGGCTCGATGAATTCCCATCAAACCACCGTCTCATCTGTGTAATCCCTTCACAAAATGATAATTCGATTAATGACGTTCCTTCTCTTCTGAAAACTCGTTGTGTCCTCCTGTACATTACCGAAATTCTTATTTTCTTCCCTTTTTCAGTGTAACGAAAAAAGGGGATTAAAATTAAAATTTAAAAAAGTAAAAACAACAACCAAGAACGTTTTCCGAGTTGCCTGGGTTGCTCTGTCTCTCCCCACTCCGATTCATGCTGAGTTAGCTGAGCGGAGGCAGCATCATCCTTCTTTACTCGACCCTGCCCATTCCGATACTCTCACCACAGCGTTTCTAATGGCTTCCGTCTGAACACACAGACCATTCGGCTCTCTCCCAGACATGTAATTCCTCACTTCCTCTTTATCATCTCTTGCATCACCGCCAGAAAGTCGGAGCTGAAGAATTGTCTCTCCCAACCAAACTGATCATATCTCTGACCTGTAGGAGCTGGAACCACGCATTTGCTGCCATTGATGCTCCTACCGCTGGTGCAGCAGGCGCTGGCGACGGTGGACTTGGCGGGAACTGGGTCGGGCTGACAGGCTGTTTCGATCCGGATCCATGGTTGGAGGCCTCATCCGAACTGGATCAGGCAGTGACAGGCATAGTGATGTCGGTGGATCATGGGCGGAAGTGGCGGTTTCCGGTTGTTGGGTGCAGGGAACGGCGGCCGTGTTCCTCGCGAAGGGTCTGCAAACCCGCGTGGGAGACATAGCGGGCAAACTGGTATCGCTCAAATCGGATCCGGATGGGCTACTCGGGCTCAAGTACAAACAGGAGACGGCTGGGGCGGCACCGACACTGGCAGATCTTTTGAGAGGCTGGTGTTCATTGGGCTCGGGATCGAAAGGATCGGATATGGCGGAGCATTTCCTCTTGAGAGTGGAATTCCAGTGGTTTTTGATGGCGTTGTCGGTGCGACCGTGGAGTAAGCGAGCGATAGTGGCCCACTTGTTTCCGAACCTGGCGTGCGCTCTGATGATGGTTTCGTCCTCGTCGGGCGTGAAAGGCCGGTGCTCGACGTTGGGAGAGAGCTGGTTGCACCACCGCAAACGGCAGGACTTGCCGGATCGACCGGGAATGGACTTGCTGATGAGAGACCAGTTTCTAGGACCGTAACTCTGAACAAGTCTGTGCAAGGCTTCATCTTCTTCGGGACTCCACGGACCTTTAATACGATCGACGTCTTTCTTGAGGGAGGCCATGGAAATGAAAGCAGTTTGGGGGCAACACTAGTGTACTAGAGCTCTCTAGCTGGGCCTTCTGTTATCTATGTAAAAAGCCGAAAGGACGAGGAAAAACAGAAAAGAAAATAAATAATTTGATTAGGGGCATTAAAATGGGATTATAATTATAAATGACAAAATAAGGAGATTGGGCAAGAAGGGGAGTCAAAAATCAAAATGAGAAGAGAGGAAAGGAGAGAATTTATATACGAAGGAGATAAGGATGACTGGATGAACCGGTGGGAGTGAGGAGTGACGAGGATTGTTCCAGGCAACTCACTGGTCAGTTAGTATAGGATACAGCTGTCAGGGTGACACGCGTCAAATGGGAGTCTGTGAGAGTTACACGTATGGTCACGCTCTCGGCGCCCGTTAATGAGTGGCTATTCCTCCTTCCCGCTCCATCTCCCCCCTCGAAATATCTCCTCATTCCTTCTCTATCACGCTTTTCGCCCTCCCCTCTCTTTTCTCTCTCTCTCTTTTTTTTTGGGGTTTCCGGTTCCTCATATCATCCAATTTCTTTATTTTTGAATTTATTGATATAAATTCAAGTATTTTCTTTTAAGTTGGCAGAGAAAAAAGTATTGGTTCTTTTCACTTCTCATCTGCAGTCGACCCCTTAAAAAAAAACAGAGACAAAAGTGAGAGAATTCTTGGTTCTTCAACGGCATCTTTAAAAATGTTTCAAAACATTCATATATTGTTTTTGTTCACTGATATGAACGGATTTTATAATAAATTTGAGGGAATTTAATTGTCCATTACACTTTTGGGGGGGAAAAAAAGGAAAAAGAAAGCGTGTCCGCTCGGCCGTTAAACCATCACCCGAAAGCGCCCAAAAATAAAGCAGGCCTAATTAACTAGACATTAAACAATATTAATATTTAGCGTATGGCCCGGGAAAAAAACATAAGATACTAATATTATAGGAGAATAATGGAGAGAAGCCGAGGGCATGCGTGGGGGGCAGGATGGATGGTACAGGGAATAGCTTTTGACCGAAACAGGCTGGACAGCATTTTTAAGTGACCGAGAAAGAAGCAACACCCACGCAATTTCAATTGTATTTACGAAAAAGGGACAAAATTGATGAGCCTCCTTTCCAAAATGTTAAAAAAAAAAAAAATTGAAGGAGGCGCTGAACTGGCAAGGAAAACGACAAGGTTTTGAAAAGGGCGGAAGGGGGAGGACTAGGGAGGCGGGGTGAGTACAGGCTGTGAAGCCAATGAAAAGCGGAATAGTGAGCTCACCTTAGAACGGCCTGACTCGCCCCACTACTGCCTCGTGTCAGTTACTCTCGGAACGCCGCCCTCCTCCTCCTCTTCTCATTTACTCATCTGTTGTTATTTACGTAACATTTTCAACATATTTTATATTGACTAAAAAAATTTAAACTGTATTAATTTTTTTATTAAAATATAGTAATTTTTTAATTTTATTTCTATTTAATATATACTCCTTCAAAAACAATAACTATCTATATTATAGTTAATCAAGGATAATATAGTATGTTAATGGTAAAAATTTAATAAAATGATTTATATATAGAATAAAAAAATCTTTTTTCTATGTCTTATAAATAGAATCAAAGAATCAGTTGCATTTATTAATCCTGGTTCCTGGGCATCCATTCATGGGTAGAAGAATCCAACGTAATAGAAAGCTATATCACCCCTAAATTCCCCCTCTCAACACCACAAATTGCTTCATTATTGGCCCCTACAAACCCACCCGCCCTTCCAGAAATTACAAACGCTTCTCAACCGTGCATGCTTTTGTTACTCGAGTGAATCCCCTCCATTCAAGGAATATGAACATCACTACAACGCAGCTCTCCCCGGCACTTTCTTTTCAGAAACTATTACATTTTGGTATCATAAAAATTATGTTTTAAAAATATTTTTTATAAATTGAGATAAATTTATTCATATATTTATTTTATATATTATAAAAAAATTTTAAAACTATAAATTTTGATCCTATCTAGACACGTGCTCATCTTAAGTTTTATAACCGTTTGCTAAAGTCATGGGAATTTTATTTTAGGAATAAAATACTACAACAAAAGAAAATAAACCGAGCTCAAAACAAATGCATGCCCCTTTCTTTTTCTCTCTTTATTTGGGTGCGAGGGCGGTACCAAATGCGTGCATCCCAACCTGTACGATCTGTCGTCCTGTCTCGTCCCTGAAATGAGAAACTCCCACGTTTTCATGTCACGTGACTCGCCCCTTCCGTACCACGTTGATTGTTGAATTCAACCCACCGTCTATTTCCTCTTTTCTTTTTCTTTTTTTTTGGCCAGGCCACCGTCTGTTTCAAATCCTCCTATTACTACATCTTTCCAATTAATTCCCCAAAACAATAAACTACTAAGTGAGGAACCCCTTCTTCTCTAATCAAATGCAAAAATAGTATGTACAATTAAAATAATAATAAAACGTTGAATTTGAGGGCATTCTTCGAAAGCAGGAAAACATGGAAAGCAGACAAATAATTGACGTGCCCGAGAGTTGGATTGCTTTTTAGAAAGCTGAGTTGTGAGTTGCACTGTATTTCTGAGGGGGAAAAAAGATCTGGGACTACATATGCACAAGGGAAACCATATCCAAAAGTATTAGAGCCAGATTTAACAAATCTTAAAAGGCATAGTTGGTTTTAAAGATGAAGATCCGACCAAGCAGAAAAAGAAGAGTAATTACTATATAAAGTTCTTTAAGTTTTATCATTGTATTGCGAACAAGTACATAGAGCAATTTAAAATGAAATGTAAAGTTAAATAGAAATTATATTAAAAGGGTGTTTGGATAGAAATCAAATCATAATTTTAAAAATATTTTTACCATTTACGAAGTAAATATGTAAAAAAATTTATCTCATTTCACAGAAAAATACTTTTTTAATAATTGTCATACTAACAACGAGTTTTGATGGTTAAAAAAAAAGAGAAGCAAATGAAGTATTTTTGGGAGGGGGGTACAAGTTGATACGGAAGAGATTAAAGAAAGGAGGAATAAAGAGATTTGATTCTGATTGGAGTCTGACAGTCACATGATCTGGTAACCATCCGGTATACTTCCTCCTAACCAAAAGGAGCTTTCCATTCCATTTAATTGTGACCAATTTGCAAGCTCACTCATCTTTCTTGTCAGGCCCTTGTTCCTACCTCCGCCTCCTGTGCCCCGCCCTACCCTACCCTACCCTCCACCCCATACCCTTCCTCCTTAATTTAGCTTCCACCCTATTATTTATCCCTTCCCTTTTTCTTCGCCCTCATTATAAAATCCAAATAATTATATTATGCAATTTAATAAACAGTTAAGATTAATCAAAAATAATTAATAAGTAGAAAATATACATTTTTCTATATTTCGTAATGTGAGCAGCTCTGTTTAGATCAATTAAGGTAGCTGATTTTTTTTCATAATTATTATTCAAATATTTTTATATCAATTGCTTATGAATACAAAAGAAATAACCGTTTAATAATTGAAATAAATGGGAGGTGAAAATAAAAGCAACGTGGGTGATGTTGAGACGCGTCACTAAGCGTGGAGGAAAGGAACCCAAGGGCGGAGCTGGTGGGAGGCCGGGCCATGTTTGTTTTTGTTTGCTCAAGAGTGACAGCCGGCCCACTGCCGATGCCCTATGATATATTCTCACTTCTTCTAATTATAAAATTTTATTTATAAATTATAAACAAAACCTTATAATTAATACTAAATGTGATAGTATAAGCCTTCTTTCTATTTTATTTATAAGTTTTAAATTTTGAAAATAATACGATCTATTTTATAAGTTTTAATTTGAGTTTTTCTTTACATTTAATACATTTTTTTAATTTTGTTTTTAATTATTTTTTTGGTTATTATCTCTCTTATCATATTTTTCAGCACATTCTTTTTATTTTTTCTCATTTATTATAAGAGTATATTTAAAAATAAAAATATATTTCTAACATATTTATTGCTTCTAACTAATTTTAATTAATTGTTATTTATAAATTAATTATTTGAGATTTATAATAATAAACACAGGGGGAGTACTGTTGTTAACCAAAACGATTTTGTAGATTCAGACACTACATTTTTTTTTTGACCAGCCAGACACTAGATTAATACTCTACTTTTGTTTGAAAAAAATATTTCTTCAATTATGAACTTCGTCTTCCTGGGTTTGGTTCTGCGGTCTCTCCCTCTACATTTGACTTAATGGTACGAGTGGCAGAAAGTGTGTGATAATGTATGCCTCCACATAATCCAAAACCAAAAAAAAAAAAGAATCCGAAACTTTAACGGATGCAACCGTAGCACCGGAACCTGTCGTGCCACGTGGGGCCCTGCCAGCTATATCCCACTCCCGCCTCCTTCCCTCGCTCTCAAACGGAATCAAGCTCTCTCCAGATTCGTTTCTTTATTACGACTTCGGTGGGCCAACTTTCCTTCATTAATCCCGTAAAAATCACACTGCCCTCCCAATTCCAAATCAAAGACCATTCTTTACTTTAGCTTCAAAAAACAGTGGGAGGTAATGAAGTTAAAAAAAAATTAATTATTATGAAGTTTTAACAACAAATCAATCAGTTATAATTTTTTTATATTGAAATTTGTATTTTATACTTCTCAATTGTCAACAAATTTTAAAATAATTAAAAAGGTGTTTGGAAAGAGAAGAGGAGAAATCGGTGCAATTGATGTTTTAAGAGATCCCGAGAACCAAAATGCCGGGATGCTAATGCGGTGAGTCCCAGTGAAATAAAGGCCTGACGATTTTTTTTTTTTTAAAAAAAAAGAGGAATCAATCAGTGAATGCGTTGATATAAATTAAAACCGTGTTTCTCGTGCTGATGGCCGCATGACGCAACACGGGCAATCAAATGGCCGGTGAGATCCGTTAAGACAATTGACCACTACACGATCCTCAATCATGAGAATAATGGGCTTCATAAGATTACGAGAATCCAGGGTGAGCGTGACCAGATATTTTCAGTCAGCCTAATTTCTTTTATTTAACTATTTTTATCTTTGATATAAAAGTTTAATTAACTTTTATTTTAAGATATGTTTGGATTGTTCAATATTATTTTTAAAAGTACTTTTTCACAAATCGAGACAAATTCCTCCACATATTTACTATGTATACCATAAAAATACTTTTAAAATCATAGTTTTGTTTTTACCTAAACATCCCTTTAGTCTTGAATATAAGATCCAAATCTATTTTATCTCTCATATTTATTCTTTTTTTAAGATAGTTTTTGTGATAATAATAGTTTTAGCTAACACATTTGATTAGTAAGGATATTTTGAAAAATATAACACATATTTATTACAAATAACTAACTTAATTAGTCTTCTTAAAGACTAATTCATATAAATTAATCAACTAGTTTTTATATTAAAAAGACAGAAATGTAAATACAAGATCTATATAAATTAATTACATACACATATATAAACATGTCAATCTCAGAACCCACACTGTTACTTTGCCTAATTTCTCATTTATCAAGAGTCACCTGTCTCTGCCCCCACTGTCTGTTATCGTAAAGTTAAAATGTAATTAATCACATCACTGGGGAGGCAGGCACTACTCAGATCTATATAAATTATTCGTGGAGTGCATTACAGCCAGCAATAGCAGTGTTGTTATGCACGTTTATTAACTGAGTTGACTGACCTAAAGCACGCAAAAAGCCAAGCATGTCCCCATCCATTTTCAGACAAATCTGCTTCCCCGCCTCAGAGTTACAGTTTCGACACGTCCGATTCTGAGATTGCTTGGCATGGGGCCCCGGGGGCGCCATACAAACCTCCTCACGTCTCATTTATTTGCAACCACCCACCACCACGCTTCAAATTGCATTTAATTATCCCAATGCACTTTTCCCATGTGATACAGTCCTCTCCTCCTATTCATAGTACAGAGAGAAATTATTTTTATCCTATTTATAGAGTATTAAAATTTTTTTGTATAAATATATAATTTTACCCCTTATTTATTATTGTGTTGATTTTGTTCACATGAGATATAAAATATTGTTAAATTTTAAATAAAATTTAATGTTTCTCTTAATCTATATGAAACATGTTGAAAGTGACTTATAAATAGGATCAGAAAAATATATTCCAAATGATACATTCTCATATAGACTCTCAAAGCACCACCTCATTTACATACTACCCAGTTAAAACACCTCAAATCACTTAATTTCAATGCTAACTGGCATCCACTTAATTTCCATTTTATTGGTAAAAAAATCAATTGTTTTGTTGGGACCATGCAAAAATTCATCCGCACCAAATGTCAGAGGAAAAGATTATGTTATTAATAAAAAGTTTATAATATAATGAGACGTTGAGGAAGTGGGCATGGGCGTGGCCGGTTGGTCGGCCCGGCCCAGATTAAGAGGGGATGGTGCGTGGCTGCAGATCTTTAAATGTGATCCAGGTGGTCGCGTTTCTGAAGAACAAGGCCGTCACGGGGCATGGTTCACACTGGACAAGTGTCCTGCATTGACATGGGTGTCCTTTTTGTCTTTACATTGTTAATTTCTGTGGTCCTCGATTTGTAGATTTTTATGTTGAGACCAATGAGTTCTGAAACTCAAGTAGAACTGGCCAATCTGACGGATCATCCAACAAATCAAGCTTTGTAAAAGACCGAAACATGCACATAGTACTGTGGCTATCCATCATAAAATATTGAAATCAACAATGGCGCATCTCAAAACCCCAGACGTTTTTCACTGGAAGAATCGTACTTTCGTCCCCAAATTATATAAATATAACATATAATTGACTGCTAACTTGATGATTAAAAACGTTCTTTCGTTAGAGCCTCGTTTGTAATCGAAAAATAAGACCTTATAATTATGATTGGAAATAATATTATAAAAGCTGTAGTTCAAGATAAGTTTTGTTCCTGCAGTTGCACATCATTTCTCGACCTGAATTATAACACTAAACTTTTGAAGATTAAATCGGTGTCATTAAATACCAGTGTGTGTGTGTGTGTGTTTTTTTTTTTTTTTAACGTGACATCAATAATCATCAGTGAAAACTTACTGCTTGCACTCCCATAAGCGCCTGGTTTTATTCAACATTCAAAGCATGTTCGGTAAATGAACTAAAGCAAGCAGATATTCTCATTCGTACCACTGGGCTTCTTAGTCATGACGGGAAATCTTAAAACTACAAGTCCGCTTTTACTTTGATCAATGATGGGCTTAGCCACGTGAAACTCCTCATACAGTGTCCCATTTTCAAGACTTGTAACGTAACTCCATAAATTAAGTAACAGAGTTGGGTCTAGTAAAAGAAATTAATCTCTCACATTATGAGGAGTTAATATTTGATTTACTTATATTTAGCAGCGGCCAATAGTGCCATTAGAAAAGTGAAGTTATATTTGACTTTGATTGATGTCAATTTGAGCCAGGCATGCTCCAAACAGAAGCAACTATCCCAAAGGTATATCCTACATTTACACGAGCATAAAACTCAGCATACCACATTTAAGTGGCTAAAACACCTTCTACTATTATCACAGTATATAATATTGAAAATTTACTGTAATTTTGATGTAAGTTTCCCAGGAAAATGCTGCATGGGGGGCGCCTCACGCATAAGCCCAAAATGTTTGATGTGGAAAGAGAGTTTATTATCCCTCGTACGCACGCACGCACATCGGCAGCAAGAGGAGCCTAAGAATTGGTGAACAAACTGTGAGATGCTATGCTAATAATTGACTTAATCAGGAGAAGTTAAGATCGTTACCTTGCGTTATACAAAATAAGTAGGTAAAAAAATTTGTGTCAAATTGCGTAAAAAACATTTTTCTTAAAGAAGTTTATAGGGGTTTTCCAAACAAATTGATATCCAGTAACAGGTACATTAGTTTCGTTTTTGTGCTTTAATATAAAACTGACAAATAATATATTTAATTTTCCAGACTGGGCTGGGGCCACGCCTGTGGGGGGCTCCTGGTTTCTAATGGCAGCATTTGCGTGATATGAGGCGTCAAACATTTTGGTAAGCCTAGCGTCCCCATCTTCCAACTCTTGATGATTACTACTTTCGTTGGTTTCTGCATGTCTCCTTTCGTGCTTCTTCATTTATTCTTTCACCGACATACAATGCCAAACTAGCCTGTACGATCCTGATGTCTATGGCATTCTAAACCGGAAAAAAAAAAAAAAAAACACTTTGTTTGGCAATATTCTCCAATGGGCTCTTCCATGGATAAGTCACCACCACATGATCATTCTCCCTCCAAAGAAGCTAATAATAGTTTGATTTTAATTTAAGACAAATAGACAATGATATTGTAAAAAAAAAGTTATTAATATCCAACAGTATACGAAACAGATGGTCATCTACAATGCAGTAGTGTTCAGTGTAGTTAATTAGATCCACAGCAAGTGAATCACGGAGACTCGACACCTAACATAAAATCATAGTGCGCTTTTTGGTTTTGTCCGGAAAGCACGGCATATAAAACTCCCTTCGTCATTGAACTTGCATTGCCAAATCATTCGAACCAAGCAGCCTTTTTATCCCTTTTTTAAAGATCAAACTATCCGGGTCTAACAGCTCTTTCTATGTGTTCTTGGCTTGTTCCTGCTACATTTGATCAGCTAATGCATAAATAGAAGGGGAAGGCAATATTCACAGCTGACATAGCTTCAAGCGTTAACCAAATTCTGCCTAACGCCAAAGGAATTATATGGCAACCCGCGAAGTAATGATGTTTGTGTATCAAAAGTTTTGGGAAAATGTGCGCAAGTTGCATACGATGTCATAGATTGCACATAAAAACCTCAAATATGATCATGTATTTAGATAGGCCAACATGTATGCCAACAGGGTCGCGCGATATGGTCATCAGATGCAAAATAACATGAAGATAATCATGCTAGAGCCATCACCACCGAACTGTAGGATTCTTAATTGCGAGGCACGACTTGTCTTATGGTCTTGCATAGTTGTTTAACTGTTGGTTTTTTCTCTCCTCTTGCACTGAAAAAAGTCCAACTGATTCAAGTGGAAGCTTCTGTCATGGGGTCTTTTATGATGGAGTCGAGTCAATTTTAGTGTTTTAGAAGTTTCTGTGCAGAAGGAAAGTGAAATTTTTTATAAAGGAGCAATGTGCAGCCCAGGCAAAACGAAACTTCAGTTGCTGATGATATTCTTACTGCGAAAAGACATCACTTACTGAAACTGTAACGGCAGCTAATTGTACCTTGCGAAGTACAAGTAACTAATATGATTAGAATCTATAACTAATTGCGTATACTCAAAATGTTAGCGGTGGATCTTAAAATGACGAACAGTGTAGCAAGAAATCAACACTATATGTGGGCGAATATTAATGTACAAAAGGAAAACGGGTATCCCGAGGAATTCCTCCATGAGGTCCAAAAGCGGATGGGGAAAGGGAGGCAGCAGGAGATTGCAGATTTGGGCCATGTTCTTATTGGGCCGTCAAATTGCACAAACATGAGCGTCAACGGTTGGTAATCATTGATGAAAATGATGATGTCCCTTCTGTCTGTAGCGGTTCTTGTTCGTTTCAGTATAGGACCATAGGTAACGTCCTTTCGTGGCTTCAAGCGTTAAATAAATACTTCCAATTCTTCATAATTGCTTTCGTTCCTTTCTGCATGTCTCCTTGCATGCTCCTCCTTTACTTGGTATAGGCCAAGCTTGCATCCAGCCTAGCCAGCCTGACAGAAGTTAACAATCTTAATCTCTGTGATTTGAAAGGCACTCGGTTCACGATCTTCGATGGGCCATTCCTCCGATTTTCTTTTCTCCTCTTCCTTTCCTTTTTTTCTCTTTTAGCTTTTGTCTTCAAGCAAGTTAAAGAAAAACAGTTGTAAATTTAAATTTGTTCAAGATATCATTTGGGATAATATTAGAAAGAAATTATTCTAATCTTAGCATATTTATGGAGCAGATGGTTTTCCACCGCGTTATCAGGTATATAGGACAAGTCAAGCAGGCAGAGGTTCCTGTGTTGGAAGCAGGGATATAATATTCCCACATATGATTGAGGTTTTTTGTCGTTGGAGGTTGATTCGGTCATTAGACTTGGGTTGCCAAATTATTTAAATTAAATGAGGCTGTTCTTTGCCATTTAAGGACGAATCCGGCGGGGAGATTAAATATCAAATACAGGTGTAACTGCCATTTCGTGCACACTTGGTTGCCACGTTAGATTTATGAACACATGATGAGCAGAACCAGCAATGTTGATATGGACATGCACACGGAAATATAATACTAAAAAATAAAAAGGAGGGACATGGGGAGGAGGTGGAATCAGGGGAAGGGAAGATTCAGGGGAGAGAGGAGTTCAAGAGGAGATCAAACTACCCAACGTCAAAGTGCATTAATGCCTAATTAAAGGATTGCGTCTAAAGTCAGATGAAGACAGCATTAGGAGTGGGAAGCTACCAGGCAATGACACGGGGACGAGGGTGTTGGGGAAAATATCTGCAGGGGCCTGGAAGGAGAAATAGAATTGTTTTTTGCTTAGAGAGGCGAAGGGAGCTCCGAAGGAGTAGGTGCCAACGGAAAGCAAAGTTGACACGGCTGGTCAAGAGTCATCAGGCATCTTCTCTGTGCTGTGCTCATAATGCAGACAATTTTCAGGGACAACCACCCCCCCCCCAAAAAAAAAAAAGTGGTCTTCTTTTTAAGATTTTAGGGGCATCTGCCCCTACCACCGCTCCATATATTTTGTCTCTACTCCTTCTCTCCTTATTATTTGTTCTTTTTTCTAGTATTTTGGTACGACTTTGGAAAATATTGGTCCATGGTTAAATTGTCAACAAAAATTTTAAAAATTTTCAACTTCACTCTTATTGTGATTAAAAGGTATCCGAAATATCCACTTATAGTTTGAGAGACAACTATTAAAATTTTGAGGCAAAAAATGTAAAAAGTTATTAAGTGCACATTTAGGATGGGTACTCTGCATACTCTCCATATCTTCTGTTTATACACAATATCCTCGGTTAATTATATTTGAATGGCTGAGAAAGGAATTTATAAATGCTTTATATATTTGGCCGAATACTTTGCATTTATTATAATAATTAACATAACCTCCAAAGCAAGATCACAATGCTTGTTTAAAATATTGACCACATGAATAAGGCATCTGATTTAATTAATACTCTTCCGGTCCTAAATATAATACTATTATAATCCTAAATATAAGACCCTTATATTTAGGATTGGAGAAGTAGTATTACTATTAGCAGTCATTTAGGCTTAAAACAAATGGACAAAGGTAATTGAGTGCAGCAAGAAAATATTAAAATGGCGGAAATCCCGTGGGGATTCCAGCCCATGCATTTCATGAAATACTACTATATTGCATGCGAGTGCTCTCCCCTTCCAATATGATAATCATTTTAAGGATTCTCACACACACCAGAAAATTATCAAATAAGTTGAATTGTAATAAAATTTTATATGAATAGCATAATAAAAAGTCAGCAAAAATTAGGCATAAAAATTATACTCCCTCCGTTCTTTATTATAAGAGACATTTGATGCTTATAACATGTTCTTATATATAAGAGACACTTAAAAGTTGTCTCTATTTTTTTGTGTTGATTTTCTATTTTACCCATATTTATTGTCTCCAACTCACATTGTCTCCCTCCCACTTCTCTTTCTTTTAATAATTTAATTCTTCTTTCTCATGCTCTCTCTCCTTATTAATGAGGGTATTTTTGGAAAGAAAAATATGCTTTTTACACATTGATTGCTCTTAACTAATTTTAACTGTTTTTTTTTATCAACGTAATTCGGTTATTCGTATCTTATAATAAAAAACGGAGGGAGTAATTTTAACGCAGCACTCGTCGCCCTAGTGAGGGAGTGAGTACAGAAAACAATGCTGCAGACTCGCTTTTGTTGGCTCATCAGATTCATTTTGGCGAGTGATGTGGACCCGTGTCGTCTTCTCCAATACTACGTTACTGTCAGGCAGCAAGTGGCTGAACGAAGATTGGTGTCATTTTTTGTTTCGGGGGTACTATAGTAAAACCGTAAAAGGACAAGCTAATGTATATTTGCGAAGCCTTCTTATTCTAAATGTAAAATTCTTATACATATTAGTATAAAGATCTTATATTTAAAACTGAAAAAATATAAAAATATTATATTTAGAATTGAAAGAGTAATGCGTTCTTAAGAGACCCCACCGCAACAGGACCACTTCCATATGCCTTGTCGGGGCGGTCAGAGGGAAATGAATAATGCCCCCCAACCGGGCTTGCTTTATAAGCGCAAAACGCAAAAGCATCATGAGTCCACAACAATACACAAACAGGAGAGGGAGAAAAGGCTCAAAGGGAGATGAATCTACTGCTCAATTTTATTTGAATAAAGAGAAAATTCCCTATTATTTGACACTTGCTTACATGTTCAGAATCACAACTAGCAGATTCTAGGACCCTCGTTAAAAAGAGAAGGTTAAGTAAAGGAGGGTGGCAGCCACGCGCCCGGGATTCCATTTCCAAACCAACAAACTCGAAGTGGTACAGAGTTCATTCCCAGATTCCAACCTCCATGAAGCCGTCCTCCGTGGCACAGCCCCTGAACATGCCGTTACAGTTGAACCCGTAGGCCACTTCTCCGGTATTTGACACGGCGATCAGGCCCGCCTTGCCTTCGTCCAGCCTCTCCTTGATCACGAAGTCCACCGCTTCTTGCAGGCCCAGCCCTTTGTACTCCATCACCGCCCCCACCTCACGCGCCAGGGTTCCGCGTATGATGGCTTCACCCTCTCCTGTGCACGATACCCCACACAGGTCACACGCGTAGGTCCCTGCCCCGATCAGGGGTGAGTCACCGATCCTGCCGCTCATCTTGTTCATGAGCCCACCCGTGGACGTGGCAGCAGCACACCTTCCCTTGCCGTCCACCACCACGCACCCCACCGTCTCCGGCGCGTACACGCTGATCGGCAGCCCGTTCATTTGCAGTGGACTCTCAACCCCGGAGCCGCACGTCTCGTATCCCGCCGTTGGAATCCTGTAGTCAAACTGCATTCCCCGAATATCCCAATGGATTCCGTCAACGCTCTTTCTCATCATTAATAAATTAATAATAATCAATAAGTCGAATAAAAGCCGCCAGACAATTCGATCACGTACCAAAATAGCATTCGCTTCCTTTGCCAGCTTCAGCATGCCCACATTCTCAGGGGTGATGAAGTACTCATTTTCCACCAGCTCCACACCCTGCATCAATCCCAATCCCTTTTACTCTTCTTTCCAGTACCACAAAAATCACATCAGATCATTGTTACCCCCCCACCCCAAAAAAAAAAAAAAAAGCTCTTTGTTGTTAAACCAATCCTGTCCACCAATATTCCATCTTTTCTATATCTTTATTAAAGAATATCATGAAAAATAAAAAGAAAAAGGAAATGAATCCACGGGACCCGCCCAAAAAGCATCAGACTACTCCTGAGAAACATATGACGGACAGAACTCAAATTGAACAGGGCTTCTGCCGATGAAGAAAGCCGAACCTGTTGCCTTGCGAATTCTTCAGCACCGTTGAAAGCCAGGTACGAATGGGGGGACCTCTCCATTACGAGTCGGGCCAACGAAATAGGGTTTTTCACGGTGGTAACACCCGATACGGCGCCGCATCTTCTTTTCGGGCCGTCCATGATGCTGGCCTCCATTTCCACCGTCCCCCTCTCTGTCAGCGCAGATCCACGGCCAGAGTTGAACAGAGGATCTGTTTCCAGTTCCCTCACCTATGCCCAAGAAAGAAGAAAAACTTTAACGCCGATCCTCGGCAAAAGCAGAACGAAAAACGCGCGGTAATGGCATAAAAACGTTCAATTTTTCATTTTAAAGGGAATAAAATGAAGAATGCCCACAGTATCTGAATTAAACCATGCATAGCCTGTGGATGGCATATGGGGGATTCAGACGCTTCAGAATAGACATTGCGACTACATTTATAACATGCACAACAACAGAGAATGTGATGGGAGCGTGTGGAGAGAGGAAGAGAGATTTGAAACAGGGGAAGGAGGAAATGCAGGGTGAAAGGGTGAGAGAATACATACGACAAGTTCGACGACATCGATGGCGGGAAGATTGGCACGAAGAGCAGAGATGCCAAGATGGAGACAGCGAGTAAGGAGTTGCTTGGCTTCCTCCTGACGCTGGGGTGGGAGATTTGGGTCGACACCAGCGCCGCCATGCACCGCGATAGCCCAACCTCCCATCTCTTTCTCCCTCTTGTTGTCTCTGCCCTCACAAGTTTGTGTGTCACTGCAAATGGCCGAGGGTTGGCAGCGGTTTTATAGACAGTTTCGGACTTGAAAGCAGTATTGTGTTGGAATTAAATTGGAATGGCCCGACCCTCCAACAATACGGTCGATTTATACTTTCTACCGGCTATCCTAAGCTAAATATGCAAACTTATTTTTGCCAGCGGCTAAGTATACAAACTGCTTAACCAATGTTTAAAAAAATTATAAAATTTCAATTTCAGGATGAAATTTTTCACATAGAGAGGTAAAGGTCAGAAACCAATAAATGATACTACTCCTGATTTTTAATATAAGATCTTGTTTGACTTTTATTTTAATCCTAAATATAAGACTCCCAATCCACTTTATCTCTCAGATTTATGTATTTTTTTCAATGTAGTCATTCTAACAATGATAGTTCTAACTATTACACTTGATTAGCAATGATACTTAAGGAAAGAAAACACCTATTTATTACAAATAATTAACTTAATTTTTTTTCTCAATCTCTTCAAATTAGTCAACTAGTCTTATAATTTGAACCGAAGATAGTACTAAACAAATGAGTGAGAAAAAATTAGGCAAATGTGATATAAGAAAATAATATTTAATTTGATATGAGGGAGACAGAGTAGATTATATTAATTAAAATCATATACTTAGAATTAAAACAAATTCATCTCTTTTTTCAAATAAAAGGCAAAATGAGATTAACAATAAATCAGATGTGTTACAGTGGGAGCTGTATAAAAGTAAGGGAGGGAGGGAGGGGAAACAGCAAAAGTAACAGGATAGATAACACCATAACAACGGACAACTTTAAGGATTACATCTGCGCAGGTTAAAGTCAGCGAAGAGGCCGAGATTCTGTTCTTCTTGATGTTAATCACTTGCAAGGAAGGCAAGTGGAATCCTGATTCAGCTATCAGGATTGTAACAAAGATCAGAAAAGGGCGTCTCCGAAGCAAGAGAAGATAAAAAATTTTGGTTCACTTGTAATCCTTCTCCGGCTAAACAAATTCATCAGTTAGCTCCATGTTTTGGATCGAAGTATTTATATCTGTATGTTCTGATTCTTATATAAGCGTAAAAATTAATATACTCCTCCGGTCCTAATTATAACACCCAATTGACTTATTTGAGGAGATTAAGGAAGTAAGTTAAGTTGGTTATTTATAATAAATAAGTATTGTCATTCCTAAAATATCCTTGCTAATTAAGTATATTGGCTAAAATTATCATTATTAGAAGGATTATCTTGAAAAAAAATGCATAAATATAAGAGACAAAATGGATTGAGGTTTTATAATTATGACCAAATAAAAAGTTAAACGAAATCTTATAATAAGGACCGGAGGAGTAAATGATTTGGCATGCACATTGGAACCAACCAGCCTGGGCTGGCTTTCCATTTTTAAATAGATAGATTTTCGCACTCACTGTTGGTGCGATTTGCTGTGCGTGTTTTTCTCAGTATTTTTGAAAATTACAAAAGAATTAAAATATGAAAAGTTACCAACAACAACATACGATGTGGGAGTACCTATTTAAGACCGAACATAAAAAGGAATCCAAATAATTTAACGAGGAAGTGCCAGGTGGGGTGTGGGAGAGTGTGACTCGCACAGAGGAAACCTTCTGGCATCGACAAGTGGGATGGCCCCATCAATTACGAAATTGCCCCAGTCTTCTAGATTCCCCCTGAGGCGAAACCCATGCCCGAACCGGCTTGCTTTTTTTCCTCCCTCAAACTTTCCCCTTTTTCCATCCTCCCATGAGGGAAAAAAACCGTACCGGACCAGTTGGTACAGAAATTGATGAAGCGCCTAAAGTCAGGTTTGATTCATAGTTTAAATTAAGAACTGATTCGGATTAGAGTGAACCTATCAAACCAGGATGAAACAGTAAGAATAATTATATTATTACCTCCTGTTTTTAATATAAAACGTCGTTTGACTTTTATTTTGACCCATACTATAAGAACTCAATCCACTTTATCTCTTATATTTATATATTTTTTTCTCAAAATAGTCTCTCTAATAATGGTAGTTCTAGCCAATAAATTTGATTAGTAATGATATTTTAGGAAAGACAACACCTATTTATTACAGATAACTAAGTTAACTTATTTCCTTAATCTCCTCAAATTAGTCAACCAGCTCTTATAATTAGAATTGGAGATAATATTATTGATTCTACTTTTTACTCAATTCTTACTATCCTAATCAATATAGATTTAAATGAACTTTAATAATAATTTTGATATCAGTAATTATTATTTTTAATTATTGAGAAGCCGTAAAGTTGAACATTCTCAATATTATTGTGATTTAGTGTCTCCTCCTTTATTTTTTTTTTTTCATTGGTCCCTCCACACGCTCCTCGATCACCACCACCGCCTACTGCTTTCATATTTTATTATTATTGATAATTAGTACATATTTATTTATTATTATTATTTTGAATCTGGGGTGCAATTTTTTCCTGGCCACGCTTCGTATCTGGGAGATTCATCTTTGGAAAGGAATCCTCGTGGTTTTTGCCAATCGCTGGTGCCGACCGCAGACACCACTGTCTCGAAGAGTCAAACTCCGTGGCTCATGTGAATCTTTTGAGATGCGATGTGGCCCCCACCCCGCAAAAGGCAAAAAATTTCTTTATTTTTTTTAATTTCAATGTCCCGAGTAGATTACTTTCTTTATAAATTTTCTTCTACTCTTTTGTCTCCCGCTCCCCTCTGATCCTTCTATTACGCGAATATGAAAATAATGATAATTGTCCTTTTTGAACTTTGCCTAAATTTTTAATTTATCCCTTTATCATTTTTTTAAAAAATTTACCCTGATGCTCGGGATGCGCCCTTCAGAAGTATCTAGCAGTAATAATATAATATTTAAATAAAGATTCCCCTCGTTTCTCTGATATTTTTGTCTCTTGGCCCATTTCTTTTGTTTTCCCCCTTATTATACTTTTTGTTATATATTCACGCGCCTTTTTTCCTTAATCACTGGCTTCAGATATTTAAAACAGCATATTACTCCTTTCATTTCAGTACTAAATATAAACTAAACTTTGTTAGTAGGATTTATTTTTTTATAAGGTAACATTTATTTTTGTTTAGGCACTTGATGAATTTTTTTTTCAATTTTACATATTCTCTTTCCTCTTTGATTCATTTATTGTATTTTTTACTTATTCTCATATTAATAAATGCATATTTGAAAAAAAAAACTGTCTTACATATTTATTGTTTTAAACAGATTTTAGCTAGTTTTTGATAGATATAAATTGATAAAGTTTAGCTTATATTTTGAATCGGAAGGAGTATCTTCCAGCAGATCAAATGAAAAACCAAAGAAATTGCATCCAATGCCCATCAGATTGTCCTGTAATTCATAATAAATTACAGTTAAAACAAATTATTTAGAAAGCCCAGACCACATTATTTTTAACTCAGTTGAAAAAAGGGCGCTGTTATCGCCGAATGGGGCTGCGGCATCCCTTTCCCCTCCTTTTTGTCATGGCTTCTTGGTTAGCGGAAAAATTGAGGTGCGGGGAGAATAGCTAGCATTCCGAATTTAATTCTGATGTCTTTGGGAAAAAAAAAAAAGAAGCAACAAATTGTTAGGAATGTTGTAGTTTTTTTACCCTGTATTGATTGATTTTATTGCTCGGGGAAGTTGCACAGTAAAATAGATTTTTCCCGTAGTGGATGCTTTTGAAGTTATGACGCGGCCAAGTTTTTCTGTTTCTCGTCAACAACTTTATTGTTTTGGGGAAAGGATGCTTCCTTTTCTCGGTCACGAAGTCCAATTTAGTTCTGGTCTAAACAACTTTACAAAACACTCTTTCCGATTCATAATATAAATTAAACTTTTTTAAAAGAATTATTTTTTTATAAGATAACAATTGTTTTTACCTTATATATTCTTTTTCCTTTTTAATTTTTTATTACATATTTTACTTATTAACAAGGGTATATCAGGAAAAACAAATATATACCTCACACATTTATTGTTTTAAATTGATTTTAAGTAGTTTTTTTTTATAAACATAATGGATAAAGTTTAGCTTATATTTTAAATCGGATGAAATATTTTGTTTGTAATCAAATCCCAATTAGGAGATAAAAAAGAGCATATGTTGTTCAAATTTATAGTTTTTAACTACTAGGAACAAATATGAAAAACCAAACCAAAGCAACTTTAGAAATGACTTAATAATGTAACAAATTTTCTCAATGCTATGACTTATTTAAAACTACCCACCTATATTTGTCTGATAAAAACATCAATCAGCTGTAACTAATTTTTTTTAAATAACTTTATTATACGACTTTTAATTTGTTACAATCTCATCTGTATTTAAGTAAGTCGATGAACACGCTGAAAATAATTTAAAATTTAACAGCGACCATTATATTTTGTGGGGATTAGAAAAACAATGATTATTGAATAACAGTGATAGGAACATTATATTTTCGTTCAATGAAGTGAAAATTAAATTCTCTTAATCTGCTTCATCCCGCGGTTATGTTATACTGTTTAACGGTCTTTAAATGTATCTGCGAAAAGAATTAATAAGATACCACCCCCCCCCCCCGGAATATTGTTGGTTTTAAAATGAAAATAAAAGTATTAGACGCAAGAGGCCAAGAGTCAGAGTCACGTTGCGTTTAATATTAATTGATTTTCACTGCCATATGCATGAATCTAGACAAATCGATTGTAATACAGGGGCCATTCTATTTCCACGGTCGCCGGAAAAGCGAATATATATTTATATACTCTTCCGGTCATTAATATAAGACTCATTTTACTAATTTAATTAGATTAAGAAAGTTAGTTAATTATAAGAAATGTGACATGTTTTTCCTAAAACACTATAATCATGTTTTTTAATGCCCACTCTTCCTCTTCGACTTGATTATGGTTGATGGAGTATCCATATGGGTAATTTTAAAAAAATTGATAAATATGATAAATGAGTCTTATATTTAAGACTAAAATCAACTCAATAATTGAGTCCTATATTAAGAACCGGAGGAGTATATAGAGAGAGAGTGAAAAATGAGTGGAGCCGCCGGCATGTGGTTCTAAAATGAATATTGGTCAAGGGTGGTTTCAACTTTTTTTCTGTGTTCCTCAAACCCGGAGGCCTACGGCTAACTAAAGTCTAAAGATACTTATAAAATTTTCAGCCACACAAAAATTAAGAGGCCTCCAATTCGGGCTGAAAAGGGCAAGAGGACAAATAACAAAAATAAAGGAGAAACGGAGACAGACTTCCACTACCCTTAGTTTACGGACAAAGACAAGGACTGTGATTGGCAAGATTTAGCTACCACCCACCACACGATGGCATCTAAACTAATCTAACAATTCTTTAAAAGTTTATCAAATTAAATTTATATTCTTATTTAACAAGATATATGTTTTAGCTTGAACGTTCTTGTTTGATTCAATTTAAGAACTTGTCTTCGCAGTGACCGTGAAGATTCCCCCAGCTACTGCGATGCGCACGGACCTTGCTGCCAAGAGGCTAATAAACAAACATTTAAAATGGAAACCATGGTGGGTTTGTCCATTACTGGCTGTCTATTTTATATTTTGAGTCATAGCAGTGAGGATTGTGATTGGACGGAATCGTTCAATGGATGCAGTATTTAAAATAAGGAATCCTCACTTCCCAGCTTCTAGGGCCGGCATATTGCACGCCCGCACGTCCTTCTCACTGAGAACGATTGCTTTGTTTGTGCAAGATTTCACCATTATCAGATCTCAACGTAATTCATTGCAGATTAGTTATAACTGATGTTTGATCTTCGATCAAGCAGTATAGTTTTCTATTATAGTATTTAGGTTGATTTATCGCCAATAATTATACGTGCAATATTTTTTTTTATTTGGAATTTTTTAGGATTTTTTTCTCTTAATTTATAATTCAGACGCAGACTAGATGCAACAAAATTTAAGATCGTGCCTCGCCATTCTTCTTACTTTTTAACCTGACATGAATGGCTAAAACAAACAACGAAGCTCGAAGTAAAACCATTTTTGTGGAATTATTACTCGAGGAATAAGATTGCAGTGTGAGTCAGCGACATGATGGGGACATAGGTGATGGATGGTCAAAAATAATACTCATCCGGTCTTTAATATAAAATCCATTTAACTAAGTTGATTAGATTAAGAAAGTTAAGTAAATTAGTTAATTATAAGAAACGTGACACGTTTTTCTTAAAATATCATCATTATCTTTTTTAATACTCCCTCTTTCTTTTCTACCTGATTATAGTTGAGGGAGTATCCATAGAGGTAATTTAGAAAAAATTGATAAGTATAAAAAATGTGTCTTATATTTAGAATCAAAATCAACTCAATAATTAAGTTTTATATTAAAGAGTGGAGGAGTATTTGGCGGAGGCCTTTGGCATTGGAATGGGAGGCGGAGGAGGAGACGGAGAAAGAGGAAGTAGGATGGAGGAAAGCAGCGCACTATGATGAGGGGATCGTCGTACAATTATTGACATGTTATTCATACGTTGGGGCTGCGCGCGACAGGTCTGAGATATTAAAGCCAAAAGCCAAGAGCTACGCCTTACGTGGGAGTCGGGACCGCCGACACAGGCGGCGAGGGGCCGTAAAAATGGAAATATATATATATATATACTCCTCCGGTCCTTAATATAGGACCCAATTCTTGAGTTGGTTTTAGTCCTAAATATAAGACCCATTTCTCATATTTATCAATTTTCTCTAAATTACCCATATAGATATTCTCTCAACCATAATCAAGTAGAAGAGAGAGAGGGGGTATTAAGAAAGATGATTATGGTGTTTTAGGAAAAATGTGTTACTTTTCTTATAATTAACTAACTTACCTAACTTCCTTAATCTCATCAAATTAGTTAAATGAGTCTTATATTAAGGATCGGAAGAGTATTAAACTGAAAAAGTTTTTTTTTGTGTGGCCAAAATATTAAACTGAAAAAGTGGAAACAGCGTTTTTAACCCCACCACTTTCTTCCCATATTTGATTATAAAACAAAGGGTGGTAGGGCAATATTGAAGGAAAGCGGCCCACTTGGACGGTAATTAGGCACCCAGCGCATCGAAAGTCAGAAAACGTGACATGTAATATGGTATTTTAAGGCTGTTAAAAGTGTTTTGGTTCAAAACAGAGGCTGTGAAAAGTGACGGTACAAAAGGCACTACAAAAAAAGTGATGGTACAGAAATAATTAAAAGATGCGTGTTGGGATTGCATACGTACGACACCTCCGCGCAACTGAAAAGACCGAAATGACGATGAAGAGCGACCACAGTGTTGGAAATTTTCTCGAAGCCACGCATAGTCTCATTAACTGCCATTAGTGATCTTCGTTCCGATTCCAATACGCATCTCAATAGTTTAATTAATACAGTCCCTTCGTCTGAATCACTTGATGATAGACACACCAACTCATCAGAGAGATCATTATGTGCAAATTGATATTCTTCACAAACATTAGCTGCACTCGCATCTGATCTTCAATTCCGTTGCCCGCAACTACACTGGTGAACCCCATTCTAGTGAGGGTGGCCAAATATTACTCCCTTCAACTCTCCAAAATCTACACGACACATAATATAGTACTAATAAAAGTTTGATCGGACACGGTGCCCCTTAATTATGGTAAAATTAAAAGCTTAACCGCTGAATTCTACGGGTGTGTGTTTTTTATATTTTTTGGTTTGGTAACTGAACCCTACTTACTAAATAAACCGTCTTATCTGATCATTTCTTTCAAATTCCACTTTTCCCTGGAGTTGTAGTAAGATTTTACACAATCTTTCTTATTCGGTCGCATGTGTTACAGAGAGATATCTAAAGTTAGAGGATCTGTGGCGCGAAGTAATTATTGGCGGAGGACTGGAGATACTTACTACGGTAGGTAAGAGAGCGGCGGTAATAAAAATTGGAAAAGGAATAGCGGCGGCGGAGGGAAAAAGGAGAGTTGGTGGGAGGACCGGTGGGGCCCGGGGATGGAGTGGCATGTGGATTGGTGAACGTCGCATCCAAACGACAGTCACATTCAGACACACCCACGTTCCTCGGGGAGGCAGCCGGAGGCAGAGAATCTTACCCAAAGATTCCCCCTCCACGTCACCCCACCTCGCTCCTCAGTCCTCACGTGCTCTTAAAGCTCTCCCCTCTCTTTCCACAATGCCTGTTACTGTCACACAACGATAACTACCCCTGCAAGCTAAGGCAGCTGATCCAATAAAATCGGTATTCCATCTGAGGAGGAAATCGGAAACTATAGACCTAAACTTGACTTTAGAGGACAAATGTTGATGAGAGGTTAGGAATATGCGTGAATCTTGTGAGGATATTCTCCCCACCTAATTAATGGAATCAAACTAGTACTTCTCCAAGCCCGCCACAATTAACAACGACGCTTGTGGTGTTCCCTTCTCCTCTCATCCATGCCGTTCCCACTCATCTTCTTTTTCTTTTTTGCATGCATGTACTTGTCATTCCAACAATAAACTCCATCCACTCCCATTTCGCTTGTCCCTGCCAACGTGATTTGTCTCCACTTCATGCTACAATTTGTTTCCACTCATTATTTAGAGTCTGTCTACATTTTATTCCTGAACCACACACTTGATAACATGACTATTCATCGTTGTCTTTTCCCCGTCCTTTTTCCCCTCAGGCGAGGATAGCTCGATCGATCTATCAGTGCTCACATTAGTCCCGCTGCTACGAACGACAGCTGCGAGTGAAGCACTCTGGCCTCGACCTCGTCCTCCACAGTTTCCCCCGCTTCCCGCTCCCCCCCCCCTCCAATTCATCTGCCATCCCATCACCAGAATTTTAGAACAAATGACCGACGAAAATATGAATATAATATATTGTTTGTCGCTTTTTTTATTTAAATATAATTTTCATATTAAACAATTCTAAATTTTGCCCCCGCACGCCGTTGTCACTTATCAAGCAGGGACGAAGCACAAGGGAAACTGGGTGCGTGTGTGCGTACAAAAGTAAACTTGTTAGGCGAAGACAAAATAATATCAACGACTGTAATGATGACGATTGATTGGGTAAAACAACCCGGAGATTCCCCGTTGATGTTACAATGTTAGGTGTACTGTGACTCGTGACTTGTGGGTTTTGTGCGCGCGTTTCATTTTTTTTTTTTTTCCAAATTGCCTGCGGCCCAGCCGGTGAATTTGAGAGCTCTAGCAACTCCCAAGTAATAAGAGATGATGAATCAAATTTGAATGTCATAACCAACATGATTGAGTTTAGTAGAAGAAGTTAGTCCCTTATAACATAGTAAACTAAGGTTTAAATTCTTGTTGAAAGAGATGCCTTATTTAATGCATGACAGTGCCTCGAATAGGATTATCTCTAATAGAAGGATACTTATGCTTAGAAAAAAAAAAAGTTGAATGTTGTAATTCATAATACCGATCTGATTTGATTTCTTCGTCGTAGAAGTTAGCCAATATGAAACTAGAAAGAATAAAAAAAGAGAAGTAATGAAGGCAAAAATAGACCCACCACACAATATCCTTCCATTACGGACCATGGTAATGAGCCATTCACAAATGATAGATAGAGAGCGTACCCGAGTGCATTCCGGAAGGACGAAGAAAGGGAAGATGGTGGCGATAGATGCATGGTGGAAAAGTAATTAGCTTTGTGGGATCCGTCTGCATGAGTCCCTCCAGTACGCTCACTTCACATGCACTGCTTTAATTACCTCACATTGTCACATTTTATTTTGGCAACCACATCCTTCTTCTATTGGGAGCGATTTTTGGGCAATACTTGTATTGGGTTTACTGGATTCTCACCATTCTTTTTTTTTTTTTTTTGTGTTTGCTACTTGTTGGCCGAAGTTGATCCTCTTTCGGCCGATTGGGCTGAATGCGTTAAATCAAAACTCATAACTTGTCTTAAAATTGATATAGTGTGTACTAAAAAAAATTTGACTGAGCGGGAAGAACCACAGCACCTGTGACCTTAGGCATTGAGGGTGTTCAGATTAATTTTTAGAGAATAGTTTTCAGGAAAAATAAATGATAAAAGTGATTTTAGAGAAAATATTTTATGAAAAAGTGATTTTCATAAAATGAGTATTTAGATGGTTGTTAGTAGAATTATTTTTTCCATGTGTGATTACTAAAAAAGATATAAATATCAATAAATAATATGTAAGACCAATTTACTAACTTGAATCAATGGTCTTCAGAAGGTATGACTATACTATTTTATATTTGTTTTGTAAAGTATTTTATGAGTGGAGTCTTTTCTCCTTATTACACCCTTTTGCTTGATCATGATGTGCAATACAATATTATCTCCCACACTTATTGTGGATGATTAATAGTGAACAACTCTAATAATACTTTTCTTAAAAAACTTCAATGTGCTCAGGCATGAAATTCATAGAATACAACTGGTACACATCCAAACATGCTTTTATCTTTAAAACTTGTTGCTTATTACGTTACAAAGTAATTTACTTTCACGTTGAGATTCAAGACATTCATATTTTTGAGTTGTAGAAAAGCCTTTTATTTTTTATGTTCTAGAATGCTTTGAAAGTTTTTGGTTTATGACAGAAGAAGGTAATTCTTGGGATATAGTCAGTGAGAATGATCTATGGAAAAGTAAAGATATTGAGTCAGACAAAGAATATTATGTCCTTGTTAGACAAGAAAATAGAGCGGAGGGAATGGGTTGCTTCATATTTACAACCCCCTTGACCATACTAAGGTATCTCCACAATTTAGGAAGCTTTATACATGTTATGCTCTACCTGGTATTTAATAGTGATCTGTATATACAGAAAACTTTATTTATTATATAGTTCCATGTTTATAATGAATTGAAAAGATGGCATATGTGAGTCCTGGTGCTTGTTATTGGATCCCTTATTTGGACAAGTCCAACTACGTTTACATCTTTTATCAGTTTCAGATTTCAAGGTTATTTTTTTAAATTATTTGTCAGCTTTATTTGTCAAAGGTAACATCTCGTATGAAATAATGTTCTCAAGTGGAGGATTTATCTTTGGGTTTCTCTCATTCCTGCAACAATATTTGCAGCTTGAAGAGCATGCCAGCCAAATTAGGCAGAGCATCTCGCTTTTATGCTTATGTGTTATTACAAATTTATGCAATTGTTGAAATTTAGGTTAGCTTTGGCATTTTTAGTCATTCTGACATTGGATATGTACATATGTACAGATATGTTTATACATATTAGTTCATGAGTAATTGGTAATTATTGGATTTGTGTTTTATTATTTTTTCCCCAAAAAATGACTTATGGCGTCTGTTTCAGTGACCAACAGAAGCCGTAAGTTGTGACTTATGGCGTCTGTTCCTTTGTGACCAACACCATAAGTCTTATCTTTCGCTTCTCTACCTTCTACTACACCTCCAATGTAGTAGCAAAAGTATATTTTTAACTGAAACCAAAAGGGGTATTTTGCACTAGTGTTTTAGGTGATTGTTGTTAGAATTATTTTTTTCATGTATGAGTTACTAGAAAAGATATAAATAATTAATAAATAATATACATGTAAGACCAATTTATTATTTATAATGATTAGTTAATAATTAATATGTATATACTCATCCGGTCCTTATTATAAGACCCCATTTGACTTTTTATTTGATCCTAATTATAAGACCCTAATCCATTTTGTCTCTTATATTTATGCATTTTTTTTCCAAGATAATCCTTCTAATAATGATAGTTTTAGCCAATATACTTAATTAGCAAGGATATTTTAGGAATGACAACACTTATTTATTATAAATAACCAACTTAACTTACTTTCTTAATCTCCTCAAATAAGTCAATTGGGTCTTATAATTAGGACCGAAGGAGTATATTGATAAAATCATGGTTTCTACGCATAAAGTGGGAAACAATAGCTGCATGAAAAATCATAGTTTTAGTCTTGAAACCATGATTTTGGCATAGCTAATCAATTAGTGGATTTCATGAGGTGTTTGGATGGATTTTCTCAAAATCAGGATTTAAAAGAGTATCCAAACACCCCATCAACAATTAAAAATCGCGGTTATAATGTGCGGAATGCATTCCATTCCATTCAAAAGGTCGTGATTACCTTTCAATTCTCTTCCAGCCATTCATGAGCTTCGTCTTCCATTGTTCAAACTGCATACAGACGTCAGCTCCGTTCAATAATCACTCATCCTAATCCCACAGAACAACAACTCTCGTGTATATTATGAATTAAAAAAAAAAAATACCCCGACCATTCGCTTTTCTAAAAGAACCCTCATTATTACGGGCAAAAAAGTACCTTGAATTAGAAACAGAAACGATGAGAGATATCAATAAAAAAATATGAACCACAAGCTAAAGGGAGAAAAGTCCAAGAATTCTATGATATTGTAGGGAGTCAAATTTTACGACGAAGACTTACGTCGGCACAAAGAAAATCATTCTAATCCCTATTTAATGATTGAAAATAGTTAACGATACAAAAGGCTCCGCATTATTTGTAAATTGTAATGAGTGAAATTAAAAACTCAAAAAATAAAATTACCTTACGCCGTTGGAATTGCCAGCCACACAGTAAAGGAATAGGGGTCGGCATTCGGCGGATAGTCATGGATGCGATAGTCCTGTTCCCTTTTTTTGGATGTTTCAATTAGGAAAAAGTACACTCAGATCTTATAGAAGACAATTAATTCAGAAAAAGTTTTTAAAAATCTCGAAATGATTCTGAAATCCCCAAAAACCTACGTGTAATAAATTGTAATTGTGAAATTACTTACTTATCCTCATTAATTTTATTGCAGCAATTCATTTATAATCTTAACAGTGGCTGTTGACAACCCGAGAAGAAGTGGTTGACAACCTCGAAAGTGTTCCTAACAACTCACTCTGTGGGATGTCAGGGGCATTGCCGAGGTTGTGAACTACTTCTACTCGGGTTGTCAACAGCCACAGTTGAGGTTGTAAATGAATCGCATTGGGTTTAAATTAATAAGGGTAAATAGATAATTTCACAATTATAATTTATTACACACAAGTCCCTGGAAACTTAGGAATCATCTCGGGATTTCTAAATACTTTTTTTAAATTAATTGTCTTTTATGGGATCTGAGTGTAATTTTTCCTTTCAATTATGTTTGTGGGTTGCGGCCCAACTTCAGATCTGGTGGGGTCATATCTCAGCCCATTAACAACCTAAAAGCTCATTATTTTATGGACTTGTTCTGCTTGGCCCATTGCTCCACACGTCCATTAATTTCCCGAGGAATGCAAAACCCAACATTCTGTTTCTAATTTGAATTGTCAGCACTCCACTCAACACATACATTTATGTCCACGATGTTTCATAATCATTTATTCATTCATCTGCTAAGCACATGAGTTCGCTTCCTTCCTTCCCCAGTGCTCATTTCTTAGAAGCAGGCCATATTTTCTTCCACATCTGCATCGTGCTCCATTCAACCGAACAACAAACAGGTCTATATGCAGAAAAAGGGCCCCCACCAGATCCAAAGAGTAATTAATTAACTAATTATGTTTTGGCATAGCTTTGTTTTGTTTTTTTTTTGGCCAACGTATTGGCAGAGTCATTGAGGAGGGCCTGTGAACTGTGATTGATGTGTTAGGTACTACTGCGGTAACATCACAGCTGCAGAAGCACTCGTGAGTCATGATTTTTGCGTATTATAGCCAAACTTCAAATTTGATCCGTTCTTGACTTGTCCGTCTCCAAGTTCTCCTGTTCAAAGTTGTTCAGTTTGGCGCCAATTTGTGAATGATTTCCTTCTCCTTTGGCCGAAAGCCCTACCGACGCTCACAGCGTCTGCTCTTGTCCCTTTCCTCCCATTCCCTTCCGATATGTCATCATCACTCCCCTCCGCACACAATTAGCACATTCCTCTTTTCAATCTCAACCTCTCTGGGTTACCCCCCCAGTTTTTACCAAATCTCTGTAATTCTTTGGGTGTCAATTCTATTCTACAGAAAATGGCGAAACAAAAATCAAAGCATATAAGGATCACGGGGGATGAAGAATGGACCACATGTCCGAGAGCGGCGGTTGCCCAATCACTTCATAACCTGTTCCCAAAATTCCAAATATTCATTCAGAATGCCAGCAAAGGCTGGTCTACCTCCCCAGAGTCTGAGAAGCAGAAACAGCCCCTAGGTTTGGCATTACTTGGGTCCTTGGATGGTGACTCCACCAGCCCAAGCCCACAGGCCCATTGAATGGACACCCTCTCTCTCTCCCCTTCCCTCCCTCTCAGTCTCTCTACTCTTAGATATTGCATGTGATCAACAGGTGTGAACATCCCCTGCGTCTGGGGACTGGGGGGCAGATTAAATTTCACATTTGGATTCTACCATGCTCTCTCTGCTTCCTTCATTATGACTTTCACGCTGGGAATGTGTATCCCCTGTCCCTTACTCTTTAATTCTCTTCCCAATCACTTTGTAATCTCTGTATTCAGGTCCCACTCCCAGTTTCACCATACTCCCTAGCTTCCTCAAATTACACCATTTTCCTTTCCAATCTGTTCTTTAATCATATCTTCAAATCCAATCATGCCCGTACTTGTAATTGTGCGAACTAGGAAATACGTTTAACACGCACGTACCTTAACTGGATGTTATCGTGTGTGAATTGTGAGTGTAGATCACGGCATGGCCCGCCAGTGCCTGTGACCTCCCTCCAGTTTTCTGTGGGCCCCCTCCCCCCGGGTTGTCCTTTCTTCTTCTAGAGACCCAGAACTGATAAAATATGAAGAAGGAGAAAAACAAAGGGGCTCAGTACTAGTGTCACATTCTGACCTGATAATATCAATGGGGATGGCACATGGATCGTATAAAGTAGTTGAAAAGTCTTTGTTCGCGCTGTGATTTCCTCCCATCACCCGTAGAGGTTAATGACGATGGACCAGAACTTTTTGGGGAATGCTAATTGGCAAAGCAAATGAAAGTGTGTAGAAACCGTATTTATTTAATCAGAGGGATTTTGTGTGCAAAATTAGCGAGTAAGCGAAGCTGGCATGTGCTTTGGTTTTAATTCCGTCCCTGCACTGACCATAATAATGGTCCCCTGATGCGTCTAACACGCATAGCAGTACTTGAGCCATCCTGCCATTTCTTTATGTCTTTTTGGGCTTTGCCATCTACCTTTTGCACTTCTCCGAATCTTAATTGAATTTATCGGGGACCAAACTGTAGTGTTTATCTAATGTGGAAAGAATGGCCCGGTTGAAATAAAAACCAGGGAAACAGATAAAGAATTCCAAAAGGCAGAAGGAACAGGAGAGAATCCCCTAAAGAGAGCGAGTAACAATCATACTGTAAATTGTACCAGTCTTTACGGCTTTAGTGGAGTGAAAAGACGGGAATACAAAAAAGTTAAAGAACCAGAGATGGTAGGGGACTCCAAATCCCCTCCTCATATTCGTAATTCATTCACCATTGTATAATTCATCCTCTGAAAGACTGGAGAGAAGAAAATAAAACAAAAAATCGAGGGTAAAATGAATGTCTTTTTCACCATCCACCTTTGCAGTCTCTCTGCAGGGTAATTCACTGTGCATGTTAGGTGGGCAGTACCATATTCGAAATCACGTGGTAATTTTAGTGAAATCAAACAAGCATGCGGGTTTAGTTGGTAAGTGGAGGGAAGTGAATGGTGATTAAGGAAGATAACATGGGGATGGCACATGGTGGAATGAGAATTAAGGATGGGAGGGAAGGAGTTTAAAAAAAGCAGGCAGAATGGGGGCGTAGTTCAGTGCTAGCGAGGAATAGCACCGAATGCGATTCTCTCAAAGACTGGTGCGAAGACTTTATCGAGGGGCGAGTCAAAAGGATCAAAATAATGAGATGTGTTCACAAAAGAAACAAAGGGAAGACGAAGGAGGGAAGTGCCCCCAATCAAGTGGGGTTTCTCCTTGGGAGCAATACTGTCATTTGTCTTATGTGCCCTTTTTCTTTTTGAGTTGAAATAGTCTTCCTCCATTTTCCACCTAAAAGCACACAAACAACAAAGACATCTCAAACCAAATCAATACATTTTGTTCCCAAGTTTCAACATTCCTCCCCCTTTCTGCCCCTGCCCCATCTGTGATCCTGCATCTGATTGCATCCAAAATCTCTGTTCCATTATCTAATCTAAACCTAATATGATCCTTTCTTTTTTGTATATTCCTGTGCTTCCCTCTTGGGTTGCTCTCCTTCTAATCTGCCACTTGAGTGTGATTTTCAGAGGAATCACCGTGCTATAGATTCCGATGTGCCCATACGAGATTTCAAAGGGGTTGCTGCATGTGAGTGAAATTTGCTGCCTTGCCGTAAGATTTGCACCAAATCCCACAACTCCTATATCTGTACTATGTACATAGGTGTATCATTATCATATCAACATGGTCAAACGTCCACCCCAAACTACCCATCTTTTTACTATTAAATTAATATACAAACTCCGACATTCACGGGGCATCATTTTTAAAACATTACTCGCATTTTATCTTATTTATAAATCATTTTTTTATATTTTGCATAGACAAAAAAAATCTTAAATTTTATTAAATTTTATTTAAAATTTAATAACTTTTTAACTTTATTTTTATTTAATATACATTATATCTCATGTAAACAAAATTAACACAATAATAAATGAGAGATAAAATTATACATCCATACAAAAAATCTCTTAATACCCTATAAATAAAACTAAAAAATATCTTCTCCCTGTCTTATAAATAGGATCAAAAGAATACTTTGCACGTCATGAGGTTCTTGTATAATTTTGATTTCTCAAGTTTTTTATTTCTAAAAAAAATTCGGCCATTTAAGGCGTTGCTGTTTGCTTGTTTTTCAAATCCTCACACTTTTCTTAGACGAATAAACAATAACGTATGTCAAACATGACATTAAATTCTGGATGAATAATTTTTGACAACTGAGCTTCCATGTCAAGGACATATCCACCCATCTCTATCTTTCTCAATTCTTGACTCGTTAAAAGCAAAAAAAAAAAAAAAAACAAAAGATCAACGCACTCACCATTTCTCTTTCCTCTTTTGTTTTGTTATGAGAACAGAATTAGTCTCATGGATTCCTGCACTTAGCTTATTAAAAATATAAGGATTATATTTATTAAAATAAAGGAGAACAGAAAAGAGTGAGAGTCTATTCTCCTCTCACCTGCTCCTTTTCCCCGTGCAACTTTCAATTAAATACGACGAGACTCAATGCAACGCATTTAGATCCAAAATCAGAAGTACTCAACTAGAATTTTTCTTGAACGATTTCGTCGGTTTAATTTCGTTGCTGAACCAGCAAGATCACCAAATACATAAAGACAAAGGTCTTCCTTGGTTTATGCAAAAACAAAAAGACACAAGGAAAAGAACATATTTCTCTTTTAATTTTTAATAAAAAAATGAAAACAAAGGGAGAAATAAAGAGAGAAAGCAGGGGATCAAATATCAGTCCAGCAACCAGCTGGAGGGATCATAGCAAGCGCTTTTTTTTTTTTTTTTAAAAAAAATAATGTCTATGGCAATCTAAACACATGGAGGGTGTGAAGGTATTAAATGCAAAGTTGAATTAATTACCCCTGGAGCACCGAATAATAGTAACACCGCATCAAACAAAAGCGACTCCGAACTGAACACTCTCAACGAGGTCAACACCCCAATAATGGCCATAAAATCTGTATTTGAATAGCCTCCAGTGGCCGACATGTTTTTTCCCCCTCCCATGAATCTCCACTACCAACTCCCTCCCCTCCCCCCACATTTCGATAATTGATTCCCCCAAGCACATCTACTTGCTTCACTACCTTCAACCTCAACCATTTCAGTTTCAGCCAAAAATTATACGGGGATCGTCATCTGAGCTTTACTATATGACTTGGAGCCTAGTTAAAATTAAAATTTATCAATGAGATGACAAGTTGCACAAATTAATTTGAGAGCATGCACATATGTTGCTTCATTTCAAGCAGCTATAAGAAAGAAATACTCATGAATTACTTCATTACTATGATCATCTTCTTTAATTACTTCCGGATAAAATGCCAACGATCTCTGCTCGACCGCTTCCAGTCATTTACAACAATCTCAGATTTCATGGAACGTCTATTTAATGACTTGCGACTTGCGGATTGGAGCCGGGCAAGTACTTTTACGCAGAGACGGTTGGCAATTTAACTTGGCATACAAAAATAAGCGGGGAAGAGGGAAAAAAAACAATGGGGATAGATTAGTATTATTGAACATACAGAGACCATCCTTAAGATTAGATGCGGGGAGCGGGGGGAATACTGAGGAATTCTGAATTAGGATGGTTTAGAAGAAGCTGATCTTGAGTCCTGGCCTTCTTGGAGAGAGGCTCCGGCGACGACGAAACAGACGCAGCTACGGCCCACGAATCGTTGGAGCTGTCGCAGCTGAACGACGCATCCATCACGCCGTTTGGACTTCCGGGAAGGGAACCAAACGCACGCTTGTTGGATTGCTTCACCTGGAATTCTGTCGTGAATTCCATTATGAGCTCGTGGCACTCCTCCACCTTGTCCTGTTATATATTCAAATATTAGCCATTAATACACCATCCACACTCAAACTATAATGTTCAGAACTTCAGACTGTCCAAAAGCAAAGAGGATATTTTACCTTGTCGATTCCGAGAATACCCAGCAGCTGGTTTCTGTACTCCATTCCCAGGCCGGCTTCCACGCCATTCACTACGTGCATCATAGTCGCAGTCGCCACCACAGAAGGAAGATAACGCATAAACCTCATATCTGCAATTCACACATCACATGTCAAAACCTGAAAGATGCATCATTGTTGAGTCGTCCAGGTCGATCAGTTAACTGAGCGTTGCGAAATTACCTGTAATGACTGACAGAATAATGCCTTGGCACCTCCTGAGGAACTCCCAGCAGAGATAATCCCTTAGGCCCAGTCTCCGAGTGATGTAATCAAGAAACGATAGTGGTGTCACCGGATTCATCTTCCACTCAAGAGTGGAAAGCACCAAAATCTCCATCCTTTTTATGGTTTTGGCTTCGAACAGGTATCTGCTGTCCTCCACCTACACAATTGAGTGAAAATTAAAAAAAAAAAACATCAAAATGTCCATCCCGATGAAGGAACGAAGGGACAGAGAGTGGAAGTAGTACACACCTGAAGGTCGAGTAAAAGAGGGACATGGATCTCCTCCACCTTGGCGGCGAGGGAAAGACAAGCGACGGCAGCAAGATGGGTCATCCAAGGCTTTCCATCCTGAACCTGGAAGTGGGACAGGAACCTGTCGAGGTAGTTTACGGCGAGAACAGCGGTGAGGACAGAGAAAGAGTAGTGGGCATTCACTTTCAGAATCCACTCTACGCATTCTCTGCGAGCGTCGGAGAGAAGAGGGTTGGTTTCCAGTAACGTATAGAGTTGGTTTTCACGCTCTTTGGCCAGCAGAGACGTTAGCTCCTCATCATCCCAAAAGAGGTCCTGTTCGAGCAACACCGGAGGTAACTTGGTTTGAGTATCACAGCCAAGATAACACTCGTCTACTTGTTCTAATTCCTGTTGGAAATACTCGGGGCCAGTTTGTTCCTCCCAGTGCTCTTCAGAACAGTACAAGGCATCCAAATGGAACCTGGGGTTGTCTAGTTGATGCTGATGATGAGCCATGTTTGCGAAGCGACGGCAAGTTGGAATCTTTGTTTAGTTCGTCATACGCTGGGGAAAAGAAGGGCTGTGAAATGCCCTGACGGAGACATCTCTAGTTTCTCCGAGTCTCTGCGGGGGCGAGACTGAGAGAGAAGCAAGAGAGACAAAGAAGGGATTGACAAAAGAAGTAAAAGCAAGCGTTATATCGGAGAGGTTTCGCCGCGAGTCGTTTTACTTTATGAAGACCCGAATCATGGGCCACGCATTACAATTACTCGGCACGTGACGATTGCCCCATGCGTGGTAAAATTGGAATGCTTGTGGCGCTTTAAGTTTTCAATCTCCCATACACCTTTACTGCATCTTAATAAATATAATAACATCAACTGTATGGAATTTATCGCAATTTTTATTTTTACTGCCCGCAAGAAGACGGTGAGAATTGGTATGGGAAAAGAACCCAGAAAAGCCGTGACTGAATTGCATATGTGCAATCTCTTTTCTAAGGGGGAAAAAGAAAAGGAAAAATCATAATTAAAGACTCTGAAATTTAAAAAACGCAGATAGAAACTCTTGACAACTTTATTATAGCTTTTGACAATAACCATAAGTCATGAAGTTGTTAAAACCCATAATGAAGTTGTCAATGGTCTCTATCAGTGTTTTTCAAATTTTAGAGTTTTTTTTAATGATTTCTCCAAAAAGAAAAAGAAGGGGATAAATTTTGATTGAAATATTCATCTTTTCTTTTCTTTTCTCTGGCGTTTTGGCGATGGGTATATTGACTATTGAGCACTGAGTCTGTTTGGAACAGAGGATGGGTGATTAGAAGAGGCATTAATTAATGAGAGATGAAAGAAAAGAGAGGGGCAGGGCGGGAGTGGAAAAAAAATGGAACGGAGTGCCCCACGCTTAAAAATAGCCACTCTGTTCTGATCTGGTGCAGCCATGATTCTCAGAAAGCCAAGGTCCCAGCTTTTCCAGTAAAATCCCTATTCCGCTCCACCCCACCACCATCTCTTTTTCTCCACATTTTTTATTTGACCCTATAAAACAAATATTTCTCCTCTCTCAATTCCCTCCTTTTTCTATCATTTCGCCATGCAAATTACACGCTTCAAATTGTCGCTTCCATTATTAAAATAAGACTAATAAGTCAAGGGCGTCGATCCTGAGCTTGCAACTTCCATGATCATTTTTTTTAATTCTCAACTAGGAATCCTCCTCGTGCTGCATCTTCTCGGGGCTGCCTCAAGTTTAAATTTTTAGACCCACTGCCTTCCATATAATAATCGGACACCTCGCCTGGTATTAACTTGGCTCATGTGTCCACGACCCCTGCCAAAATTAGAACTGGATCTTGCACTAAACTACATTATCTTTACTTGACTGGAAGACATATTCTATCCCCCCCCATGCTCCCCTCATCTCACCCACCTTCTTCTTCTATATTCATATACGCAAATCTCGAATGCCAGTTTGCTTTATATGACATGTATATTATGTGCTCGAGGACTAATAAACTGAAACGGTGCGGTCGAGAAATATCGGATTTCCTGAGCTCTGAATAATAATGGTCCTTCTGTTTTCCTTTTTTTTTTTTTGCTTTTTTTTTGGGGGGGGATGAACTGAAAGAATATGACTCCCTCGCTGAGAACTTACGGGGCATTCCGATCCCCTGTTTGTCATGGAACCAGCTACATGGATGATAAATAACATGCCCTATCGTTACGAATCACTGTCAAATTGCCAAAGACCCATACCAATATTAGATCAGTACAATAGTCCAGGCTCATGGGCATTTAGATGGATCGTAGGGCAGGGCATTTGCATTCATACAGAAATTGAATTCTTGGTTCTGTACGTGTTGCTCACTTAAAGGGTTGTCATTGTTGGCTGTATTTAGCGGGAGACAATTTTAAACAAGCGGCCCTTATTGCAGGTCAACTTTTTCATATATTCTGAGAACAAAAAGCGGAAGGCTATGAAGTCTAGCATATTAAAGAAGAGGCGGGGTTTTACAACTTTAGGTCAGCGAGCGATAATGAAGCAGTAGGATTGAAAGTCGAAAGGGCGTGGTGGGTATAATGGCTCTATGCGATGGGAAGGGAAAACTACTAGAGGGCGATACAATTTTGGAAGCAACAGTTTCCCATGTAATTTACTGAAGCCATGTAAAACAAACGCCAACTCAATTCTTCTCTTTCTGGGTACGATAAAGAGTGGTCTCTGTGGAGGCCATATTATAAAATAATGGTGGTAACAGAGCAGCAGACCGTAGAAGCAGACGTAGAGAGAGAGAGAGAGAGGGAGAGAAGGAAAAAGAGAGGTTTTAATGGGTTTGCTTTGGGGTTACTCAAAACGTTAGGCTGCGGGGGGCAATGGCATGCAAAGGAAAGGAAATGGGCATAATACTGTACGCAGAGAGCACCGTACGTGTAGAGTAGGAAACTGAAACTCAGACCAACGCGTGTAGGCTTCCCTTTCTGTCATGATCTGCTGCTTTTCTTCCTGCCTTCCTTTATTTTTTTCCTTTTTCGTTTTTAGGGTCATATCAATTTATTTTTAATAAACAGTCATTTGGATTAAGAAATTAATAATAATTTAATTTTAAAATGTAAATACATATATTTTTTTAATAAAGTATTTTTCTTCTTTCACCTTTTCATGAGCTTGTTAATTGTTTTCCCAGTGTTTTGATCACATTACGGTAGAATTTATATGTTACTGAAGACACAAAAATTATATATCATTATTTGTTTGCACAAAAATGAGAAGTGCTGTTGATAATTTATGAGCAGTGATGTATTATATATTTAGTATCTCTGATCTTAATTATAAGACTGATTATAAATAAAATTTTATAATTAGAATTAAAAGTAGTACTGTACTTAATGTGCATGTAATTAGGAAAGCTCCATATGAATTGGAAGAACTAGCTCTGCTTATCCCACAACTGTGATGATACAAATATTGAAGATAATAATTAGCAGCTCATAGAAATAAATAATAAGTTTGTGCAGTCTAAAATATGGGTCTAATTATGAAAGAACAGTGGAGGAAACTCTGGTGACCTCGCCTCATGCAAAAACCAAAACCTCACAAAATGGACGGAAGTACATTGCGAAAAAGCTGTGGTGAATGGGGGTGGTTGGAGGTGGCAGTGGGTGGTTTCCAGCCCATTTTTCAACATTCTCATTTTTTTCCATTTTTAATCACAAGCCACTTTCTAATTTGTGTTTCGTTCGCGAGTGGGGGAATAAATTGTTCTCTCATGTCACCAAATAAATATATATGTTTTTATTCTTTTGTTGTCACTCTTAATTTTAAGCTATGAAATTTATTTTTTAGTTGTTTTTCATTTATTCCGTTTCATGTACGGTTACTAGTTAGCATGGTATCTTAACGATGAAAAATAGAAGTGCGAATTACGATAATCCAAGTTCACAACTTTTTACTATTTTTAAATCACCGTGCTCATCCTTCCAAGCTGCTGTTCTGGCACAGCGACTTGGCATCTCAGTCTTTTCGTGACAAGACTTTTGAGTTTTCACACTAATTTTGTTGTTGTTTTTATTATTTACAGATAAAATACCAAAATTTTGATAATTTGTGATCATTGAAAAAAATATAAACATTTCATGTAACATATAGCTGCCCGGATGGTTTTCAGCAATTTTCACTGTAGTTTTTATTATGACACCAAATGTCCTTGTATGAATGTTATAAAGTAATCAACATCATCAATAGATGAAAAATTACATCAAATTCGAAAGTCGAAACAATCTAGAACACTATGAAGCTCCAATTAACATAACTCAATTTTTTTTAATTTTATGGATTATATTGTGGCCGTCTGATTTAAGCTAGATATTGAGAGCTGATCATGCTTTACTATGAGACGTGTATAAAAGAAGAAATTTAAGTATTTAATGTTACATATTCAGCATAATTTTTTTTGCTTATACTGAAAAATCGATTTTGAATTTAAGGTACTCTCTAAAGTCTATTGTTATATTGAGAAGGTGTAAACTCTGAGATGTCTGCAAAACTCCCACTAGAAGAGATGAAAGTCAGAGAAGCCCACACCCTGAAAGACGAGAAGAAAGCGGATGATTTCCCAGCACTCCCACTGCAATTCTGCAAACCAAACAAGAAAGAGAAGCCCTTTCTTGGGACTCATAAACCCTTCGCCATAGATACTGCTCAGTGTTCACCCACCAATTCAACAGCAGACTGACATTTTCCCACCGTGGTCGTGCAAGGCCAGGTGAGGGAAAAGAAAGAGACGTGATCATGGGATGTGGGTGAGGGCCCCCAAGGATCTTGTTCCAGCTGGGTCGGGGGCCCACAATCCATAGTCAGAGCTGAATGATCATGTTTTTGCCGCATTCATAGAATTACATCCCAGTAAATAATTGCTGTGGTGGGATGGGAAGTTGTAACTACTACAGCAGCAGCAGGAGGGAGCCCCAATGTGTAATCATCACTCGCCGGGTTGACCATTGATTTTACATCGCATATAGCAAGCTTGCTTTGTAACATATTTAATACAATAATCACCATCATCATGGTTATGACTTTGTAATTTTGCTTAAACAGCATATCTGAGTGAAGCTTTTGGAGAAATGAAATTTGGACATGACCATCCAAGAAAGCAATAGTTTACGTGCACTGGCAATTGGGTAGCAAATAGAGTTTGCATGGGAATCAAATCTTTGGACTATCATTGAGAGGGTTAGCATGACACGACGTCCCAACTTCATAACTAATATTCCCTGCTTTGCTTGCTACATCATCATTTCGCCATAGACCCAACATAAATACATGGCTCAAGAGCCAAGCAATGAACACTTCCATTTTCATTTAAAGTGTTTTCAAATGCAAATGACAGGACATTGGACGGTCGTTTCCTATTCTCGTCTGACCCTCCTTCTAATAAGTAGCACAGTCCCATCTCTGCAATGGAAGATGCCAACCAGGAATAACGTCCAGTACACAAGGACGTCGACTGCTTTTACCTCATTTAACATTCAAAACTTAATGCAAATCTGTTTCCTTACTTAAAAAGACGAGGATCCTTCTAACCAAAAACCAAAAAAGGAATATTGAGCTGGTCATCCTCATATGGTACTGTGCATTATTGACGTCCTTGTGGTCTGGTTGAGGCTAATTTATATGCATGAGAATGGATCACTATTAAAGAGCAAAAGGGATTTCGAGTTGGGGAGTGGCTGGGCTGAGCAGGGAAATGAATCCGTATTTCCGTAATACCAATAATCCTGGCAGACACTAATAAAAGTCAGTTCAATTAGTAAGGAGTCAGTTCGTAACCCACAAGATTAGAAGTTCAAATTATGTTGCTGATGCGAGGACCTTTTTGGATAGATAATCCATAAGTATCCTTATAACTGCTTTCTAAGTTTGGAGACATTCCTAACCTTGATAATCTTTTAAAACCAAACTCACTTAAACTGTCTACAGGGAAAAAAAATGGCAGCATTCTGCATTCGTATGACCCTTTTCCCTCGAAGAAAGAAGCACTGATACATGCATATCAATGAGAAGCCAAATGCGAATTACATTAATGCTACTTCTAATATTTAATATAAGAGCTAGTTTGATTTTTAATTTAATCTTAAATATAAAATCCCAATATCTTATACATGTCATATTTATCCTTCAAAGTAGTCCTTGGATTAACTGCATATGTTAAAAATTTCACCAAATGACAGTTTTAACTAATATACATTATTAGTAAGAATATTATAAGAAAGATAACATCTATTTATTATAACAACCAACTTAACAAAATTTTTTAATCTACCTAAATTAGCAAATCATCTCTCATATTAAGGATAAAAGGTAGCATAATTCTTTAAAAAACTTATGGGATATCATTAGGTTTTAATTAAATTAAATTAAATTAACTCTTTGATAATTGCGATTTCATTCCTGTGATGACAATACAAATCATAATTGAAGTCCGAGCAAGAGACTATGATCCCTTTCTTATGCTCTATTTGTTTTCCCCCCTCTACGATTGTTACATAGCAATTTTTTTTTTCGGAGAAGAAATAGTAAAAACCCCGCGCAATGCATGGATTGTTTTCCCCATAATGCTTTGCATTTTAATCTCTTCCTGATGTTTGGGAATTCGCAGAGAATGAATTATATATTGTGTCAAAACCAATATTTAAGATACACTCATCCAAACACCCTCTTAATATAACACAAAGTTAGAAGTTAGAAAATTTTCCTGACATGGCAAGAGTTTAAGGGCTTGTTTGTCTCTACCCTTTTCTTGTTATCACAGCAATTTTAGAAAACTGTTTTTTTACGAGATTTGAGAATAAAAAATGTTTGTATAATTATTTTAAAAAATCACACTTGAAACTAAAAAATGAAAAAAAAAATCACATTTGACATGAGGTGGCCGTCATCACTGGTTGTAACACGTGGCGGGTAGTGAGTAAGAAGAGAGTAAGATATCTCTAATTTTTCAAAACAAAAACAGGAAAACATCTAAAAATTGTTTTGATTTTTTAGTTTCTAAAGACATATTACTATTTTTTTGTGTTTTAAAATAATCAACTAAAAATAAATTATCAAAAAAAATTTTAAAAAAGAAACCAAAATAAATTATCAAACAATTTTTTTTAAAAAAATTAAAATAAAAAACCAAACAAACCCTAAACCCTGAGTTTCCTCCTCCAAGTTTCCGCCCCAGCCCCTTTGTGCTTTGGTAACACGCATACAACTATAAACACAAACACAGCGCACAACGTGGGTGAGAAAATTACAGTGCTACCACTGGCGGCTTGATAGAGCGGTATGTGTGCTTGTATAGGGGTGTGTTGCAGGTTTGATCCCGCTCTCTTACAACTCAAAAAAAAAAAAAAAATTACAATGCTAAAAGAAATTAGTTTCAGTGCTCACTAAAACACTTTAAGCTTATCATATCTGAATCAGCTAGCTCTGATTTGGATGATTTAGATTTAGTTTTTTTAATTTTTATTTTTTAAATAATTATTTTAATCAGTATAGAATATAAAATAAAGATAATCTCTTAACTATTTTTTTAAAATAATTTTTTGTCTAAAAATAAAAAAAATAAATTTGAACTATCCAAATCAAATCAGAATGATTCAGATATAATGAATTTGAAATGTTTATTATTTTGATAAATACTGAAACTGGTTCTATACACGCGAAAGGGTGTGATATGATCTTATTTTGGGAGGAGTAATATTTATCATTTAGACAATAGAAAAATTACCATAGACCCCAAAGAAAATTAAATATAAAAATTTGACTTGAAAATATAAATTGTTAAATTTATGAAAATTTGATTAGTAATTGTAAAATATTTTTAGGCCTATTTATATTTAATTTTCTTATCAAAAGCTTGCGAGTAATTTTTTCGAGATTAATCTAAATGGGGCCATGAGGGGATATTCTACAGAACCAATAAAGAGGTGATATGGTTCATGTTTAAAAACGCCACAGCTCAACACTAGTGGATGATATTATTGCTACTAACGGTTTGACTAAATAACAAAAACAATAACAGGAAGAAACATGATTCTGTCTCCAGATTTGGCAACACGGCTTCAGCCTAGCATCTAAAAGGAGGGCGAACACAGTTCCTCGCCGTTTTGACCTGCGCAGAGACCCCACAGAACGAAACATCAACCTAGTTGGGCAAACTGCTTCCAGCGAATAGCTCCAAACTTTTGACTCTCAGTGTCCGAACTTAACTGCTACTCTCGCACATCCCGTGACCAAATATTACTCTCCATAACTCAAATTGCAGCCCACAATGAGTCCACGCCACAATCTTCGACTTCCCACTCATTTTGCGGGATTCCCAAGGTTCCTGCTATGCCTTTCCTGCAGAAGTTTGTTCCGCTAACAGCAACCTTGTGATGCTTAGCAAATGACTCCATATTCTGTTGGAAATCACCCTCCAAAGGTCTAGGTGGTCTAGTTTTCAACCCTCAGAAGACCGTGCATATTAAAGAAGAAAAACTATACAATGATGAGGGCGGTCTTTCCCTTCATTCAAAGCTTCATTCCTATTACCTATAGGTTACCTAACCACCAATTCCTGCAACGCTAACACAACATTTCGCAAGACACAAGTCAACAAAGTGAAGCTCAACTTCAATCATTTTCTATGTCACTTAACGAAAAAGCTTGATATGCTGGTCAATGGTTATCAACCACCATTGACAAATCGATAAAACTAGGTAGAGAGCATTGAACAATGGGGGCCAAAAAATTAAACGAGGCAGCAGTCACGATATTGTTAGACTGAGAAGCCAAAATCAGTAATCAAGTTCCAAAATATACATATCAACGACCCCCTCGCTTTAAATGTTCTCGGATAAACCTTTCGGCATGAGACGGGTATTTATTTCTAATATACTCACGAAGGCACTTCTGGTACGAGAAGTCGATCCAGCCACCGTCAGTTCTTACAACAAAAAGACATCTTGAGCATCTAAACTGGGGATGACGATCGACCTGCAACACATGAAGTCAAATAATCTGCAAAAATCTAGAGCAGTTTACAAAAAATAATAATTGAAAGATAAAGAAATAGCCAATAATATCCTTAAATTATAGCAATGTATTACAGTGCATGTTTGGAAACCAATTGGTCCACATTTTGACCACAGCAATATGAAAGTAAATTGTCTCAAAAATTTCAGATATCTGTTTTCAACAGGTTTCCAAACATAGCCTCAGGAAGAGCAAGCTCCCGTTTTGCGCATTTTGTTTCCCCTCCAGATGGACCTAGTAACCCAACAAAGTAGTGCAGACAGACCCAAAACCAACAGCAATCCAATCCATAATTGAGTCAGAGTTTTGACAGCCAAACAGGTTGAACTAGAAATTAGCGCTGTGTCATTGAGACGCAAACCATTCTTCTGAAGCTAAGGTCAAATAACGTGATAGTTTTGTACTTTCTATCACAATATAAATTCTTCTAGACAGACAAGACAAATGCAACAAGAAACATCTTATTCTACCAAAAAAGAATAGGAGACAAAGTATTTCTAGATTTTATCGTCATTAGAAACAGAGGCAAGCACTCCGTCGGTCAGCGCCACAGTAGCAGAGGATATCCTCAGCTTTAACATGCTATGGCTCAAAACAGCATATAAATATATCATTTTGGAATGAACTAGAACAGATGTGGCACAAGTACCATTCTAGGATGAATGGATGGGGAAGAAACACACAAACTTGTGGTGTTAAATATAATTTACAATTGAATAATTTGTTCTGGGAGAAAAGCAATTCAAAAATTTAAATTCATATGAAAGATAGCAGTGCTGATCCTGCGGTTATTCCTTTACAAGCAGTTCACACATCATGGTATGTCACTTTCTATGGGCAACAATCGCAACTTAGAAGTTGCAAAGACAAAACTTAATGAAGAAAACGATAGCATTACACTACCATGACAACAGGAAATTGCATCGCCGTCATGACATGTAGATGTGCAAATAGAATTGTACGTATCATACCATAATTGACTCAAGACCGCATCCAATCTTGTCTTCAGAACGTGGATGGTAAGCAAGAAGCTTCTCTACCACAACTTTCTCATCCTCAGCTGTCAATTGCTCTCCATCCATGTACCTAGTGTAGAAAATCAAAGACGTTAAGAAGATAATTTTTTAAGGTTAAAAAAACTGTGGAAGGCATACTGGTCAATATTCCAAAAATGCAGCACGTATAAATGTGAGCAACTGATTGAGATATAGAATTTATCACAGCAAATTTGTACATTGTGCAAGGAAACTCGCAGGCAAGCAAGCACTGCTTTCAGCAGTTATTTTACAGCATTTGATGCTTTAACAGCAACGCTATGCTTGTCTATCTACTTATTTATCAGATCTTTTGCTGATACTCGCAGAGCCATGATTTTGCTCATCACGTCTTCAAATATGCTTCAGTTCAGTTTACTCACACAATAAGGTGCACAGTAATTTTATCACTGCATATGTTAAATCTCCATCATTCAACCAAGAATTCTCAGAGGAAAATGATACTCTAATGTTTAGTTTCCTGCCAAGGAGCCAATATAGTCTCATAAGGAATTTCCAAGAAGAGAATATGATATTTTGGATTTTGCGCCAGTAGAATTATGAGGTTTTCAAAAAAAGAAAAATCAAAAAGTGGAGACAAGGGGAGAAACAATAGAGGGCAACCAATAATGCACTGGTTTATTACTTCACTGCAACAACATGTATGAAAAGATGTTGATAACTGCTTTTGTATCATGCTCATGTGATCAGAATAGTAATTACTTTCCGTTGAATTGCAGATTAATGCATGTATCCTGTTATGTAAAAAAATATAAAAGACCGTTAGTTAGTTAGTTATAGCTGTTAGTATTTTGTTTCTGTTATGATTATTTGTTATTTGTTTCCTAAGACTAGCTGTTAGAAGAGCAGGGAAATACAATATAAATCGAAGTCCTTACAACATTTGTACCTGTTGATTGATCAACAGTGAAGTGTTATTCAGTTTCTCTTATCCTCTTTGACTCGCTCTCTTTCTCTTGTCTCTCCTCTATCTTTCCTCTTCTTTCTCAAATTCCATAACATATTCATAATCCTAGAACTAAGGAGTGTCACATAGTGTAAATAGAGATATACTTAAAAGAAAAATTCACCTAACAACAGCGAGAATCGGTTTTGTTTTCTTCTGCTCAGCTTTTGAACGATGGAGTGACTGAAATTATAACTCTATGCTGATCGCTGTGTATGTAAGTAAATCGCAACAAGTATGCAGCAAAGTTTGAACTGATAAAGAGAGGCCTGGGTGTGGAACTTAAAAGGTTTGAAAGCAGCATCAAGTCCAAGGCAGATCCTAGATTCTAGTAGCCGCTGAAGTTCCAAGAAGAATAATTCCTTGCACTGTAATCAAACAACTTTAACTCATAATAATCCAATGATCACAAAGACTTCCTTTTGTTACCTGAATTATATCTCAAAAGTTTTATCAATTTGTATCTTAACTGAGAAGACTATGTTTTTCTTTTCATACATTCCACGTAGTGTTTTTGTGCAAACAACAACTAGCCTGCAGCCAAGACATCATTCAAGATATCATACAGATAATGCATTCCTCTAAAAGTTAGTCATACGCTAACTCTGTACTTCATAATCCGCTGGTTCAATCTGGTTCTTCGAGTAAATTAGTGATGCAAGAGATATGCCTATTGGTCAGAAGGAAGATGTGACGCATAAAATCCCACTGCATTGGTACAAAAAACAGTCTTTAAAATCTTTTTTAACGTCTGCTGTTATTGTAGGAAATCATTGTCATCTCACCACTTGCTTGGAAACGAGCGTCTGTATTGTTATGGGTATTCCAAGCAGCCACCTAACAGAAACTTTGTCCTCTACTAGCTAGCAGACTCGAGTCAGAGGAGCATTATGTTCAAGCACAGAAACAGCGGTTATCAAGGAAACTGAATGACACTTGAGTTTAGGCGAGAGAACCCAAGACCCAGACTTGCAAGCAAGGATAAGAAACTTCAACTATCTCGACGAAGAAGTTGAAGTACTTAGTCTGTTAGTCCCTATCTTTTCATCCATTACAAAGATGAAGACATAAGATGACCTCCATCATATGCATTGTCGTTCGGTAATAGATTATAGCCCGTTTTGTTTACATATATGAGTATTCAACGATGTGCTGAGGATTCTTAGCGACAATAGAACGAACAGATAGAGCACAAGAAGAAGTAAAGAATTTAAGATAAGGAATTTTTCTTTTGTCTTCTTCTTCTTTTTCTTTTTTTCTTTTTTTGTTTTTTTGCGGAGGAGGTTGCTGACCTTCGCGAGTGGAGGATATCCTTTGTTAGCCTAACAATTGGTTCAATGTCCTTGAGGATCTCTTTTTCTTTATCCTTCCATTTCCGATAATCGGGGTCGTCCGACCTAGGTTGAGTTGCAAGGTCCTTAGCTCTCAGCAGCTTGGAGATTTGAGCAGCATAGCTAGCTTTCTCATCTGCTCGTCCAGGCTCCCAGTTGGTGGGGGCACAGCACAATATGCGGTGAGGCGTCTCAGTCACAGCGATTCCCGCTACGAAACGCCGGTAGCTGTGGAGCCGAGAGTAAGGAAATAGAGCGTCCCGAAGAAGCAGAGGACCAGCCATTTGAGGTCGAGCATAACAGGCGAAGGTGATAGAGAAATTCCGAGCATGATGTCGTATGAAACTCCATCCAATAAAATCAGTCCAGCTCAGGTAAAATAGATTCTCTTTATTGTTTAATGTTTTAAGCTGAAGTGGACTAATCTTATTGGACAGAGTACTTCTCCGAAGCTTTTTTTTTTTGGGTAAGAGAGAAGGCTTAAAGCCAAGAAACCAATTGCATTACCGCAATCTACTTCCCACTTTATCAGCATAGATAAGATCCTCCAGATGCTGTGGGCAGGTGTCGAAAAGATGCGACTCAGAGATTCTGTTTTTGCCGGTGCATCAGCCAAAGCATTGCAACTCCTGGGAACAAATTGAAGCTTTACCTCCCAATGACAACGAAGCATGCCTTTGATCCTTAGAAAAACCAAGCTACATTTGGCTTTTTCATGAGTACGAATCAACCAATTGCTTTGCATCAGATTCTACAATAACATTCCTAAAGCCGAAGTCCCAAGCCGAACATAATCCCTTAAATAAAGCCCATTCCTCGGCCTCCATAGCATTACATAGGCCGATTTCATGACAAAAGCCAGCGATCCAGTTTCCATTGCAAGCTCTCATGGTTCCTCCACAACCAGCTTTTCCAGTTAGAGTAACATAGCACCAACCAACGGGGGTTGGTCCGAGTGGTAAGCGGCTCAGTTCCGCTTAAGTGAGGTCTCGAGTTCGATTCCTCATGGATGCAGAAAACCCCCGCTAGGAGACTCACCCACCATACCCAGGTGCGCAACGCGGGTCAGATCCAGACGTTGTCAGGGCAAAGCTCTGGTGAACCGGATGAGAAACCCCCAAAAAAAAAAAACATAGCACCATCTACGTTCAGTTTCACCCAATTAATGGGAGGCGGTTGCCATTTCAAAGCAGCAGAACAATTTTCACTATCAAGATTTTTCTCGTCTATAGGTTCTAGGACAAAATTCTGCCAAGATCGACAACTAATACCAACAGGACAAATTGGTTTCACAAAAATAGAGTCAAACACAAACTTATTCCTCCATAACTAGAGTTTTCAAATGGAGACTCCCCAGGCAAATTTCCAATCATCATTGAAGTCCTTGGCTATATTGTCTTTCAGATTCATAGTCATCCAATCCAGTAAAGTTGCAGAAAAGAACTGGGCAACATACTTGGATTTTATGAGACCAAGCCGAAAACTACTTGCATAAGAGCATTCTCGTAAGATGTGTAATATTGATTCCAATTCAGAGTTGCAATATCCACAAATGGCAGACGTTTGAAACCATTCATTAGTAGGGAGTCTATTAAGCGCAACTCTCCACATAAAAACTCTGATTCTTTCAGCACCTCCCCATTTCCAAATAGTTTTAAAAATTGGATTATGCCGCAGTTTTTTTTTTTTTTTGCTACAGAAGAGGGCTAATGCCAAAATTAAAAATCACCAGGGTTACATCCTATACAATCTTCCTCTATCAACTCTTTGAGACTATTCGGGCAAACATCAAAGAGTTGAGATTTTGAGATTCCCAACTTTGCCAGATGATCTGCAGCACGGTTTCTCCTCCTTGAGATATATTCTAACTTGACATTCCAGTTGAGCGACAACATGTTTTGAATCTGTACGAACATAAGGCTGCAGCTATGGTTCGGAGTTTGTCCTGTGAGGTAATCAATCAGGTTCTTTGCATCCGATTCCACAATTACTTGCTTCAGTCCAAATTCCCAAGCTAGCTTCAATCCTCTAAAAATTGCCCATTCCTCAGCTTCCTGCGCTCTACACATTCCAATCTGCTGAGTGAAGCCAACAATCCAATGGCCCCTAAAATCACGCAGCAATCCACCACAGCCAGCTTTGCTGGAATTCCCAGCCACAGCCCCATCTACATTCAGCTTGAACCAGTTAATAGGAGGCGGCATCCAAGAATATGAAGTTTCCGCAACAGAATTACACCATGATCTGTGCGTTTCATGAGGCTCACAAGTCTGAACAAATAACTTCCAGCAATTTTTCAAATACGCGGAAGGATCAGGGGGTTTAACAAAGCTTTCATCAAAAACATCATTATTTCTCCAAATCCATAGTTTCCACACAGCCACACCCCAGAAAAGACTCCAACTGTCATTATCATTCTTCCCCATATTTTGTTTAAGGTTGGAAGATATCCAATCCTTCAACTTTAAGGAAAAGAATGACTGCACACATCTTTGACTGATGTTCTTCAGCCACATGCTCTTAGCATAAGCACAATCACGCAGAATATGCAGAATGTCTTCGACTCCTTCCTGACAATACTTACAGTTGGGCGAACTGGAAGACCAGGTGCTTCTCCACACATTTGTTGGCAGCTTTTCATTATAGATTCTCCATAGAAAGGTTCTAATCCTTTCAGCTCCCTTCCATTGCCAAATCCATTTGAAGACCGGGTCATATCTTTCTGGAGGATTCCTTTCAATTAATTGATATGCACTCTTAATGGTAAAAACACCATTATCCGTGGCTCTCCAGGTCATGACATCGTTCCCAGCATATTCTAGGGGCGGCATGCAGCTATAGAGACGCTGCAATATATTGTGATCTACAACAGAGCTTAAGCGATGAAAGTCCCAGGTCCCATTTATGGACCAATCAGCTACCACACTTTCATTCTCCTCCTGTGTTAGTGGCCTTACACAGGAATCTTTAATCTTCTTACCATCAGGTAGCCATACATCATTGAAGAAATTAACAGATCGCCCATTTCTGATTTTCCAGGTAGTACCCAAATCAACGATTTCTTTTTGGCGGCAAACGAATTTCCACAAAGCTGAATCACCAGGGTATTCTTTTAACAGATTCTCCTCATCTCTCATCATATACTTGTTGCTTAGGATGTCAGCCCAGAAGTCAGTTTCTCCTACTACTAGTTTCCAAGCAAGTTTGGCTCCACAGGCTTTGTTGAAAGAGGCCAATTTTTTAAAACCCAAACCTCCATATGATTTAGGGAGAGTCAGCTGCTGCCAACTTATAGGGTGGTATCCATGAGTAGAATTACTATGCCCCCAAATGAAATTTCTCTGTAATCTCTCCACCTCGGTGCAGATTTTCTTAGGAATCTGAGCCACTTGCATTGGGTAGATAGGAATGGAGCTCAACACTGATTTAGAGAGGGTGACTCTACCAGCCATGGATAAGCTATCTGTCTTCCAAGCTGCCAGTTTTGATCTAACACGGTCCACTATGTACTGAAAAGTTTCTTGTGGTCTCCTTTTCCTACTAAGTGGGAATCCCAGATACTTGCCAATTTCAGAAGAAATCTTCATCTCAGTACAGTTTCTGATTTTTTCTTTGAAGGAGTTTGAAACTCCTGGAGAGAAGAACATAGAAGACTTACACCTACTAACCAGTTCACCTGAAGCTTTACAAAAAATGTCAAGGCAATTCATCATGCATCTAACTTGTTTTTCCGTTGCTACTCCAAATAAAAGCAGATCATCCGCAAACATAAGATGTGAAATGGCAGGTCCCTGTTTGGAGACTTTAATTGGCTTCCATTTACCCATCTCAACCGCATCATTAATAATATGGGACAAGCGATCCATGCACAAGACAAATAGAAGAGGAGATATTGGATCTCCTTGCCTGAGTCCACGCTTTGGGATAAAATACTCGGTCTCACCTCCATTCCATAGAATATTGTACGAGACTGAGGAAACACAATCCATAATAAGATTAACAAAGGCGTTTTCCATTCCCACATCCAACAGAACTTGTTTTAAGAAGCCCCAACTCAGTCGATTATAGGCTTTTTCGAGGTCTATCTTCATGGCTAGGAGTCCAGTCTTACTCTTGTTCTTTTTCATGGTGTGTAAAACTTCTTGCCCAATTATTATGTTGTCTTGTATATGCCTCCCTCTAATAAAACTTGCCTGATAAGGGGAGATAATGTCATTCATCACTGATCTAAGTCTCTGAGTAATAACTTTAGTTATGCACTTGTAATGAACTGTGCACAAAGAAATCGGTCTGAAATGAGTCACCAAAGTGGGATTTTCCCTCTTTGGAATTAGAGCAATTAAGGTCTTGTTTGCTTCAGAGAGAGAAATGCTGCCCTTAAAAGCATCTTTGACAAAATTACAAAGCATAGGGCCAACAATTTGCCAATTCGCTTGGAAAAAGATAGGGGAGAAACCATCATGACCTGGTGCCTTATAAGCTCCCATAGAGAAAAGTGCTTCTTTAATTTCCTCGTTCGAAGGGGGAGAGTTCAAGTTCTTGAGAATAACAGTGTCCATAGTGGGAAATTTTGAAACAGTAGTTAGGTGATAATCCTCCACATTATCCTCCGTAAAAATTCTTTTAAAAAAATCAGTCACCAGGACTTTCAGATCATGGTCATCATCCACCCAATCACCCCTATCATTTTTTAGAGCTTTAACTCTATTTCTTCTTCTCCTTATGCTAGTTTTGAGGTGATAGTATCTAGTATTCCTATCTCCTTCATAAATCCATTTGGTTCGAGCTTTTTGGAACCACTTAAGCTCTTCAAGTTCTAGGACCTCTTCTAGCTCTTTTTGCAACCGGAGCTCCAAATTACAGAGATACTTGGAAGACGGATAAGCATTAGACTTTTGGATTCCATTAAGTCTAGCCAGAAGCTCTCTTTTCTTTTTTTCAACGAACCCAAAAACTTCCTTATTCCATATTAGCAGAGCATTTCTAAAACTATATAAAGAGCCATCAATATTGTTCCCCGAAGTCCAAGAATCTTTAATGAATTCTTTAAAAGAATCATGTTGGAGCCACATAGCTTCAAACTTAAAGGGCTTCTCTCCCCTTCTTGTAGCAATTGGTTCATTAAGGAGCAGAACGATAGGATTATGATCTGAAAAGGTAGTTCTGGGAAGTACCTTAATAAAAGCCTCTGAGAACTGAGTCAGAAACAGGTTATTAGCAAGTCCCCGATCCAACCTTTCGAAGAGTCGTTTGTACCCAATCAGCTGAGGTCCCTTCCAAGTGAAACGAGGTCCAACCGAACCCATATCAGATAACCGACATTCATTGATTCTATCATTAAACCATCTGATTCTATTGAGATTGCAACGTGCACCCCCTATTCTTTCATAGGGATCCGCAATGTCATTGAAGTCCCCCAAAACCACCCATGGTTCATTATAGTCCTGAGAAATTTGTTTCAATTCCTCCCAAAGCAAATTTCGTAAGTTTGAGCGTGGAATAACATAAACCGGAGATAGTAGAAACGTCTCATATCCAGGAATTGAGCATCGGAGGAGGAAGAACTGCCGATTACTTATCAGAACACGAACTTGGACAGCATTATTATTCCACGCTGTCACTATACCCCCAGATCTACCAGAGCTCGGGACAAGAGAGAATCTGTTATATCCCAATTGAGAAAGGCAATGGAATCTGGATACATTCTCGCATCTCGTCTCAGCAATAATTAGAATAGCGGGCTTTAGCCCATTAACAGCTGCTTTCAGATTTCGCAGGAGCCCATTACCGCAAGCCCCTCGAGAATTCCAGTAGAATATACAATCCATAAAACTGGATGTAAATAAAGCTAGGCCCAAGGCCCACTCAACAAATGTTAACACATTGGGTCTCCGGAACCATTGACCCATCACTGTGAAGACTCATCTGTTCATTATCTGGAATTGGGCTTATCTCACTCGGCCCAGTATCAAGCACCATGGCCTTTACTTCGTTTCCTGCCATTTCTCCAGGATCATGTGGCAGGTCCGGATGCTCATTTTGGCATTCCATTTTGTCATTATCTGCATTAACGTCGGACTTGTTCCCTCGTGCCACCTCATTATTTTCCTCTGATGGCGCAATATCACTTGATTCTTCCCACGTTAACCTCATAATCTCATTATTCCTCACATGATTGGTAAACATTTCCCTCATTCTTTTTTCTCGTTTTGCTCTTTTTCCATTTTGAACTGCTGCTTCCACTAACGTTGTTGGGACCACTGCCAGTGCTCTGTCGTCCATCATGTCTGGCCAATTCTGTTGTGCATCCTTTTTCTCCTTATGGCGTCGTACAAAGTTTTTGTGTGCACTATGGAATGGCACGACTCCACTCCTTTCCTCTGCAGGTGCAACGTTCTTTTCGATAAATCTGTTAAATTAGCTGGTTCTTCCACGTCAGCAAGGACATCAAAACGTGTTCCCCTGTTCTGTTGCCGGAGAAAGGTTTCCGGCTTATCTTTTCCTTTTCTCTGCCGGCGTTGTTTCTGGACTATCCTCCAGCATTCTTGATCATCATTAACGCTTGGGGTAGCCTCGTTTTTTTCCAGATTGCATTCTAGCATGTTGTTCAGCATTCCCTTCACTATGCACTGGCTCTCTCATTTTTGACGGACATGATTCTGAATGACGACCGTATATACCGCACCCTGTACACAGAGCATGTAGACCCTCATATTCGAGGTAATAGTCCTCTCCATCTAAAGAGAATCCGGACATAAGCTGCTTCCCTAAATCAATGAGGACACAGATTCTAGCATAATGCCCTCGTAATTGCGAAGAAGTATTCACATCAACCTTTAAAGTTTCTCCAATTCTGTTTCCTGTGATGGTTAACGCTTCCTCATCGTAGTATTCTAACGACACCTTTGGAAGCCTAACCCAGACAGCCACCTTGTCGATAACTGCTCTTGTTGGGTTAAATCTAGGTTCCCAAGGCCTAACCGTGAGATAGTGGTCGTATATCATCCAGGGGCCTCCTGTTAAGGCATTGAAGTAATCTTCTCTATTTGATAGTTTAACCACGTAATATCCATGTCCAATATTTATTAAACTGATCACCCCTTTTTTCGCCCATAAAGCCTGTAATCTTGATTCTAAAGCTTTATAACCAATGTGATGATCAAGAAGTTTGACTATCACCGCTTTCCTCCATGCTCTGTAAAGCCTTTTCTTCAGCCTTCCCGAAAAATGGAATGTCGGAAAGTTTCGCTGGGGATCTTCTCTGATTCTGACTAGTGGCTCCTTTTTTTCTTGCTCCATTTCAGATGAAGACTTTTCAGACATACTATCATCTGAAAGCTCATTGTCTCTTCCTTCTTCATCATCAGAATGCTCATCCCGGTGGTCTACACCTTTTAGAGTTTCAGCGAAGGACAGTCCCTTCCTTTGAGCAGGGGTTCCGGAAGTACCCAGTTTTGGCCATTGCTCTATTCTTGAGTTTCTTCCCGTTTCTTTAGCGCCATTCTTAATCTTCTTCGAGCTCCTCATAAGCAAGTCATCTTCTTCAGTCGATGGAGGCACAGTGGTCGTCGTTTTCCCAGAGCACGCGTGAGCCATTCTCTCTCTCAATTGGATCACGAGATCCTTGCGGCAATTGAAATTCGATTATGCCGCAGTTGGTGACGAACTGATCAGCTTGAGCAACGTGTGAAGCCCAACTTAGAATAATATCGAACGCCCCATTGTGATTTGTGGATGCCTAATAATTTCTCCGAAGCTGATGAAGATCTAACCGTACAAACCCAGTTTCCTTGTGACCAAAAAAGCCCAGTTTTCTTCAAATGATACAAACGGCCTATTTGTTAAATAAAAGCCCAGTCGAGTATCCTATTATGTAGACCTTGCTTAGTTGCCTGACACTTTTTTTTTTACCTGAGACCTCGCATGCCTGTTGGTCCTGACTTTGAGCCTGCTAGATAAGGTCCTTTTTTTTTTTTTGCTAAAGTATAGGTATCCTCTTATTAAAAGCAATCTTATTCGAGACAATATCAGACAGTAAATGTGGTCACCTCTCCCAGTAAGAATTCGAACATTGATTAGTCAAGTTGTGAAGGACTAGTCCCTTCCGCTAAACCTAACCCCTATTAGTACCTTCTAGATAAGATAAAAGTATAAAACAAACACATTTGCCCCGGTAAACATTCTCGGGTCAAAATACTGAGGGGGGGATGCAAGCTTCTCGTATAAATTATCCCAAAAACATTAACAGGACAGTTAGCGTAATAATTTGTTAGGGGATGCTAAGACAAAATATATTTAGATGGCAACGCCTTTGTTTTTAATGAATCTTGATATTTTCAGATCAGCCACATGGTTACTCATTCCGAAAACTGGTCTTTATCATACAAAGACAGCAAGTTTAGGTTTTGTTTTTTAAAAGTACTTTTATAAAATTGAGATAAAATTTATTTTATATACTTATTTCGTATATCATAAAATTATTTTTAAAATTATAATTTGGTTTTTACCAAAAACATCTTGCCTGGCATGGTTAAATGTAGCGTGGACCGTGGAGGCTTTGGACTATTAGGTTACGTTTGGTAGAAAGCATTGAAAATGAGGGATTGGGATTGGAATTACAATTGAAAAAATCTATTAAGAGAGTGTTTAGTATAAGAGATTGTTTGATATATGGGATTAGTCAAAGCCATGTATGTGGGATTAGAGAATACCATGGGGGGAAGTGGTATTCCCCAATCCCACCTTTATGGGCATACCTAATCCCATATAACAAACAATTATTCATACCAAGTACTATTTTAATGATTTTTTCAATTGCAATCCCAATCCCAATCCCTCATTTTCAATGCTTCGTACCAAACGGGACCTTAGTGTTTGCACCTCTCCATTGACCGCAATCTTATTCTTTTTTTAATAAAGTGTGTAATAAGGGAGACGCAACCCCTGCTTCAAGTGTTCTTACTGTCGTCCCAAGGACCCTCTCATTTCTTAGCGTTTTGTTGTTGATTGGATGAATGGTGAAAAATTATTGCCGTCGTGCAGATAATCTCCCAAAATAGTGGCATTAATGTGTTTTCCCTTTCGTACTTATAGACCTTTCACTTCTAATTCTAAGAATAAAAATATAGTATTACCTTCCGTCGTTATATAATGGATTTGTAAAAATTAAAAAAATCAGTTAAATTAATTATTTATAATAAAAAAGTACTACATTCTATGAGATACTATTGTTAATTATGTGGATTAGAATAGAAATATTTTAACATGTGTAATTATAATGTGGATTATTTTAAAAAATAAATAAATATAGAATACAGAGTGAATTTGAATCTTATATTTAAAATCAAATTAAATTTTTAGTTAGTTATCATATTTAATATAGAAGCTAAGAATATAGTAGTATATAAATTTGTCATTGGCTGATCCTGTGGCTGAGACATTTAGATAATAACATACTTACATTCAAGTATCTCATATTAATGGGCTGTGAGCTGAAAATCTTCCGTGACACCAAAGCCACCTGACAATCTCACCATTCTATAACTGGTTTATATTAATCTTATTTAAAAAATGTAAAATAAAACAACTTTATTTCCAATTTTTTATCAGGAATGTTTCATATTTTCACTTGACAACTATTTGATATTAACTAAATTTATTATTCCCAACATAACGTATCAATCTTAACTCGAATTCCTAAACACCCCCCCCCCAAAACAATCCTCCATATTTCCGGCCTTATTTGCATATTATTTCTCACCTTGATGCTGAGTGAATATGTGAAATCGGGCATTAAATGAAAAAAGTAAAAGAATAAATGCGTATGTATTTAAATCATAGACACTGATGACTATTGTCCGGCCATAATGAGCAGGCCTGCCATTCGGAGTTCGCTTTGGTTAGGAGGAGACGGGATTTGGGTAATGATCACGTTCCAAACTCTCACGGTAGTATAAATTTTTTTTTTTTAAAAAGAAAGTTAATTTATTAGTGGAGCAGAAAGAAGGCGATGAATGCATCCTGATCTAATATTTAAATGCAGACGCATGTTCATTACTGTATTATTTTTCCTCACAGCTCCACAAGTCGACAGCACAGGTTGAAGAAAGGCAATTTCCCATGGATTGTACCTTACTCCTTATAGGCTCCACTTGCACCCATCTCAATTTGTTGATTACTAGTTTGGACCCAACCAGCCTTTCTTTCAATTAAAAAGAACGAAGATAATCAATTGATCAGGTTTCAAGTTTCAATCCTGATTCTTGAATATTCAAATCCAATCCTCACCCTCAAATCTTTATTTTATTTTATTATACTATTTTTTGGTTCCTAATGTTAGAGCTAATTGATTAATTTGAATAAATTAATAAAACTAGTTAAATTAATTATTTGTAATAAATATGTATTGTCTTTTCTAAAATATTCTTGTTAATCAATATAACCTTAAAAAAAAAATATAAAAGACAAGATAAATTGGGATTTTATGAAGGAGTGGAGGTAGTATTTCTTTTACAGGGAGGCCAACATCACAATTAAAGTGACAAATCACTTGCAACCGAGAGACAACCCATTCTATGGCATCTTATTATATTATCTTAAAAGGTATTTGGATAGAACTCAAACCATAATTTTAAAAGTGCTTCTACGGTATACGAAGTAAATATGTAGAGGATTTTGTTTTGTTTTGTGAAAAATTTCTTTTTAAAAGCATTTTTTCTTAGTGCCAAACACCGCCTTAATCATATTCATCCACCATCTTTTGATCCAAATCTTTATTATAGATTATAAAGAGTGGGATGATGATAATACACAGTTCTTTGGCTTTTGACCTGATATTTATCTCCACGTCACAAGAGTCCATGCTCGCACCACACGGGGTTGGTCGCCGGGGGCTCCATTTTAAATACCTGGAGTTTAATGGGCGTGCAGAAAAGTCCGAATGAAATCTGATTTCATGTCCGTCTCTGTGGTCAAAGCGGCAAATACAATTCCAACGTCGGAGAAGTCTGACTAGCTCAGAGAGTGGTTCTCTCTTCTCACCTTTGGAAGGTGCAAGGCAGGGTAAGTGTGGGAGCATCTCGTTGGTATAAACACTCAAGTTTGTCATCCTAACCCACCAATTTCAAGTATCTCCGTGAATGGGCCAGGCTGCTTCCGCGGCCGCAATCACTTGCCGTCGCCAAACCAGTCACAGCCACTGCTCCGCGTCAAAATCCAGATCACCACCGTTCATTTCTCCGATGCTTTTCACTGAAAGCCACGAGTCCCCAAATGAGGTCATCCATGCAGTGCCTGATCACATCTCTGAGCTTCCCGACGAGTGTCTGGCTTGCATTTTCCAGTCATTAAGCTCCGCCGACCGTAACCGCTGCTCCCTCGTGTGCCGGCGTTGGCTTCGGGTCGAGGGACAGAGCCGTCACCGTCTCTCTCTTAACTCTCAATCAGATCTTCTCCCGGTTATCCCCTCTCTCTTCTCACGTTTTGATTCGGTCACGAAGCTCGCTTTGAAATGCGACCGTAGATCCGTTAGCATCGGGGACGAAGCGCTCGTTCTTATCTCTCAGCGATGCCCTAATCTGACTCGCTTGAAACTCCGTGCTTGCCGTGAACTTACGGATGCTGGCATGGAGATCTTTGCTAAGAATTGCAAGGGTTTGAAGAAACTTTCCTGTGGATCTTGCACCTTTGGAGCCCCAGGGATGAATGCGGTGCTCGATCATTGCGCCTCTATAGAAGATCTATCTGTCAAGCGTCTCCGGGGAACTACCGATATAGCATCGGTGGAGACTATTGGACCTGGAGTTGCAGCATCATCTCTCAAAAATATTTGTTTAAAAGAGCTATATAATGGACAATGTTTTGGGCCACTTATTCTTGGCTCGAAGAATTTAAGGACCCTGAAGATTTTCAGGTGCTCTGGCGATTGGGATAGACTTTTTCAACTCCTAGCGGCAGATCGAGTACCAAATATAGTCGAAGTCCATCTTGAGAGGCTCCAGACAAGCGATGTTGGCTTAGAGGCAATCTCGAATTGCTCGACTCTGGAAGTTTTGCATCTTGTCAAGACTCCAGAGTGCACAGATTTAGGGCTTATCGCAATTGCAGAACGATGTAAGCTCTTACGGAAACTTCATATTGACGGGTGGAAGACGAATCGTATAGGTGATGAAGGTCTAATAGCAGTCGCTAAATACTGCCCATGTCTTCAGGAATTGGTCCTTATTGGTGTTAATCCCACTAATGCGAGTTTGGAAATGTTGGCATCCAATTGCCAGAATCTGGAGCGGTTGGCGCTATGTGGAACTGAAACTGTTGGTGATCTTGAAATATCGTGCATTGCAGCCAAATGCACTGCATTGAAGAAACTCTGTATTAAGAGCTGTCCTGTGTCTGACCATGGTTTGGAGGCACTCGCATCTGGTTGCCCGAATTTGCTGAAAGTAAAGGTTAAGAAGTGCAAGGGCGTGACCTCTGAAGGTGTGAATTGGCTGAGGTTATGTAGGGGGTCGCTCGCTGTAAATTTAGATGCTGCTGAAGCAGAACATCAGGGCGCTGGTGCTAGTGATGGTGGCGCTCAGGAAAATGGCCTAGAAACCCCACCAATCCCCAGCGAGGCCGCAGCCTCTGCTACCATTGCATCAAGCAGTACTGGTCGATCAAGTTCATTCAAGTCAAGGCTTGGACTTTTTTCTGGGAAAAGCTATGTCGTCTGCACTTTGAGAAGATTGTCTGGTGGTAGTCGTAGTTCCCGGCATAGTTAGACTGAGGGAATTTTAGTCACCAAAGTGATGGGCAATTCAAGCCATTGACCATTCATATTATTTGGTGATGCTATCACTTGATTCTTTCTCGCTCTTGTATTTATAGCTAAAGTTTCTTGTGTGTTGCGTTTTTGCTTTTGGAGATGAATCTTCTTTAGTTAAATTGGCAAAGTCAATTTATTTCTGTTGTTTTTCTCCCAAATTATTATTGCCGTTGGGTTAGTTAGCTGTTGATCTTACCTCTTCTCAGACTTGTCCGTATCATCATCCAATTGATTCCTAGTGCACATAGTTTTGTAAACTGCAGGCTGTCAGGGTTTCAGGGATTATGAATTTATTTGTTCTGTGATGACGTGTCTATGAAACTTCCAATGGTTTTGTTAGATCTTTGTCTTTGATAGATAACTGGAGGAAAGCACGACGCAAGCTTCTACTTTAGGCTTTGGCTTAGCAAAGGAAACAACTGAATTTCTCGTTTGATTCTAGCATGCATTCCTTAAGCTTCTCCTCTGATGTATAGGCGTACAGTCCCATTGCCGCAAAGTAGATTCGATGCGTTTGTGATCGGATATCTGGGGTTAAGGTGATCATGTTATCAAATAAGGCGAGTTCTCAGATTTACTGTATTGCTTATCACTTATCAGACCTGCTTTATGGCGGTTGCGGGTTTGCTTTTCTTGTACGAAGTGTGTCTCTGTCCTGTGATGCTGCCTAATTCAACATACATGCGGAAATAACACTTCGATTCTATTTCGTTTTAGTTGGTTGGATGCATGTGTGTTGATGGCTTGATTCTATTTTTTTAAATAGTTATCTTTCGTTTTTTTTGGCCATTATCATTTAAAACTAGATAACTATCATGTTATTCCTGTGTTATTTTAGCAGTTCCCATAGGAGCTTTTCAAGTCACGGTATGACATTATGTAATGGCTCATTACTGGTTTGCCCCTAAGAAGTAGTTCTTGTTCGCACTTGGAGGTCGTTAGAGTTGAGCCCTTTGTGCGTATGCGTGACAGGACATTGAGTTTTCATATGAGTTGAGTGTTTGATCATCTTCAGCAGAGATTAGGCTAGCACACGACATTATCTGGGAAAAGGGAATTACGACATTATCATATATAGCATCGCTAGGATATATTGAATGTGGCTCGTTTGTATTCTCTCTCTCTCTCCCCCCCTCCCTCTCTCGCCTTGATCCGTAGTTTGTATGATTCATGATAATTAACTATTGCGTCCATCCGTATCAGCCTTGACATTCATTCATCTAACTCAAATTGCTTCATTTAGTAAATCTCGTTGATCATCTCAGCTGAACAATGCTAAATTATCTCATAATTAGATAGAAATGAAGGAAAAAGAATTAGCAATGCAACGAAAAGGGAGTCAAAAAGTAATAATAAAAGAAATCATCAAAAGCGAGAATTGCGTCCCAAGCCGCGGGAGCATTATTGTTTTTCTGGCCGAAAATTATCTATTATCTCCAATCAAGTGAAATCTGAATCGTTTAATGTCAAGAAGGTAAGGACTAAAGCCATGGTTAAGAAGGTGAGGGAAGCGAAAAGCGAGCTATAGCATGTCACAAGTGCCTGATCCACAACGTATAGAGAACGAATATTCAATGGTTAAGACATTACTTTAGGGCAAGCGAAAAAGATAGTATGTACGTAGATAGCTGCGAATGCATCATGTGAATATGAAATTCATTCCACCATTGTGGCATTGTCAAATGATAAACGTAATCAGCCTACAGAAGCTGGAAACCTTACAATAATCGTGTTCTTGCCTTCAAGGCTCGAATACAATAACACGTAAATACAACCATATGTACAGAGCAAATGCTTGACTATAAAGTTTGCAGACCATTTATCTGATAAAGTTTCAAATGCAGCTATCAGTATATTTATGGGCATGCATCATAATGAAAAGATTATCAAACATGCTATCAGTCTACTTTGTCCGCCCTGGCTTCGTCATACACCATTCACTTAAGCACTGCTTACTTTGTTCTTAGCCCCAAAAGCCCAGTGGGGTTTAGCTGGAGTGCGCTTCATAGCCTTCACTCCAAATGGACTGTTCTTGTTCTGTAGTGGACAAAAATAATTCAGTTAAGACGTTAGTGAGAAATCTTGACTTCCTAGCGAATATCTACATCCCTATTAGAGATGAATCGAGATTGTAAGATTACCATGAGACAAGTGCCTTCTTCAAGGTTGCAAATAGGATAGTCGTGAGGGCAGCAACTGGAGTGGTCTTCACAGCAGGTCGCAGCTTCAAGAGGACAACATCCCCAGGCAAAGCAATACTTTCCATATTCGTATACGCAGCAGCAAGTAGTGCTCTCAGCACAGCTGTAATAACTATCGCAAACAGTTGGTGGCTTTACAGGTGAAGGGGGTGATGGTCCAGGGTTTGGGGGATTTGGGCCTTTTTTAATTGGGTACGACGACTCCATCGCAATTCCACATTTTCCAGTGTTGCTTGTAGCCAGATTACGTTCCAATCTCACATACCCGTTCTCTCCCCAGCTCTTGCCCCATGAGTTTCTCACGATCCAATAGTCAACTCCATTTTCTGTACCATATCCCACAGCTGTGACACCGTGATCTAATGCTGTTCCACAATCTCCCGTGAAGACGCCCTGACAAGTTTGAGGTAAATGGAACATATATTAAGAAAGCTCAGGCAATCATTCGACAGCAATTAATCCATTAAAAAAAAAAACTTCAAATCGTACAACTGCTGATAGATAACTGATGACTTTGTGCCTTGGAAAATGCATAAATAGAAATAATAGCTGGGGTCTGGGGAGCAGACGCCAATATCTATTGCATGCACTTAACTACTCAAGTTATTAACGTTTAACGCATTGCGGGTGTTTCACCTATCTGTTCCTGTCTACTCATTGTATGCTCAATAGGTGGATAAGAAAATGAGTGAGAGACTTACGGATACATATAACTGGAATTCCCTGCCACCACCTTCAATGGCAACGCTCACAGGCTGATTTGCAACGGCCTTTTGCAATGCCCTCTCGTCATTGACAGGAACGTCCTCGTAGTCATCAATTGTGACGACTTTAGCATTTTTCTGTAGACAAGACAGATGAAAATTTGTTATTAGAGCATAAACTATTTCCCGCAAGCTTAATTCAAGTAAAGCCAAGACTCACCCTGTATGTGTCACATCTACCATTAACAGCACGATAGGGGTAATCTTCTTCGGTGTCAATACCGCCGTTGTTGATGATGAACTCAAAACCGTAGTCCATGAGTCCACCGTTGCATCCTTCGTTATATGATGTATCGCAGTCGACCAGCTCTTGCTCTGATAGTGAAATTAAATCTCCAGTCACTATCTTGTTAATTCCTTCCACGGCAGCGACAGTTGAAAAGGCCCAGCAGCTCCCTTCATGAAACAAATGAATCGGATGAGTTAATGAAAACGAACATATCTGTAGAGTTGGCTATTCTAATGAGATTCATAAGCTATTCAATTGCCAGGAAATCTTTTAATAATGTTTCCTCCTTTTTACAGAGGGTAAAAACAAAAAACAAAAAGACAATTGCTTTATTATTTTTGCAGCAATAGAAAACGTTTTCTGATTCTCAGAAGGGATCATTACTGTAGATAATCCTACGAAAAGTAGTACTTTTTGTTTTTTTGTTTTTCTGGGGGGGGGGGGGAGCCTGAGTTGTGTAGCAGCTTAAAATTTACAAGGCTGAGAGGACTCTGCTCGTGCCGAAAATGATAAGGTACGAACTAGGAACTCAAGTTGAGGACAGCAGGGGAGGGATTTAGTAGTCTCTACACTCTGTTACGGGCGAAAATTATCCTATGCACCATATTTCTAAAACCAAAGTATTGAAACTGTTCTGTGGTGCCAAAAAAAAAAAGTATTGAAACAGTTCTTATCATTTCATGCCGTGGAGTGAGAGTGCTTTTCTATTTTTTTCTCCCCCCCCCCCTCCATCACACGTTTCTAGCAGTGTTATTAACTTTTATCCTTTTCTTAAAAAAAATCGTTCTGGTTGTAAAAATATATTCGCCAAAAATACACACGAACAAGAAAATACTCGGACAATTTAGACCCATCGATTACAAAGCCATAGCAACAGACAATATGTTGGCAAAAAGATCACACAGCCACACAAGGTGACACAAAATAAGCCCATCAATCACAAAACTGTAGCTTGCTCATAAAACAGTAGAATGGAGTTAGGAGAGCTGATGCTCAATCTGATGCAGCAACACTGATATCAAATATCAAATAATTATGCTAAAAATTGTTCAAAAGGTGAAAACTTAAATTTCTAAATTACATACTAACTCGCCTTGAATATAAAAATTAGTTTGATTTTTAATTTAACTTTAAATATAAAGCCTCAAGTTAATTTACTCCTTATATTTATTTGTTTTTTTAAATAGTCCTTATAAAAATACAGATATTAAATATTTCATTAAATGACATTTAATTAGTAAAAATATTTGAATAAAAATAATATCTATTTATAACTATCTTATTAATTATCTTAATATATCAATTATTTTTTATATTAAGCAATACTCTAATAAAATCGTCACTCACGAGGCTGATATTTCAAAGCATACCAGCTCAAAATTGAAGGGACAAAATTTTATTAAAATTAAAAAATTAAAAAGAAAAAAAGAAAAAAGAAGTGGGTAAGGCAGGGTACTGACCGCAGCTTCCTTGGTCCTTGACCTCGACTACGGCGCCTTCCTTCCTCCAATCAACGAAACCCGGTAATTTGTCACCGACACATGGAGCGTAACGGTTGCTCCTGGTCTTGGCAATCCTCCTCTTGTGATCAATCCTGGCTCCAAGATACTTGGCCCGGTACTCGTCGTTGGTCAGATCGGCGAACCGATTCAAACCCAGTTTGTAGGTCCGGCTCTCGGCGTTGCGCTCATCGATGAACCTGAGGTTGTCCTTGAAGATCTGAAACCTCTTCTCCTTCTCCCCCAGGCCGTTGTAGAGCTTGCCATGTTCCAACAGCCAGTGCTCGTACATGTCCCTGACCTCCTCATCTGTCCTCCAGTTTGAGCCGTCGGCACGAGTCCTATCGTAAGAGGTGATCGACATGTCCAAGGCGGACGACAAGGCGAAGATGGCGAACAAGAAGAGCATCACGGCAGGAGAAGACGTCGACGAAGCCATCAGGGATGAGTTCGGGAGAGAAACTGCAGACCAAGGCGAAGAGGGGCTTGGAAACTAAAAGGGAGTATGTGGGGCGTTTTAAAGGCAAAAGTGGGGGCGCTGGGAATTGGATTCTACATTTAACTTCTAATCTAAAATATGACATTAAAATATTTATACAAGGGCAAAGTAGGCAGGGAAAAAATATCGTCAGAAATGGACAAAGGGGATAAGATTTTGGGGAGTTGATCTTTCCTAGTTTCTTTTACGGTTTTAATTGGCTAGTTATTCTTTTATATTAAAGGGTAAATACTAGTAAATACTGTCTTCATTGCTTAATATAAAATACTATTTAATTTTTATTTGAATTTTAAATATAAAACTCTAAGATATTTTATTTTTTTATATTTATGTATTTTTTTAAGATAGTTTTTCTAATAATAACAATACACTTGATTAGCAAGAATATTTTAAAAAAGATAATATATATCAGGTTAAAAAAAAAAGATAATATATATTTATTATAAATAGTTAATTTAATTTGTTTTTTTAATTTTTTAAAATTAGTTAACTAATTTTTATAACTAGTATCTATAAATCATCTGGGTTGGCAGTTGGTTGCCCTCTGGTCACGGGTTTCACGCGAAGAACAAATTAAAGCAGGGCGACTATTAACTGGGCCGAGCCATTGCCGCCTACTGGACTCTGGTGCCACTTTGTTGGTGCCAATTCAACAAGCAGAGTGAAGGAGAATGGCGGCCATCTCCGATCTTTTCAATTCCAGCTTCCCATCCTACCAACAAGAATTAAATCTAACAGGAGAGGGTTAATTCATCATAACAGAGCGAATCAAAATTTAAATGCCTATAGAAAGAGTTGTCCATATTTAGTTATTGGCAATAACTCAAATAAGGTTATCTTTAATAAAATGATTAAAAAAATCCCAAAACAAGAGAGGGATGAATTCTGTTTTTTCCTTCACAAATTGACATGCTAGTGGCTTCCTCACTACACCTATTTGTTACAATATTAACCGGTGAAGTTTCTCTGTTACAAACAAGTTTTCAGCATAATTTCACTCCAAAAGCCTCCTTTTAAAATGTTTAGTTCCTAATCCTCCTTCCCTATCCTGAGCTATCTGGTCACAAGAAAGAAGATGCAATTTCATCTCAAGATCATTCAGATTATCCCGTTTTAACAGTACCCTTGAAATCCCATTGTGTGAAAGATTTTGGCGAGTATGTGCAGATATTTCTAGTGGAAATGGTGCCTTTTAGTGTTGAGAAAGTAGCGAATAAGGATGTGCCACGTTTTCCGTCTCCCGTGGTGCCTTAAATGGGCAGGACTCTTGGTTTTGCACTTTTTTCTGTGGTAGTATTGGTCATGACTCATGACGCATCCGGGAGGGAGAGGGTCTCTTGCAATTTCTTTCTGTTATTTGGGGCCATTCGGACTTTTGGGCCTCATGTCAATTATTTTCCCAGTCGCTTTCGCCTGAGGCGTCGCTATGATGCCTTCTCACGTCATCTCCTCCGTTCCAACCTCCAATTATTCCTCCAAAAACGAAAGCTAACGTAAAAATTAATAAAATGAATTTAAAGATTAAAACGAAATTTATGTCCAATCCTTTTAAGAGAAATAAAAAAAATCTTAAGATGTTAAGTGCCAATAATAATTAAGAGTTTTGTTAATTATGGTGCTTGTGACGATGATTGAGCGTGGCTAGGCCTTTGGGGAGAGTGAGAGATGCCTGGAAGATGAAGAACAAGAATCTACGCAGATAAAGGGGACTAGAGAGTTGTGAAGTTATTTTGATTCTTGTACTCGTATCTCATAAACTCTGACCAACGTGCTGTGGTTTCCCAGTAGACAACGGAATCCTCTCCAGGATGCGCTGCTCGAATCATGACCTCATGTTTGGTATCCTCATCATCATTTCCCCTGCTCTCTCTCTCTCTGAAGTTGTTCCTCCCCACACTTTTATTTAAATTTGTGCGTTTAATAAGCCCTCAAGATGATGATATATTCACCCACTCACATATTGTCATCGACTACATACTAGTATAATTTAAAATTTCGATCAGCGACACGCCGTTTGAAAATAGTAAACCCACCAGAAGAGAAAAGGACTAGCATTTTTGGTAGTAGATTCAACAGCTGCATGGAAAGTATTAGAATTCGGGTTCGAAAAAGGAACATGAGTGGAATTATTTAGGGTTAAAAAATGATGAGCAAGACGACAGGGAGAAAGGAGCCCGTGTGTAATAGGACTGAGCAATGAGCAGGGTGGGTTAGCCAGAAGGTTAGCCCATAACCCACCCATTTATGAATAAATAGGTATGGGCTAACCCATAACCCGATAGCAGCCCATTTAGCCAGTATTAAATGGGTTACGAGGCAGCCCGTTTAGGCTGACCGGGTTACGGGATAACCCATTTATTTTTTTTATTTTTTTGTAATTTTTTTAGCATAGTTACTTTGTATATGTAACGTTATGAAGCTGTTAATAAATTTTATATACCAACTAGCAAATCAAATATAAAATAATATCACATAATATCAACCATATTCAATCACACAATATCACTTAGAGTCACAAACAATCAAAGTTTGATAAAATCATAAAAGTAGTCACTAATCATAAAAAGTCTCATAAACTTTAAAAGTTCCAACTTCTACTTAAAGGATAAAATAAAAGTTTAGACAAACATAAAAGTTTGATAAAAGATGAATAAAAAACAATATCATCAATTAAATGAAGAATAAAAATATTTATAAAAAAATTAAAACTTAAACAGACGGGTATGGGCAGCTCAATATCTTGCCCATAGCCCAACCCGTTTAATGGGCTGCCTTATCCATTTAAGCCCGTCTATTTATAATATCTTATTTGAACTAATTGGACTGACTTAAATGGATAAAAATTTCATAGGGCACGGGCGGACTAACGGATAATGGGTTTGTTACTCGTAACTGTAGATGCGGGTGTTTGATTGCCCCGCGATGCCCGAGACTGAAACAAAAATCTGGAGAGTTAGGTGAAAGAGACGGAAGGAATCTCAAGTTTGACAGATCATCGGTATGAATAATATCTGGTAATTCAATTTCATCTTGCTTTCCCCTCCGCCTATAACTTTTCAACAAATCCAACTGTAAGTGGACTTCAAGCTTGCAATTCCCCACTTGCCACTTGGGCGCTGCCAAAAAATAAAAAATTACATGCCAGTAATCTTCACTGTGCAGTAATTATATGGTGGAGGACAAGTTGGGGGAATAATAATTAATAGAAAAGCCCTCAATCCCTATCAAGGGATCCATCAACGCGCAACAAGGCAGGCACTCCATGTGCATACGTGGACGTATATATATGTTTAAAAAAATCGAAAGAGAGAGAAATGCGATTGAATGGATGAATATCGAGAATGGATAAGGAGTTGGAGATTCAGCCAACGGAGAATTGGCTATGAATCTCGGCCCTCCCGTGATCACGTGCCTTTCAGTTTCTTCTGTCCCTTTTTAATCTATCCGTCTGGATTCTCCCAGATCGTATGAATCTGTCTCCATTCATCTTCTTCCATCTCCTTCCCATTTCTTCTCTCTTCTATGTGTCTGTCCATTTTAACCCTGTTCCGTTCCTGTTCCTTTTTTTTTTTTTAAACCAGCTATTCCTGTTCTTTTTAATACTTACCGCATTTATATAAATGATAAATAGTAGTGCAAATATAAATATATACATGTTGTTTCAACGATGGACTAATTGCACCGTGATGGCCAAAGGGAAAAGGCATGGCCTCGTCAGCTCATTGCCACTCATAACGAGCCTTGTGTGATGTATATAGCGTTAAATTGGGGTATCATATCGTATCAAAGTATTCAATGTAAAGTTTCAAACCTAACATCCCGATTAATTAAAAAGAAATACTCTGGGCAAAAAAAAAAAAAACTCCGAAAATGACTCACATGGGCCTGCAGCGCTGGTCCATCCTGCTGACAACCAATATTAATTAATATATTGTTCGTTTTCGCACAGGGGGCAGTATTGTACATCCGGCCCAGAATTCAGGCTTGATCGCTATATACTGTTCTGTACTTCTGTTCTTCTTCTAGTGATAGGAAACTAGCATTAATAAAACAAAAAAAGATTAGTCATATACTTCATTCTTCACGTTTAATATGAAAATTATTATCATTCCTTAATATTCTTTAATATGTACTATCTTTGATCCTAATTATAAAATTTCATTTATAATTTATAAATAAGGTCTTATAATTATGACTGAATGTAATATTATGCAGGTTGTTAAATAATAATGTACATGTCAAAATTCTTACTAATATTAACATCTTCATGTGAAACAATTTTTTAATCAGTTGCTACATATAAATATTTTTTGCAAAAGACATTATGTGGTGTGGATATATACTTGTTGGAAATAGAGAGAGAGATGGAGGGAAAAAAGGCACGATGGAGTCTTTCGATCTTGAATTTTATAGTAATGGACTAATGGATGAGAAGGTGATTTGTGCTTCTTCTCTCGTTAAATCAAATCATCTAACACAGTAACTTTTGTTCTTTTAAATACTATCGTTGTCTTTTATTTAATTTAAGCGAGTTACAAATATAAATGCAATTAAACCCCCCCCCCCCAAAAAAAAAACCTTCATGGAGTGATCCAACCAACTGTCCCTAATTTTTGTTGACCAGAAATCGATTGTCCCTCTTAATTACTCTCTCTGACCTGAAAAGGGGTGGGATAATTAATGAGGACATTTTGTCCAAAACGGACCGAGATTTTTTTTATATTTTTTTTAAGATTATTACTCCCTCCGATCCAAAATATAAAATAAAGTCAACTGATTTCTATTTATCACAAAATCAATTAAAATCAGTTTAAAATAATAAATATGCAAGGTATATAATTTTTTTCCAGATATATTTTTATTAACGAGAGAATAAATAAAAGGAGTAATTAAAAAAAGAGAGAGAGAGAGAAGGGAGGCAAGTAAAACGCATATATTATGGTTAAAATTGAAAAAACAAAAAACATGAAATACTTAAACAAAACCAGAACGTTATCATATAAAAAAACCACACCACTTCAACAAAATTTAACCACAAATAACAACACACTTTTTGTAAGAATTTTTTAAAATTTACTAATTTTAAGTTTTTTTTTTTTTTTCACGAGAGGTTCTCCCTATAACTCGCTGTTATCAGCTCAGAGTTGAGGAATGTGATCCCCAGCATTCCTGCTGCGGCTCTATGGCAGATTTATGTACAAATGATTAGGATTTTAAATTTTTTCTGGTAAACTTTGTATTGTTAGCAGTATTATTTTTAAGTTTGATAGAACAATATTATGCATAATCAAATAAAAAGGTTAAAAATGAGAATTTTTTATATTTGTAACGAGAATTGTTTGAGGGAAGTCCAAAAACCGTCGCTATCGTATGCTTGTCTTTGGAAAAAAAAAAATTAAATGACGACAGATAATCGATTCGAGGTTAACAAAAACAAGAAACCGGAAGCAGCAATATTTGACTGCTTCCCGGATTGAGTCCCACACGTCTCATTCCTGTATAAAGATTCAAAAGCGAATGGAAAAAATTGATACACGTTACGTGGATCATCAATTATCATGGAGGTTTTTTTTTTTTTAAATCAATTTTTTTCTTTTTTTTTAATCAGTTTCTTAACTTTCCATCCATTGCTTTTACTTTTTCTTCTTTCTTTCTTTTCTGAAATGTCCCTACTTTCAGTATTCAGAATGCAGGGATTGAAAGGAAATCAACACAAATTGAGCCATATATGCTTAACACTAGCAGCATTATTTCCCCCCTTTTGCAATGGAGGTCGCATCTTGATTCAGAATTGGGTTCATGAATTCTCACGTTAACCTATACTACTTTCGATGCCTAATACAAGAAATAATTTGATATTTAATTTGGTTATAAATATAAGATTATAATTCACTTTGTTTTTTATATTTATCTTTTTTTTTTAAGGTAGTTATAGTAGTTGCACATATCAAATATTTCATCAAATAGTAGTTGTAAATAATATACATAATTTGTAAAGATATTTTATGAAAGATAACACTTAGTCACAACAAATAATTGATATAATTAATTTTCTTAATATATTCAAATTAGCCAGTTGACTCTTATATTAAAGATCAAATGTAGTATTTTTTTTAGCCAGCTCTATTTAATGTATGTTTTTTTAGCTAGACTATTTAGGCCTGGTTTGAAATCTCATTTAAAGTCAACTATAAACATGTTTTATGTAGATCAAGATAAAACTCTTTTTATATACTTGTTTTGTATTCTACAAATTATAACTGAAAAGTTACTTATAACCCATTTTAAACTGGCCCTTAATTTATACGACCTTCACACTTTACACATGCTTAATCCCGTGACATAAATCAAAAAATTTGACAAGGATTCAACTATTCCATTTTGCATCACACAAGTTGACTTTGTACCCTGACGTTAATGATTCAGTCTCAGAATCTCAAATTCCTTAGTAGGGGAAAAAAGTGAAGCTGTTATGATTTTTTTTCTCTAAAGTATAGGTATCCTCCTATTAGAGGCAATCCTATTCGAGACACTGTTCGGCACTAAATGTGAGCACCTCTCCTAGCGGAGATTCAAACCTTGGTTCACCACGTTATAGGAGACTAGTCCCTTCCGCTAGACCGAACTCCTATTGGTCAAGCTGTTATGATTTTAAATATAAGATTCGCTTTGCAGTAATTTATACTGCAAAGTGAATCTTATGTTAAGAAGCAGTTAACAGAGTATCATAATTAACAAAACACATACATATGCGGAGCATGTATACAGGTAGAATCACAAGCTTACGCTCGGTGATGACAAGCGTATTTTTTCACAAAAGGCTGAAAGGCCCAGTGACTAATTCATGGGCCATGTCAAAAATGTTCCCATGAGGTTTACAAAATGAAGGATACATCTCTTTCAGACAATATGTTCTTTTTGTTTGCGGCGCAAAAAGACAGGATAACTTGCAAGCCCCAGATCTTAGCTCATGTATGTGAAGGCAACAGGAATAATATTGGCCCAAAAACAAGCTGAACTCTGCCAGTGTCCGGTTGCACATTTTTTAAAACCACGGTTTTGATGGTTTTCACGTAAACCCAATGTCTTTTTATAATTATTAATTTTTTTTGGCACATTAAAAATTTAAAATATAAAATGCCATCCACATTAGACGTCCTCACGCCACCTTTAGGATCCCCTTTTATACAAAACATTCAGAACGTGAGATTATTTAAAAAAATTTAGTGTGAGTAATATTAAAAAGTGCATACTCGCTAGTTACCACAAAAAAAACAACTATGGAAAAGAATTGCATGCTTGTTTATGGCACATAAGATTATGGATACAATATTTATTATTCTTCTGGTCTTTAATATAAGACCTATTTAACTAATTTGATTAGATTAAATAAGTTAGGTAAATTAGTTAATTATAAGAAATGTGATACATTTTTCCTAAAATACCATAATCATCTTTCTTAATACCCTATCTTCATTTTCTACTTGATTATGGTTGAGGGAGTATCCATAGGGATAATTTAGAAAAATTGATAAATATAAGAAATGAGTCTTATATTTAAAACTAAAATCAACTCAACAATTGGGTCATATATTAAGAATAGGATGAGTAATATTTTTACAACAATTACAATTATTTATCTTTACTGCTAAAGTGCTAGTGCTAATTTCCGATGCGAAAATGACATTCATTTTAGATGTTCCCCCGCCCCCCCCCCGGATGTACTTGATTTGATCGGGCATCAAACCACATGTTAAGACGATATCATTTGGAGAATTTATGTAAATATTGAAGTGCATTTTCCATCTCTTCATAGACAACGATTTTTAATTTAATATGTATCGCGCAAGATCTGTTTCTGCTTGACATGTATAGCTGAGTTGGAAAAAAATAATAATAAAAGGATAAAGAATAAAAAATAAATTGCAGTTATATGTTATATATATAAATATATATACTCCTCCAGTCTTTAATATAAAACCCATTTAACTAATTTGATTAGATTAAATAAGTTAGATAAGTTAGTTAATTATAAAAAATACGACACGTTTTTCTTAAAACATCATAATCATTCTTCTTAATACCTTATCTTCCTCTTCTACTTAACTATGGTTGAGGGAGTATCTATAGGGATAATTTAGAAAAGATTGATAAATATGGTAAATGAGTCTTATATTTAGAACAAAAATCAATTCAATAATTAAGTCTTATATTAAGGATACAAGGAGTATATATGGCGCGCGCATCATATATTTGGTTTCTCACCACGGTGAAGCGGAAACGGCCGTGACTCCTTAAAATGGTGGATGCTTCCACCATTTAAGGGATTGGAATCAGGCCGAAAAAGGGGGGAAAAAAAGATTGGGATTGGAAACAGAGAAATATCAAAAGTCAACAATTTAAAATCACAGTTAAGCCATAATTATCGATCGTTCTTGAATCCAGTCAAACATCGTAAGCCATGATTTCAAATTAATTCCGGATTTCTTGATTTGGTATTTATTCGTCAACGAGGCATATATTTTGAAATGTCTGAAAAAAGAGGCATATATTTTGAAAGTCCACCCTTCGTCCTTCACAATGTCATGCTACAAGGGAGAGAAATATTCTAAAACCAAGGAGTGGGTGATAGGCTGATAGCAAGACAGAGCGCTTGCTGCGCTGGCTTGCCAGTTGCCGCCAGGAGCTAAAATTCAGAAGACAGACAAACATATGGCAAATTTAGAATCTTAAAAATATAAATAAGTCAATAATTTTTATAGTGAAAAATGAAGCCACAAGTTTGACGTGGAAAACCCATGAAAAGAGAATCGGATCGAATATAACTGACAAAGTAAGAAGAAGAACATAAAATAAAATCGAATCAACGAAAAATTGTAACTTCCCCTGAACTTAATGGTTGACCACGTGTTGACCAGTTGATTTGACGACGGAGCTTGCGTATAAAATCTGCGTTCAGTTCGCACTTAAATCCGCGTTTGCATACCATTGTGGAGTGTCTTAGTGGGCAGCACTCTCGGAGATGCAATATTTCACACTGCACAGCTGGTATTGTTTATTGTTGTCCTTCTGTTGTATGCTCGGTTTTGTTCTGTGTTTATATTTGGTCCAATATGCCATGGCTTCTCCCTCACCCCACCACTCAAACTCATCGATTCCAACATACTGTTCATGGTCTGTGCGGACTACAGATAAAGCTGCCAATCCCATGTCATCCATATGGTACTCTATTTTACTATTTCAGAGGGCATGCCTTCATGTGCGTGTTTCTGCCTTCGAATACTCCGATTTTTTTTTCTTGGTTTATTGACATTTCATCCTTCAACTTTCTTTAACATATATTATTGGCCCCTGAGTTAGTTTATTGCTTTTTTTAATAATTTATTTGACTGTAAATAGTATTAAAGAAGGTGATACTAGTATGATTTTTAAAAATTAAATTACTGTTACTGGTATTAATATTAGTGAACGAATATCAAGTTTGAACAAAGAAGTGGAAAATTGGGCTTTGAATATGAACCCGGGAGTCTCATGAAAGAGAAAAGGAATCCAGGTTTGATTTTGATTTTGAATAATGAGGAATGGGTTTAAGCAAGCTTCCGGTGTCCGGTTAAAGAGCTATCCCGTGGGCCCCACCCACCGAGCGTCCTCAGGCCCCTACCTCCTCATCCCGCATTAAAAGAAGTTAAAGGTCAACTCTGCCTCACTGTCCCCAACTGACATTTCCCTCCCTCTCCTCTCTCTCTCTCTCTCTCCAACGGCTCCTTCCTTGCTTTTGACCCTATCCTCCCTTCCCTCGTCGGTTCCATTTGTCCGTCGTCAACAGTTTTTACCCCTCCTCAGGGACCCACGTTTATTAGACGGTCAATTCCTGTCCGTTTCTGCCACGCGTACCCATTTCATTCGTCATGGCTTTGACCGGCCCCTTCCTTCTCCGCTACTTTTCATTGACAACGCAACCCCTTGACTAAAAACCGCCTTCCTCCTCTAACTTTCTCATTGCTCTTCCTCTTTTTTTTTGTTCTTTTTCCCTCTCTTTGCCTTTCTCCTTTTTCTTTGCCCTTCAATCATTTCTCTTGCTTCGTAAGTAATAAAAGATTCAACCCCATGATTATTCTCCGATGACTTTCTCCTCCTCTATAACCATCTAGCCATTGAAAGAAGTAAAAGGGTCAGTTCAAGTGCACAGAAAAGAAAAGAAAAAAGGAACAAAAGAAAATTAGGATTGCGGGTTCGGTTTCGCTTCTACCATTCATGCTCCTGGATTAATGGCTGTGGAGCTTATATCTGGTTATGGGGATGATAGTTTTGCAGGCAGGACGGAAGTAGACAACACAGTCGCGGTGCAGGAAGCTACGGCTGCGGGCATTCACAGCGCCGAGAAGCTCATGACAATCATTTCTCAGCAGCGCCAGCACCTAGAGGAGGAGGCCTCTAGCTCCCGAGGAGGGCCTTCGGAACTGGAAGTTCTAGCAGATGCGGCGATGAACAAGTTCAAAAGGGTCATTTCTCTGTTGGATAGGCCAAGAATTGGCCACGCTCGTTTCAGAAAAGCTCCTACGACGCAGGTTTCGATTCCTTTTCGCCGGCCGCAGCAGACGCCGGATTCCGAAAACGCAGTGCCTCCTGTTACAGAACTCCAACAGAACAAAACAGAACAACCCTCTGCTTTTAAGGTCTATTGCCCTACGCCGGTTTTGCGTCTCCCACCTCTGCCTCACCAGGCGCACCAACCTTCCCCCTTTCATCGGGCGGAGAAGAAGGATGCGAATGGCAGTGCCCAATTTTCGGCGTCGCCCCCCATTTCCGCTGCCAATTCGTATGTGTCTGCGTTAACAGGGGATACGGATAGTATGCAACGCTCTTGTCATTCTTCGGGGTTCCAAATCATTCAGTGTCAGAGATCACATCAAGGATCCTACATGGGCAAGCCGCCTTTGTGTTCGACTTCTTTAAAGAGGAAGTGCAACTCAATGGACGATGCCGGTCTCAAGTGCGGATCATCCTCTGGCCGCTGCCATTGCTCCAAGAAAAGGTATAGGCGGAGAGCCACCCTACTTTAATAATACGTACACACCATAAACACACACACACTGGTTCTGAAGATGAAACTAGTATGGCTATCACATTGCATTTGTTCTGAGTTGTCGTAGTAATACGGTTTATCGTCTGAGGCATATACATGAGGCAAATTCAATGGATGCAGGAAATCAAAGATAAGGAGAGTAATCAGAGTACCGGCAATCAGCTCGAAGATGGCTGATATTCCGGCCGATGAATATTCGTGGAGAAAATATGGACAAAAGCCCATCAAGGGTTCTCCTCACCCCAGGTATATCTATTCATATTTATACTGTTTTCCACGTTACTATCACAGTGTTGGGTTCACAAGTTCAGTGGCACATAGGGTTTTCTGAAATGCGTTGGGTTTTTGAATTTGGAAGGGGTTATTACAAGTGTAGCAGCGTGAGGGGCTGCCCGGCTCGCAAACACGTGGAGCGTGCTCTGGACGATCCCGCCATGCTCATTGTCACCTACGAAGCTGATCATAATCACTCGCTCGAGGTTGCAGCCGCCGTCGTCCTCGAATCATCCTAGTGCTAGCCCTCTCATTTCCAACATCTGATCCATCAACCTTTCACGAGTTTTGCGCTCCCTGTACTTAATAGAACCTCTATGTTGTTTTCGGTTTTTTCCCTGCGCGAATCAGTGGCCTACCCTTTCCCCATACCATGTCTTTTCTTTTTTCATTCCTTTTCCTTTTGCACTAGTTTCTCCAGAATTACATTACTATAAACAGTACAGATGGGTTTAATACAGTCAAATACTCGCAGCTCCATCACCGTTTTGTTTTATTGCCATCACAATCCAAGGAGTGTAATATCGGATGCTTAGTTTCATTTCGAAGGATATGTTTTCCGTGCAAAAAAAAAAAAAAAACAGAGAGGAAAAGAAAAAGAGCCGGATTTTCAAAATAGAAAAAAGAAAAAAAGAGGAAATAAAGACAAAGCTGTCACCTTGTGTGGATTGGATGGAATAACCAAGGAAAAGGAAATGGAACAGGCAGAGGAAGCAGGAACAGAAATGGATTGAGGGGTGACAGTATTTTTGAAAGAGGGGCGTTAGGTACATGTTGGGTCATGTCGGCCAGATTTCCACGAGAAGAAAGAGTGAATGCATGAAGACAACAAATGTTGGGAATGGATTGGTTTGAACTTTGAAGAGTACGTTTCGTGGGCTGTACGTTAAAGAAAGGATGAAGGAGGAAGGAAGGGATGCGTTTTTGAGAATATATGTCAACAGCTGAAAGGAGTGGGGCTTGTTGACTTTTGAGGCCTGAATAACGACGCACGTAGAGGCAAGCATCCATCCATCCGCAATAGTCAAAAAGTACCGCTTTAAAGAGTTGAAACGTTGTTATGCTGCTTCCTTCCTTCACTCTAATTTGATTGATTTCTCGGCCCTGTCAATGATGTCCAATTGTCCATGTCGCATATTCATTACTGTGATCAATTTTCCAATGGTCCAACCAAATAATTTCCAATTTCGGGGGTGGAGCCAAAATTTGATTATGAGCACAGGAAGATTAAAAAAATATGCTACTCCTTTCAATCTTGAATATAACATTTAATTAAATTTATTGAAATTCTAAAAAGTTATTAAGTTAATTATTTCTTCTTCTTATTCATGTAATATAAAAACTGCGTTTCAGTTTTTTCCTAAAACAGTTCTTCCTTTTTTAATGACAGTGTCGGCCCGGCATTTGTCCGTACATTTATAAATATACCATTTTGTTTTAACAATATCTTTTAATTAAATAAAATAACTGCAATTTAATATCTTTTTTGAAAAAAAAAAAAAGGGAAGAAAGGGAAGCTTGGAAAAGCTATCTTGTCGAATCATGTCTTGATCCTTATTGATCCTGTTCCTGCGCTATCGATATCGTGGACTGCAGAATTTTAGGCAGGACATGGTGGCTATCAAATTAATAGCTTCCTAGAACGGTTTAGATATGGCTTTGAATGTGCCTCTATGTTTTTATGCCTGTTTGTTCGATCATCCCATTGCCTGGTTTTGATGTGCCTGTAAACTATTTAACGTCTTCTTGATGGCTTGGTGGCTTCCACAATCGCGTGATTTTAGGTCTCTTTTTCTACAAAACAGTAAAAACGAGGATAAGGATTAGGATTAGGATTGTACAAATATATTAAAAGAATATTTAATATGAATGAATATTTATTAATTGAGATTTGACAAATTCATATATGTAATGTAGGACTGGGGAATACCATAGAGAAATGTGATATTCCCTAATCCCATTTACATGAGATTGTTTAATCCCATATGACTCTGTTTTTATTGTAAGTCACTTGTATTCTAAATCCGCAAATCAAGAAATACATTAAATTAACCAATTTTTTTTTTTCACATTTACCCTTATTAAAAGTTGATAGAGGGAGAGATGGAAGGAGGGGATGGACTGCATAGGAAATGAAAAGTTGAAAGAGAGAGATGAAGAGGAAGAGAGAGAGGGACGTGTTTCGAGGAGTCATTATTTCATACTTTAATTAATTATTTTTTATTAAATTAATAGGAGTAAAATTGGAAAAAGATCATTAATTATACTACAAGTGACTTATATTTTGAAACAAACTTTTGGGGTGTGAGTGACCTATAATAAGGAATACAGTGGTATAATAAAAAATTACTTAGGCTAAATACTAATAATTTTTCTCAATTTCAATTCTAATTTTTATTCCTAATTTTTAATGTTTCGTATCAAATCAACCTTACTCTTTGGAATAACAAACTCGTTCTTGCAACTGCTAGCACTCAGAATTCAACCAAGAAAAATGATGTTTTCATCCGGTCTTGCTTTCTTACGTGCAGAGATCTCCCGTTGCCATTCATTTGAGTGAAAATGTGTCTTCACCGTCATGGCAGTGTTGCGAACTTTTGAAGGACCAGTTAGCAAACCAATCTTCCTCCAAACTTTGCACTTTAGTGGGCTGATGGAAGCTAGTTAATAAGGCCCAGTATGTTCTTTTGGATTATTCAGGAGATCCCAAAGCCATCTAAACTTGTGAAAATACAGAAACCTACGGCGGCTGAGAGATTCATTCAGAAGAGAACCGGAGAAACAAAAAGGAAGAGTGCAATGAACCCAAAAAAAGGAAAGAAGAGTTTATGACGCCAAGTGGGAAAAAAAAAAGCTCATCAAATCTGGCCATGAACCTAACCTAGTATCATGTTCCCTTTTAACGAACATTTGAAGGGGAAAAAATATTTGATTGATGTGAATGTGAGGTTTATTGAATATTTTTAGCACGCAAAACCATCTTTACATGTTTGCCTTTAGAGGTTTTTTTAAAAGATAATCGAAATTACCTAGTCCCCTGGCATAATTCATTGATTTGCCATTGTTTATTGTTATGTTTTTGTATCAAAGAGTAAAATCTTGTCATTGCTTTAAACTATGTGGACAGGTCCTAAATTCGCTCTCTTATTTTATGTGATTGATTTTCATGCCTTTTCAACCAATTTTTACCTCATTATTTTATAGTGTTTTTATTGACAGGTTGTCTATACTAATTTTGATTCTAAATATAAAAATTAGTTTATAATACAATTTACATTATAAACTAGTTCTTATATTTAAAATTAATGTCTAGTATATAATAAACTATGATGCAATACAACTAAAATGAAGTGATGATGAGAACAATAACTAATAAATGTGGAGACTACAAAATGTTTATGGCAAAATATTTTTATCCCATTTTCTCTTAGGGATAAAAAAATAATACTACTTTCTATCATTAATATAAGAGTTAGAAAACTAATTTATATATATTAAAAAAATTAACTAAGTTAGTTATTTGTAATATATGGATGATGTTTTTTCTAAAATACCTCTATCAATCATGTATGTTAAAATTTTCCTATCATAAAAACCTCTTAACAATTGCAATCATTGTAGGGATTATTTGTGGGCAAAAGAAATAAATACTTGAGACAAGGTAGATTATGTATTGTATTTAGGATTAAATTAAATCTCCAATTACTTTTTATATCAAGGACAGGAAGTAATACCATTATTACCTGGAGAAAAAGAAATGAAATATGGGAGGATCAGAACTCAAAAATATAGACTGTAAATCGTGTGTACGTGTGTGTTTTATTTCTTTTAAAATATCCGTTAATTGTTGGTATCTTAGTATTATAGATGATAAATGGAGACCTTATCTATTCCGGCTTGGAATTTAATATGTTGTACATTCGAGGTAACTTGAAAACAGATCAACACAAGTGCTAAGTGGTACATTTATCGCAGGGAAAGTGACATTTTTGTTGGATGTGGAAAATGAGATAATTCACTTGGATTAGTTGTAGCTTGTAGGTATGCTCTATACCCCTTTTAAAATGGGATGAGAGAAATAATTGTTCACCGACCCAAGGCACGATCAGTTCTCTGCCGTTCAATTTTAGTATTCTAGATACAGCTTTGTGATTGTTCTATTCTGTCTCTACCCATCTTCTTTCCTTATAAACACTGAAGGGTGAGAGGTTTTGGAAGTTATGCACACTTGTTTCTGCGACCTCTTGCCTTGGAAACTTTGAATTGAAAAGCAGATAAAGATGAACAGGGTTCCTCCCAAAATTCTAGTTTCAACTTTGTACCTCCTCTTATTGTCCTTTCCCGTCCAAACTCTACCGCATGTTGCTGACACGGGTACACTCAATTTCAACAGTGGCTACAACAGCCAAGGTGGTGAAGGTGAGATTTTCGGCAAAAGCTGCAACAATGAATTCCAATCAATACCTCTCTCTTCCCCATGTCAAAAATCAAAAACCACAAAAGCATCTCCAGTTTTTCCTCTCCAAACAGACGGTTTGGTTTTTGCAGATCAGAGACTTGAAGTTGTATACCCAGTGATCCAAAAATTCAAGTCCAGCATCACCTCTGATCCCCTAGGAGTCACCAAATCATGGGTAGGCTCTGATGTTTGCAGCTACAAAGGTTTCTACTGTGATAATCCCCCAGACAACGCCTCAGCCATTGCCGTGGCCTCCATTGATTTCAATGGGTTTCAACTTGGAGCTCCTACACTTGATGGCTTCATTGATCAGCTTCCTGATGTTGCACTCTTCCATGCAAATTCCAACAATTTTAGAGGCACCATCTCTACTAAAATCTCCAAGCTCCCTTATCTTTATGAGCTTGATGTAAGCAACAATCAGCTGTCTGGTCCATTTCCCATGGCTGTCTTGGGCATGAACACCCTAACATTCTTGGACATTCGTTTTAACTTGTTCTCTGGGCAAGTCCCTCCCCAGATATTCACCCAGAATCTCGATGTCCTCTTCATCAACAACAACGACTTTACTCAGAGATTGCCTGATAACTTAGGCAGCACTCATATTCTTTATCTCACCTTAGCCAACAACAAATTCATGGGTCCTATACCTAGAAGCCTCCCCAAAGCTTTGTCCACTCTCACCGAGGTATTATTCTTGAACAACCAGTTAACAGGCTGTATCCCATATGAGATTGGGCTTCTTGAAGAGGCTAGAGTGTTTGATGCTGGGAACAACCAGTTAACAGGTCCACTGCCCATGTCCTTGGGTTGCCTTGAGCAGTTGGAAATCCTCAATTTGGCTAATAATCTCCTCTATGGTATGGTACCAGAAGTGGTGTGTGGACTAGAGAATTTGATCAACTTATCACTTTCAGATAATTATTTCATGCATGTAGGACCTTTGTGTAGAACCTTAATTCAGCGAGGGGTTCTTGATATTAGGAACAACTGCATTCCTGATCTTCCATTGCAGAGATCAGTGTTTGAGTGTGCAGATTTCTTTGCGCGTCCCAGAATGTGTTCCCACATGTGGTTTCATAGTTTCATTCCTTGTAAGTTTTCTTTTCACCACAAGTCCTCGGTCTCTGCCATTCCTAAGATGGCTCCTTCTCCTTGACTTTTTCTTCTCTTGCTTCAACGTTAAGACATGGACTGCAACATTTTGTCATCTCTTTTTTCTTTTGTGTAGTGCGTAATCATGCCAAACATTGTACCGTCTTCCATTTTCCTTTTAATTATTTCTACTTTTCAAGCCTCAAATGAAATACTTGGAGGTTTTGTCATAATCGTGACCACTTTATCATAGTTTCCCCTCCATTTAATGAGTGTGGTACAGTCTAGATATTCCCATGAAAATTTACCAGAAAACAATATTATCATGATTGATTTGTGGGGCTCAAATGGGTGCTCCTGCAGCTCAATAGTACTGACGGATTCCATTGAATAGAACATTAGTATTATTATTATTATTGGATCCGCCGATTTCCAAACCACTCTCTAATATTGAAAAATATTATTATTAAAGAATAGGATTTATGTGAAAAGAGATTGGGCAACATTAATGATAAAAGAAGTCTCAAATCGACGAGAAGCGTATGGTCCCATTATGCTGTAAAATTGCAAACTTTCCTCATCTTTGACTTTTTTGGGGGAATGGTCCCTGCATGTGTGAAAAGTAACATTTAGCCATGAAAAGATGAAGATTACAATCGCAATATCTCATGCATATCAAGTGGGGCAAGACGCATTACGTTATTTGATAGTTCTTTCGAGCTTACCAACATGTTTTATTTTTATAAAACAACTACGTACGTAGTTGGTCCCATCCCATACTCCTGTCACTTGTTTTGCAAGTGACACTGATTATGGGTTGGGGGGGGGGTAGGGGCATGGGTTACAGCTCAAAAAGAGCCCCGCGATGCATGATTAATTATTATTTATAATTAAGGATGTCATGTTCATTAAAGAAGGAAAAATCCAAGTCACCAGGCACTGTTTGGTTTAAAATATCAAAGAAACTTGTGGTAGCCTTTCGGCTGTCTATGGAGTATTTTTATAGTTGAAAATGTTACAAAATTCGAATAGGGGATGGTGCCACTGTTAGAGTTGACAATAAACTTGATTTACATTTGCAGAATGGAAGCAATCGTTTTAAAAGGAATTAGATGTGGGGGCGACGTATTATTAGAGGCGTTCGAGATTTCTCTCTCAACTAAAGAAACCCTTGAATATACAGAGAGTGGGCTTATCAAAGTGGAATAAAAACCAGAGGCGTTGCAGTTATCTTGTCCATGGCCTACTTTCGATCTTGTCGCACCTGTGGTAGGTAATGAGCGGCCACGAGATCTTTGAAATAAAAACGGAAACTGAAACACATTGTGAAAAACCAAAAAAGAAAGAAAGAAAGGAACAAAGAAATCTTGGGGAGTCTTTTGGACTGATGTGTGGGGGAAAAAAAATCCAAAGGGGGAAGAAAAGCTAATGACTTGGGACGTGCTCTACAGTGATTTTTGTCTCTTTTGTCCTTGAATGAATTAACATATGGTGATCAACTTCAAAGTTATAGCTAGCTTTTATAGTTGCTGCCAACATACATATAGCCCAAGTCGTCTAACTCTTAAAAACCATATCTACGCCTGGAGGAATAGCATTATAGTGCTATGTTCACACCTCTTTTTGAAGTTCAGGAAAGTATCAGGTTTGCTCGTAAGTTTTTCAAACTTAAAACTTACGATCGAGGCAATCCATCCATAGACCCCCCCTCAAAAAAAAAAGAAAGAAAAAGAAACATCCATCCAGTTGGTAAAGCAAAAAAAAAAAAAAAAGAAAAAGAAAGAAACAGCTAAAGACAGGTCTTTCTGTTAAGGCGTACAAGGATTTGTTACATAAACACGCTCCAGTCAATCAACGAAGTTGCATAAGGTTGACTTTATACCCTAAAGTTGACACTAAAATGACAAGGCCACCCTAAAATTAAACTATTCCTCCAATCCTAAATATATGACCCTTATACTAGTGTGTATAAAGATCTTATCCTTAGAACCAGAAGAGTAACATATTGTAGGGCAACTCAGGAGACATGTAATGAAAATGGCTTTTCCTCTAAAGATCCTTTTGTTTTTGTTTTTTGGCTATACATAATGTCTTCTTATTTGAGGGAATCCTATTCGAGAAACTATTAGACACTAAATGCAAGCGCCTCTCCCAGCAGGAATCCAAACCTTGGTTTGCTACATTATAAAAAACTAGTCTCTTCTACTAAATCTAACTTGATAAAATTTTTTGTTTTTGGTCAGAATGAAAGTTCAACGAAGATGGCCAGTTAATTCAACAGAAATGAACCAGGCTATCTTGCCAGCCCAAGTTTCAAAGAACACAAGGCTTTTCCCCTCTAGAGGACGGTGTTTGATAAACGCGCGCAGATAAAATTGTCAATACGAATGGAGCCAAAAAAAAAAATAAAAAAGTCAATACGGGAAAAAAAAGTATTGGTGGAACTTCTTTCAATAGAATACATACATTCATATATATAACAACTATTCTTTACACACATGAAGCCCTTACAATTTGAAAAAACAGCTAGAAGAATTTCCTTCTGTTATGTAACGGAGAAACACTACAGTATACACACTATCAACAAAATCAATAATATAAGCTTGAAACACAATTAAGACAACAGAAAATTACAATTACAATAAGGCATTAAAAACCCTTAATAAACATTTCCAAGAATTGATGAATAATTTTTTCCCTTTCCTCTACTAGTGTTGTTATGAACAGAGTATTTTTCTCCTCCCAAAAGAAAAAAGGTCTAGCAAGCACCTGTCTCCTCCTCAGCCAATTATTAGGGTTACTGCTGGCAACATCGCAACAAACCTCACAAGATGCTCCACAAGCAGTAATTATGTGCAAGCTTCCAATATTCGGAAAGCGTTATCCAAGACTATAGGCATGTGCATGGTGAGCGGCCACTAATATTAGTATGTTACGCTGCAGCAAGAAAAGGCGGGTGTCCGTCAGATCAATGCTTCTTACCAGGACAAGAAAAGTGCCCGGATGGTTATCAACTTATCATTGAGCAAAGTATAATTCACTGGCTGAAAACTGAATAAAAATGTAAGGGTCTTTCCAGGGTCCTATACTAGGTTATTGGGTAAGAATTATAAATGCGCTTCTTTCACCTTATATTGCTTTATTCAAGATAAAATGAAACATTAATAGTCTAATAGTGAGGCCTTCAAGTACTATGAAAAAAATTCATAAAGATTGCTACCTGTACCTAATGTTGTGCTCTTTCCAAAGTCCTGTGTCTATGATCACTCTCAATGGTCCAAAAATGAAAACTAGGTGACAGTAGATCAGTGATCATAAATGATCATGGTTCATAGTGTACGTGGCAAAGCCTGTGGCCGCGGCCTTGCTCTCATAATAGTCTCGTCACTGTGGCGAATCCATTCTGAAAGCCTCCACGGCTTTTGCCACTTCCATTTGAATTGCACCAACCATTGGTGATGACTTCTTTTCCACCTCCATAACTTCCCCGAAGCTTGTCCTACAATGGCTAGTTTTTTCATTGATAGCTGCCTCATGGGTACCAACTGCATTGACAGCAAACGTCATATTCCTTGTACCGGTTAAAAAGGCATGTTCAAATTTAATGTACACAGAAGAAAAATTTTACCTTTCTACTCTGATCTATAAATGCAGCAGATTCCCCTGCTATGCCATTAACAACTCCTGGGGTATACTTGAGCTGTTTCGGTACTGGCACAGACGCTGGAGATAATGATCCATTCATATCTTCAACGTAGTGTTTCAATGAATTTGGCGAGTTTCCCTGTTGATATCAAATAATGGTGAGATAACCCCTAAAAATCCAAGACATGCGTTGATGAAACAACCATGAAATACAACGATAAGAGAATGCCAAAAAGTCAATGTTACAATGACCATAAATATTGTAACAGCTACACTGGCACTACAGGAGATAGTCATGACAAACAATCTCCACCAACTACTCGAACTTTCTCAGGAATCAAGTAATGTTTATAATGTCGAGTAATGGTGACCTAATTGCAATAAATTACTACTGAATACTTCAAACAAACATAGTATGCTTGATTGGAAACACCTTCAATGTCAAATTCATTTCTATTCAAGCTTTTATAATGTCACACTAACTTCATGCCAAGTTGAGAAGGATGAATATTGTAATATGAAGCCTTGAGAAATTAAACTTGACCAAGAAAAATGTGATCTTACTGAAGCTGGCGTAGCCAATGTGGTCGCCAAAGCTTGATCTCTCAATTTCAGCTCTTTCTCAACTTCCTTTCGCTTCATCTCACTCTGCCGTAATAGGCCTACAAGTTCTTTGATTTGATCTTTCATTTCCCTGATCTCCATGTCTCTCTCCCACAGTTGGCATCTGCCGAAAAATAGAAACTTGAATTTCAATATGTACCCATATACATCAAAAACCACTCAAGAGTAGATAACAAATGAGTGCATATCATAATTTGACATGAATAATATATTCCGCATCTATCAGTTAGCAGGCCTTTTTATTCCCACCCATTAAGCAGATGACTAAATAAGCTTATTCTATCTGTAAGACCGAAGATACACTGCAAACTTGTCCTTGTTGGGTCATCCCATTTGCATTGGTCATGGTAACAAAACCCATGTCAAAGGATGAATATTCAGATCTTCAGGGAAAACAGAAGGCCATTTAAAGCAATCAAGAATTTAAACTCTTTTTCGCTTATTACTGTGAATTCTTCCATCTTCAATCTAGTAAGAAACAATTTCAAGACCAAACAGGTGTCTTCCCCCTAAAACCTGTGATTATCAGAAGCAATATCAAAGAAGAAGCAAGATGAAGCCAGACGGAGATATCTGACTCAGAAAACCGTAAACAACCCATAGACGTTTGCATCTTGGAGTCATTTCCCTCTCTATCTCAACACATCTCAATTCATTATATTAAAAAGAAAAAAAGAAAGAAAGGGTCCCTTCTTCTAATACTGTGAATGATACGCGAAACTTCCTATTTAGGCATGATCAAATAAAATAAAATCTATTCACTGTTCCAGATATGCTGATGTCAAACATGCAACATTTGGACATTGGGACGAAGAATTTAATTAATGGTAAAAAAAGGCACCTAGCATCTCCAACAGAATTAAACATATATTGAAGCAAATTCTTGGCTTCTCCCATTGAGCGCAATTGGTTCCAGCGTCCACGATTAGTGAAGGCTCTTTCTCTTTCTTCTGCCTCTGAAAGTTGAGAAGCCATTGCCACTAGTGAATTAGATGATATGCTCAGCATGCTCTCAAGCGAAGCTATTCTGGCCATTCTAGCATTTGGTGACATGGAGGATGCTCTGAGAAATGAGACAAGTATCAAACTCAACATAAAGAGACATGCAAAGAATCCAACAGTTTTGGAAGAGGTCAGGAGTGAGGCAACTAGTCATAAACAGATTAAATCAAATTATATGAAGTATACCTAGCAAAACCATTTTTTCCTCTTGGAGGAGTGAGGCCTTTTGCAGCAAATTCATTCACTTGCTTCAGTATGGCTAACTCTTCAGCAAGAGCAGCTCTCCTGAAGATTGTACCATAATAATTAAAGACCACACCAGATCAGCCAGTATGAAAATCACGAATAAAAATATCTGTTACATACACTTGGCTCTGCTTCTCATACTCAAAACGGACTTCATGCTCTTTCACCATGACTTCTAGCTCATGATCAAGCCACCGTTGTAAGGACTTCTCATTGCTCTAATGATGCAACATGGAAACTTCAATTACTTTTTATCTCATAGACAGTAAAAGAAACCTAGGAGGATGAGGAAACGATCATTACCTGTCCATTTGTTGCACTTCCACTGATAATAGCTGGAAAATGAAATAAAAGGGGGGAAAATCAAACAAAAGGGAATTGAGCACGTGCACACGCACAAGGCATTTCAGGAGAATAGTCTCTAAATCTCAGTCTATATCCATTATGTTCATACCTGAAGTATCCCGGCAGGAAGATTTACGAGCTTCTAACAACTCCTTTAGCCTTTTGGTGGCCATGGCAGCTTCTTCAGTCTTTCTTTGAAGGACCTGAAACAAGTATACATATTTATACGTCTCATATCCGTAATGACAATCACAAAAGTCAAAGATGACAGTGGGCCTTTCTCTAACAACTTTTCTTCTGGTCACAATCATGCCAGATGCACAAAAAGGTTAAAAAAAAAAAAGAAACAGAATTATTCTTCACATTGGTTGAATTTGGTTTTTTTTATTGTTAAATGTCTTTTTCAAACAGGCAAGAAACCACGATGCTATATGTGTGTGTGTGAATATCTGACATGTTCTGGAGGGAGATAGGCCATTTGATGCATGTATCAATAATTAATTATAAATGAGCGCCTGGATTTTGATGCATGTATCAATAATTAATCATAAATGAGCGCCTGGATATGATGATTTTAAGTTACAACTAAGTAGGAAAAAACTTATGAATCGTCTACATATTTTTTTCTTTATGAATATTTCATTTGCCAACAAAGCAGTTGTCTGAAATTGTCTATAGAGTTGACCCGTAATCTAGCTTTATTAATATTTTACTCACACCTGTCAAATGTTTCTTATAAATTGACTGAACTGACACCATTCAAACAATAGCTCAAATATCTTTACCCAGAGTTTGGTCTGAAATTGAATTAGACCATTTAGTGGAGGCATGAAGTAATGGTTTCTATGCACATTCCAATGAAAAAGTGAAATTATTTTTCATTTTTGTTTGTTCTTGCAAGTTTAAATTGAAAGTTTACAGTTTTTTCATGAAAAAGCTGGACAAGCAAAAAGCAGAAAGAAGAAATTCCCACTGTTTCTCGGTCATAATATTCGTTCCTAAGATAAGCAGAGACATCCTGGTAACTTTTTTAAAGTTCAGAATACAAACAGTGTACACATATTGCTGGAAATGGGACATGTTTGAAATACTGACAGAGAAGCTGGTACAAGGATAGTTAATAATAAACACTTAAGATGAGGAGGAATTGGCAGTAACATCAGCGAAGTTCAAATAAGTAAGATATGTGATATTAACTTGCGACAGTGTGTAAGACAAGAACAATAAGGGAAACAATTAATAGAAACAAACAACATTGAAATACTCACCATTTTTTGGCGCTGATTTAAAGCTTGTAGCTTATGTCTTTCATACTCATTTTTCCTTCCTTCCTTTCGCAACTGTTTTTGCCAAAAACAGAATATTGTAACAAGCTTTTTGCAGATATAATTAATTCAATGGAGGGACGTAAAGTTTTGTTTCAGTTTATTGCAGATCAAACATAATAATCAAAACGTGCACAGTCATGCTCAACAGTAGCACTGACAGCAAATGTAAATCCAGGTCCAAATTGACCATGGACTTCAATTCCATTTCTTGAATTTTGCTTACTTAGAAGCTTTGGAGCAGCACAAACTACCAGGGTTCAGACTAAGTATCACAGAAAAATTATGCCGGAAAGGAAAAATAGAAGAATAGAGGAAGCGTGACATACTTGCAGGAGCTCTTTCTCTCTAGAAGCCTTCCACTGCCTGAATTGTTCTGCCTCTTGCTTAATCCTTTGTTGCAACTGAACCTGCAATGTCAATCGGGTTATAAAGATAAAGAGCATCATGTCATTTCTACTGTAGTTATGAATAGATGCAATATTCAACCTTCTGTGCTTTTATAGATTGTATTTCATCTTGCAGTCTCTTCGCCGCTTCATCACTTTTTTGCTTCTGCTTCAGAAGTTGGACTTGGCTCTCTTGTTTCTTCTTCAAATCCAGAATCTGACACGCACAAATTTTGAAAAGATTCTTGCAAGTTCAAATCTCTTCCATTTTTAATCTTCCTAATGGGAAATTAAATCCAGTAGAACTTGAAATTAAATTATCTACCTGTGCTTCAAGTGATTTCAATTTTTGTGCATGGACATCCTCTAATTTCTGTGTTTGTCCATCAGAATTGGCAGAAAGATTTTCAACCTCAGCTAAAAGATGATCCCTCTCTCGCTACATTCATAAATAAATTATAGAGATATATGAATACCAGTTCAATGACGAAGAAAAATAACTTCACAGAACTTCTATTGAACCTGGACAGTTCTCTTTTCATCCTCCAACTCCATTATTTTCCTTCCAAAGTGCTGCTTGAGTGTTTCGGCATCCGACACTCCAAAAAGCTTCATTTCAGTCTGGACAATAATATCATTAAGTATACTAACAGGGGAAAAAAAAAGAAGAAAAGAAAAGCAAACAAAATGGAGATGGTAGTTTTAAGTACATTCATGACATGTTTTCTTATTCTTAAAGACACCAGGAGAAAACCACTCGTTGCTGCTATTATGAATTTAGTGCCTTGCAAAGGTGAAATCCCATTTGATGGAAAATATGAGATGAACCTTTGAGAGAGCTACCCCTCAAAAGCTAGCTTATGAGGTTGGAGAGCACAAGACTTACAATGGGTCAAAATTTTACCATGTAGCTTGTCTGTCCCACACTGCATGAGAAAGGGAGGGAGGGAGAGAAAAAGTAAAGGGTAAAGGGAACCTTTGATAGCATCGATATGTACTTTAAGCGGAATCAACCCCAAAATACTAGCTCATGAGATTGGAGAGGCCAAATTCCACCAAAAACCACACATCAAAATCACATAGTTCCGCTGTGGGACTCAAGGCAATGGCCCATAATCTGATATAGGAATCAGACTGAAGGAAAATTAAATTAAAGCAGAAAAGGCATCCATAAGAAACATGATTGAGCAGAAATTCATGGTTGTATTGATTAAAATTTGTTATGATTGGGATATAATATGTATGATATGGCATGAATTCAAAGTTCAAAGATGCTGATTTATATGCATTATAACAACCTCTTTCTGCTCCAAGCGTTTATTCAACTCATGTAACTCTCTATCCATACTATTTTGCAGCAGTGTGTGCTCCCATTCTTTTGCCACTTCTTCGATTTCTCTTGAATCACCTGCTAAATTTGGCAATTATAACCTTAAATTATAGCAGCTATCATCACACTGATAAATGAGCAGCATGCAAAAGATAGAAGAAGGAGTGGGTTAGGCAAGAGGATGTTCAGCGCATGCATTAGTAACAGATGATAAAAACCAGGCAATAGAAAAGTCTTGCCTGTTGTTTCATTCATTGAATAATCAGATGCTACTATAGGAAAGCTCCTCTTTAGCCCTTCAGTCTTGACAATGCATGTGCTACCATCCTGAGAAGTTTCAAAACATGCATATATATATATATATATATTAAAAACAACTTGAACTCACTTATAGCTATAAGAGTAGATAGAATTAGTCAATTACATGGACACACCAAAGTTAGTAAAAGCACAAACACATGTTAAAACAATGTCAAAAGAAGAATCAAAACACATACATGAGCATCCTTTTCACATTGTTCTACAACAGAACATCTACTGCGGTATTCGTGAAGTTCCCGGCAAAGATCCTCATTAGCAGCTTCAAGCCAAGCAATCCTTTCCTTGAGGACCTGCGCAACCAATTATAAAAAGATCATATATTTAAATTATACAAGTACAATTATTCAAACCAGAATTTTTTTTTTCAAAAGAAGTGATTATACAAGTCTTCAGAAGACAAAAAAGGTACATGAGTCAACTTTAGGCTAGAAAAAATTTCTAACCAATATGAACTCGTGTTGATTAAAAAGACTTCCGATCATGAAGCCTCAACCATGTCCATTTAGTGTTAAAGTTTACTTATAATAGGATTATACACAAGTAACTAACCATTCATTGAAGATTCCAGTAAACAAAAGCAAAATACCTGAACTTCCTCAGGAGAGCCCCCAGAACGAGCACAAAGTTCAGCTTGCAAATACTCTAGTTGTTGTCTCATTTTCAGCATCTCACTGGACATGGGATCTCTGTTGATCTACAGATAAGTATAACAAAAATTGAGAGCCAGACTTTAGCATAAAAGGCAACAGGCTTCTTTCTTTTGCCTTTTTTTTTTTTTTGTTTTAAAATAAAAAGAAAGGGATGACAAAAAATAAATACTTACAACAGGTTTATTTTGAATATTACGGGCACGATTTGCATACTTCAAAGTGTTGAGGGTTTCCTCCGCATTAATATCAGCAGGACTTATGCAAGCTAGAAAAGAAACATCTTTTTGTGTAAGAAAAATAGACCCATTCAAACCCAACTTGGTTTAGATGCAGCTTGAAAGATTGGAAAGGGAATCAAAACCACAGGCGTTTTAATCCCTTGTCTTGAATTGTTTATACCTAAAGAGAAGTTAAAATAAATCTGGTTACTTTTTTTTTTTTTTTGGCCAGCTATCTGGTCACTACTTAATCCCGCTGAGAAAACATTTCCAGACAGTGGGGAAAGGAAGGCCTGCGAATGAAAATCCAGAACACTGAGCATATATGCAAAGCCAAAGCATTTATTTACTTCTTTTCCTCGTTGGCAAAAAAATTACTTCTTTCACTCGTTTTTAATATTATGTCCTCTTCCACTATTTTTGAAAGACTCAGTTGTATTTATGAACTTTTATAAAGGGCAGAATCACTAAGATATCAGATGAGTTCCATTTCCCAAGATTATATTTGTTCACCTATAAAATCATCCTTTCGAGAGGAAAAAAGTAACAAAGAATCTCAAGTTGATTAGGATACAAGCAAGAACAAGAACAAACCTATCATAACAGTTCTGCTGTTACCACCGAGTGAATCCTGCAAAATCATATAACTTCATCTAAATACATAAAATATAAGGAAAATAAATATTTCTAGAAAAGGGAGAAGGGAGAATACAGAAACTTTCATTTACATGTTTTTTATTTTATATTTTTGTCTTTGCCGCAACAATTATTTCTTTTTGTTTTATTTTTGGGCCAAAACAATTATTTCTTCTTTACTTTAAGGCAAATTTAATTATAAATTAAGGAATCTAGGCACAAACCACATCACTAAATGCAGGACTGTCAGACAGATTTTGATTCCTGACATGAATTTTTTTGAACAAACTAGCTTAACATGAAGAAAAATTTTGAGGCACCACCACAACAAAGACATATAGTCAAGTGCTTTTTCACAGCTTAATGTCATATGGGGAATTTTTCAACTATGCTTAATGGTTGACGGATGGAATTTCCATGACTTCCATCTGATAACCTTCTCAGAGATGGCAAAAGAATTAGCATCGTTTGGACCAGTAGAAACACGAGAGAACAAGCATTATTTATAAAGAAAATTAATAATAGACTCAAGAAATTACTGTTTACATGAATAAAAGTTACGAAACAACATTTTCATTTCTTATGTTGTCTAATTGGTTTATCAATTTTGTATCATGCATTTATTAACCATCTTTTAGCCACAGTATCTCATGAAGAGCGCCAAATAATATTAATGAGTTATATGATCATCTTCATGCATACACATCATTATTGTAAAGAAGAGTGTGTGCCACAAGAAATCCACATATAAAGATGTCAAACCTGCAAAAGCCTAGTAAGTTTACTATCCCTGTAAGGAACATGAACACCTTCCTTTCGCTTCTTTTCATCACCAAGTGCACTAATAACATTACCAAGGGCCAGGAGGCCCTTGTTAATATGAATTCCTGTTTAAAATATGATATAATTAGAGACTACTCACTAATCAAAAAGCTCAGCCGCTAAAGTGGGTGATGGTTACCTTCCTTAAAACGCAAACCATCAGAGCCTGTTCTTTTAGCTCGTTCTGAGCCAGCAAGATCCACAAGGTGCAACTTAGCACATAGATACTCGTCATTCATGGACCCATTTAAACTGTTCTCGCGAGGATTGACGCCATTGAGTTTACGCATTTGCTCTAATGTGATGGTGAAGATGGCATGCGAACGACTAGTTGGAGACACAATAGAAGAATGAGTAACAAAAAAAATCCTCAGCAAAGTAAATTTTGAAGTGCAACATTTTCATGCTAGATCAGAGGCAGCAAACCTGGATTGGTTGTTCATATTTGTGCTCCCAGTGGCTCTGCTCAATGATCCTTGTTCCAGGCAAGCAGCCATTTCTTTCAATGTTGAAACACTTACTTCAGTAGATCCAGCCAGCGTAATAACACCATTTGATGTCTCACGAATTTGTATGGGAGGTTTCCCAGGGACTGTCACTTTTCCCCCATGTCCATTAGCAGCTTCTTGTTTGCTCATGGAAGAAGGATCCAACAAGTCTCGTACTTCTTCTTTAAGAATCTTTATGCCAAAAGAGAAAAACGGTTGATCACTTGATTGAAACAACAACTAGCTTTTGAACTTTATCAGCTTCAGATATTAAAGTACTATGAAACTTCCAAAATAAGGCAATAAAAAATTTATTGACAGACCTCAATGAAGGAAACATGTAGCTGAAATTCAATCTGATCCTTTAAAGTCTCAATTTTGCTGAACAAAACATTCATGACTTGGGGTATTATGCCTGTTTGGCAACCATCTTTAAAACCAGTGCCCATGGTGTATGTTTTCCCTGAACCTGTCTGCAATCAACCAAGTGAAAATTGTGACATCTCAGGGAAAATAGAAATGTGTAGAGGAATTTCGCTATTTTCACCCTGAGTAGTAACTTTACCTGACCATACGCGAGAACAGTGGCATTATATCCTTGGAATAAAACATCAACAAGGGGAGCAACACATTCTTCAAACATATCGGATGAAGGAGAACCCGTACTCCCGTAAACATGATCAAATGTAAAGGAATGAGCACCAATTTGCACCTGTATTTTAATCACACAATTAGCAAGTGATTCCGACCAAATTTTCCTGGTCAAGAATACTATGGTGAGCTGCTATCCTAGATAGAGGGTATAAAGACTGAAGTAATGGCTGCATTCAACGTGCAAACAATATACAAAGAAACAATTCTGAACGTCAACTTTGTACAACTTCAGAGAATCGTTAATACTTTAGAGCTGACAATTAGGAAGAAAGCGTGTCCAGAAATTGTGATAGTTTTGTTAAGAAGAAAATTGACCTCATTACAAAACAAATCAACTAACATTAAACAAAGTAGTTTGAACTGAATTTGGGGCCTAAATACATGAAAGGCACAATTAATGTGACAAGCAGGTGGGTTGTTCGTATGCCACCATTAGATTGAAGAGACAATTTAGTTTGCTCAAACTCCCTTGTCACATCGTCCACTCAAAGTCGCTTACAAACTAAGATCCTAACAAATTAGAGCGAAATGGCAAAAACTGGTGACGACACTCCTCCTCATAGTAAACATGTACCTCATGAAATGGCTTCATAGCCGATCACCTCAATCCCCAAAAGAATGTTTTAAGAAAATAACATTTTTGTTCCCTGCTTATGTTCAAACCCAAAACGACACTGCCTAAGAATTGGATGAAGTAAAATATCCCAATTAGGGAGCCAACGGCTCATGGGATCATCATAAAAACAACTCAAATTATAAAAAAAAAAAAAAAGGCAGATGGTTATACGACACCCCAAATACCGTTCCTCTCTCATATTGAAATATGCATATTTCTTACGCAAGCGATTTTGGATCCAGATCTCTCAAAATAAATCAAGTCAAAGCTCTATGCTTCATGCAAAACTGAGGTATTAACAAGCACCAAAGCGATCCCCGCCTCCCAAATGAGTCAATTATGCGCATTTCCCAGCAGATAGACGGAAATGAACCATCACATTGTTGAGAAAGAGTGCACCTGAGGCTTCCCAGGGACGACGGTGACACAATCTTTACATCCCTGAAGCTTTTCATCACTGATGAGCGGTCGGACATGGACAGCAACCTTGACACAACAATCTTCCCCTGCTTCCATTTGGAAGCAGCTCAGAAAAGGAGGGGTGGAAAATGAATGAGAGCGAGCTCCAGTAGTGTGAGTGACTCAGTGAAAGGAAAAGATCCAATTGCTGGGACAGCGGTCCTCAACGTTGGCAGAAGAGCTGAGAGAATTTTTCAGGATATGAAAGGGGACGCAGCAACTACAGGAGCAAGAAAAATGAAGGGAGAGCACGGGACAGTGGAAGAGAGAGAAAGTTATAATATAGTTAGAGATGGGGGGAGAGAGAAAACGAAGGGTGGTTGTGGGAATAGGGGCAGTGAGAGCGGAGAACACCAGGGCTGCTCAAGGTAACTGTAAGGACAACAACCACTATCATTTTCCTTCAGCTTCACTGCACACCAGTCCTGACGGTTGCGTGCTGCGAGTCATTCAGGGGCAGCTTTCCCAAATTGCCCTCACAATTTCTCATACATTTAATAAAAATGAATAAGGTAGGACTTAGGCGCAAACTTTGGTGTAGAGGAGAATGAAATCTACTGTGCTGTGGGTTGGTGCGTAGATTTGAGAAGAAGATAGAGAAAAAAGGAATAACACAGCGCACAAAGCCACGTGATGCGGAACCAGATACACCATTACAGCCGGTACCCCATCATTGTCACTCTGGTTCACAGGTGCCCTGCTCCTTTAGTTTATGTGACACGCATCATGCCATGCACATAATTTTGGCCTCCCTTTCCTCCTCTCTATTTCGGTTCTCTTAAAATCAGCATTAATTAACCCGGTTTATTGAATGAAGCATCACAATTAACGAGTTAATTAATTTTTGGGGATTACAGATCCGGTATTGCACCGAAAGGCATAAAAGGGAGGGGGAAGAAAAGGTAGGAACAGGAAAGAGAGGGCGTCGGGAAGCAACGAGGGAGAAAGTGAACCGCCTATAGGACACATCCAGCTGTGTGGTCTCTACCTTCACATGGCGATCAAAGCTCCTCTTCTATAATTGGGTGGGCCCCAAGCCCCCGGACTTCCTTGGTCAGCCTCTTCGGGTGGTCCCTCCCTGAGTGCTCTACGCATTTCCATTTCCGTGGGGCATCCCAAGTGAATTAATTCATCTCTGGAGTTTGCTACTTTAAGCATCGTATTCACTCCTTTTTCTCCAGTGCGAATACTTACCGGTCTTTGCTTTTTAATTTATGCCCCCAGCTCATCCTCCCTTTCTACTCTCGCAATCCCAACGGTCTCATACTACTCCTCGCCCTCACTTTTCTTTTCATTTTATAATCTCCTTACTTCTTTTTCCTTTTTTTTCGTTGAAATTAAGGACAATTATTATATGACAGTGACAATTAGGAGAATCGGATTACAGATCCCACAAAAGCTAAACCAAGTCCTATATTCTGCGGATGGTTTATCCCAAATCTGCTTCGGCACCTTCCATTCGCGAACTCAGAAACACAGTCAAAGTAAATCGGATATGGATCTCGCGTCAACTTTTGCGAGTACTGACGGAGGACATGCCTGGAACAATAATGCAAGCATGGAATCAATCGCGAGGATCGATCTTAGTACTGAAACCATCTCTGGCGCGAATGGTCCAGGCCCTAGTGACCGTTACCGAACATGACTGATTGTTTCCAGAGACAAGCCAGCCTCTATGATGCGTCCAGCAGAAATTTGGAGCAGGATTTTCCTAGTACGACTCGCTCGCATAGGCGGACGCTGCAAAGATTTTGGATAGATTTGTATTTTAAAAGTTAAAACAAGGAGCACTTATAACTTGTTCGTATTTAATTAAAAAAATTTAGATGATGCATAAATTTTTTTAATTAGTTTTCCATTTTGTCTTATTTAATAACACATTTTAATATTTATTTGTATTTATTATCATGCCACCCCCAAACATCATTGCCTCCTTGACTCATTTTCTCTCCACGGTCATTTTTATTCTAACAGTTTTGTTATTCTCTTTGTTGCATTTTCTCTCTCCTTATAGATAAGAATATCTATATATTTATAATAAATTTTTACTAAATTTTTTATCCCCGCTATTTAGTTGTTCTATTAAATTCACCAAAGACGCAAATAGTAAATTGGCCCATACAAAGTGTCTCGAAGCCACGTGTATTCAACATAAACAATAATTTAACAGTGTCAATTATTCGAAATTTATTGAATATATTGATAATATCTATTTATAATAAGTTAACATATCAACGTATATGAGCAATATATAATAAAATTCATATTCTACAGGAAAACACACAGATCAAAAAAATGGTGCAGTTTTTTTTGCGAAGCTTTGTAACTCATGTGGCATCCCAGAACCTTTTTATAATGAAAGGGATTGCCGCATCAAAACTCCATGTAATATAAGGAATATAATGAGTATCTGAATGGGTCACCTCCCCTATGTAAAAGGGTTGAGATAGGGGAAAAAAGACCATATGTAAATAAAAACCATAATTACTTTGACTGTTCAATATTTACATCTTTTGCCGGTAAACATTTACATCCTTATTACCCGCATATCTCGACTCTATTATATAGAGAAAAAATATTTCCTCTTGTCCTAATTATAAAATTTTATTTATAGTATCTAAACGAGATTTTATAATTAGGATAGGAAATAATAATACTTATACATTTTTAGGATTTACTTATTATTTAAATATTTTAATAAAACCAACTGGCTAAAGAGACTCGCTCACTATGAATTTTATTTTTTTTATTCATCAAATTTCATTATTTTAAACATCTAAGTCCATATTTTATTGAAGTTTATTATTTTTTCCCTGAATTATTCATATTAAACAATCGAATGGCTAGACGCGATACCTGCTTTTTGGCAATTATAAAGCTTTTCAAATATACTATAAACAAAAGCCAATACTACATTAATTATAATAAATTAATCGCACATAAAATTTAGCTATATAAAAAAGTGAATATTAAATATTTTAGATGTCATCGAACCCAAACTCACATTTGGAATCAAGCCAATTTCAAAGAAACGACTGGCGGAATACACTGACACGTAACTATACATTGAGAGTCAGAGGCTTGTTGGGAATAACTTGGTGTGGTAAATCGGGGAGTCGACGGTATTAAATGCGAAGGTTTGACAATTAAGTCCCATTACGTAGTAAGCTTTATCGGGTATGGCTCACGACTTATGAAGGCTGCCCGCAGTCCTAAACTTCCACGCACTATGAGCTTGCAGATTTATGAAGCTTCACCTATAAATATTACCAATATATTTAGATTAGACTAGCCTTTTGCTTCTTCATTTTTCTTTCCTTTTCTTTTAAATTCGAGGAAGCCGAAACTTCTTGGAAAAGTCAGGATCAAGGAGCGTGGCAGTGGGCCATAATTGGAACGTCATTTCCTGCTTCGCACTGTTACATACTCTGGAGCCATTCACCAACTTGGAGCATTAACATGCTTTCAGATACTCGAAACATGTTGCCCCGATCACAAACAACCAAGTACTATTATTTCTTAAATATGTCGATGGCTCATCTTTTTTCCAAGTTCAAAAAATTTTTATATGCAAATCAGACAGCATGAGCTTTCTTATTTTATTGTTCAGTCACAACGCAGAAAATGACCCCTCCTCTGTTTTGTAGCATTTCACTTCATGCGGTGGACTGCAAGCAAAGCAACGCGGCAAAAAATATTGTTTTTTTCCCCTTCCCCCTTCCTTTCTTCTTCCCTGCGATTCTAGGCTTCTTTGTTCAGAAGGAAGAAACGAGAACTGTAGGAGGGTGGGTTGGGTACATGAAATAAAAACCCAACCTCAAGCTTCTTTTTGAACCTAACTCCGCATTCATTGGATTTCATCCTCCGAACGTTAGCTCCGACGCAAACAAAGCAACCACAAAGTGGTCCCCTCCATTAAACTGTTTATCCGGCTTCTCGCGGCAACACTGATCAGTGATTAAGAGGATATTAGTAACATCAAAGGAGAGCTAATAACAGTATTTCTTCTAGGTTTATGGGTCTGGCACAGCCACTAATCCCTCGGATGATGACCTTTTTAACCACTATGACATGATCTTGAGATCAGAGTTAATTACCAAACTGCAAACAAAACGACCCTGTCATTCATCCTGTCCCTGTCGCTCCATCTCTCTCACACTGCCGTGTGTGTGTGTGTTGGATTATATGTGAGCTTGATGAGTAAGAGAGGTCCTTATCCATCGAGAAACGACAAGAATCACATGATTAGGGAAAAACTATATTATTCATATATTCTTTTGAAGAGGGGGCAGTGAGTAGGCAGGCAGTAGCTTTTTTGCTTTATGCTTTCAGTGAGGCTAATAACTCTGCAACAACAGTGCATAGTGATTGCTTTATTGTGAAGCCCAACCTCTGTGTTTTTAGTGTTACCCCACCAATTTTTCTCTCTGCTTTCATCCCCCATGTGGAGCTTTAACTCACATGCTCCCATCACTAACATCATTCCTAATCCTACTTTTTCTGACCAATCCCCCATCTTTCTGCCTCCTCTCTCCCTATCATTCTCTCCCACCCAAACTCCTCCTTCCCCCTTTATTTATCAGAATCATTAACCATATAATTACAACATAACTTGGCCTATCTGAACTAAGCTCCAATAGCACTCCTCTGCACTCATTTTAAGTACGTCAAAAACCCACAATCTTTGGTTCCATAGCCAGGATTTTGATTCCCACAACATAATTATTACATGTGGCCCAATCCAATCTAATCGTGTTTTAGCATTTGATTATGTACTGGCTGGGACACAGCCTTCAATGTGTAGCTCCAAATTGAGTATCTTCCCGACTTCCCCTTCCTCTTTGAGCTGGGGACTCCAACTGGAGACACAACATGTGCCTCGTGGTGAGCCTTTATCATTAGCATGCGTCCATGAGCTGTCGGAAGCCTAGCCAGAAAAGTACCCATATGTGACTTTTAGGACAGTCACTAATGGCTAATGAATGGATATTTCATATTTGTGACCCATCCGTCCATCAACATTCTCGTATTCGATTTATGTAACGGTCACAGATACAAAAATATCATGCACGTTTTTTCTAATTCCTTGCACCTACGTTTTTTTTTTTTTTAACACAACAGAACACTGCGTAGAAGATGATCCAAATTACTTCCATGGTTCATATATCACTCACATGTTATTTTTCCCCTCTGCAAAAAATGTTTACTCATATGATAATTTTTTTTGGACTGATATTAATACGATATGTTGTCTGATGAAGATAGTTTAACAAGTGGAGTGACCTTTTTGCTTCGCTCTTGATTGGAGGCCTGAAGAGCGGTGGGCGGAAAGCCCAAATATATATTTGGACCTTTGTGAGTCAAATAAAGTCGACATTGGTGAGGAATCTTGTGAACCCACAGTTAAATAAAAATTCCTTTGCATGGCTTTTGGGCTAAAACAACCAAACGATGTAAATCTGATGGGGCAGTCATATTTGAGAGGGCTGCATCTTGCTTTTGGTATCCTACCCAAAAACAAAAAAAAACCTGCAAAAATGACCTGAAATATCACCGAAATTTCAAAATGCTAAAAAAGGTGATATTGATTATTTTTGTAAAGGTAATAACTATTCTTCTAAAGATTTTGATATGTCAACAATAGCATTACCTTTTTGTCATTTTAGAATTCAAGTGTTATTTTTAATCATTTCCTCGAAAAACTATCTACCATTTGCATGGGATATTTTTGCCAAAAAACACACTCTTGCCATTTAAACCTTTTTTAAATTATCCAATTAATACCTAAATTTTGATTTGAAATGATTCAATCCCATTAGTTTTTTTCCCCCATCAATTCAATCCCTTACTTAAAACAATTCATTTTGTATAATTCCATCACTTAATAAATTATAAAGATTAAATTATGCGGAATCAAGAAAATATATAGATTCAATTGTTTTGAGTCAAGATTATTTAAATCATTCAAAAATTTGGAAATTTTGGTATTTGAAAATTTAATTTGCTGAAATGACCTAAATTTGAACACATGCAATTATGATCTGTGAATATAATTTTTTTTCTGCTCTGTGCAAAAAAATTTTGTATTGGTGATTGTTGTATGCACACCATAAAAAAAGGGTTGCATTCAAGAATCATAGTTATACTCATTTAAATTTGGTTCTTTTTTGTTAATTAAGTTTTCAAACCAATTTTTTCAAAAAATTTAAACTACATACTATATTTTTTCTTTAAAAAAAGGAAGATGTGACTTTGAAAAGAGCTTTAATCATTCCTCCAAATTATCATAATTTAGATAAAATGTTGTGGGTTAAATGAACATCCCCCTCAACCAAGAGAAAAATTAGAAAAGGAGTCAATTTAGAAGATCAATTTAGGAAAAATCTCATATAAATACCTATTGAATTTTAAAATCCTAAATAAGTCACTCTAATTTCACAAAAGACAAATAAACCTATAGGTATTAAATTAGGATTTGCAAATTTTGGCAAATTACCTCCATACCCTTTTTCTCATTTCCTTAGCTCCTCTCTCTTCATTGTATTCTTCAGTTGAAGAGATGGAATACATCTAGAAGTTAACAAATTTGGTCTTTGCAGTATAATGGGAGATTTGATGATTTTTTTACCAAGCTGTTTCTTCCATTTATTTTCCTTCTATAATTTCTTGAATCTGGTATAAATATCACAATTTTATGATGCGAGCAATTTTTTTCCCTCTTCCATCTTCCTATTATTATTGCTAATGATATTTCCTTTTCAATCTCTGATTGATTGAGTAGCTCTAGCTATTTCTTTTCTGCTTCTCTGCCCCCTTATCGGGCTAGCATGGCAATTTCAGCTATTGACATCCTGAAGGAAAATCCCAATCTGATAACAAAGCTGAAGGCTAACATTGCTTTGCTATGGAAAGGTGGGCTTTGATATCACTACCAGCTCCTCAATGAATTATATAATTGCATGGCCACGTTTTTGCTTTGGATTTTGCCAGGCATGTGAAGTCCTGACTATTACCAGTAGAACAAGGATCTTCTTTCTTTATACGATGCATGAGGTGATGCAAGATTATCAAACATGCAAGGCTTGATGATAGCAAGCAACTCAGAATCACCGATTGTTTGTTTGAGATTGGAGAGGTCAATAGGTTCTATGAAAAATGGCCTACTTCTGCTTGAAGATATAGCTGAGCGGGTGTTGGAATCTCATTTGATAATTGTGACAGTTTATGATTAACTAGGCACCTAGTGGCAATGCATCCGTAGGTTTTGGAGGAAGATGCTTCGTTTGTCGTTGCTTCCAAAAGATCAACTTTGGACAAATGTCGTTTGCCAATAGGAATCAAACTTCTTTTCCCCGGCAAACCACTCAGAGTTAGATCTACGTAAGGCAGCTGAATCATTGAAGAGGGTTGCAGCATTAGTCCTGAGTCGACATGCTTGAACACTACAGATCTTCCTTCTCCTGTCCACTTTTTCTATGTACCCTTTTTTTTTGGACAATAAAACCCGATTTTTATAAATTTTATCCCACAATAATTTAGGATTTAAATAATAATTTTGAGCTTAAATGAACTTTTTATGTATTATTGGATTAATTGGTTGATTTTTTGATTTTGCATAAAAATTGAGATTTTGGATTAAAAATATAAATATTTTGTGATTTCCTATTTTTGACTTGGAATTAATTTTTCTATTTCTTTGGAAACAAGACTCATATTTTTAGAAAGATTATTTTTAGAAAGTTTTGCAATTTCTTGCCTAATTTTTGTGCAGATCTGATATTTAATTTTTAATTATGTTTGGATATAATCTACATTAATGGATGCACTTAAATTCTTGTAGGTCAAGAAAGAGCATATGAGAAATCCAATGGTGCAAGATTGTTTCCTAGAATCTAAGTACAATCCAATAGCTGACATCAAGTGGGCCAATTAATTACTAATAGGCTTGAGCTTTGGATTTATAAAATTTTCTTTTCTCCCATTAAAATATTCTCCTCATTCCATATAAAAAAAGTCACGCCTAATATCAATTTTTCTCCATTCACGGATTGCACCATATTCCATCATCACATTCAATCACTTTCTCCTTCTCCATTCAGCCGCTGGACACTACGATTTCAATCAAACATTCATATCCTTTCCCTACGCACAAAAGCCCCATTCAATCATCATCACCAACTCCTCCATTCCACGTCCCACATAAATTCAGCATTTCATTCTCCATTCTTCATTAACTATGGTGGCCGTGATTCCTAACAGTGTGGAGGGAGGAGATAATACCATGGCAGCTTAAGCTTATTAGGGAGGCAACTTGGGAGGAGCATAGAAGAGACTAAAGTCTCGGGCTAGCACTTGAAGACCATAAGAGAGTAATGTTCCATTTATTTTTTTAATTCAAGGACTTAAGATTATTTAGTTTTAAATAATTTTAAGTTGTAATTTTGTGAGATAATTTAGTTTTAGATTGTCATTTTTATTCTTAGATTGAATTGATATTTGGATTTTATTCGTGTTGAGACACTTGTTGGAATTTATGTTTATGAACCTTTGCATTGTTAATTGAATTTATAATTGAGTTTTCATTATGAGTTTAATTATCAATGTGGTTTCAATTGCAAAATTTGGATTCTTCTGTCTCTTAATTGTTTAATTAAGTGAGTTAATTGTCTAATTATTTAATTAGATAATTTCAAACATAATTTCCAGAATTAATTGAGTTATTTTCCATTGGTTTTGATAAGCCTAATTAACCAACCTTATACTGTTATGAGTTCTCTAATAGTTTAAGGGTTTTTGAAATTGAGGGTTCCCTTTGTTTCAAATAGGTGATTAAATTTATTAATTCCACTCTCCTATCACTTTTCTTTGGTCTAATTAACTGATTAAGGTTATGAAGGTTAAATCTATGCGAATCCTAAGTTGTCCCCTCTACCTTACCTGAAGAGAACTTCTCTATTTTTACTTGTTAATTTTCTTTGCTTCCTAATTAATTTTCTTCATTTATCATTTTAATTTTGTTTTCTAAAAAAAACCCCCCCAAAAATTGCATTGCATGTATTTAGTTTAATTTAATTTTCATATAGATTTTAGGATATTTGCATTTTCCATTTAGAATTAGAATTTTGCATTTTAGTTTTGGTCCAATTTATTGCTTTTTTTTTTATCACCTAAATTTTTACTTAAAGAAACTCATAACTTGCTCCTTGGAAGTAATGACTTAGGTTGATCCTAAATTACAAATCAATTAGGACCTAGTTTAATTGAGTGTTTTAACGACAATGACATCATCAATCCACATGTTATGTACTGAGACATTTTTTTCCTGGTTAGTTTTGCAACTTGAAGTGTAGGCCACCTAACGCCTGAGTAGTTGATAGTGCTTGTAATATTTTGGTGTGCTGTTTCGGGGTAGAATAAGGGGATTTCTGTTTCTCATTATGAGAGCTGGGGAATTGCCTGTAGCCAAAAAATTTCAAGGATTTCGCTGTTTGCTCTGTAAAGCTTGCGTGCTAGCCATTGATACCAATTATTTTACAACGATTTTTTTTAAGCGAATATTTGCTAAAGTGGTGGCATTTCTCCACAGGAGTTTTTTTTTTTTTTTTTCCTGTGCTGCCTAGAAACGTTGTGGGTTCAATGCTACTTTACTGAGTTGTGAGCGGCTCTTTATTCTTTAATTATGTGAATCTCATTGCATAAAGAATAAGCACTAGTTTAATTGATAAGGACTTAAGGAGTCAGCTCATAATTTATAAAATCGTAAGTTCATATTTTAATGTAAGAATCTTATTAATGAGCTATTTATCCAACTCACTTAAACTTATTATGCATTAAAAAAAAAAGAACGAATCAACTGGTTGGATTGAAATTTTTGTGAACCCTTCATGGTTATGGTCACCTTCAGATATTGGGATAAACCTGCCTGAAAGAAACCAATGCAAAAGCGATCATTAAATGATTGACAAAATTGGCAGTTCGATTGGTTTAAATTGATTATTTGTGTTGTAAATTAACTATATATTCTCATGAACCATCATCACGTTTTGGAATCCATGATTTATTGTGATCAACATCTAATGATAATTTCGAAAGATTAATTAATTGGTAATGGAAACAATATGCAAAAAAAAAAGTTCGTACAGTTTTTATTCGAAAAAAACGAGGGACAAAGCATATAAATAAAAAAATTAGCTATTTAATTGGTATGGTTTTGATTTGAAAAAAGCACTCGAGTTAAAGACTTGATCGGATTGGAAGTCCTTTCTCACTCTCATGTTCTGTTTGGATGGGAAGAAAAGTTAAGAGGAAAGAAAATGGAGAGAAGAAAAAACTGAAGAGAACATATTATTACTCATATTGTTTGGATAAAAGACGAAAAATAGAGAGAGAGAAAAAATAAATATATGAATAACTAAAATACCTTTATCTCACAATATATTATGTTTAAAACCAAATTAAATATTACCATAAAAAATTATATGAACATTAATATTATCAAATAATTTAAAATAAAATTAATTAATAAAATATATTATCATATTATTATATTTAAAAATCAAATAGTTTAGTAAAAATGTCATTTTTAATAGAAAAATAAAGTGTGGATAATTTTTTAAATTAAATATAATAAAAGAAAATAAATAAAAGATATATTATTTAAAATTATTATTAAATAATAAAAAAATATTATAAAAGTTGAAAGAGATGGAGAAATATATGTTTATGTGTGTGTATAGTTAGTATGAATTCTGAGTATTACATGAAATGTGAAAAAATAGAGTTTATATGTTAGTTTGGAATTTGGCTGCTGTGAGATAATTTTGCTAAATTATAAAGTAGCCACAAATAAAATTAAAGAAATTGCATTGAAGGCAAAATATGCATTTATTTACATAATAAGAGGGAGGGTATGCGAGAAATGTGAGTTTTCTTCTTATTTTCTCTCTGTCCGTGGAGAGAAAAGTTAAAGAGAAAATAACATGAGTCCCATACCTCATTTTCTCTCTTATTTTTCTGTCCTCTCGCTTTTCTCTCATCATCCAAATAAAGGAAAACTCATTTCTCTTTTTATTTTTCTCTCTAGTTTTCTTTCATTCCTCATTTTCTCTTGAAGAGCTTAGTAGCATCATCTATCAAAACAAAATATACTTAAAAATATAAAAATCAAGTACATCGTCCAATTGAAAGAATTCTGTTTTATGATAAGCAGCCCGTGCGTTTGAATTATCGTTTATTTTACTTGCCCAAAAGTTTTTGGTTTGTACGTGGATTATTTTTTTGACCTTTTGTTTTAGTTAAGGGTATCAGAGTCAACTCACACACGCATGCACATTTTTCGCCTTTAGAGGAATTGAGAATTTTTACGGTCCAATGATTTATGATTCTTAATTTTTTGGGAGAATTACAATGAGGTCCCAAGTAATTAAAAAACAAATCCCAGAGGTTGTCATTCTCACTGTAAGACTTGTTATTATAGGCTGCTCAGGTTGTTACTTGAGACTTTTTAGTGATTATTTTTCTTATGTGGAACTTGAATGTAATTCTCTTTAATTTTTTAGTGCTGCTTTAATAAATTTTTTGTCGCAAGGTCAAAATTTTTTTTTCCTGCCGTGGAATTTTTCCCCCAAGTATACATACGGCAACGAGGTTCATCATTCATCAAAGGACCATCAGTGGGCTTGGCTAATGCCGAACTGAAATTTTTGGAAAACCGAAGCGTCGAGAGCAGGACAGACTACAAGGAAATGTCTGGCGGGATCTCGCGGGGTCGTCTAGCTGAGGAGCGAAAATCCTGGCGTAAGAATCACCCGCATGTGCGTACTATCATCCTCCTTCTTGTCTTCTATCTTCACTGCCTTGTCATCTACTTGCCTCCTTGTATAGCTTTCTATAGAAGTCACTCGCCAAGTTTTTCTTCCCTTTTTTAGGGTTTCGTGGCGAAGCCAGAAACTGGAGCAGATGGCTCTGTGAATTTGATGGTGTGGCATTGCATTATCCCTGGCAAGGCTGGGGTCAGTGCTCTTCTCATATTCTCTTTTTTTCTGTCCTTAAATCAAAAACTGCGCATAAAACTTTTCTTATATTGGCCAATGCGCATAGAACTTAATTGGCCACTTAAAGTTTTAGTTTTAGTTTTTTTTTTTTTCAATGAACAGTCAGGGTTAGTTATGATTCATGAATTTTGAAACATTGACTATCTTTTGTATAAGATTTCGAAGTAACTAAATTGACTCTAGTTTTTGAAGTAACTTCTTGTCCAATATGATGAATGTTATTGTGGGATTGTGAAATAACTTAGTGAGCAGTGCATCAGTATGTGGTCCAATTTGAAGATTTGGACGAGACTTCGCAAACATATTTTTGAATTCCCAGGCTTTTAAAATTTGGTATAATTTTATTGTCTTGGATTTCTTGCTCAACCAGTCGATGACGAGATGAGAATTGAGGATTGCATCCATTATCAGCCGGTTTATATTATTGGATGGACAATGCTGGATTCAGTTGGAAATTAGTATCTTGCCAGTTGTGCGCCCTAAATTCAGGACATTGTTTGCCACTTAGTTATTTTCCTCCAGATGCTTGGTTAAGTGATATATACCGATTTCTGCCCCTTTTACCCATCTTTGGCCCTGGTTGGTGCTCACCCCCGTGCAGGTGAAGCTGTATAAATTGGTATAGCATTATGGCATGACATAAGACAATCTTTGTTTCTAATTTCCATATCTTCTTAATAGGGGAAGAATGCTACCTTCTGTTGCCATTCTCAAATGGCTAGATCCATTGACAAAATAGTGAATGATGGTATGTTCACAATCTTGTCCTAATTGTGAAGGTTAACTGAAAAGATCTGTGATATGTTATGAAATACTCAAAGTCTTCCCTGGATGTTGTTGGAAATGCTCCTATAGCGTAAATCCATTTCTTATGTTGTGGTGACTAGTCTTGTTGCAATTCTGACTGGTATTTATTATGTTATTGTTATTTTCTGCAAATGCTTTATTCCTTTGGTTGCAGACTGACTGGGAGGGAGGCTACTTTCCCCTTACTCTCAACTTCAGTGAGGATTACCCCAGTAAGCCACCAAAGTGCAAATTTCCTCCAGGCTTCTTCCATCCTAATGTCTATCCTTCAGGAACTGTGTGCCTCTCGATCCTTAATGAGGACAGTGTAAGAGCAGAAGTCTACTATTTATTTTATGTGCAGATTCTGTTATTGTAATTTGGATTATCTGTTTTGATTCTCGTATTTGCTTTTTCTTAGGGTTGGAGACCTGCCATTACTGTGAAGCAAATTCTCGTGGGCATTCAGGATCTGCTGGACCAACCTAACCCTGCTGATCCTGCTCAAACTGATGGTTACCAGCTTTTCATCCAGGTTCTTCTGCATTTCCTTGGGTACACACCTGAAATTTTTAATGTTGCTGGCGAACACACCGTGATAAACAATGTTGTATATGCAGGATCCTACTGAATATAGACGAAGGGTGCGGCAGCAGGCCAAACAATACCCCCCTGTTCTTTAGTTTAATGTTCTTGTTTGTTCATACCATTGACCTATTTGTTGGCTTGATAAATTCATTTTAAAAATACTGTTTGAGACCGAAGCATTGATTTTCAAGCTGATTATCAAGGCCAAGGGTAGCTAATGTCTAAGCTTTTCCCCCTTTTCCAAAAAAAGAAGAAAAAGAAAAGACATTGCTGTTCGTTTTATATTTGGTTTATCTTTCTGTCCGTGGAAATGAGGGTGCATGTGATGTGATGGGCGGAGCTTGAATCCTGATATTGCTGTCTGCTGAGTTGGCTTCCAAATGTGTACATACTGCAGCGGTGGAAGTTTTTCCTTTTCCAGCCAGGAAGAACAGACGAGGATCACACTCCTGGCCTTGTGATATCTCCTGTTGTTTGAAAATAATTATTTTAATGTCTTTCACTCATTGGTGAGTGGTAATGACATGGTTCCGTGGAAGGTGGTAGGTGAAGCGCACAAATTACTGAGATCAGTGTTGCATCAAACGTACGTAGTAACTCTGCTTCGTTAAAAAACGGAGTTATTTCATTAGTACTTTGAATGTTATCTCTGTCGTTTATCACAAGCATTTTACTCTTTCGTCTTAAAATTAGACGCATCTCAAGGAGTGATGAATTATAGCTTCAGTGGTCCTCATATAATATATTTTCTAAGGGTGAATTAAAGGGAGTTTTCTATGGAAGAAGGTATTTGTAGAATTTTAATCAATAGCAACTTGACCATAACAAAAGAAAATAAAAATCTATTAAAAGGGTTGAGCAATAATTTCCAAATCTTACAAGCCAATAAGAAATTCCATGATATAATCTACATCAGGAAACACCCGTCTACATTCTAGCCTACTGTCTTACTAATAAACAATAAATGGTAAATAAAGGAAAATTTATATCCAAAAACTTATACTACTTTCGGTCTTAATTATAAGAGCCAGTTGACTAATTTGAAGGGATTAAGAAAGTAAGTTGAGTTAGTTATTTGTCCTAAATATGTGTTGTCTTTCCTAAAATATCCTTGCTAATCAAGAGTATTGACTAGAACTATCATTGTTAGAAGGATTACTTTGAAAAAAAATGTATAAATATGAGAGACAAAATAGATTGGGGTCTTATATATATAACCAAAATAAAAGTCAAACATGGTCTTATATTAAGAATCGGAGGCAGAATTTGTTAATACTACATCCAGTCTTAAATATGAGATTTAATTTGTAAGTGTAATACAAAATAAATTTTATATTTAAGACCAAAGATAGTATTTACTATTATAAGCTATAAAATTATAACTAATTTGAAGGAAAAACAATTAATCAACTTACTTTGCACAAAAAAAAACCTTAGCTTCACCCTATACAAATGAAAAATACTTTCAATTATTAAAAAATATTTCAATAATTTGACAAAGTTTATATTCGTAATTTTATTTCTATTTAATATATTAATAATATTATATATAGACGCATATATACGCTAACATTTATATGATATATAAGCGTGCGTATGAATATTATTCAAGTTTTTTTTTTCCACCCAGATTTGTGGCGGCGGGGGGCAATATCATACCTCACAGTCGCCTGCTCCCACGGACCCCTGCACGTGGACAACCTACTTTCTCCGTATGCTCTAGTCCTAGCTACCCTCCCCAAGCTTCTTCACCTGCTCTTCCATCATATTAAAATCAAATTCCCTCTGCATTTTGCTTCCCGATTTCTGTCCTTCATTAAGGAACTCAAACTTCCGCCTCAAGTTAAGCAACCCGTTGAATCTATCCTCTTCTTTTACTTCCTTTAACTCATTTCACTTTGCTCCAAACCTATTTTGTTGCCCAGAACTCTTTCACATTCTTCTTCTGAAAATCTCGTTTTATTTTAATGAAATGGTGACTATCCAACTTCACCTGATCCAAAATGGAATTTGTTGTCAGAGGAGCAGGTTGTCTCCCTCAATAAAAGTTAAGATACTTAGCAACAGAGGTTCTATTACTTTATTGGCGAATACTAAATCATCATATCAAGTTAAGATACATAACAAATCAAAATAAGGATAACAGATCCTCCACATTAAAGAAAATTCCCAATTATGACGACCGATTGAAATATCTTATCAAGGTATCTTTAGAAAATATCAATAATTCCAAACACTGTCTTCTGTGTTTAATTTGTTGTCTCTCTCTCTCCCGTTGCAATGAAGTCGAGATGCTTAGCAACAGAGCTTCTAACACTTCATTGTTGATTAAATCATCATATAAAGATCCATAGCAAATCAAGGTAAGCATAACAGATCCTACCCATTAAAAAATTACCAATCCTTTATCAATAATTCCAAATATTGTCTTCTGTTTTTCATGATAAAATCACCTTCAGTGACAATAGTGGGGGTTGGTTTATATGGAAATGAGTTTAACATGCTTCTCATTGCTGGATCCATAATGTAAATTGTTCGGTTGACGTTCAGATATTTGGAGGTTGGCGTAACTCGTGTTGATGCAGGAAGCTGCGACCGTTAGCTATCTATAATCTCATCTGTCCACTATTTCCCTTTTATCAGATAGTTCTTCCAAGTTTCATTTGTCGTAGTTCTGCTTCTGAATCCTTAACTAGTGTGCGAGCAACACAAATGAAGATTCTTCTTCTCTTTTGAGTTATTTTGGCAGTCTGTTATTCTAAGGTTTGATAACACACAGTGGAACATATACGAGCAGGAAACAAAGAATTGCTTAGTTAACTGAGTGAGATACTGAGATTGCGATGGCATTAGCTATGCTTAACGTCGCTTTAGAATGGGTGACAATGGCTTTATCTGCACGAGCTGTAGTTTGTGGATCCTATGTTGGTGGTAAAACCTTATTCCTCACGTTAATATCCCTTTTGATTTGGTAGACGACACAATGACTGACTTACTTGCGTTTTCCTTATTCCTGCCATCTGGTTGAAGCAAATTTGTTTGTTGAAGTTCTTCTGCTGCTTGTCGGCCTTTTATTGCTCTCCCGGAAACGTTCCAAACCTCGAAAACAGAAGTTGAGACCGAAGGTTAGTTTCACAGCCCTATTTTCCTCGTTGGATCTGTGTCTCTTCTGCAGGTTTTTTATTGAAGGAAATTCTGTTGAGATGTGGGCTTCCCCATGTTGTAATTTAACATTGTAATGCGTGCTTATTTCTGCAGGAAGTAGATGAGCTATGTGACCAATGGGTTCCAGAACCTCTATTTCCTCCCATAAGCAAAGAGATGCTGTATGAACCGCCAGTGCTGGATAGGTGATGATTTGTTAGTTATAATCATTATAATCATTACTTCTTGTTTCCTTCGCTGACCGTTCTTCTGCGGCTGAAATTACATGTTTGTTGTTTTCTTCTGGTCAACTTCACAGTTAAGAATATAGACAAAGAAGACCAATTTTTTCCTTGGATTCATAACTCCGACCTCCCATGTTATCAGACAATTGCGGGGGGGTTTAAGTTCAAATTTAAAATAAGGGAGATCTTTAAGATCTTTTAAGTTAAAAGATATCAGAATAAAGGGGTTATTGGATGTTTTGGACATTCATCAAATTTCAAGGTAGGTCATTGTGCAGAGTGTGGAATCCAACCAAAAGGAAAAATGGACAGATATTTCATTATTTTTGTCATCCAACTGATGAGTTGTGTTTAATGCAGTGCTGCTGGGCCGCATGCTATAATTAATGGTAGAGAAATTGTTAATTTTGCTTCGGCAAACTATCTTGGATTGATAGGTCATGAGAAGCTTCTTGTAAGTTCTGAGGAAATTCTACTCATATCATTGATAAATGTTCTTTCGGGTTGAGGTATAGCAGTGATATTTACTAGTAACGTCCTCTTTCAGGAGAACTGTACTGCCGCTATAGAAAAATATGGTGTTGGTTCCTCTAGTTCTCGCGGGTTTTATGGAACATTTGGTAAGATTTGATTGTATGCTTCGATTGATTTTCTTTCTTTCTTTGTTCCTCTTCTGTTTAATTTCTTCGCAAGAAATGCTTGTCAATTGATGGTACTCTTCTTTGCTCCAGATGTCCACCTTGATTTTGAAGCCAAAATATCAAAATTTTTGGGAACCACTGATGCAATTCTGTACTCTTATGGACTTTGTACCATGTTCAGTTCAATTCCTGCTTTCGCTAGAAGAGGAGACATAATTGTTGTGTAAGTATACATAAGCTATTCTTTGACCATCAACTTCCTGGTTCCATTCACCTTTGCCTATTCTACCTTACACTTGGAGGCTTGCGTGACCTCAACGGAAACTTGACATGCTTGTGGAAGTTACTCACATCAAATCTCAAACTTAAGATCCCTATACAAGTCATTTCCATCTTTCACAGGGATGAAGGAGTCCACTGGGGGATCCAGAATGGCCTTTGTCTTTCTAAAAGCACAGTGGTGTATTTTAAGCACAATGACATGGACTCGTTGAGACAAACACTTGAGAATGTTGCTAAAAAACATAAGCGAGACAAGAAAATGAGGCGTTACATAGTTGTTGAAGCTATCTACCAGGTGCATATCATATTGTCTGTCCGTCTGTAAAAATTTGCCTCACATTTTTACTTTGTGATTACATGACCAATGCCTGTCTATCTTATATGAAATTTTCAGAATTCTGGCCAAATTGCTCCCTTGGATGAAATCATTAGATTGAAGGAGAAATACAGTTTCCGTGTTTTGTTGGATGAGAGCAACTCATTTGGTGTGCTAGGAAGATCTGGAAAAGGTCTCACCGAATACTATGGAATTCAGGTATGTAGTGGAAACCAATGTGTGTCTAATATATGTATATATGTACGAATGTTGTACGCATGTATGGATGTATGCATGCATGCAGTACTCACATACTTTAGAAATGCATTTCCATTTCTGATTTATGGTCGTGTACTGCAGGCTGAAAAGGTAGATATCATAGCTGCTGCGATGGGACATGCACTGGCCACAGAAGGAGGATTCTGTGCTGGAATTGCTGGAACTGAAATTCACCAAGTATGAAAGTGTCTGTGATAATACTAATCGCCATCTACGATTGATAAGTGTGGCCTCTGGAATGCATATAAACTGAGAAAAGAAAAAGCGAATGTGGAAATCAAGGATATGTTTTTTAATTTCATTTTACTGACTTTCCTGGACCTGACAGGAATCCTAACTGTAATGAATTTACGAAAGTACTAATGTGTAATAATGTTTTCAATCTTGGCAGCGATTGACAGGTGCTGGCTATGCCTTTTCCGCTTCTCTGCCTCCATATCTTGCAAGCGGTGCAACCAAAGCTCTTGAAATCCTCGAACAAAATCCCAATCTGGTTACAGAGCTGAAGAATAACATTGCTTTGTTGGGGAAAGGTGGGCTTTGGTCTCATTCCCAATTCATCAATGAAATAGTTCTATTTTGGCTTTTGTAAAACATTTGAAGTGCTGGTGACTTGTGTTTATTTCTTTTCATTACCACTTAGAACTAAGATCTTCTCTCTGATTTGAAAATGCATTTTTGGGCAACCGCAGAAGTATCAGACATCCCCGGCTTGATAACAACAAATAATGCAGAATCACCAATTATTCATTTGAGGCTAGAAAAGTCAACAGGTTCCATCGAAAAAGACCGGCGCCTGCTAGAAGATATTGCCAAGCGGGTGAGTAAATTTTTCTTGATATTTCAAACAGCTTGTCAATTGATTAACTTGCCTTGTAACTAACGGCACAATAATCACAGGTTCTGGAGGAAGATGGTGTATTGGTGGTGGCTTCCAAAAGATCAACGGTGGATGAATGTCGTCTGCCCTTAGGAATTAAACTGTTCGTTTCGGCAGCTCATTCAGAGTCTGATCTACGAAAGGCAGCTGAATCATTGAAAAGGGTTGCTGCCTCAGTCCTGAGTGATCATAATTGAGGTTGAAGGCTTCTTTCCTCTTTGTGTTATGTACTGAAACATCACTTCAGTTGCTGAAATTGAACAACTTTCTATGGTTCGGAAGGATTTAATAATAAATAGAATCACAGGAACATCGGTTCTTAATGGTTTTATGGAGATATATTCAACTATTAGCTGCAGTTTCAACATTAAATGTACAAAGTACCTTAGCATTTTGCTGTTGGAATATTTTACATGGTCCTCGCTATTCCACATAATTGCAAATTAGTCATTTTGTAGCATTATCACACATAATTGAGGGGAATAATACTGTGACGTCGTTTATTCTCAATATTTTGATTGACAATGATGATGCGGAGGATAGAGTTAATACACTCTCTGAGTGGGGTTCTTGATTAAGACTATTGTTTTCTGATTTTTATCATATACTCCTCTAGTCCTATTTATAAAACACTTCTGGCATATTTCATACAGACAAAAAAAACCTTAAAATATATTAACTCTCTATCAAAATATAACAAGTTTTCAACTTTACCCATATTTAATATATACACATTTTAAAGAGATAACTATCTACACTATAATAAATGAAGGACAAAATAGTATATTTACACTAAAAATTTAATGAAGTAACTTATAAATAAGACTAAAAAAGTCTTTCTCTCTCTGTCCTATAAATAGGACCAGAGGAGAATAATATATGTTAGAAGATAACTTCTAATTAATTGTTTCTATTCATGTGACACATAACTCTAAGTTTCAGCTCTATAGCGGATGCATTTATTCCTTCCGTCTTTTTTTCATAGAGCACTCTAAGCATTATTTAGAATCAAGAGGAGCCTTAAAACTCATTGACTTGTATATATTTTTTTGCCAACCATTGATTTATATGTAAACGAAAGAAATTTTCAATCTTGCCCTCCTTTAAATGCATATTATTAAAAATTTTATTGACAAGAAAGATCTGATAAATTTTTATACACAAAAAGTATTAGTATTATGTAAATTTTGTACCTACAAAGTACTAATATTTTAATTTAGGTCATTCTTATCAATAAAATTTTTAGCAAGAGACTTTTTTTTTCTAATTTTAAATATTCCAAATGAGTTCTTATTAAAAGGATAAAAAACTTCTCCTCCAAATACCTTATAAAAAGGTCTAGAAGAAGTATGTTGATACATGTGTCAAATGTCTATTTTACAGTTACATTCATACGGGATGAGAAAGGAATTGGGTTGTCTTGCAATTATCTCTACATGCTAGCTAGGTTACATCGGTATATTTTATGGATCCAGTTTTGGTATTCATTACTTTGACGAGCATCCTAAACTCAGCAGATCTGAATAATCTAATCTTATTTAGATAGTTCAAATTTAATTTTTTTTATTTGTTCAAAATAATTATTTTAACATATATAGAATCTAAAATAAAAATAATCTCTTAATTATTATTTTTTCAAAAAATAATTTTTCTATTTAAAAATAATTAATTAAAAACTTTAAATTTGAACCGTTCAAATTAGATATAGACAGTTTAGATTTGACTGAAATTGGGTTCGTATTTTATTGGCTCTATCTTTAGCTTACAGAGTATCAACATGGCTAAGTTTTCTTTTATACTTTTTACACATGGCAGTTTAATTTGTGTGATTTATATTTATGGTTAAAAATTAATGTGAATTGAGTTTAAGATTCACTAAAGTCAAAATACGTTTTATAGCTCAAAAATTACTCATTACACTAATTCACCCCATATTCCTTATATGAGTCACACATGAACTGATTGGATCAATATTTATTAGCAATTTATTTGAAATAAATTATTTATGTATGTTAGTCCCCTTCCAAAAAGATAAAATTTCTAATTTGCTTTAGCTGCACATTTAATCCTTCGATTTATTTAGATAACCATATACAAAGAAAGCTATTTTACCCTTAAACTAAAGGGGTGTTTAGATGGAAACCAAACCATGATTTCAGCAGTGATTTTACGGTTACGAGATAAATATGTGGAGGAGTTTATCTCGATTTGCGAAAAGTGTTTCTGAAAAGCACTTTTTGTAGTATCCAAACCCCTAAACCTGAGTTTAGTTTTTCTTCTTTTTTTTTTTTTTTTTTTTAATGTTTTTGCCAACCTGAGTTTAGTTAAGAGAATGGAGAGAAACCATTTCAATTAGAAAAAAAATTCTGATACTACATTAACGACTTTCCCCACTCAAACTTATTAATCGGACAATGTTTGCAAATGAGAAAGAGAACTCGAAAAAAATCATATAACAATTATATACAGAGAAAAAGAATGCCATCTTGCAAAAGACAAAATCTATATTTTGAGCCCCGGTGTGAGGGGGAAGACGAAGCTGTGCGTAACAAGTTAGTGGTGGAAGTTAAACCCTTTGTCTCTGTATTTTGTACCAGTATGACCTTAGAGGATTTGGTGATGCAGCACTAATTAAGCCCCACGTTATGGAAGTGACAGGACAGGAAACATAGTTCCAAATGAAGCCCATGATGTGTATGATAGGCAAAAACCAAGCTCACTGGCCACTGGGACAACTCAAGCAGCAACAAGGTTAGAGGCCAGAACCAGGACAACTAGGATCAGACAGACATGGATCATCATCTGTACATACGGAAGCTACGAAGTCGTTGAGTTGGGAGGTTTTTGGGAACCATCCAGGACGATTTCAAATAGATCAGCCTCGGACTCCTCATCAAAATCTACCACTCGATTATTGGCCCCACCATTGTGGCCGCCTTTGGTTGCAGATCGATTCAGCCACTGAGAGTCAATTCTTCCCATTGAAAACAACTCCTTGCTGTCGTCGTAGCCCAGAGTGTTGGCAGGGGAATTTACAAGAGGGGCTACAAAACATGGATTTGGTGTTCTTTGTGCATTCGCAGGAGCATATTTGAATGCGCTTTGTCCAAAATTTACTGATACTAGGATGTCGATATTTGCAGCCAACGTTGGATATAGGGGAGTCCCGAATTCCTCTGCCTGACAATGAATTACATGCACCAACTCTGAGTCCAACGTGAACAAAACTTTCTTCTGCCTCGGATCAAACCCACACCCTATCACCCTATCACTTCCTACCCATTCTGCCTTATCGGACTCGAATACCAGCTTCATTCCTGAAAGGAGATGCCCAACACCAAGTCACATGTGCGTGTCTCGTTACTCGAAAGAAATAACATATCCCAATAGAAGAAAAGAAAAAAAAAAAACCATTTTTTTCCGGGTAACTGTGCCGGCGTGCCCGTGATATGTCCACGTGTTCCTTTTTTTTTTTTTGGGAATAGGTTAACATAAATAAACCTGTTGCTAAAGGATACATTTCCTGTGGTTCTATCGTAGTGCTAATCTTTTTGGTGAAAAATGCGAGTTGAGTGGGTTTATGCTGTTCCCTTCCTAGCACATCAGTGCAAAACAGGATTTATCACTGTCACCTACGGACTCTGTCCTCTGTTCTACGAATCTTAACAAAAAGAAATTCTCTGAACTGTGACTATTAACACCTCTTCGAATTGGGGAAAGAACACAGAAAAGCAACCCAAAAACAAAAGAACAGTTAATTTACCATCAAGAAAGACAGAACCGTTGGAACTGAAGCCGATGCTCCCAGGATAGCTACCTGGAACTCTCAAAGGAACTGAGCCTCCCGCTGTTAACCCCAACGAAAACATCAGAGATTCGCTTTTTTCCCCATCAAGCTTGACTTCTTCAACATTGTTAATTTTATGACTACTGGTAACGTGGACCAAAGCCTCCGATTTCCCTTCCGGGATGAGTTTAATCTTCTCGCTTTCTCCATTCTTCCCAACCGATTCATAATCATCGCCTCGGGAATATAGAATGGTAATTTCAAAATAGGCCTCTTGAGGGAAGGAATGGTTTCCCAGAGGAGGGCCAGGCAGAGGCAGAGCCGTCCTGATCACCGAAGCAACACTCATAGAAGGATTGTTTGGATGAACCCTTTTAAGCCCAGGATTCAATCTTATCTTCTGCATAAAATCGGCGGATCCCTGACATACTTCCCAGGTCAACTCGGCCTCTGTTTCTCTTCCTTGATCACCCGCCGCACATACTCCCAAAAGAGCCGATCTTTTTGAAGGAGACGACATGTGGGTTTTGTAGGCCGTGAAAGCAAATCGAGACCATCCGTTTTCCACAGCGTCAGCGGCCAGATACGGATGATCAGCCCAACTGAACAAAGGCCTTCCGGAGATCCCTCGATGAAACACAAAAAAATTGCCCCTGTTCTTCGTTCCCTGATCAAACGGATGATCAACACTAGGTTGCTGCGGTGGACGTTGGGGATGAAGCCTACCCGTGGCTGCTTGGAGGCTCGTCATTCTGGTAAGACTTCCCGGCTCTACGAAATTTCTTCCCTTTCTGCGATAACACCAACGCAGAACAAACACCAGCAAAAGCGTCGAAACACATCCGACGGTGGCCGCCACCGCCGCAATATTTACCCGCTCGGTCATCTCTTGTTGTTACGGCTTTCTTTTCCTCTCGGATATTGATGCATAGATTGGTTTGGAAGGACTTATCGTAAAGGAAGAAAAGAGTGAAAACGGGAGAAAAATGGAGGCTGCGGAAGGCGTAGACTATAAGACTGGTTCAATTAAGGCATGCAGGAAGGAAGAGAATTCAGCCTATTGTGTTACCCAACAGTAAAAGCGAGGCAGCGAATTTTCGGAGACCAAGACTTGATTGTGAATACGCCCTAACTATAATTTAATGGATGCGAACCGACAAGCTCTCGTCGTTAATAAGCAATGAACGCGTTGTCTTCATTTACATTGCTGAGAGAGCGACTTTGTGGGATTTCATCCCAAAACAAAACCCGAGAGAGACTTGGAGAAGGCCAATGGTTATGGTCCGTCTGTAATTAGTAGAGATGGCTTCGGCGCGGCCGCTCCTGATTATGTTGTTCTTTGACATTATTATCGCTTCCAATTCCAATCCTGTTTTCCTGCTCTCTCCGCTTTGATATGGTTGGAGTTGGACAAAACTTATTTAATTCCTTTTTAATTTAACTATTTCAAGCCTGATTTCATCAAAATTTGTTAAGATTGACTCGTCAATTCGATAAGATACATACAGATTTTGCTTTTAATATATGAACAAAATTCTGGTATTTAGTAGTATTATATAGTTATATACTTAATATGCTTTGTCCTGTCAAGTAATACATATATAAAAAAAATCCACATGTTTCGATTTGATTGAAAACAAGCGCCTTAAATATATAAGATTAAACATATAAGTTTTTTCTCAACTCACTGCATGTATATTATTTATATGCGCACGACTCGAATCTGTGGATGATTAAATGATTGCAGAACATTTCAATTTTATATTTTACATATTATTTACTTGATCAATTACGTTCTTAAGAGGTTCTCTATGCGATTTTCGCAGTTCAAAATATTTACTTCGTAGTTCCATCGTAACTAATTTTATTGTAGTGTGGAATTAGTTTTTCCGCAGTCAATGAGATCACATCAGTCCATTAAAAAGTTTAAACTAAACCCAATCGAGATGAATTCTTTTATTTTTAAAATTAAATTACTCGTATTACTTATCAACTCAATAAGAAATAACTATAACAAAAGGCCTGGAATTCTTTACCATAAACCTGTCAATAAGAATAAGTTCCTATGTGAATAATTAAATGAAATATTTAAAAAAATTAAAACATATTTTTACAAATAACAGACATAACTAAATTTTTTTTAATGTCTGTAAATCAACGATTTAACTAAAATAATTTAGAACACGAGAGAAAATCATTAAAATTTATCATTGAAATATGATAAAATTATAATTTAATTGCAATCCTATACTATATTCTTCTACAAAAGTACACGGTGCATGTCCGTATTATATTATGATGGCTGTAACCATGTATGTAAACATTGATCAGAGTTCAAATCTCCTGATCACACAATGAAAAATTAAATTTATTACCATATGTTAATAGGAATAAGTTGATGGAATAAAGAATTAGTCCAATAACTGTCAGCGAAAAAGAAAAGCAAGCGAGCATCACCGACACTTTCCATAATCCAACGACAAAATTAGTGTACTTATGTTCGTCGATTGTTTCAATTCAACCTTTTTTTTTTTCTTTCCCAAACTCTTCGCTTAATCCAGTGGCCATTGCGGCACGGCAGGGTTGCTTCTTCTAGCTAGTAACCATTTCCATTTTTAAATGTCTTCTTGACTTATGGGACGGTGCCACTGTAGTGTACTCGATCAAAAACACTTTCACATGTTATTCTTGTCTTATTCCATCACTTTTGCTTGTGGCTCTACCAAATCTTATCAAGTTGGGTTGGCACAATTGTACAAATATATCACCTATTCCTGGTTCGTCTCTTTTTTTTTTTATGCTTTTCTTTTCTGTTTATACATTTAACCCCGTCCTCGCCACGCATTTCCATATAATTATTCGAGATATATATATATACACACACACCCACACATCATCATATATTTGATCTCAACTTCTATCTTTGAAGCTCATGTACGGATTTAATTAGTCAGAGGCATACATTTCTCTCAAAAAGCAGATAGATTTTCTGGTAGCTGAGTTTTCAGAAATTTTATGGTCGTTAAACGATCACTGTCGTTTTTGGGTCTTGATTATGTGAAAAACGAGTAGGAGTAGTAAAGGAGCAATCAACCGTATGATTGATAATCATTCTGTGACCAATTATTAATTTTTATGATGGTACATCATTGTACTGCCTTTTCCCTTTTTCGGATGATGCAGCTGAGAAAAGCGGGCATTATTATTTAAATTATTACGACAGACGCCTTTTATAGTCAGTGCCGCAGGGTGCTTATTGCACTTAGCTTCGTTCCATTATACTAATAATAGTAATCCAAATGCCTTGATCCAGGCCAAGAGGCGTGCGAATTGGTGATTAACCCAAGTAAACGACAATATATGATTGGACGAAACTTTCAGAATTTTTGAAATGATATTCTAGAAGGGGATTGAATGTTATGCATGGCTATAGTCAAGGCGTAAAGTCAAAGAAGGACCAAAAAATTAAGAACGTTGAAATTAAGATATAGTTTTTTTTAAAAAATGTGGAGCTGCAGGAAGATGCAGAGGATGCTGTCGTGAAGCAAAGACAAAGGCAAAGGCATACATAAATTGAGGCCACAAGTGAAGAACTTTGCTTTTTTGAGAATGAACAGTGAGTTGGATGTGGTTGCTTTTATGAAAGCTATAAGAATTGGGTGCCCTGATATTCTCATGGGGCCGGGGCTTTATCGCATAGAGATGCAAAAGTGAGAATGAGAGGCAATGAGTGGCAAGTCAACCGAAACAGAAAGCCGGGCACTCTTCTGAACTTTTGTCTTAAAAGATGAAGGGGAACGCAGAGGGGAAGACAAGGGGACCAAAGAAGCTCTTTTCTCTGAGAGAGAGAGAGAGAGAGAGAGAGAGAGTGTAATGGCAATGATGAAGGTAGGGCACTGATGGCAGAATTACAAAGGCAGAGAGCTCGTAATCTGGTTTGTCCCTCGTGTTGCTGACAAGAGTTCTCTAAACCCAGCTTGTGGCAGTTTGCTTGATGTACCCATGGACGTTCATCTTATAGCCAAAACCGACGTGTCATGCATGCGTCAGCACAACGCCTATTCTCTTTTTGGGCAATTTCATTTAATTTAAACATATGGAAGAGGTAAGAAACTAAATGGCGTGGGTTTTTGTGTGTGCATTAATGTGTCAGTGCTTGCTGGTCATCATATTCTTGAGCGTGCCTGCTGCTTTCAATTAGGACGCCTAAAGCTGCCATCCGCCACGCCCGTTTTACATCTACATGATTCTAGGTTTTTGCATAAAGCATTTGATTCTCGTTAACTTTACTCGAGTCATTCAACGTGTATGGTATTTCATGTTGAATGATTGAATTACTTGTATCTTATTTATATCTCATATGCCTAAAAGTTTATTTTAGTAGCAAAAATACCATAACCGTTATCCACTGTTTAAATTATACAATTTGAGCAATCTCTTCAAGGCAAAAATGCCAAGAAATAAAACTTTCAAGACATATGAGAACTAAAAAAGCTTATAGGTACTAGGTGCTCATTCGTATATATTTCAAGAGTATTTAACTACCTTATCCCTCATTTTAATTAATAAATATATTTGAATGAATTTTTTATTTAAAAAAGTAACTGCTGGATTGGGTCAATATTAACAACTTATTAGGATAACATTATACTTTGGAATGGAAAAAATAAACATGAATAGTTAATATTTTTCTACCCTTTCAATTATATAAGACTTATTTTATAGTATAAGTTAAACTATGAAATAGGTTTTATATTTACTATCGGAAAAGTGTTTCTCATTCTAACTCTCTTGGATATCTGCACACCAGGCTTTTCATTTTTGGGCTTCCTGGAACACTGGAGGCTCAAGGACCACAATTGTGCCCTTTATGATTTAGCTGCGCCCAAGTCGTTCTGAGATGGGCTTGACCTTTCAACCCGCTCGCCTTTTGGGACCGCTAAGTGTCATTCGTGGACTGATAAGAGGGCAACGAGACGGAAGTGAGGCACCTCACATTTGCGCTTTCTTCCCCTCATAATTTTGGGTCATGCACTTGAAAACCACACTTTAAAATGCCGTCATGCACATGAACAGGTGATAAAAGTTTAAACTCTTTTTCGGGAAACCAGTTTCATTGTTAATGGAGCACCACAATGGTTATCACTGCCGTGTAATCTAAAACATTCATATACAGTTTTAATGGTCTAGATTTAAAAGTTTCAACTAGTAATTTTTAAATAAAAATTTATTTTTTAAAAAAAATTATAATTATGAAATTACATTTATTTTGAATTATGCACTTATTAAACAAACACATTTTTAAAAAAAAAAATATTAAAAATTAAATTGCAACCTGATGAGTATTAAATTTGAATGGCTAAAATTTGATGAGTATTATGGTACTCTTCACTTCAACAAAACATGAAACTATTTTTCCGGTCCCCCAGCCATTACCCAGGAACACACATGCATTTTACCATTTCAAACCAAATGCACTGGAAGGCTAAATCTGAGTCAACATTTTATGTATTACAGTCTACTGTACCGATCCAATATTTTATGTATTTCAGGTTGTCAGAGTATATATCTGTTTGTCGTCAATGCCGAAGCCATGGGAGACACAACTGGTGTGAGAAGCTGAAGGGGCATGACTGGAGTGGAAAGGCAGCACTCGCACATATTTCAGGCTGTTTAGCAACAATAATGAATTGTAGTAAGACTATACACACACACGCGCACAAGTTGGTCCCTGGAAGGCCAGGTTTTCATCAGTAGGACCTGCTCAGCTTGTACCCTTCACCCGCTTTATATTCCCAAAAGCTTATGAGCCAGAGGATTCATGAATTACAATATGGTACTGATCTTGCTCCCAAGACAATGAAGTCTGACAGTGACATGGGATTTTCTATTTGTCATCATATTGCTGCGAGGGCTATGATTGGTTAGTTTGTTGCGACGGATGGACATTGGTGTGTACTGAATCTACGGCTTTAATGCATAGTAGTATGAGATATTAATATTATAATGGACGGCTTCAGGGTCTGGTAGCCGTCAAGTGGTAAAGCAGCGGAGCATGTGTCTGCGTGCAAGTTGCAGGGTTTCTTCGGTCTTGACTTTCATGGCCGATTCATGCATCTTTACTGGTTCAATATCACGGGCCCGTGATCTACAAAAAGGAGAAGGATGCGAGACCATAGAGTATTTTACGAATTTCATCAATCACTGTCCCTGTGCCGTATTTCGTGCTGCGAGTAAACATCCACGTATGTTCGCCTAAAGGGTACACTTCTTTATATTGGTTCTTCCTTTTCATATGCATTGGGTTTTATTGGTTTTGTTTTAATTTTGATGTTAATTATGTATATCTGTGTGCAGGTGCTTTGGGCATTGATAAGGACTGTGTGGAATAGTAATGTCAAAGTGCGACATGATGGTAATAATGAGATGAAATAATTTGGGAGTTGTTTATGAATAATATTATTATGATTGTGATGATGGCACTGCATATGGCAGTAGCGGACAAAATGGACTGCCGACGAGCCTCCTCCACGCTGGGCAGTTAGGTGGTGGCCCACTCCCTCCATCACCCAAACTTGCTTCTTTCTTTATTCTTCTTCCCCTCTCATTGGCCAACTTTTTTCCCGCAACCATGCGAAAAATCGAGGGTAATTTAGACAACCTCCATTCTATTCTATTTACGGGTCAAGATTAGCAGTGAACAATTCTAACTTTAAATGATTATAATTTTTTAATTATTTGTATACTCTTTTTTATAAGTGACTTTAAAACTATTATTATGTTTGAATTTTATTTATTAAAATCACTTATATGTATATAATTGCTAAAAAGCAACAAGGATATATATATGAGAAATATAATTTAATATAATTCCCATAAGTATAATTATTATTCTTTTAATATATTTTTAATTAAATAATTGTTGCTAACAATGGTTGATAAGAGAAATTCTCGTTGTTGAATTACCTCTATTGATTGTGATTTTTCAATCGAAAAATTATTCCCAGTAACTTATTCTCAAACAATATAAGGATTTTAAATTAAAAAATTTAGCCAACCAGGATAAATAGATTTTATAATTACTTATTTCGGCTCAACTGAACTTATTTTAGCCCCCCAACGCTTAACCAAATAGACAGTTACAGTATATTTTATGAAAACTAAAAAAAATCTTAAATCTTAATAGCTTTACTTTAAAACTCAACAGCTACCCAACCTTACTCATATTTAATATAAATTTAAAAAAAAAACATATACAACAATAAATAAAGAATAAAATATTTAATTCAAAACAAATCTTCTCCCTCATTCTTATAAACATGAAGAGTATATATTTATTTTTAATATCTAAATTTAAACCTTGATAAAATGTTTACCTACTTTTTTTGGGTTACGATGGAGCCACGGAAATATCTGTAAAATACTAAAAACTAAAAAAATAAATAAAGGATCCCGAGGGTAATAAGTGGATCAATTTTTATAATTGGCCGTTTTTGGTGTTTAAAAAGAGAAGAGAAGCATGATAGGGTTGTGGCATGCCCACCTTAACCTCAATCTTTTCAGTCCCCCAATCATGCCCACGATGACCCAACATGCTACTGTCTTAATTAATCCTAACTCATCCTAATAATGGATCCTTTTTCTTTTCCCTCTTGCTAATAGAAATTAACGGTGATGAATTTAAAAAAAATTAAAAATATACAAATTTTTAATGATAAAATTAATTATATGTGTAAATTCGTGTTTGTCTCTTTTAAAATATATCGACAAAAATCTAATTAATACATATATTTTTACAAACTCAAAGTTTTCATTGCTATTATTAGTGCAAATATTCAAAGAGGAAAAGTGATTGACATGAAGAGATGAAAATTAGATATATTCATTTGGTGCTGAATGTAAGATTTATTTTGTAATATATGATTCTAAATATAAGAATTATTTTATAATATAAAAATAGGAGGGGTATAACTTTTTTCCAACAAGTTTGTTCAATTATCATCGCCATTATTATTAATTAAATGTAATTAATTAATAAGCGCATGAGATTGAAAATCGTAGTTTTGTGTAGAGAGAGAAAAGGGGGGGTGTGCCGCCATTGCGTGGCCTGTGGCCCATGAATTCCACATTCCCCAGCTTTCAGTTGGTTTCTCCCCCTTTCTTGTTGCTTAGCTCGAAAGATATCCTTTTCTTGTTTTAGGTGTTTAAGGGCGGCAGTTTTTTTTTTCCCTCCTAAATGTCACTCCCACGCTCATCATTTAATTATTGTGCTTCTTACTCTGTCCACTATTTTATCATTTGATGTCATGTGATCCATCATCAATATTACCTCTCGTCTTAATTATAAGAGCTTGTTGACTAATTTAAGGATATTAAAAAAATAAGTTAAGTTATTAGTTACTTATAATAAATAAGTGTTTTCTTTCCCAAAATATGTTTGCTAATCAAGCGTATTAGTTAGAATGATCATTGTTAGAAGGACTGCCTTAAGAAAAATATATAAATATGAGAGATAAAATGGATTGGGATCTTATATTTAGGATCAAAATAAAAAGTCAAACAGGGTCTTATATTAAGAATCAGAGGTAGTAACACATTCGCCAATTATCGCCTAAAACCAAATTAATTATCGTATATGATCGACTCGTGTATTATTATCGCCCACAATTTCGCCATGAAATTGCACGTATACAGTATATTCGTAATTCTTTCGATTGAAAAGCGGAGTTACAAATCTAGTTAGCCGTGCACATACTCTGGGTGGTGAAATTTCAACACGCGTAATAAATAGGGCGCGGTTTAAGTGATGAAAGGGAGGAAGAAAATAAAAGTAGTTAATATTATGAGCACGCAAACAAACAACGCCACAGATATTTGTTGTTATGATCTAATTTGGTGTGTGTTAATGTGATCTTTCATTCATATATTGCGTGGACGGAAAGTCATCCGATCCTCACAGTTTTGATCCTGCCTCATCCACCCACTCCTCCCCCTCTTCGCTTATATTCATCCACTTGTCCACTCTCCACCCACCCATATCTCTCTCCCTCTCTCATTTTATTCAAACCACTAACTCACCCCCCCTCGCGTCTAAATCATTTGTTTTTCCACATCTCACGCTTAATCCCTTCCACAAATTATTGCTCTTCCTATCATTAATATCAATATAAGAACTGCTTAAAAAAGCTAAAAAGGTTACTTAGTTTTTTTTCCTAAAATTAAATATTTTTATGCAACACTATATTAAATTACACTCCTATAGTTCTATTTGTAAGGCAGAGAGAGAAGACATCTTTTTGTCTTATTTATAGAGTACTGAGACAATTTTTTTTATAGATGTATAATTTTACCATTCGTTTATTATTTTGTTGACTTTGTTTACATGACATATAGCATATATTAAATAGGAAAAAAATAAAAAATTGTTAAAGTTTAAATAAGAGTTAATGAAGTTTAATGTTTTTTTTCTGTTTATGTGAAATACGTTAAAAGTTATTTATAAATAGGATCAGAGGCATAAACTACCTATTGTCTTTAATATATATCAGAGCTAGATAACTAATTTTTATATTAAAAAATTAATTAAGTTACTTATTTGTAATGAATGAGTGTTATTTTTCCTAAAATATTCTTATCAGTTACGTACATTAGAATGGAAACAATTTAACATGTGTCATCATCACGAAGACTACTTTGAAGAAAAATAAATTAATATAAAAGATAGAGTAAATTGAGTATTATATTTAGGATCAGATTGAATATTTAGTTAGTTTTTATATTTAGAACCAGAGGTAGTATCAACTTATAAATTAAACGAATTAATCTAGGATGAATAGATAAATATGAAGAGAAATAAAATGAATTAAGATTTTAGATTTAAGATCAAAATAAACTCCCTACCTAGCTTTTTTTTTACTAGCTACATTTAGTGTTGAAGGAGTATAATTATCCCCTTTTTATTAATTAATTATTCATCCACTTTCAAATTACACATAAATACATTCATACTTGCTTATATACGATCGATAGGAGAGAAAAAGACAAAAACCCTAGGCAAAGCAGAAAAAGGGGCGTCCATGAAAATATCAATCTGCGACATACTCTATACTTCCTCCGCCTCTTATTATAAAATCTAATTTTTTAAATAGATTTTTCTTTTTTTATAAGATCCTTTTTGAGTTTGTTTGAACATTTAATGCATTATTACCTATTTTATCCATAATATAATATATTTAATATATTTTCTTTCTTCATTTATCTTACTATTACTCTCTCACATCTATTCACTTATATACAGGAATATATTTTAAAAAAATTATATTTACTACATATTAATTGTTTTTAACTAATTTTAATTTTTTTCTTAAACCGCACAATTTAGTTAAAAGAATCTTATAATAACTAATAAGAGACCGAGTAGTGTGTATATATATATCAACATCTATCTCTGAAAAAATGAAGCCTTTGACTTTGTATTATTCATATATTTCTATTAAATTTTCAAAATAAGAAATACTCTGGTATGTTGCAGAGTAAATATTAAATTATTAATGAATATCGCACCCTAGTATCGATATACTATCCACAGAGAGGCGCAAGCGGTCCTCGTCGGCGCTCAGGAGTATGATGAATCCCTGAACAAATTGGCCTTTCAAATGAGAGAGGGGGGGGGGGGAGATGGTCTGATGGATTGTGTCGGCCATGTTTGGATTTATCTTAAAGGAAGCTCAACGTGGCGGCCGTACCCAGTCGACAGACTAGCAGCCAAGTACGAAACTCTTCTCTCTCTAAAAAATTAATTGAAAGAATAATAGCGCACATCATATAAACAAGTCTCCTTTCTTTCTTTCTCTCTTTCTTTCTAAACTCTTTTCTTTTCCCCCTCATCATTTTTCGTCTATAAATATAAACTAATACAACAGCAACATGGTTTGGTGGCCAAGTCTTTTCTGGGTCTGGAAAACAGAATCTTCTTCTTAACTTTCAGGGCTCACAACCTGATATTTATTGACAGATCTAAGCCTCCTCAAGCGATGAAGCAATAGAAATAGTTTTCCGTTTCATCTTTTGGGGGAGGGCAACAAAGGTTTATTGCTAACGCAAAAGTCGGTGGGTAGGTACAGTAATTAACATGGAAGAAAGAGACTGTTGTTCGAGGGATTCGACGATCACGACGAGCAGAAGCGGCCCAGAGAAGCGGAAGCAGCAGAGACAACACCAAAAAGCAGCGAAGGACAAGCCATACAGAGGGATAAGGATGAGGAAGTGGGGCAAGTGGGTGGCTGAGATCAGAGAACCCAACAAGAGGTCCAGGATTTGGCTCGGTTCTTACACCACGCCCATCGCCGCCGCACGCGCATACGACACCGCCGTTTATTACCTCCGAGGCCCTTCTGCTTCCCTCAACTTCCCCGAGCTGTTGTTCCAAGAAGACGACGCCCTCAGCCGCGGCGACATGTCCGCCGATTCCATACGCAAGAAAGCCACCGAAGTCGGCGCCAGAGTTGACGCCCTCCAAACAGCCCTTCACGCCTCCTCTCCCTCCACCAGTTCTACCCAAACCACCTCAGACAAACCCGACTTGAATGAGTACCCGCAACCCGAAGACTCCGTCGAAGACTATAATTAGCTGATCGATACATATACAAGCAATTACGATCCTGAATCTCTATATATGTCCTCTCTAATTAGTTCCCCCAACTAGATAGCCCGTAGTAATAGTAGTAGGTATACATGATATATACTGAGTCTTCTCGGTGAAGCTTCTGGTGTAATATTCCCAAGTGTAACAAGCTAAGGTACAAGGTCCCCCTCCACATCGGAGGGCATATGGTTCTGCTGGTCTCTGATAGTCATCATCCAATGAACTATCTTGTTTGTTGCTAGAGACTTTTAATTTTATTTTGGGTTATATTCGAATAGAAAGGATAACTTTTCTTTCTATACATCTTGCTCTAATAGATAGTTTTATATGCAAAGCTTTGAGATTGCTAATGTGAATAAAATATGTTGTATATGCTGTGGGAGGCTGCTTTGAGTTATGTGAATGGGATAAGTGGATTTGAGGCAAGAAAGCCGCAAGGATGTAGGCAACAAGTGGATGAAGAGGCAGATTTTGGAGGCCACACAAAGAGAACAAGGCAGGGGCGAGGGTGGAGAGGGTTAAGAGTTAGTGGACCTCAATCACAAAAGCCTGTCTAATCTCTCACCCATCACCCTCGCAGCCAAAGTTGCAGCTTCCTTACCTCCATAGCTCTGTTCATCACAGTTTCATATCCTTCGTGGGACCCTGCCATCCTCTTTTATTATTTTTCCTTATTCTTATGAATTACACAATTCCATCTTGGCCAAACCTTCATGTTTCTGATTTGCCATGTGAACAAACTGTCTCCTCTTTACTAAATTTGTCTTTCTCTATTCCATACGTCTTAAAGAGTGTGTGTCTATATACAATATACGCCCCCATTCTTGGTGGACGGTAACTGTTCCTCATTATTTATATGCTTGCCTTCCAATCATTGTGGGAGAATTCCTTCTAGCTCACCGCCATCCATGAGTGCCAGCATTATTTTATTGTCAATTATTTCTTACAACTTTTGAACAAGATAGAATTACAAAAGATAGAAATGTAAAGGTCACCCTTCAGATTGTTATTTATAAACACGTTTCTTCCAATCAGATAAGTTTCAAAGGCTTCAAAAGATGACGCATTCATTTATATGTTCAAACTAATGCAATATCATAAGGATTAAGTAATTAATTAGCGCCGGCAATCAGGCACAGTCATGTAATTAAATTAATATGTGATATGACGATTGTCAAGGTCAGAGAAGAGAGATATTTCAATTGTTGAGCGAGCCAAAAGATTTGACAGAAGCGCCTGTGTGTGAAGTTCTGTTTGCAAAGGACGGCTGAGAATGAAGCGCGGGGCTGAGTGCTGCCATATCCAAATTAAATGGATTATCTAATTCTGACCAAGCAAGCAGTACAAGACAAATGAGTTGAAATTTATGAACAAGATATACTTTTGCAACTCTTATCAATTATAATACATTTTCCACGAAGGATGATCTACCTTGTCTAATACTAAACTCGAGATCCTAATTATGCAGAAAAATCCTAAAGCTAGCTGACAAATATCGTCCGACCTAACGCATTTGATCGCGACCCTTCATTAGATACCACCTTCCCCGCCCTTCATATAGACATGCATGCACAGGCCATATATTTTAAAGTCATCAGCATCCGTTAGGTCTATATATCTGAAATGTTTGTCTAATTTCCTCTTTTTCTTTCTAATAATGAAAGTCACCCCAATCCCCTGCTCTCCTTTTCCCCATTTAATCAATTTGAAGCACGGTTTCATCTAGTATCCAACTTCAAATGATGATCTGGAAGATCGACATTTTTCTCTGAGTTATTGTTCCTTTCAGTTGGCATGTATCATGCATGCCTTGTGCAGAGTTAAAATATATTTGTATGAACAATGAGATATTGTCACAGTTGCATCATAATACCTAGGGATTATTGAAAAACCATATTAGACCTGCTAATTATAGAAAGGAAAAAAACCATGTACATATATATAAATTCCAACAAACAAAAAGCAGGAAGTTAATTAGGAGGTGGAAGAAGACGTCAAACGCATATGCGATATTCACCTATGGCTGCTCTAAGCCATCAGTGATACATGCAGTGTTGGAAGCTTCCAGATCTCGTGTCCAAAACCTCCTTATATGACCGACTGAAAATGATTCGAGATCCAGCATCAAACACTTGGCAATGTTCAGTTTGAGGTCGTCGTAAAGCTTCTAATTAATTAATTCCTATGCCTCGATCTCCTCCAAAAGATGAGGGCATTATGGTAAATGGAAGCATCATTCTCATTGCAGAAGGAGCATTAGGTATCGACACTCTGACTGTGAAACGCAAGAATTAATGCAGGTTGGATGGGGAATGGTCTTGCCGGGGACATGGAGCAACCAAATGCGCTTGACCGTTGACAATGGGAGGAGACACATGTTACGTTATCGGTTTTTCCTTTCCCATCACCTGAATTTCCACGAACCAAACAAGCCCTTGCCTTTTTTTTTTTTTATATATGTAAAATACATAATTAATACTAGTAATATACATATTATTATTTTCAATAATGTCAATATGTACGGGCTAAGAATTGCTTAGTTATAGTTAGATACCTTGCGTAGATACTGAAGGAAATGATGTCACAGAAGGTGGTGTTACTCATCACCAAACGCTGCCAATGAATTGGAGATACATCATCCAACTGAAAATGAGAGATATGATGTGGCCTTTTGCTTCTGCGCCTGTATATCATTCATATGGAATCATATTATTATTACTTTAATTATTGTGGAAACACACTTATCAACTAATAATCAAATCAAGGACATGATAAAGCCTTCCTCAACAAGTTGTCCCTTCCCATCCTTGCATGATTGTGCTTAACTTTACTCATCGATCAAATATACAGTCATGATACTGCCCCAAAAATTAATTGTAACTGCGCCAGCTTAATTTATCAATAAATTAACTTCCCTGATTTTCAATTCCACGCGTTTCAAAGTTACAGATCCCCCAATTCCTAATGCAAATAAACCTTCATTTCCAACTGTCTCTTTCTTCTCTGGACCAATATCCAATTGTTTGTGTTTTTCTCGTTATTTTTCCCCCTCTTGGCCGACCCGGCCAATTTTATTAATTTGTGTATATTGATGTTGTGTGTGATGAAAGATTTTTAATTATAAATTTCAAATCCCAAAAATTCCAATAGGTGAATAACTTTCACACACGTTGGGCAAAAAAAAAAAAATCACACACGCGCACAACACACATCATCAGACACCATTGACTCCGTAACAACATATCAATTTACTTATTTTTATTTATCTATTTCCTTAAACATCCCTCCCCCACCATGCATATGTGAAAAGTTTTTTTTTTTTTAGCTGAAAATGTGAGAAGTTTTTTAGAAAACAAAATAACTTGTATTTCCATATTATGACAAAATAAAGATCACAGCATAAATTATTGCATTTCTATATTATATATGCATGTTGATTTTTATGAACTTTTTTTCTTGTGGGGTATGTTCCTTCCGAACGTACACTGCGCCAGCCGCCCCGTGACATCATAGCAGTTATTTGATGTTTTATTATACTTTGATTTGATTTGATATAATATATCGATACTAGTTAATGAACACTGAATGTGATTTTATGAGGCAGAATATTTATAAGTGACGAAGTATGAATAATGTAATTTTTTACACATTTTTTGAGTGAAAATAACTTCATATTATTTGAAAATGTTCTTAGCCACATGTGGTTTTCTGGAGTGTAAATGGAACTTTCTTGGCAGGTTAGCCCTACTTAATTATTCTTCCTTTGTGGTCTTTATTTTCAATTTCTGCGATAATACTAGGAGGTCATTCATATGTCCTATGTATCTTTCAATTTGTCAGGGGACGTGATTTAATGGTTTTAAAACAACTTTCGGCGTTCACAACATCTAGCTAGCGTAGGGTAAGTGAAGTTCAGAAGAAGTAATAAAAAAAAAAAAAAAGGGCCAAGCGGTCTAACATGGGGCTAGCCGCCGAAACTGGGCCCCTCCTACTAGGGCAACTTTTCCCGAGCCAGATTCCCTCTTTTACCAGGTTGAATGGACCACTCTATCAGGCCCAGCTCATTTTTATAGCGTTCTCTTTTGTTTTTGGTATACCGTTTTTTTCTTTTTTTCTTTTTTTTTAAATGGTATACCTTTTTTTCTATCTTTATCAGGTGCGAATAAAAAAACTTTAAGGGTTCAAAGCCTGTTTAATGTGAAAAGGATAATATTTGAGCAAATAATGCTATAAAAAAAAAGCCAGGCATCAGTCACTTCAATAAATGATAAAATGATATTATTTTTATTCTATTTTCACACAATACATCAGTATCGATTTGGGAGTTTCAGGTGATGAGCATGGGATCAAAGGTCCCAGGGCACTGTTTTCTCATTGCTCTTCGCCTTTTTTTGTTGTCAAATTAAAATACATCATATTATCTTCTAACACTTAACAACAAAGTTACTGGTAATAAAAGCCAACGGGGAGTGTTTGAAATTATTTATAATCAGCTTTTTAATTCTAATTTACGAATTACAAGACAAGTATTACCTTTGGTCATAATTATGATAGCTATTTGACTAATTTGATAAGATTAAAAAAATAAATTAAGTTAGTTATTTGTAATAAATAGGTGTTGTATTTCTTAAAATATTCTTACTAATCAAGTGTGTTGGCTAGAACTACTGTTATTAGAAGAACTACCTAGAAAAAAATGCATAAATATGAAAGACTAAATAGATTGAGGTATTATAATTATGACTAAATTAAAAATCAAACACTATCTTATATTAAGAACTAGAGATGATATATAAGAAAAATTTTATTTACATTTACATGAAACATATTTATATCCAAACAAATACTAAATGTTTGGTTGATGGATAGCTGGACACCTCCAAGCTACAACCAAGCAAGGGAAAAGGAAAATAAATAGAATAAAATACTTTAACCTCCATTACATTTTGTCTTAATTACACGGATTTCCTTTCTATTTTAAAAGCATAAACTTAAATCCAAACTATTAACTCTGTTAAGAATATTCTAAAAAGATATTTTTTTAATTAAAATTTTTGTTGAAATATTTTTGATTTACTAATTTACCTTTCGTCATACTAAATTCCTAAATTTTGGTTAAAACTATCTTAAAGAATTTAAGATTTTTTCCTTTACCTTATTTTTTTATTTTTACAAATTGTTGTTTGTTTAATGTTTTTAATCATATTAGGCTAGAAAATTAAGTAATTTAGTTAATGTAAACATAAAAAAATGTTGAATAAAAATTTGGTTAATTCTCTAAATAAATATATAATTGATCAAATCAGATAAGATATAAATGTTCACAGCAATTTTTTAAAAATTTAGATTATAAATTTAAATTACTTATATAATTTTCTGAACTCACACAATTTATATTACACGATGAAAAAATAAATAGTCAAAATATTTTCTAACCATTTAAAAGAAACCTTAAGTTTCAATATTTCAATGAAGGATTAAAATTATACAATTCTATAATATAATCAAAATTAAAAATTTTATAACATATTAAAAATTTTGAGAATACATGTATTATAATTATTTTTGTTGCATCAAAAAATATTTTATATATATATATAAATTTTTAAATAACATTTATGTCAAAGAAAGATGTTTTAGTCAAAATAAAAGTTTGAAAGTCAAACTTAACGGTTGGATAGATAAAAATAAAATCTTAAAACTATAATGAAGGATTGTGTAACATATATTTTAATTTTAAGAAAGGTATGTGTTTTCACTTTTCAAAATAAAAAGAGATTTTTGTAATTTAGGTAAATCAGAGAGGTAGTCAATATATTTTACTCAAATAAACATTGTTTGGGCCAACAAAAGGGGAGGGAAAAAAAAAAAAGCACAGAAGGCCTGGCACACAAACCCACTGGCTAATGGACCACAATATGGATGTACTGGGCAACCCTAACAGTACCACTGGTCGGTGTAGTGTTTCTGCGTATTTAATGAACAAGATCCAGGGTCCAAAGCGAACTGTCAAGGTCTCAAGAATATACTCCTCCGGTCCTAATTATAAGACCCAATTGACTTATTTGAGGAGATTAAGGAAGTAAGTTAAGTTGGTTATTTATAATAAATAAGTGTTGTCATTCCTAAAATATCCTTGCTAATTAAGTATATTGGCTAAAACTATCATTATTAGAAGGATTATCTTAGAAAAAAATGCATAAATATAAGAGAGAAAATGGATTGGGTCTTATAATTAGGACCAAATAAAAAGTCAAATTAGGTCTTATAATAAGGACCGGAGGAGTATCATATATGGGCCTCTCAAACTCATATACTCTGGCAAAAAAAAGAAAAAAAGTTTCATATACTCACTCTGGTCCTACACCTTTTAGAAGGACTTGTTCCTTAATATTCCTTCGATCTTTAATATAAGACCCATTTAACTAATTTGATTAGATTAAGAAAGTTAGGTAAGTTAGTTAATTATAAGAAATGTGACACATCTTTCCTAAAACACCATAATTATCTTTTTTAATATCTCCTCTCATTCTTCTACTTGATTATGGTTGAAGGAGTATCCATAAGGATAATTTAAAGAAAACTGATAAATATGAAAAATAAGTCTTATATTTAAAATCAAAACCAACTCAATAATAGAATCATATATTAAGGACCGGAGGAGTATTAAACACTCATCTAGTCCTGAATGTAAGACCCTTATACATACTAGTACAAGGGTCCTACATTTAGGACCGGAGGAGTATTTTTCTTCTACTACACACACATGTATCCATATCCATACCTAATAAAGTATAATCAGAGAAAGTATAATTGGTGTTAAAATTTAGCACAGTTAGTAAATACAATATTAAAAATCATTTGAATTTTATAACAAATCTAATGCTCATAATTATTTTTTTATTTAAACATGAGTATCATCCTATTAGGGGTCTATTTGAAATATCTCTGTGCATTAAATGTGAATATTTCTTTCGGCATGAATTTCAATTTTGATTTGCTTGGATTAACTCATTCTGCTATACTCAACAACTCAACCTTGGTCAACTATTTTTATTAGTGTATGTGAATTAATTTGAAATAATTTATATCTGGGGCAAATATACTATGTAGGCAAAATTGGGAAAATGTTCTGCAGTGAAATTATAATTGTCGATAAAAATCTGATAAATTTTTTTACGTAAAATATATCAATACTCTACTCTACGAGTTTTATATAGACAGAATACTAATACTTTAATCGGGGTCCCTTTCAACAAGAAAATTTTTACTGGGGCCTTCCCCAGTTTTCTCTACTATATACATATGAACCAACAGTGCATTTTTATGCGTGCGCGCGCAAGATTGCGCATGAACACGGTGATTTAGTTTTGGTTTTCATTTCAAATGCCTGTACAATGAAATCGAAATCTCAACACGCAAATAAAATTTCAATTCATGCACCTGTTCATTTCCATAATCATTGAAACTTAAACAAAATAGTAAAACAATTGAAAAATAGATGGCGGTGGCTGGCATCTCTCCCCACGGCGGTAATTTCTCTCTAATAACGACTCCCCTAGTTAAACTGTTGGAGATAAATAGATCAGGGGAGCAACGGTTACTGCTAGCTAAACATATATTGTTACCATCGCAAGTTTCCCGGATATACTCAAGCACGTAAATTTATATTCTAATCTAACTACTCCTCCGGTCCTTAATATAAGACCCATTTAACTAATTTGATGAAATTAAAGAAGTTAGGTAAGTTAGTTAATTATAAGAAAAGTAACACATTTTTCCTAAAACACCATAATCATCTTTCTTAATACCCCCTCTCTCTCTTCTACTTGATTATGGTTGAGAGAATATCTATAGGGGTAATTTAGAAAAAATTGATAAATATGAAAAATGGGTCTTATATTTAGGATCAAAACCAACTCAAGAATTGGGTCCTATATTAAGGACCGGAGGAATACAATATATATATATATATATTTTTTAACCATGCTTCAAACGCAAAGCTCGACTAGCTAGTAAAAGGGGTGGTCTAGTCTATATTTGTTGGAAGAGCTCTGCTGACTTCTTAGTCCTTTATAACTCAACTCGGATTAGTCGGGGTTCAATATATAATTGTTGGATGTGGATTGGTTTGATTAAAGAAACAGAGGTTTTTTTTTTTTTTTGAATTGGAACAAAATACTCTAATTACATAAACTTAACTAGATGTCTCTTTCCTCCAAAGTATTGTGTAGGCAATATCTTCAATTCATGCATGTATGACTGTACAAATTAAGCGCGCAGGATCTCTTTCAATGATAATCTCACCTCCTCTCTTTCTTTTTCTTGCTACCTCTACGAGAAAGCAAGCGGACAGATGATATCCTTGATATATCAAAACATGGATCGATCTGTAATTTTGTTAACTAAAGACGCCAAAATAAGATTTGGCTGATATATTTAGACATGACACAATGGGTTGGCAACGAGATGTATGTATTATTGGTATGTTTTGTGGCGGGAAAACAAGATCGTCGAGGTCAATATATATATATGTCCCTTCCTGGTTACTTTGAGGCGCCTTTTGTTTCCGTTTTTTACTCCCCAGTTAGAAAAGTGCATGAGGAAACTTTTATTCATATAAAATTTGTTTGCCTAAAAAAGATAAAGAATATGACCAGATCGAGACTCGAGAGAGACATTGGAGTTGAGAAGAGCGGTGAAGGTTTTTTCACTCATCATCAGTCGAGTTCGTGCAAAGTGCAAACAGCAAGGTAAAAAGCAACACATAAGAAGTAAAAGGAGGAAAGAATTTAAAAGGCAAAAGAAGGAAGGAATTAATAGATGAGACGAGAGGAAAGAGGTGAAAAGTTTGTACAGTGAATGATATTTCAATGCCATCAATTCAACTAAGTGTGCTTGGACTGTCATCCATTTAGTCGATTAATTCACTCTCCTTCCTCTCCTTAACAAAATATTGTTAGCTTTTTTTTTCTTCTGCATATTTGCGCCCACTTTCCCTTACATGAAGTGACAAGTATTTCACCATGCGATCATGCTCTTCATTCTTCTCCTTAACTTTCCTTCTCTTTCTCGGGAAAAAAGGAAAAGGAAAGGGGGGAATTAACACTGTGCAGCATAAAAGTCATGAGTTAAGTGAATATAAAGATGCCCCATCTAGATCTTGTTGCGAATATATTTCTATCCGAACAATGATGATTCCCGCATTTCACTTTATTTAGCTTTATACATTAAAGCAACCATCAATCCTTTTCCATCAATTTCCAAGCTAAAAGGTTTCCAACCAAAATAAGGTCTATGAGAATAGAAATAAAAAAGTCACCTCACTTCGTCCTCAACAATTACGCCAAGGCATGAACAGCACATCTTGCTATGTCATTTTCACCTACGTCTAGATTTTATGATTTCCGCCTCAGGTCACTGTATCAAAGACATTTCACCTACCAGCGTTTTGAACTTGCTTAGGATCAACGCTGATAAATTGTTCCAGTTCCATCCTACCGAAATGCAAAAGGTAGGTTTGGGCGGAGTTCATTTGATGCTGAGCATCCCCGTGCCTGAGTCTTTTTTTCTCTCCCTTCTGACAATAATGAATCTGTTGATTCCAATATGGACGTGTTATTGTGTTTTGACCACAAATATAAAGGAAAAGCACGCTTCAAGAGATTAATCTATGGGGAAATGGGGTGCCAACTTTTCTGATGACTCTAAATCGTGGTATTTCACTTGACCTCTCTTGCCGGTTAGACTCTGTATAAGTAATTATTTTCAAGGTTATTAAGCCTTCTCACTCAAATTAAAAACTAGCTTGTTGAGTGGGAGATAGTCTCTTAAATTTATAAACTAAATCACACTTCAGTTAGACTTCCCAGTATAAAACTCATGATACACTGATGATTATAATTGCTGGTATGATATAGCGAAAAAAACAATTGTCTCCTTATATCCTTAAAAAACCTAACAATACAGCTGTCGCTCCTTGTTCCCGTCTATATATATAATACTATCTCCATTCTTTAATATAAGACATAGTGAACTAATTGTTAAGATTAAGAAAATTAGTTAAGTTGATTATTTACAATAAAAAAGTGTTGTCTGTTTTAGAATATCCTTACTAATCATATGTATTAGCTAAAACTACTATTTAATAGAATCTTTATCGTGTGCAACTACTATAAAAGCTATTTTTTAAAAAATAGATAAATATCAAAGATAAAGTGGATTAGGGTCTTATATTTAGAATTAAATCAAAAGTTAAACTAACTTTTATATTCAGAACCGGATGTAGCACTCCATGTAAAAAGTATCACTAGTTAAAATTTATGGATAGCCTCTTTAAAGCATTTCAGTATGAGTTCATGTTAGTTAAATTTATATTGCATGTTTGAATATAAGTTGCCGAAAATTTATGGACACATTTATGTAATTATTGTTCGAAAGTAAGTTGAAAAATGTTCTTTAAATTAAGGGGCACTAACTCAACAAATATAGGGTCAGTTGTGTATTAATTTAACTATGATAGGTTTGCACTAATAAGTTAAACATTTGAGAGAATTTGTAATTTTCCTAGTTTTACTTTTACCCGACTCAATTCAGATTAGTCAAAACTCAAGGTGACTCTAGCTAGGTATATAATTAGATGTTGATAAAAAAAAATACATTATTTTTCAAAAGCAGCTATATAATTAGAGGTGTAGTTTTGCAATGAATGCCAGCTACATACATGTAAAAAAGCAAATGAAGGAGCAAGGATTGGATTCACAGACAGCAGAAGAGGGTGGAAAATTTTGATAGAAATGGAGAAGTAATGGAATGATGATGAAAGGGGGAATATAATGTAAATGAGGAAGAGCAAGTGGAAGTGAACTAGCTAAGTAAGGGGATTGAAATGTATGGTCCATGGACACGTGCAAATGATGGCCTTGTCTTCCCCTCATGATGGATTCCCACCGCTTTCCTCCACTGTGTGGGATCCACCCCCCATCATGCCAATGCCACCCCCACCCCTTCCCCTTTCTTTATCTTTGACCCCCATTTTCAAATATCATATTTACATTCCCACTCTCTCCTCAACAAGACAAAACCTTCTCATCCTCCACCACTCATATCGCTTCATCTGTCCTCTCTCTCCCCCCCTCGCACTCTGTTTCGTTTCCGTTATCTCTGCCTCTCTTCTTAGTTTCATGGCGCTCTCTCTCTCATCATCATCTTACCGTACAATCATCTGTAGCAGTCACGCAATTATGCTGTTTATTTTGTTCTTTTCTCTCTTTGCCAAATCCATCAATATGTTTTTTCATTGCTTCCAGAAATGGTTTATTCATGCCAAGCTTCTGCAGCTAGCTCTTTCAAATCATAGATGTTTGTCAATACAGCTATTTCTTGGGTAACTGGTGGAAATACTAAGCAATAATGGAATGGCTTGCCTCGAAAAACATGGAAATGAAGGGACTTTTAAGTTTAGAAACTTTAACTATTTGTTAGAGGGAGAGTTTGTGGCATACGATGATGAGTTCAATTAAAACCATGATTATCTCTTCCGTGCATGGAGGCTGTCTCACCTGAATCAATAGATCCAAAAGAAATCCATATATGTTCGAAGTCAAGAAGCAAAAATAGTATATGTGACCACAAAAGATGCATTTATCAGACACAGCTTCTGAAAGTTTCGTAACATTTCGTCTTATATTTGATGGAAGCCGAAGTTGAACTTGTAGGTATGAAGTAGGAGCAGAAGCGGGAGGTAGGAAGTCTTACATGATATAATGAGATCAAGAATGGCCATACATCTAATTGAAAATGATTCATGGAACCACAGTTTTAAGTTATTGGATATAAACATGAATATCTATCTGCATAATATATATATATATATATATATATATTCCTATGGTCTAATTGTATGATGATTACGCGTTTGGCCATCCTCGGCAGATATATAATTGAACTATAAATAAGTCGTATCTGCAACCAGACACAACACGTAATGCCTGGCATCATATAATTGCGTAGGTTTGGGAAGACACGAAGTGACGTTGGGGTATAATTGAGGCGTAAGATTAGCTGGCGGGAGAGTGGCAGGCTGGCTAGAAGTAGAAGTTCCTGAATTGGCTATTTGAGGATAAATAGGAACAGAATCATGAAAACCTAGCTAGGTGTATAGCTAGATTGAAGGAAAGAAAAATGTTGCTTTTTGCGTTGTCGTGATTGAAGGCCGATAAGATATAAATGTGGTGCAATCAGATACGGATCTGTGTTGAATGAAGCCAAATAACATGGCCTCACACCCCCCCCCTTCTTAATCTCCACATTTGTCAACTTTGGAATCATTATCTCCCCCATTTAATTTCCACTTCCACATATAGTGACAGCTGGCCAATGCCACACCACATTTTGAAAAATTAAAGTTAACCCGAATTAATCAACCTTTCCCCTTTAACTACAAGGCATGACTATTAATAAACTAACTGCACTGATTTCACACCATGCAACTCAAGTTTGATCATTATTATTGATGTCTGGATCAAAAGTTATGTATTCAGCATGACTTGTGGAAATTATTTTATCTCTATCGGTGCAGGCCACTTCACACTATTACGTACTTACAGCCATCGCCCGGTGTTTTTCTCGTCAATAACAGCAAGATTTCATTTCTCTGGAAGGGCTTAAAATAGGTCATGAATTGGATAAGCTCGTGACTCGTTACACAGACAGCCGAAGGAAAAGTCTTATTCCTGCAGGAGTAGGGATGCAGAATCAAGTTAAGTTGCAGACACGTAGCCATGGACATTAACAGCAGAATAATCGGAGAAAAATGAGGCTTCTTGGGATCCGTCACAGGATAATGGAGCTTTCAAAGGATCAGGGAGATCACAATATTATTAAGAAGGTCGCATCAAGGGTTAATAAGCAAATCTTCGTGGGAATAAAATCAGCCTCTTTCTTATTTAAAAAAAGGGCCTGATGAGATTCACATGAAGCTTGTTTTTAGTTCCCTGTTTATTTGATTTCTAGGTTTAAAAGGAGTGCTGATATTTGAAAGGGGATGATCCGCATCGAACCTTTTACCATACACAAATTATGTAATATAGTGGTATATATACTTGTCCAAATCCCGAATCCTTCTAAGAAAATCTCCCCGAAAATGATTGTGGGTGGCTGTGTATTTACTTTCACCTTTCCATGTCTACAAATTTTGCGATCTTGATGTTGAGATTTATCACATCGTCATATCTTCGTCATTTCTTTTTTTTTTTTTTTTTTCGGTTTGGGAAGGGGAAGTTAAACGTTAATGTAATATTTGCATGTGTGAACTTACGACAACACATTCACATTACGTGAAGTAATAACTAATGTTGGAAGTCAAGTGAACTGCATAATTTGGCTGCAGAAAAAGTGGAGAAACACTTGCAGGTAAGGAGGTACAAGTATGCCTAAGAATTGCCACAGTACATTATTACCGGGAAAGAGAAAGCTTCCTGTTTTCATATGTTAGGACAGTCCCTTCACTGGCGGGATTCGTATAATATAATGGCGAGCAAGTAGCAGAAGGAGCAATAATAATGAAAATCAGTCATCATAATTCATGAACATATACACGGACAGAATCAAAAGTGAAGAAGATCAGATAACGAAAGCACCCTAGCTCGCTTGCGGGTGCATAATTGTGATGATTAACCATCATGTATTTTGACCGAAACACGTGTGCGGCGCTTGCCACTCGTGCCCACGTATTGAAACACACGTGTTGCCATACTCTTGAATGTTTAGTTGTTTTGCCTTTACTCACGTGGCGAGTTGGTTGCCAGCTGCACTCAAAACTCAATAATGTGTTTACGTGTAAGTGATTATTATTATTATTGCACAATCCTATTATTGGAATTGAATATATACATACATATATATATATATATATATATATAAATGTACCTGTACACACGCACGCACGCACGCACGTCGTTAAGCGTAGGATATATATAATTTCATTATATGTGGTAGGACACAAAATGATTTGCATTATTAAAATTGCGCGTAGATGTGGAAACTGGCTAGATGGTGCATGGTGTGGTGGTGTGTCCTCTCCTACATATATTTTATGAGTATATATGGGAAATGGAGATACAGTTCCGAAAGAGGAGTGGGAAATTGTGAGTATAGGTTTCAGTTGTCGTGAAGTCTGTGTTTTCAACATTCTCCGCCACTTGAAAAAAAGGGGGGAACAGAGAGAGAGAGAGAGAGAGAGGGCACTGATGAACCACGCTTCCCTCCCTCATCCATTTTGCAAATATAAATGAATAAAATAAAAACCGTATCTAGAAAAGGAGATCAAAGGGAGTGCATTTTCAAGTGTTGGGATTGGAGGAATCTTTTATTCCTTCCTCTGCTGTGAGGTCACTTTAATCGCCAAAAGCTTTGAAATACAGAGAGAGCCAAAGAGGCCACCGAAAAGCATGGAGACCTTATCATGACGCACCAAGAAAGAAGAAGAAGGGAAAGAGGAAAAAGGGATTTGACGGGCCAACACACAAGTGAGAAGAGAGAGAGAGAGTGTGTGTGGGGTTAATTTATTTAAAGGAGGGGAAATGCAAAGTCAACCGTAGCTCATCATTTGGTCTTGGTTGTCGCAGGCACCACCTCACTCCCCACTTGGTGACTTTAGTGAGCGTGTCGTGTTCTATATAATTAGAGAGCTGCGTACCCTCAAGTTCTCCACCATGGGAAGCATGAAGGTGCATCAGTTGGCACGTGCGCTGTGGGAGCACGAACCCTCACCCTCCCTCTCTCTCGGCTGCAAACGCCTCCGCCCTCTCGCCCCCAAGCTCCCTTCCTCCCCCACCTCTCCCACCACTCCCTTCGATCTCAAGACCTTCATCCGCCCAGAAAGTGGCCCCAGAAAACTCTCCGACGATCCTCACAGAGATTCCCCCCAGCAGGTGCCAAATACGCTCCGTTTTTTACGCTACTTGTTCTGTTACGCATATGCCTCTTTGGCTCATTAAATATAGTTGTTGGTTTTTTGTATTAAATTGTGCAGGTGGAAACGCATCCGGGAGGGACGAGATGGAACCCCACGCAGGAACAGATAGGGATACTGGAGATGCTGTACCGAGGGGGCATGAGAACCCCCAATGCTCAGCAGATAGAGCAGATCACGGCTCAGCTCGCCAAGTATGGCAAGATCGAAGGCAAGAATGTCTTCTACTGGTTCCAGAACCACAAAGCACGCGAGAGGCAAAAGCAGAAACGCAACAATCTTGCCCTCTCTCCAACTCCCAGATCCACTGTTTCCAACCCCATTACTACTACCACCACGACTACCGTGACTTTTGACGCAAGGCTGGTACGTACACATACATATTATGACATCACTGTATATATTAATTAGCATCTCAACTCGATATTCATAAATCTAAGTCCGTATTAGTTAATTAAATATTTTGGACGTACGCGGCAGGGTGAAGTAGTGGGGACGGAGGAGGATAGTCCGTACAAGAAGAAGTGCATGAGCTGGGCGTTTGAGGGGTTCCAAGAACAAAGCAGGCCGTGTAAAGAGGAGGAACACACAACTCTGGAGCTTTTCCCGTTACACCCGGAAGGCAGATGAAGGGGTTTCATCATTTGTCCGCCCATGTTCTCTGCGCCCTGCAGCTTTTGTAACCACCAACGTGATATCTTTCTACTCAAATACTCCTACTACTGATTCAATTATGTGCGCTTTTCTTTATTTTTCTTCTTTCTTTTGCTGCTGCTGGGGAAAGAAGAAAGACAAAGTTGCATTGTGTCTCTCTGTACTCTACCACTTAATGCTATCCTCTCCTGACTTTCCTGCCGAGGCCTTTCTTTTTCATTTGTCTTTCGCTTTTTTCTCGATTTTCTGCCTGGGGTGGGTGTGTGACTTTGAAGGAAAAAAACTACCCCTTTTCACTACAGAAACTTGTGAATCGAAGCTTTTAGGTTAAAAGTGGAAGCTACGAACACTGAAGTCCACGCACCTACTTGTTCTTCTCCTTCTTAAGCTCCCTTTTTACGTCTTAACTAAGCTCCTTAATGAAAAAGCACGATTATATTGTCCTTTAGCCGAAAACTTGAAAGAAAATCATACCAGATACTCCACTCCCCCCCATTATTCATCCGACTTTCAAAAAGTTGGCAGGCACACCAACCATATCCAAGGCAACATGCATTTTTTTCCCCCAAAAAAAAAAACTTCCCATCATTGACATGCAAATTTCTTATTAATTATCGCACGATCTTTATTAGTGGTTTGTGGGGCCATTCCCTCACTTCTCTCAACAATTTGGAGGGAAAAAGATAGAATCAGCGATTTGAACGTATGAGAGCCAACCAGATTCTTCTCGCTTTCTGTGTCGTGGCGTTATCGTTTACTGATATCGTTCAACGGTTCAAGAATTAACTAAAATTTTACTGGAAACGCTGGTAAAAAAAAAAACTGGAAACAAAATTAACGACCTTTTTATAAAAATTACAGTGAAGGTTGCGTATGAACAAAGAATCAGTTTCAGTACTTATCAATAAACATTTTAAACTCATTAGATCTGGATCATCAATATTTTATTTGAATAGTCATTAAATATTACAAATCTGAACTGTTCAAATTAAATATATACTGTCAAGACTTGATGAGCTTAAAGTACTCATCAAAACAATGAGTACTGAAACTGGATTGAACTACGATTAGTAAGAATTAATAGCGAACAAATATTTAAAATTGTAATATTATATATACCGAAGTGTCCAGGCCGAAAAAGGAACGGTTGTAGGAAGAGTACGCTTTAACCCTCATACTAATGGTCTGTTTGGTGAGGAAAATGGAGGGAGAAAACTTTAATGCATTCGGTTCAAGAAATTGAAGAAGTGAGATTAAAAGTTTTTAATTAATTTATATTATTCTTTTATCTTCTATTTTCTCTTTATTAAAATTTTAAAATCTTATTTCTCTAATTTTTTAAATGAAGCTCATTGAAATTCTCTCTCCCTTCTCCTTCTCTCATCGTACCATAGGGTAATATTACCTCCGGTCCTTAATATAAGACCCCGTTTGACTTTTATGTTGATCCTAAATATAAGACCCCAATCCATTTTGTCTCTCACATTTACTCAATTTTTTCCAAGATAGTCTTTTTAATAATTATAGTTTTAGCCAATATACTTGATTAGTAAGGATATTTTAGGAAAGACAGCATCTATTTATTACAAATAACTAACTTAACTTCTTTTCTTAATTTCCTCAAATTAGTCAATTGGCTCTTATAATTAGGACTGGAGGTAGTACAAAATAATTATTACGAGTTTTATTTTATTTTATAACACTGTGAGACCTGTGAAAAGGATGACCACTGCAGAGACGATCTCCAACTGAGCTATTTTGCTTTCTATTTCCCATTATTTTTCAATCGAGCCGTGTTAACGGATCTCCATTATTATTTTCTATTTCGCAGGTCATTTCCCAAAGTTGCTGTACGAGTGTGTCGTTATTCCTCTTAACTGTGACATTAAAAAAAAAAAAAAAAAGAGGACCCGGGGAAAGAAAAAGAATTACTCAATTTATTGGTTCTCGACATTCAGCTCTGTTTTTTCATCAAATTAAACATATAATTGCCTTCGTTACAGAAACAAAGATCTGGAATTGTTTTAACATTATATTTTATTGAATTGAAGAGAATAAAATGATGATAAATAGCCCTCGACATTCGGTGACATAAGAAAAGAGCCGTACGTAGGCAGCCAATGTTGATCTAATATGATAAAAATATGACTTAAGAGCGTAGATTTCAATGCCACCGCTAATGTAAAAAAATCTTGTTAAGTGGCGGATAAGTCTCCTTGACATGTGGTCTGCGTTAATCGTAACGAGCATTAAGGATAAAAATCAAAATCAAAATATTATCCACACTCCAAAAGTTTAATTGACACGCGAGAATATTTTTTATCATGACCTTACTTATGAGTCCTGACTAAGAATTTATTTGGCAAGCAATAATATTTTTTTTAAAGTAGTATAAGTCATAATTTTAAATATTTCAAATATATATTTTTTAATTTTCTTAGTATCATTTTCTCAATTTTTATATCCCTTTCCTTACAACCTCACCGTTCTAATCAGATTTCATCCTCCGTGATTTCACACGGGACTCTTAAAACCAATGTATAAAAAAGTAATTTTCATTGACCCCCCGCCAAAAAAACTATTACTTTCGGTACTATTTATAATATATTGTTTATAGACTATAAATGAGATCTCATAATAATGACTAGATTCGTCCCTTGTGATCGATTCATTAAGGATCCCAGTATCTAAGTAGAGTGTTATGTATATTTGCAATATTTTTAAATCAAAGTTGATTAAAAATAGAATTTAGTAACAAATAAACCTCGAACACAAACATCACTTCTTGTGTTTTAATTGAAGATCTGATTTGATTCTTTTTTTAATACAAAATATGATTTGGTTGGATAAAAAGAGATGGGAAAGAAACGGGGTAGGGGGCTTGATGAGGTCCGTGGGCTACTTTAATATCCGTCTTGATGTTAACGGCTGTTCGACAAAATAAACAGACCATGTAAGAGGCCACAAAAAGCCTTATGGATCGAACTGCGTCGTTGAAGAGCTGATGGGCACGGCAGTGATCATTTGGGCCTTATATGCTTCAGCCCTGTCGTCACCCTTCTATTCTTGGGGGAAAACGGTGGAGATAGCCCAATAATCAATTTGAAGGTAAAAGAAAACATGAAAAGATACACTTAAAAAAAAAAGGTAAAAATATGAGTATTTTGTAATATCTGGATTAAGTGGCTATTTGGTTTCTGGTCAAAAAAAGTGGCTATTTGGTTAATCTAAACAGGCACTAAGTGCATAATACCATCCAACATCGCTGGTTCGGATTTTGTACAATGATCGTGTTGGAAATTCAAATTCTTGAATGTCAACTGATTGTGTTAACAAAACATAAACTCCATGTTTTCCAAAATTTTTTTGGAAATTCAGTATATTTATTCGGACAATATGCCTCATACTTAATTTAATACATCTTTCCAATCACGTGCAAGGGCACAATCAAAAGTGTCTGGTGTGCATTTGAGAGATCCTAATTCCGAGTTAACATCCTCAGCAAACAAATTTTGGGGAGACATTTTCAAAAGAATGTTTAGAAAATTCATGCGAAGTAATTTTTTTAAAACAAAATAAGTGAAATAAATCATTTTTAATTCAAACGAGAAAAACAGCGAGAGACGGTCAACTGTAAATAAAGTCTCAAAATGATAGCCGTTGTTTCGTGGATAGCTCCCCTCGGTAATCCTTCTTAGGCAGAAGGAGAGTACCTCATTGCACAATCGGTGTTTAAGCAAGGGCCCGGAAGATAAATTAATTGCCTAATTCTTATACCCTGTCTTAATTTAAAAACTGATGGCCAAAAAAACAAAAAGAAAAAGGAAAAACCGCTCCCTGCAAATTTTAAAGGCAGCAAAGTTGATGGTTAAAGAATGACGTGTTCAAAAAATACTCCCTAGACAAGGTGACCTCCGATGTGGAGAATGGAGAACTCTTTACCGTGTGGGGACGTTACCCTAGCGCTCAAATCCCATTCACGGACCATGTTCACCTCCGTCGCCCCAAGTCAGCCTGCTCTCACCTTCGTCATCATCCCACGTGGCTACTTTACGTATTTCTCGTCCAATCAAATCAAACTACGAGCATGTTGTTAAATCTTTGTTTTTGAGGATTACTTTTAATTTTAATAGCCTTATAAATCATAAGATTTTTTCTTCATAAAAACTAAATTAATTTAGAAAATATCTTTTTCTTCGGAATCATTAATCATTAATTTCTAAAATAAAATATCGAAGATAGAATTCGAGCCATAAACTGGTCTGTTTAGAAGTGGTCGCCCAACAAGAGGCGTCTGGTGATGCGACCAGCATGCCACGTGTCACACCTCCTCTCTTAGTCCCCAAGGACAGAATTATTATTATCTGATTTCTCCTGATTATCAAAAGAGGATCGGGTCAAAAAAAACAACAGAGAGAGGGAGGATTATCTGACTTCACTCCCTGGACCCCACTTCATCTGGTCTTCTAGATCTGGGCCGTCGAATCGAATCTCAATCCTTCCAGGAATTAAACTAGGGTTTCCGAATCCACTATATAACTTACACTGTTACATATTCGCCGGTGCGGTGCAGGTAGAGTCTGCCCTCCCAAAAAAAAGAAAAAAACCTTTCAGTTTCTGGTTTTTCTTTGCGCGGCCACCGTTCGGATCTCCGACGGCTTTATCCTTTTTCATCCATCTCTATTCATCATCGTTACTTACGCAGAAAATCCATAAACTGTCATACTTACTTTGTTATATCTTTTGATCATTATCAATTTAGGGTTTGAACTGTGTAATTGCCGTTTTCCTTCCCTAAAGATTTTCATCGTCAACCAGAGGGGAGGTGTAGCCAGAATACCTCAAAACACCCAAAAAAGAAAAAGGCTGAAGTTAGGAAGGAATACACAGGCTTCTTAGTTGTGCGTGAGATGGCGCAAATGCAGGTGCAGCATCCGAACCCTTTGTCGGCTCCCAATGGTGTGGCGCCGACTCCAACCGTGAACCAATTCCCGGGTGCATCCTTGTACGTTGGGGATCTCGACCTGGACGTGACCGATTCTCAGCTCTACGATCTCTTCAACCGGCTGGGACAAGTTATTTCTGTTCGAGTATGCAGGGACGTCACCAGCCGTCGATCCCTTGGTTACGGTTATGTCAATTACAGTAATACTCAGGATGGTTAGTCATGTCGCCCTCTCTACGTTTTTCGTTAATTAGTCTTGACTAAATTGACATGAGCGTGCCTTTTTCGTAGCTTGTTGGTTATTTATTCACGATGTGTCTACAATTTCATCTACATCCGCAATACTTTCCCCTGAGCAGCAGTCATTGAATGAACGGAACACGTCGTATCTGCTTACGCTGATTTTTTTTCCTTGCCTGTATTTGCCCCTGTGAAGTATTGAACCTCTGCTCTGGATATATCTTATATCTTTTTACTGTTGCGTGCGATGCCTCTGTAAATACTGCTTAGTTGCTAATAAACTCTGCATTTTGTGTTGTTTTGTTACTTCTAATTCTAATTCGTAACTGTTGAATCATTCTTCCGTCACACAATCAAAGTAAATTAAACTAATAAGCTTTGCATTCTGTCATTCTTGTCATTTGTTGTCATATTTATTCGCAGCGGCCAGAGCAGTGGATGAGCTGAATTTCACGCCGCTGAACAACAAGCCCATCAGGATTATGTATTCCAATCGGGATCCTAGTAGTCGGAAGAGTGGAGCAGCGAATATATTTATCAAGGTACTTCTATGAGTGGTGATCATTTAGTGAACTATTTCTTCCCTCAATGGACCACTTCTTTTCATTTAAATATCTTGTTTCAATCATTTTTTTTCTTGTTCTGATGGTGGCGCAGAATTTGGATAAGACAATTGACCACAAGGCTTTACACGAGACTTTTTCTGCTTTTGGAAATATTCTTTCTTGCAAAATAGCAACGGATGCATCTGGCCAGTCCAAAGGCTATGGATTTGTTCAATTCGACAAAGAAGAATCTGCGCAAAATGCAATTGACAAGTTAAATGGCATGCTGATAAATGATAAGCAGGTCTATGTAGGGCATTTTCTGCGAAAAGAAGATAGAGAGAGTGTTTCTACCAAGACAAAATTCAATAATGTCTATGTGAAAAACCTATCAGAGTCAATGACTGATGAAGATTTGAAGAAAACTTTTGGAGAATATGGGACCATTACTAGTGCCGTGATAATGAGAGATGCAGATGGTAAATCAAAATGCTTTGGTTTTGTCAATTTTGAAAATGCAGATGATGCTGCTAATGCTGTTGAGGCACTTAACGGAAAGAAGTTTGATAACAAGGAGTGGTATGTTGGAAAAGCTCAAAAGAAATCTGAAAGAGAGCTTGAGTTGAAAGGACGATTTGAGGAGAGTATGAAGGAAGCACTTGACAAACATCAAGGGATGAACTTGTATGTCAAGAATTTGGATGAGAGCATCAGTGATGAGAAACTGAAGGAAATGTTCTCTGGATTTGGTACAATAGTTTCTTGCAAGGTATCTAAATACAATTAACCATTTTGTCAGTCATATTCTTTGGTCAAGCTATCAATCTTCTTGGTAGCAAGATTTTAATAAATGCACTTCTCCTGACTTGAAACTTCAGGTTATGCGGGAACCAAATGGAATAAGTAAAGGATCGGGGTTTGTTGCATTCTCATCTCCTGAAGAAGCTTCACGAGCTGTAAGTTACTGCCTGCTTGTAACAATTTCCCATCTTTTAACAAGGAACTAGTGTGTTCATTCACATATCTGTTTATGATTCTAGCTTTCGGAGATGAATAGTAAAATGGTTGCTGGCAAACCGCTGTATGTTGCACATGCTCAAAGAAAAGAAGACAGAAGAGCTAGGTTACAGGTATTCACGCCTAAAATAATTTATTGATAAATGAATACTTGTTGCTGTGAGCCCTTTTCTGTGGTGTTTGTCATTACATCGCAGTAATTTATGGGGATACCATAGGCTGGGATCATCTATATAACTAGAAAGAGCTGCAAGTTATTTTTTAACAATAATTATTCTTTAATTGTTATTCGGTGTTTACCTACCATAAATAATTGTTTTTTCCAGGCGCAATTCATACAAATGAGGCCTGTTCCGTTGGTGCCTTCTGTTGGTCCACGCATGCCAATGTATCCTCCTGGGGCTCCAGGTCTGGGACAACAATTTTTGTATGGGCAAGCACCACCTGCCATCATTCCCCCACAAGTAATTCTTTACAAGTTATACGCCTTAAATTTTTATATGAAGGCGTTATAAAAGTCTCAGTGATCTGAATAATCTCTGCATACCTTCTGGTGTTCTAGTCATATACTGGTAGCTGAAGGTTTGGTTAATTGAAGTGCAACATATTCCTTCTTCAATTGGATAGGGGCTAAAATGGCCCTGGGGAATTGAACCCACCTCCCCCATGCAAGGGGGATTACTTTGCCACTGGGGGAATCCACCAAGCGTACAGTATATTTCGTCTGGGTCAATTACTTCTGTATTCTTTCCTGAAACTTGCTATTATCCGCCTTGCGTGTATTTGGAATATGTTGTGCACTCTTGCTTTACACATTTGAGTATTTAAGTAATTGACCCTGTGATCTTCGATTCAGGCTGGGTTTGGTTATCAGCAGCAACTCGTTCCTGGGATGAGGCCTGGGGGGGCTCCAATGCCAAACTTTTTTGTTCCAATGGTCCAGCAGGGTCAACAAGGTCCACGTCCTGGGGGGCGCCGTGGAGCAGGTCCTGTGCAACAATCCCAGCAGCCGATGCCACTAATGCAGCAGCAGGTTTGTCCACACGCTGTTTTTTATGTCATTTTATTTCTTTGTTATTCTGCATGGCTGATGGGGGTTAGGTGCTTCCTGTGTTAATTAATTAGATGCTTCCAAGAGGACGTGCCTACCGTTACCCTCCTGGTCGCAACATGCAAGATGTTCCAATGCCTGGAGGAGCTGGTGGAATGCTTTCTGCCCCTTATGACATGAGTGGTTTACCAATCCGGGATGCTGCTGGGCAACCATTGCCCAGACAGGCATTGGCTACAGCCCTCGCAAATGCTCCACCTGAACAGCAGAGGACTGTAAGTCCTGTTTCCTTCTATTGTTTTGCATTTGAATCAGCCTGTTGTTTACTTTCATATGTACTGGACGTTAGATTCTTATCACACTGATTCTATCTCGCGAATGGTTTGTGTAGATGCTGGGCGAGGCTTTATACCCTCTTGTAGAACAGCTGGAGCGTGATGCAGCAGCTAAGGTAACAGGCATGCTTTTGGAGATGGACCAGCCTGAGGTATTGCATCTTATTGAATCACCTGAAGCTTTGAAGGCTAAAGTTGCTGAGGCCATGGAGGTTTTGAGAAATGTTGCTCAGCAAGTTAGCAGCCCAACCAATCAACTGGCCTCGCTCTCTCTTAATGACAACCTAGTTTCGTAAGAGTTTGCGTGGTCAATTTATTGCAATCTATGCAGTCTCTGGTCCCTTCCGACTGCTCAAACTTTTTCCCAGGTATTGATGTCAGTCAATACTAAGGAAAGCTATATTTTGTTCTTGAACTCTGGAGTATTTATTGGTTAGGCTTAGTTTCATTTGCGGGATCTTTTAGTTTATTTAATTCAGTTTGCTTTTTTGGCCCCTCTAGTTCTACAGAATTGTTTTGCCCGATTGGCAGATGCGAGTACTGATCTTTTTTTCTTTTTCTTTTTTTGAATGAAAGCGAGTACTGATCTTTTAGTTTCTACCTTTGATTGCTCTGGTTATTGCTAATGCTATTACTATTATTATTATCGTTGTTGTTATTGTTTTCGGGTTTTTTAATGCAGCCATGTGGTACGGACATATTGACTTGTGCGGGATGGGCTTTTGTAGTTTTGTTTCGCCGCCTGGTCCGAAAAACAAATTTTGTTTCTGTCTCAGGCAACTTGATATGTAAGTCTTTAACATAGCAGTTATTTAACTAGTTTGAGTAAGTTAAGTAAATTAATTAATTTAGTTATTTATTATAAACAAGTTGATTTTGTTAAAGTACATTTTCTAATGATGACTGCCTCTTGGATGAAGATCTTTTGACGTGTAAATAACATATTTTAAAAAATAATGGGCAAAGTTGTAGCTAGCATCCTTATCTTTTTAGAGGTGCACTGAGCATCCTAAATTATTTAGTGGTGTAATTTTATCTCCAAACTAATAAAAATGTAACAATTCTGCCCAACTTAACAGATTCCTCTTAACACCGTTTGCTAATTGCCATGTGGGGATTTTTTTAAAAAATAATGATAATACTGCATTGTGGCGGCCACAACTTATCCATCGGAAGGTGAAAACCCAGAATTGGAAGGGGAAATTGGGGGTGAAGGTTTTTAACATAATTGTGTTTCTGTAAAGGTTAGAGATGGAGAGGTGGGAGAGAGAAGGAGAGAGAGGAAAGAGAGAGAGAGAGAGAAAGTTGCAGAGAGAAAAGAGACGAGGATGAAGATTGTAGAGGAAATCTGAAATGGAATGTAAATGTAAAGCCATTTAAATCTGATGAAATTACTCACTAAGAAACGGAATGTGAGAGAATGGAGAGGCTAAGCACAAATGATGAGGAGAGTGCAGTACATTTCACGGCGATGCACGGGGTGTGGCGGCCGCAATGCAGTATTTATAATTATTAAATAAAGAAAAGGAAATGCTCGTCTGTTGATCAGTAAATAGAGTCAAGAAGGATTGTTAAGTTGGGTAGAATTGCTCTATTTTTATTAGTTTGGAGGTAAATTTGCACCACTGAATAGTTTAGGGTGCTAGATATACTTCTAAAAATAAGCGAGGGTACTGGGCTCATCTTTACTCAAAAATAATTTATAAATTTGATAGATAAAATGTATTGTGATGTTATATTTAATATCAAATTAAATTTCCAATCAGATAGTATTACTTGGAGTAATAGTTGGAACAAATTGTGGGAGAACTGATAAAGAAAGCTAAGTAATTGTTTGAGAACCAGCAAGCCTTGGGCGTCAGACGTTGTCATGCTGGTAGGATGATCTGAAGTAAAGTACAGGGGGAATTATAATTAAATTCTACAAAAGAAAAATAATTACTAAAAAGTTCTAATAACAATCTTAACAGTCTATAATGACAAGTTTTACAGTTAGAACAACAACTTATGAGATTTGTTTTTCAATTATTTTCTTTACTTGAAATTTTACTGTAATTCTCTCAAAGTATAACGGCCATCTTAAAAAGTTTTCCATCGGGTAAAATATTAGCAAGAGGATTTTGTGGAGTCGATTTGAGTTCATAATCCCTGGCTCTTAAGAATCAATCTTGGGATCCAGAATGTTGCTGATTTTGTTTAAAGTTGGTATGATTTAAAATATATTACTACTTATACTTAATAGATAACTAATTCATGGAAATACATAATAGATAGCTAATTCGTGGATATGAAAAAAAATTAGTTAAGTTAAATATTTGTAATAAATGAATTTTATTTTTTTTTGAAAACACCTTTATGAATTATGTATATTAGAATGAAATTTTTTTAATAATATAATTATCATAAGCATTACTTTAAGAATTAAATAAATATGATTATATATTTGAAAACAAATTAAATTTTTAACTAGTTTTTATGTTCAGGTTTAGAGGTAATAACATTTAATTTGTTGTATCCAAGTTTAATTTAGAGAGCAAAATTGTTTTGTTAGCTTTCAATTCCCTATTGTTTTCGAATGTAGTGAGATAATTAATTTGTAAAAATAAAAAAAATTGAAAAATGTGTGTTGATTTTTTTTTTTCTTCCAAAGTATCTGTTTTAATCATTTATATTAGAAAATGCTCAAAAATTCTAGTATGTGCTATAATTACGAATAATTTTGAAAAAACGGCAGACTTGGTGTTATTTACTAGTGAATTAATATTCAAACCCTTTAATAAGTTTAGCCTTAAGAATAATTAGTTTCAAATCCAAAAAAACGTGTTGGTAACTCACCAAAAAGAATTCAATAGGCCCCTTAATACCAAATGGGCATTGAACAGAGGAAATGTGAATGGATTGATGGAATGACCCTTTTTAATAAATATGGAAAGCTTTTTTTTTTTGTTTTTGTTTCCTTCCCCAACAGATCCACTACTTTATGCACTAATTATAATGAAAATATACTTGCTTATACTTCCTCTTTATTAGCCAAGGGGCATCCTTGTAAACACAACACGAATCTCTAGCACAAACAATAATTTAGTTACGTGAAATTAGATGTGATTTTAATGTTTAAATTCATCACTTTTAGGTTTTATAAATATTTGGAAGTCATTTTTTGATGGGCATAATTTTTATATCTATATACAATATGAACTTTAAATCAAGCGTCTATATGGATCATAAGTAAGTAAAATAATCAAAACAGGCCCATAATCTGATTTCGTCTTTACATGACAATTTCGCATTGTAGGGGAGTGGGAAGAGGAGGCGCCGCCCCGCCATCGAGCTGGGACGCTGGGGGGGCTGCGCTTTGCTGCCTATATATATAAATATGTAATAAACAAAGAGAAGAGTCACTCAACGTATCAGACTTTGATCCAAAGTCATCTCTGAGCTGCGAGTGAAGATGAGTTCACACCCTGCTGTCCGGCGTATGTCGGAATGCTTCATTAAGCCACCCCTTCCGCTCAATGGCTCTAACCCCATCTGCCATCTCTCCCCCTGGGATATTCTCATGTTGTCTGCTCATTACATTCAGAAAGGCCTCCTCTTCCTCAAGCCTTCTCCTCTCAATTCTCCCTTCTCCATCGATTCTCTTCTCCACCGCCTTAAACACTCCCTTTCTCTCACCCTCCTCCATTTTTATCCCCTCACCGGCCGCCTAGTCACCACTCGTCTCCCTTCTTACTCCATCTTTGTCGACTGCGACAACAGTGACGGGGCTAGGTTCATCTATGCCGCTTTAGACATGACCGTCTCCGACATCCTCTCCCCCACCGATGTCCCCTCCGTTGTCCAGTCGTTTTTTGACCATGACAGGGCGGTCAACCACGACGGCCACGCCTTGCCTTTGTTGTCGGTTCAGGTCACTGAATTGACAGACGGCGTTTTCATTGGCTGTTCCATGAACCACTGCCTCGCCGACGGCACTTCCTATTGGAGATTCTTCAATATGTGGTCTGAAATCTTTCGAGCACAAGACGACAACTATGACAGCGACGATGTCTGTATTCCTATCTCACACCTGCCGATTCACAATCGCTGGTTCCCAGAGGGTTGTGTTCCCCCAATCATTCTTCCCTTCAAACATCATGACGAGTTCATAAGCAGATTCGAAGCACCCCGTCTTAGAGAGAGAATATTCCATTTCACAGCCGAGTCTATTGCGAAGGTGAAAGCGAAGGCCAACCAAGATTCCAACACCACCGATATATCGTCCTTCCAATCATTATCGGCACTCGTATGGAGGTGCATAACACGCGCGCGGAGTCCCCCCCGTGATCAGAAAACAATCTGCAGGTTGGCGGCAAATAACAGATCAAGAATGGAACCGCCTTTGCCGGAAGAATACTTCGGGAACTCTATCCACGCGGTGGCTGCGGAAACGACGTCGGGGGAGTTGCTCGAGCACGACCTAGGGTGGGCGGCGTGGAAGATACACGTGGCTGTGGCGAACCACGACGACAAAGCAGTGCGTGAGCTTGTGAAGAAGTGGTTGGAGGGCCCGATGGTGTTTCAACCGGCTCGGTTCTTTGACCCGTACAGCGTGATAATGGGGAGCTCACCCAGATTCGACATGTATGGTAACGAATTTGGAATGGGGAAAGCGGTGTGTGTTCGAAGTGGGTACGCCAACAAGTTTGATGGGAAAGTGACGTCGTATCCGGGTCGTGAAGGAGAGGGAAGCATAGATTTGGAGATGTGTCTTACGCCGGCGTTGATGACGGCGCTGGAATCCGATGACGAGTTTATGAACTCTGTCTCTCTGCAAACTGTTTCGGCATTTTGATCTGCTTGATGTTAAAAGACAATGGCATTCAGGTAATAATGTTCAATAAACAAAGTGTTCAATAGGTTTACTCAATGTTGAAGGATTTACTTAATATTGTTGTCTCCTTATTATTAGTCAATAAATTCTAAGTTCATTGAATTTTCTTAGACAAATTATTAAGGATAAGGATGCTTAATTAGAAATTTTGGACTGTGCGAAACCAGGGAACAACTAGATTTAAACATAATGAGAAAAATGTTTTTTTGTTATCTGAGAAATGTTTTTTAGAACCGCTTAATTAGAAATGTTTTTTTTTTGGTAAATTAGTGGCCAATAAGAGAGAATTGTTATTTTTGTTATCTGTGTTAGCGCCTTTGCTTAGTTTGCTCAGAAGCCAGCACCCATTTTAGGAATAATTAAGGTGCTTAAATTTGAGAGAATTACCAAGCATTTTCAAAAAAAAAATTTAATTACTTAAAAACTCAATAACAGGTGATTAGTTTAAACCTGTTTCATACTCTGAAACTTATTATTATTTACTCTTCACTTATTAATAAATTTTAGGATAATTAATCTCATAGAACTTGACTGTAATTATCTTTTTATATTTTGAGATACCAACAAAATAACCACACTCTTTACAACTGGCAGCAATTAGTAGCGTGCATGGGTCATACCAGGCCGAGTCATCGGGTTGGATAAGTTAGCCTCGTCGTTTGATCTGATCTAGCGCCAACTTGAAATCAGGCTGAATCAGACTTGGTTCAGCTGACTGCCTCAGTTGGTTCAGGAGTCAAGGACCTCAATTTCTTCTTATTTTTTTTTTTCAACTTTTATGAGAGCCGAGATTTCAACTACACAATAATCTCGAACTCAAGTAAGTACGAGTGAAGATGTAGAAAAATTAGAGAAAACATATCGAAACAACATAAATTTCAAACTCAAAGCTTAATGAATCCCATTTATGTATAAAAATAAAAAGAAGAAATAACAGTGAAGATGTAGAAAAATCAGCAAAACAAAAAAACAACGTAGATGGGGGAGAAGCAGAGGAGAGGACGGTAATAATGTTGTTGGTCGTTGCAGGCGGCGGTGACGATGACTTATTCTAATACTTCATGTCTTAATTATAAGACTTTGTTTGTAAACTATAAATAAAATCTTATAACTAAGATATCAGACAGAACAAACAAAGGCAAGTCCAAGCAACCTCAACGTGGAAAAAATCATGGCGTTTTCTTCTTCTTCTTCTTCCTCCTCCAAGACAATGAATGACAGATCGAAAAGGGGGGAATGGAAAATGGCAGAGGAGAGAAAAGGGAAGCAATGAGACCCATAAAGCGAGAAAGTGGGGGGGAGGTGGTGAAGGAAATGGGAAAATCGAAAAAGTGGGGAAAAGAGGACGCATGGAAAAACAGAAAAGGCATTAAATCTGAATAAATATATTTTTTTAATATAATTAAAAAAATGAGTCAGACCAGGTCAGATTATCTAGTCTGCAGTTAGCCCGAAATTTGATCTGATCCAATGACCAGTCCAATTTGGTCTGATGTGATTCTTTGTTTGGATTGCATTTTTCGACTTGGACTGAACTGAGCTTTTATCAGACTGGACCAGGTTACTTGAATTACCCAGTTTTTTGCACAGTTTTAATAGCAATCACGTGAACGTAGACACTGTTGGTTATATTTGCTCGTGATTTGATCACGGCATGTATTCAAGGGCAGTTTAGCGCATACACAACCCCTCGGGGTGTGTGGGCACGCATGCATAAAGCTAGTAATAACCAATGCAACCAAAAATACTGCAAGGTCGGTAAGGCCATCCAGCATGTTGCGGATTGCCCTGGGATGAGTAAAACACATGTGGTTACAAACCTACCAACAATTATTTGCTTATTTTAGTATTTTTTTCTTATATAATATTAAAAAAATATAATGAAATTTTTGTTATTCTTTCAAGTACCTAATCGGAAGCATCAAATAAAATAATATAGACATTTTTTAATTTTTAGATATAATATGATACTCCTTCTGTCTCTTATTATAAGATCATTTTAACTAAATTATACGATTTAAAAAATAGTTAAAATTAATTAAAAATAATTAACATGTAAGAAATACAATTTTTTTCCAAATATACCCCTATATATAAATGGGTAAATGTGAGCGAGTAATAGTGAGATAAATAAAAAAAAGAATAAATTAAATGTATTAAATTGGGGTTAAAATAGATAATAATATATTAAATGCTTAGACAAACTCAAATAGGATTTTATAAAAAGGGACAAAACGATTTAAAAAACTAGATCTTATAATAAAGCACGGAGGAGTATATAACAATATAATTATAATGATTAATAAGATTAAAAAAAATGGAGGTTAGCCTACTAATTGATGGGCTAACTTATGGCAGGTTATGGGTCTACACTATACGAATTAAAAACACTCGCTTACTAATGAATTCAACCTACATATTACCAGTTCTAGCGACCAACAGCTTAATTAGCTAATCAATTTTATATCTGAGTGGAATAGTAGGCTTCCAATACTCTAGTATCATGTGATTCTCTCTTCTTGTGCTTCGAAACCCGAGAGAAAATTCTTGTCTTATAGACGGCTAATATAAATCACAAAGGGGAAAGCTTGACTTGCATCAATAGCATTGAACAGGGAAAACCAAATTCTCCAAATTCTGTGTTAATCTGCAACCTAGGAATCCCTCGATGATGAATCAAAGACCCATCACAGTAAGTGCTTGAACTCGTGAGAGTCAATCCAGGGTTCGAGTTCCCCAAAATGTTGCTGGCTTCCCTTAACGTTGGTCAATTTCAGATACAATGTCATTCAACTTGTTTGTTGTATCCAAGTTTAGCTTGGGCAGCGAATAATTTTTTTTAGTTACTTTTCTGTGTTACTCATTTTGAGTTGGTATTATCTGGCGTCTTGTCTCCCGGCCTTCGCGTAGATGAGATAAGGAATTGATACTGCATAGCCCCTTTAATTAATAGAATGATTCACGTTTATAAATATGGGAATTCTTTTGTGGGTTTTTCTTTTTTGGGGGGGGGGGGGACAAAGCCACTATTTTGTGCTCGATTATGCTTCTTTTTTCTTAGCCTTCTCATTCCTTCTTCAGGCACTTTTTTTTTTTTCGGGTGATACATTCAGGCACATGTTTTTCATATAGCATTCAAACCGAATGATCTTATGAATTTAGGCAGATATTTTCGCATATTACGAGAAAGAGGCATTTCTACTTTTCCATCACAGAATCCTTAGAATAGCTGCTATTTAGCTTCTGATTCATCTTTAACCATAAATTGAACTATGAATTCTGAAACACTCCCCCAGACCCCCACTCATTTAAACGGGGACTGTTTTTGTTCTATTAGTGCTATATTTCTATATTTTTTCACTTATCAAATATACCAGAGGGGGTTCATTGGCATTGACGCCAAAGAATCTCGGAATTTTTTTTTTTAATTCACATGTAATTTTATCTATGTAACTTTCGCAGGTAATTTTTATTCCAAAGAGGTACTGAAAATTAAAAGCAAAATGAAAACAATAAAAAAGCAAAGCAAGAAGAGGGCAGAGAAAGGTTGAGTTGGGTCTTGCGAGCATAGTGATGACTGCAATGGCGCCCCAAAAAACAGCTTTTTGAGTCTGACAGAACTGTACTATTTTTCCTCCACAAACAGGCCCCAATCCTGCCTACTCCACACAACTTCAAGCATATCACACCAAAACTCAGTCTCCATCATTGACCATTGGTTCTGTGTGTGTCTAGGAGTAATGTTATGCATAAACCACTCCCCAGCTGGCTTGCTACTGTAGGACCTGTAGTCTCAAGGAGCCTGCATAATTTAAATGGTGTCTGGATAAAAATAAAACCATAACTTTAAAAATATAATATATAAGATAAATATATGAAAGAGTTTGTTTTGACTTATAAAAAAATATTTTTAAAAAATATTTATAGAGATATTCAAACACCCCTAGCTGAGAGGCATCCTTGTTAACAAAACATGGTCAGCGTTTTGGTTGGTGAGCTAGGCCAAACTATAACTTGTTCGCGTGAAATAGGATGTGACTTTTTTAATTCTTAAAATCATCATTTGTCTTATATATGTAATAAACAAAGAGAGAAGTCACCCAACGTTACATACCATGAGTTGATCCGAAGTCATCTCTGAGCTGCGAGTGAAGATGAGTTCACACCCTGCTGTCCGGCGTATGTCGGAATGCTTCATTAAGCCACCCCTTCCGCTCAATGACTCTAACCCCATCTGCCATCTCTCCCCCTGGGATATTCTCATGTTGTCTGCTCATTACATTCAGAAAGGCCTCCTCTTCCTCAAGCCTTCTCCTCTCAATTCTCCCTTCTCCATCGATTCTCTTCTCCACCGCCTTAAGCACTCCCTTTCTCTCACCCTCCTCCATTTTTATCCCCTCACCGGCCGCCTAGTCACCACTCGTCTCCCTTCTTACTCCATCTTTGTCGACTGCGACAACAGTGACGGGGCTAGGTTCATCTATGCCGCTTTAGACATGACCGTCTCCGACATCCTCTCCCCCACCGACGTCCCCTCCGTTGTCCAGTCGTTTTTTGACCATGACAGGGCGGTCAACCACGACGGCCACTCCTTGCCTTTGTTGTCGGTTCAGGTCACTGAATTGACAGACGGCGTTTTCATTGGCTGTTCCATGAACCACTGCCTCGCCGACGGCACTTCCTATTGGAGATTCTTCAACACGTGGTCCGAAATCTATCGAGCACAAGGCGATAACCATGACAGCGACGATGTCTGTATTCCCATCTCACACACGCCGATTCATAATCGCTGGTTCCCAGAGGGTTGTGTTCCCCCAGTCAATCTTCCCTTCACACATCACGACGAGTTCATAAGCAGATTCGAAGCACCCCGTCTTAGAGAGAGAATATTCCATTTCACAGCCGAGTCTATTGCGAAGCTGAAAGCGAAGGCCAACCAAGATTCCAACAGTACCGAGATCTCGTCCTTCCAGTCCTTATCGGCACTCGTATGGAGGTGCCTAACACGCGTGCGGAGTCCCCCCGGTGATCAAAAAACAATCTGTAGGTTGGCGGCAAATAACAGATCAAGAATGGAACCGCCTTTGCCGGAAGAGTACTTCGGGAACTCTATCCACGTGGTGGCTGCGGAGATGACATCGCGGGAGTTGCTAGAGCACGACCTAGGATGGGCGGCCTGGAAGATACACGTGGCTGTCGCCAACCACAATGACAGAGCAGTGCGTGAGCTTGTGAAAAAGTGGTTGGAGAGGCCGATGGTGATTCAACCGGGTCAGGTCTTTGACCCCTATAGCGTGCTGATGGGTAGCTCACCCAGATTCAACATGTATGGGAATGAATTCGGAATGGGGAAAGCGGTGGGTGTTCGAAGTGGGTACGCCAACAAGTTAAATGGGAAAGTGACGTCGTATCCGGGTCGTGAAGGAGGGGGAAGCATAGATTTGGAGACGTGTCTTCCTCCGGCGTTGATGACGGCGCTGGAATCTGATGACGAGTTTATGAATTACGTGTCTCCGCAAACTGTTTCGGCGTTTTGTTCTGTTTGACGTTAAAAAAACACCGGCTTTCAAGTAAAAGTGTTCAATAAATAAGTTGGCGTGCCTGTTTTTCTGGACTTTGAAGATGGGCTTTCAGTTGCGTGAGTATGAGTACTTGTGAAGCCCAACTTATAGAGGGTCGGCCTTAAGGTTCATTTGATGTGGGCATTTTTCTGTGCTTTAATTTCCACCTCTCCTTTTGCTTTGGTCGATGTTCATTTTGCCCAGTTGGGACGCTCCATCTCTTTTATTTGGCGTGAAGCTGGGGAATGCCGATTATTTTGGGGCAAATTTCTTTATCCAATGTTGATGTTAAATGATTTGTTTTTTATTTAATATTTTAGGCGCCTTATTGCTGATCAATAGGTATATTCCAAGTTCGTTGAATTTTTTTAAACAAATTATCAAGGATAAGGATATATGCTCGTATTCCCAGAGAATCTAACAAAAGGACAAATTCCCGGGTGGTATCGAACCAGCTAACCTTGATGCATAACTGTAATTAAATGTCAATAAAAATCTTATATGAAAATCTAGGAGCTTCTTAATTATGAACGATACTAGTGAAATTCATCCATCAATCATTGTCTTCCCACGTTTATGTCTTCCTTTTCCTTGTCAACGTTGCCTCATACTCCCTTAATATCCTCCTGCGCTGTCTACAAAATTTAACCCGTCATAATCTTTTAATTATTTAATCTTTAAAACTCTTAATCTTTAGCTGAATTTTCATAAAACCGTGAATAGGAAAAAGAAGCACGTGTATCAGAGACACTTTTTACTATTGTTGTTGGTTGTGTTGAGTAGACGGAAGTTAAAATGTGTGAGCCCAAACCTTGAAGATGGGAAAAAATTACCCCATCCTATCCTATTTATAAATTATAATTTAGCTTTATTTTAATATTTAATGTATTTTTTTAATGTTGTCCTTGATTATTTCTCTTATCATAATTTTTTATGCATTCTTTTTTATTTTTTCTCATTTATTATAAGAGTATATTTGAAAACAAAAATATATTTATAACCTGTTTATTATTTTTAACTAGTGTAAACTAATTTTTTATTATGTATAAATTAGTTATTTAAAATTTATAATAAAAACTGGGAGAGTACATCGGAAGAGTCACGTCAATTTACATTTGATAATATTTAAACCTAACCTAATAATAATGCTCCGATACTCCTGGTTCTGAAAAGAAGAAAACAGCTCATACCCAAAAGATATTGGGTAAAACCAATTCCTCCTTGTTCAACATGGTTCTTGACCGCGTGTTTAGCATACAGCCACCACTACCACCGCTTCCTCGCAAAACAATGCATATATTATTGCCAATTGGGAACATAAAATGTAAGAATATTATGAGGCACCTATTTGGATCGATCGTTGCAATTCTAGCCTGTCCCACCAACCTAGCTAGCCCAGTTAATTTGGGAAGAGGGGAAAAGTAAGACAAGAGCATCAAAATTTAATCTTGAAAAACATTAACGTGCATGCCAGGACTGGTTACTCTCAGCCCTTGGAATCTTTGCGGTGTGGATAAAAACAATTGGTCGTTTGGTGGGTGAAACTTCGATTCCAGTAAATTGTCAAGTTAACGTGAGTGGTGATCACATGCACGATTTGGGCGTTTGAAAGTGAAACAGCATTGTGTTGGTCAATTATTTGGATATATACAATCAGAGCATAATGATTGGGGTTTGACAAAGACTTATGCAAAGAAAAGAGAAACAGAAGTGAGATGGGCATAATGATTGCAATATATAGAGCTTGTTTGACAATGCGTCGCCCATTGCATATACTTATGCAAGTGACCCACTTGGTTTTTTCCTTGATTCACTGCCCTTTTGCTGCAAATCACTCATATACACGCTCACTGGGCTCTCGCCTTCACCGTTTCGCAGTTAATTTCCAAATCTCATTGCAAACGGAATCCACTCATATAGACATTTAACATAGAGCAATGTCGGTTCAGAGCTCTTTCTGGATTCCAAGTGCCCCAAAAATATAAAATGAAATACTCCTTCGGTCCTTAATATAGGACCCAATTCTTGTGTTGGTTTTGATCCTAAATATAAGACTCATTTCTCATATTTATCAATTTTCTTTAAATTACCCATATGAATACTCTCTCAACCATAATCAAGTAGAAGAGGGAAATGGGGTATTAAGAAAGATGATTATGGTATTTTAGGAAAAATGTATCATTTTTCTTATAATTAACTAACTTACCTAACTTCTTTAGTCTAATCAAATTAGTTAAATGGGTCTTATATTAAGGACCAGAAGAGTAATATCACTTCTTACCATTAAAAATATTGGCGACCGTCACTAATCAATATTTTGACGTTTAACATTAGCTTTTTAACAGAACAGGGCAACGTCACTACGTTCTGACACTTCTACGATAACATTAGTTGGTCATAAGCGAAAACTTTTGCAACAAATTTATATTCTGAAGCTTCAATATATTTACATTAGTTAGAAATTTAGCACAAGTAATTAAACAGCATCTGTTACGATCGTTTGGTCTATTGACATTGATCATCTCATTAAATCTTATATTAAGCTTTGCGCCGTTGATTGTCCAGGAATATGACGGACGCCCGAGTTCATTCCGTTCCTATAAGGATGTAAAAAGATTTAAAAGCATTTACATGCGTTTATGGTTAAGTCAACTGTACAAGTCAATTAACCTACGTGTGATGCATGGTGATAGAAATATTGAGAGAGGAAGGACACATTTTTTAAAAGTAATTTAATACTATCTCCCTGCTTCTTTCTATAAGAGCTAATTGTAAATTATCACACGTTTGTTATACTCAACCAACTAATTAACTAATATTCTTAACATTTCAAAATTAGTTATTTGACTCTTATATTAAAAATAAAAGGATATGCCATTTTAACACCGGCAATAATGAAGATAACGCAGCAAACTGGTGGTCCTGGATCCCATTATCAAGTTACAGTCGCACAAGTCCTTGTACTGTGTTTGTAAGTACCTAATGGTGACACAGTATAACAATTAATAGCTCCAGCAAACTAGATGTGCCCCGGGGGGTTGAAGATGTGCATTTAATTTGCCGTATCTAACAATGCTTGTTAATTTCACAACTTTCTTACGACACATATTTTATGTATATGTTCATGTGCGTTCCTCTATTTATATATCTATGTAAATATTTGACTTTAGGGGATTGTATAGGAGAGGGCATGGTATAGTAGACAAGTTGATGGGTGAATCTGTCAGCAGTGGGTAACAATTATGTGCGTGTAATCTGGAGGTTGTCAGATAACGTAAAAGGCATCGTGCATTAAAAAAACAAAAAAACAAAAAAACGAAATGAGAACAGTATGATTAAGAAAATAGAGAAATTAGAGGGGGTGAACCGGTGGGCAAAGCGTGGATAACTTATCATATTGGCTTTGGTGGGAGATTCATTATATTATTCTAATGATATTGGATATTGGAATCTTTGGGAGCTCGATGGCTCTATGTCTGTGGGTTGCTTCTGGAAGGAGCCACGCAAGCGAGCCAGATGAGGGAACCCACAAGCCACGACTTCCTTTATGAGGGGCATAAACCCAATAAAATATTCATTCAGTGGCTAACATGGAAATTAAAGCAAAACAACCCCATCTTTTGAACGGGTCGGAAGGCACAAAGCAAGTGGGAAAAACAAGAACATGGCCAAAATTCACCCAACAACGCCGTGTTTAAAACAAGATCAGAATCCAATCGTTGCATCATATGCCAAGATAACAACAAAAGGAATATAAAAGACTGAAAAAATAGCAAAAGACTGTGTGGTGGAGCCACCCACATACCCAAGAATTTTAGGTCAGATCCATCTGTATATTTATTCAGTACTCACTTCACGCCTCTTTAAAGCAAAGCAAATTCATCCATGAAATTGGTTGAGCTTTCACACCAAGTTAAAAGGCTAAAAGCCCAAAACACTGCAAGTTGCCTCTCATCATCTTTGCCAGCCATACGTTACCATTTGGTTAAGCGAGACACCTAAAAGCTAAAATGGTACCCGACGACAGCGAAATTGATTCGTCGGGCGACCCTATGATGTTTCCCTGCTTTTAATTTTTGGTGGTCATTTTGTTGAATGGAGGCCGCATAAATAATGAAGTCCACCGGACATGGGAAGTCAAAATCAATCCAAGGAAGCGCCCAGATTTGGGGTACATGAGGACGAGGGGTGAGAGATTAAAAAAACAAAAGGAGAAAAATGCAAGTCATCAAGGCGTGGGCCCGATATGATTAAAAATAGAGCCACGTGTATAATCATGCAGTTTGTTTTCTGCGTTGTTATTACACACAAATCAAATGGGGCCCAAGTCACAAGGAAGCATGGCATGTGAACCGTGAAGGTGAGCGAGCGTGTGAATGGGATGGTAAAAGAGAAGGTAGGGGAGGCGGGAGGGAGGTGCTTGGCGTGAAAGAGATTGGAACAGAGGAGCAGTGGGGCTGTGTTCGGCGCGCATTGGAAGCCGAGTCTTTTAATCGTACTAATCACCTTCTCATTCTTACTACCTCTCATTTATTACTTTGAATCGGTTTGTTTTTGCGGGAGGGGGATGCATGTCAGAGAAAAACAAAATGAGGAACAAAAAGGCAAAGAGGTGAGCTTTTGGAAACGGGCTTTGGCTTCCTTTCCTTGTCAGTTATTACCCTACCATATTAATCAGGATTTTTTTTTCCTCCGCATCAATATCTTTAATATTACTATTATTCATTTCTTTCTTATTCTTAGTTGTAAATTACTGCCTGTCTCTGTAGGGTCATTTTTGTGAATTAAAAAGATTACTGTCCTCTTTAATCTTTTCCTTTCATTTTTTCCTCCCATTGCTCTCTATCCCAATTCAATCCTCCACCACACCACCCAACGCTCTCTCTCCTTGTCCCTCTTCCCATTTCTCACCCCGTATTCTGCCCTCTTTGTCTGCCCTGGAAGGAGGAACCAGGGAACGGACTTTCAATCCAACCAAAGCCGCCGGCCGCCAACATGGGCAGTTACCCTTGTTTTCCTTCTTTCTCCTGCTCGTCCTCTGATTTTACGGTAGATCGGCCTTTTTTTAAATGGTCTCATCTGGTGAGTTCCTTCCGCTTCTTGTACGTTGTTTTTCATTATCTTGGGTCTGATCAATCGGTGATTTTGCTGAATCAATGAATATCAAGTTTTATTTCACCCCTTTATTTTATAAATATATATTTTTTAAAAAAAGAAAAAATTTCGGATTTCATCTTAGTATTGGTCTTATGTGATGATTTGGGGCTTTCCCTGTGGCTATTGAAATTTTTGGTCATAATCTTAAACCGCTTTGTGTGTTGAATTCTGCTGCTTTTTGTTGGTTCTTATTCACTTGTTCATAGTTGTAATCGTCTAATTCAAGCTGGTCTTGAATGATTTGTATCCAATTTTGTGCTGCCAATGATCGAGCTGATGTCACGGAGACTGTAGTTCCTATTCCGCTTGGTTCATCTTATCCTGCAAAATGAGTTGACTTTAATGTGTGTCAACCATATGGTCTCCCCCCCCCCCCCGGGGGGAGTTGTTTTTCTACGATTTCATCAGTAGGTTATGGTGCATTTGTGGGATTAATTTTACCTGTTAAGCATCTGTATTGCTTGAACCTTAAGTGATGAAAGAGTTTTCACTGGTGGTGGATATGATGCCTGGCAACGCGTATGCATTATCCTTCATGGGGGTTAGGCAATAAGCATGCCTCGCGCTATCTTTAGTTCTTGTATGTTGACTTTATTGACCGACGTGGCTTTGGTTTGTTGAGAGACATCCATTTCATTACCTTGAGGTATAATGTACAATCTTGGCATTGTGACTATACATAAGCTACATTATACATATGAGCCGGGAAGTGGTTGATATTTGACAATTTACTAACGGATGCCAGTAACATCTTATGTTGAGGAGTACCTTACCTCTAGGCTGCTCTGAGATTTATACTGTTGCTGCATCTTGTCAAATAATAGATATGATAAAGTGCATACATATAATTCATTATCAGCTTGCATGATTAATCTCAATTATACTAAGAAGCATTACAAGTTTTACACATGCCCTTTTGGAGGGGCTTTTTCCTGTGAAATGGTCTTGGCATAAAGAAACAATCCAATTTGTGATGCTTTACCAAATGGCTACACCTCACTTGAGCTCTTCAGGAGAATATCTGTGCTTGTGCTTGTGAATGCTTTCATGGGTTAAAATTGCATCACAAGTTGCTTGAGCTGGCAGCGATTATTTTGCATGTGATTTATAAATTCTTGTTGGTGATAGTGAATTGGTTAAGATTTGTCTGTTTTCAATGCCTAATGATCATTCCTTTGCTTTGCTTGAGCTGGCAGCGATTATTTTGCATGTGATTATAAATTCTTGTTGGTGATAGTGAATTGGTTAAGATTTGTTCTGTTTTTCAATGCCTAATGATCATTCCTTTGCTTTGTTGTACAGATCTGGCAAACTTGATGCACAGTGTGCTTCATTGTTGAGGTTCTCGATACATATTCACCCACATTGTTTAGAGTATCTTTTAGTGCTGCCCCAATGCAAGGCCAGAGGGGTGCAATTGGTTCCTTGCCTGAAACCTTAGAATTCAATTGTGGATCCACATCAAGTAATCCTACTGTGGATCAGCAAATTTGCTGGAATAATATGCGGAATCCTGCTGATAATGATACTAATATACCTGAGTATTTACTTCCTTTGAACGATATGAACCCACCATATATAATTCTATAAGCCATGAATGGCAGAATTCAAGTGGATGGAGCTTAGGTGAGCCAGTTCTAGTAATACCCAGAGTGAAAATCAACAACAATCTGCAGAAAAGAGAACTTGGATGGACATCTCCAATTAGTGCTAGTGCTGCAGCTGGTCCAAGAGCAAGAAGGAAGGCACTTTGAGCCAACTTTGTTCTTTCGGCTGACAATGTTAATTCCAGTCCCACATATATGCACAACTCCGTTCTCACATGTCACCGGAATCTCAACTTAAATGCTGGCTTGCAGATGTTGGTGGTGATAACAGCCAGCTTTTGGAGCATCCGAACTTGCACAAATCTAGTGGATCAGTAAACGAGCATGTTCCACCTGGCATTGTTTCTGGTCCTTTTCCTCTCTTTCGGCTGACAATGTTAATTCCAGTCCCACATATATGCACAACTCCGGTTCTCACATGTCACCGAATCTCAACTTAAATGCTGGCTTGGCAGATGTTGGTGGTGATAACAGCCAGCTTTTGGAGCATCCGAACTTGCACAAATCTAGTGGATCAGTAAACGAGCATGTTCCACCTGGCATTGTTTCTGGTCCTTTTCCTCCTCCTCCTGGAAATAACAGCTTTGTGCTAGAAGGCACTGATGCTAGGTCGGGTTGTTCTCTAGATGTGTGCCGTGCATCTTGTAAAAGAAAGGCCGTTGAAGAAAATGTCGGACCATCTTTGGATGGTGGAAGTTCTAGTTCTAGTCAGCATGCAGAAAGTAGTGCTTGGAACACTCTTCCAACTCAGGATAATGCTGGGAGCAGTTTAAGTAGATCTGCTTCATCTGAGCAAGTAAATGCTAGACTTGGGCTGGGAATGGGGGATGAAACCCCTGAAAACCTTCCTGATTCAAATGATGTGGGGAGCACTGGAAGCTTCCACAGGAATCTCCGTTTGAGGATAAGTCCTTCAGGCCTGCAAGATTCAATTCCTCCCCCTGCATTCTCTACTGGGAGTGTGATTAGGCATTCTAGTATGTCAACCTCGTCAATGTCACATAGGTTCCCGCCTGTTGATAACTCCCTGGACTTGAGGGCAGCACCAATGGTAGATAATGTAATTCCTCAAAGCCAGCCCCTTGTGATCCATGTTCCTTCTTTGCCAAGGAATATGCAATCATTACGATGGAATGGTAGTTCTAGTTCAAGCAACAGCCAATCATCAAGCCCAATCCTTTGTGCAGAGAGGGATAACCAACCACAGGAAGAATCAAGCTCAAGAAGTATTTCTAGAAACATTTTTGATCGCCCAGTGTTCGTACCTGCAACTGATTTAAGAAATATTGTCCGAAATCCAACAACTAGAGCTTCAGGTAGCACAAATTTAAGCATGTCTGGAAATGTTGCTTCTTCTTCACGGGCTGGATCAAATTCAGCTATCAATCAGTCATCTGCCTCGCATGGGTTTCTCGTCCTAATCCTCCACAATATCCACGTAGATTGTCTGAATATGTTCGTCGATCATTGTTTTCTCCTCCTCCTGAGACCGCTGGAAGTCAAAATCCAAGCAATAATCATTCCTTGCGCTCTGGTCCTAGTGCTTCATCTGAAGCAAGGGTGCCATCTTCTGGGGCTGGTGGCCAAGGACATCATTCATCACACCCAAGATCTTTGTGGATGGAGAGGCAAGGTGACGCTGAATTTGGAATACCTTATTCATTGCGAAGTTTGGCTGCTGCTGGTGAAGGAAGTAGTAGTAGACTAGTATCTGAGGTCTGTATTTGACTCTTCCCTTTCTTATGTTCATGTTTTCAATGATTTCTTATTTTTCACTGCAGGGAAAGATTTTTGCTTTGACATAGCATTGAAGGCGTGGAGGAACTTGGATGATTTGGTGTTTTTAACATAAAAAGTTTAGCAAGTCTTTTTCAAAAAGTGTTTTAGAGGGAACTGACCTTTTAAAAATCTGTATTTGTCAAATTCAATGTATTCAGCTTGCTCTGCCAATACCGTCAAAAAGTAAATTTAGGCTGAGTTTTTGGGAAACCCCAGAGTGGGGATGAGGTAGACTTCTGAACATATCAACGTGTAATAGCAATGATTTCTGGTGATCAAAACAAGTCTGAAAACAAGCAGTGTTGTTTTAGAAAGTTACATAATTGATTTTCAAGTCTTAAGCCCTCTTACTGCTTGCATGGAACATTTCCATTTCCCTGTCTAATTGACATGGGCGATTGATTTGGAGCTGTCTGTTCTTTATACCTAGGCAATTACAATGTCTAACTTACATCTCTGAATATTTTTCTCTTGCACCTTACATTTTCTTTGCCCTTTTGTTATGCAGCTCCGTAATGTTTTGGGCCTCATGCGAAGGGGTGGAGGCCTGCGATTTGAGGTTAGTTTTCATAAATTAATTGGGTGGGTTGACAAACTCCATATTTTGATTAGACATCCTTTTTCTTTTTTGACTAATTCTCTTTTAGCTTTCAGTAGTGTTTGTCTTCAAATCTGGTTGATATCTGATTAAGTTGTAATGTATAAGATATGATTGCTTGTACTGTCAACAATCATTATGTTGATGTGGTTTTCTTGCCTTTGTGGCCTAATCATATTTGTCACGAGTGAAGGGATTATTTGAAGTAAATGCTGTAGAAGAGTCAAAAAATGCTAAAATATGAACATAAACTTTGCTTTCCTGCATAGAACATAGAAATAATCATGTGAAGTGTTTCCTCCCTCTTAAGATGCAAGCATATTTGGATGGGCTAATAAATTTGTGTTTTTTTTTTCCCCCCACTGGGGAAGTTGCCTGGGCCCCCACACATGCAGTGTGGTCTTTATCTGTTCATCATTTCATTCAGGTAGGCAGTGAGCTATTAAATTAGCCATGTAATATCTATGCCTTGACTTTGTCACAGGATGTTATGATTCTTGATCAGTCAGTCTTTTCTGGAATGGCTGATATTCATGATCGACACAGAGATATGCGTCTTGATGTTGATAACATGTCTTACGAGGTAGGAATATTTGACATGACATTTGTTTTCCTCCTTGTGTAATCTCTGCTGTATTTAATTCCTTCTAATATTCAAGTTGCCACTTCATTTTATAGGAGTTGCTGGCTCTAGAGGAGCGAATTGGAAATGTGAGTACTGGGTTGAGTGAAGAAACTGTAATGAAACTTTTGAAACAGAAGAAGTATTCAGTTGAAAAAGGATCTAAACTTGAGGCAGAACCGTGCTGTGTCTGTCAGGTGAACCTGGCTGTCTCAACTTCTTTGCTTCTTTTATATCCATAATCACCGACGCAATTCTTAATCACTTGATTGTATCATGTGCAGGAGGAGTATAATGATGGAGATGATATAGGAACCCTTGATTGCGGGCATGATTACCACACAGGCTGTATCAAACAGTGGCTAATGCATAAGAATCTGTGTCCCATTTGTAAGACAACGGGCTTGGCCTCGTGAGACAAGACAACTATTCAATTCTCAGGCATTTGATTCCGCCAAAAACAAAATTGGAGATGGAGATGGAGAGAATTGGTTCAATTACCTTGGAAACTCAGGTTAATTGAAGCGGAATTCTCTCGTGCGTTGCTGCCTTGTCAGTTGTCATACCCTCATTCTATATATAGCGTTAGTGAATGCTCAAGCACCTGTTCATCTGACAAATCACAAATGTCTTCCCTTCCCCCTTCCCTCACTTTCGATTTTACTATTTTGTTTATTTATTTTAGCCAATGATCTTGCACTTTATGGGACTGATAATTGGTGTTGGGTGAAGGAAGCATAATTTATCTTTATTCTAGCTGATCACGATTGGTTTTTACTTTTTACTGTCTTTGTCAAAAGCATTTTTACGTTGCCGATGACGTGCAAAATCATTGTTTTGGTTCGATTCATTATGGCTGACGGATCGCTATGCCAAATATACTTGAAGAGCGTCTGATTCAGGCTGAAAAGCTGTGGTTTGCTTGTGGTTTGGGTGAGAAGCATGTGTGTGGCTTTGGTGCTTCTCTATTATCATCATTCGATTCACGCGTAATTCTTGTGAATGACGCTTTTGTCTGTGGTTTCCCCCAAAAAAAAAGAAAAGATTTTACTGTTTGATGTAAGTTTAGGTTCATGCGGTTGGTTGCTGGTGATTCTTACTTTCCAAGTATTGATGATGATGACATCATCTTATATTTTAGTCTTTTTTATGTATTTAATATTTGTGATGATCCTTCGATAATGTAATTTGATTTTTATCCTTTAATGTTATTTGTTTTTAGCTCGGCAGTGCCTATAGTTTGACAAGGCTTCGGTAACTTGACCCTAGTTTGTATAATACTTATTATTCAGTTTTTAATGTAATAGCTGTTTAACCAATCTGACTATGTGAAAAGGGACGTAATTAGTTGTAAAATAAGGAATCGGATGTTGCTAAAATATTTCTGGGTAACAAATGTCTTTGTAACTGTTTGAATTTGATTGCTACAATTGGTGAGGAAGCATGGATATAGATAGTTTGAGGGCAAAAAAAATAAATATAAGAAATGAAGTGAACTGAGATTTCATGTTTAGGATGAAAAAAAGGACTCTGTTAGTAACTTTTATATTTGGGATTAAAAAGAGAATTTTGAGTGTATTTGGGCCATAGGAGAACAGTTCCCTTCAGCCTGATTAGAGCAACAGTTAGAAGCCTTAATAAGATTGAGGGCGCCCGTCGTCCGTGGTTGAGCAATAAGAACAGTATCCTCTCACTACCAAGAGACGAGTTCGATTCCTCGTCACAACCCTTAGAGGCATCCCATATCTAAGGAGCGTCTGGATAAATGTTTGAGAATCTGGTGTGGGTTTGCCTTACCCAACATATGATTATCTAAGAAAGGAGCTAGATTGAGCACCACGCCCTTGATTTGAGTTAAGCCCGAGCCTTGCCTGATATTTGTATAAGGAAAATGTATGCAGTTTGAGGGGGTAGGCTTCTAGAGAGGGGATAAGAGAGAGGGCTGTGGGGGAAGGGCAGAACAAGAGCGTTGGAGGAAGGTGGAGTGCAATCAAAGGCTGCCTCGGGAATTGCACTGCCCTGGGTTCCCTATCTTCAAATGCAACAATCAATGAATAAATATATGGCATTTGCTGATGCTGTCCGTTTGGTTGGTTGGGTTATGACGTCTTTGACTTTGCTTTTGCCCTTTTCCTCCTCTGTTCTCTCTTTCCTTCCTATATTCTCTTATTTATTTTGCTTCGCTCAGTCATATCCCTTCTTTCTTCTCATTCACATCTGCCCCTCCATCCCTCCGATTCAATGTTCCAAGTCAAACTAGTGCATCCATTCATTTACAGTAACAAATCACATTTTTTTCACAAATTAAAATGATAACTGAATCGTTAAATATTTTTTAAATTGATGAAAATTATATGTTTTACTTTTGTTAAAGAATATCATAGGAAAATTCTCTCCATTTTTTCCAGCGTTTAAAACTCTCCTTCCTTCTCATAACAACAGGTAAAAATAAAAAATTGTTATTAGTTATTACATCAGCCTGTTAAATTTTGCTTCAAGATTTCTTTTGAAAAGATTTCTTATGTTATTGATCACAGCGAGTAAATTCATATGGTTATAAATATACAAATAAATATATATAGTCAATTAATGGGAGGTCATATTGTTCATGAGTTCGCAATATTAATAATCTCTCTCGCATATCCTGCATTCTTTCTGTGATTTTAATTCTCCTCCACGTGAATTTAATATGTTTTCATTTTTAATGTTTTATATTTTCAATTTTTTCCTCATAAGATTCATATGTTATAAACATGAGCAGATTTTTTAAATGAAAAAAACTTACAAGATAAGGACACCCACCGACCGTTGCATGAACAAATTTTGGGGCAAAAACAATGACATTAATTCCCTCTGCAATTTTCAATTATCTAGTGTTCAGTGTGATTTTTTAAAATCAGAATCAATTTTCGAATGCTATATTTTGTTTTATAAAGGACGAGACTTTTGCACAATATGGTTCTGTAATTTTACTGTTCACCATGAGAGCAATATTATATATAATACTTTAATTTAATATCTTCTATAAAATTAGTCATACGTTTTTTTTTTTTTCAAAGAAAAGAACATACCCTGTGAAAAGTTAATTTTATTAACAGGAAATAAATTGACACATAATAAAAAAAATTAGAATAAAAAGTGGCGTTAGTAGAGAGAGAATCTTTAAAAAATTGTATTATGACTGATAATGGTTTTGAATTCGAATTAATACCCCATCTTTAGGCAAAAAAAAAAAAGAGAAGAAGAAGAGGTACTCCACCAGCACCGTAGTCCATGAGGATAAAGTTCTAGAAAAAGAGTTGTGACATCAAGTTTAAAAATCATACTATTTCCCTTTTCTTATAAATAAATCAATGGCTAAATATGAATTAACATGGATATTTTTAGCTGGGGAAAAAAGAATGGATATTTTTATATTTACAATATCAAGATTATATGTATAGATTCCAAACGAAATAAGTAGCAAAAAATTTATAGTCATTCAATAATTATTTGTTATAAATATTTTTAATGGGAGAACATTAATTTCTAAATATAAAATTCGATCACTTTATTAAAAAAAACAGAAAAAAAGGAAAGATCAAGTGGAAAAAGTATTTGGGAAAAAAGTTAGTTGGCAAAAAAGAACACGCAATGCAAATATGCAGAGGGGCAGGAAAGTGAGGGAGGCGGGAGAGTAATCAAATTGCATGAACTGTTTGCACAAAACGGCATCGTTTCAGGCGGTTTGAAGGCACGCTCAAACGTTTTTTTTTTTGATCTGAAGGCACGCTCAAACGTTAAACCCACTGCTAAGTGCTAAATGCAAAGCTTAACCAAAAATGGCCGAGACACTTGCACCCAACTGCCCAAGCGAGAACCCAACAAAAGTACAAAAGATGAACGCAGGCGTCTTTGCGCAATTTGGACATGAATCCAAATCCTTCCTAACCTCCTGAACATTCTCTCTTCTTTCGCATCTATCTATCTATCTATCTATGGCTGATATGTACGGTACTCCTCCTTCTCTGCTCACCGCCTCCGCCACGCCTTCTGATTCCGACGATTTCTCCACCTTCTTCACCCACCTTCTCCATAACTCGCCCTCCCCTTCCATACTTTCCAAACCTAAAACCTCAGCGCCGCCGTGGCTCCCTCCGCCTGTGGGGACCGCTGGGTTTGGCCAATCCGGGTCGGACTCCCCTCACAAAAATGGCAAGTCTGTTGGGTCTTCCGGTGTAGTGTCTGATTCTTTTGACTTTTCTGATCCCTATGCGTACGTTCCGGCTCATGTGATAGAGGCTACTGGAAATGAGTTCTTTCCGACTCGTATCGACGATTCTGATGAAAATACTTGCTTCAAAGAACACAGGATTTCGCCGGAGATTGATCCCGGCGATTTCATTTGTGCCGTCGAGGTAGCGCTGCCCGTATTTGACGAAATTCGTTTTGGCTGCCAGATTTACTCCAGTTATTTACCTTTTTTGTTGTTGGTGATCAAAATGAAGATATGTAATGAATTTGACCCTTTTAACTTTTGAAATGATCTTTTCACATCATTGCTTTTTGGGAATCCCCTTCCACCCAGTACAAAACAAACAAAATGTTGAAAATGAGGTGGACGTGTTACAATACTTGTTGAATATTAAAGTTGCATTTTGCCTTAACTTTGAAATTTTCTCTTTTTTCTTTATTTATTTTATCTCAAGAAATCACAGTAGCCAAACCGAGATTCGGTTTTTATTAATGAGTTACTCTGTTCTGGGTGGATTCCTTTTGGGTCTAGAAGAATGGTGAGGCGTCGCAGACACAGCGAGTCCCAGCACGTACTTCCTCAAAGAGGAGCAGAGCTGCAGAGGTTCATAATATGTCTGAAAAGGTTAGCTTCTTAACTGCTCGCGGTTCTTACATATTGTACCAATTTCGGACTTCATGTTGACAAGTCTTAATCGACGAGGCAGAGAAGGAGGAGTAGGATTAACGAGAAAATGAAGGCCTTACAGAACTTAATTCCAAATTCTAACAAGGTATTCTATTAAACCTTTGTCCTGGGTTTGATCCTGCAAAAATATTTCATTTCTTTTCTTTCCGATGATTGAGTTTCTTTGTTTCCAATAGACGGATAAAGCTTCAATGCTGGACGAGGCGATTGAATATTTGAAGCAGCTTCAGTTTCAAGTGCAAGTGAGTTTTTCTGTCAGCCTGCGTCTGTGGTATTACATGATTATATTTATGATTTCATTTGTTGCTGTTCTATAAGTTCCATGTTTATTTTTTCTGGGTTCTTTCATTGATTCATATCGAATGATAATCTGAAAACATGTATAACCCAGCAAACACCATATAAAATTTGTTCACTATTCTATTGGCCTTCAATTTATGCTCCGAGTTTCATTTTTCCTGCTAGAGGATATTATTGTTTACCATGGACGGTTCAATATCAAACGAACGAATTTGCATGCCACCAATACTTGGACTCGAGGTAAAAAGAAATTTCTTTTTAAATCTGTTTGGATCGGTGCAATATATCACTTCTAGGCCATGTATTCAGGACTAATAACAAGTTGTGCGAGTTTGTTAACGTGAGACTTCTAAAACTGTGAAGTGATTGCTGAGCTTGAATTAATAGAAAAGAAAAGAATTATTGTAGGAGTTGTGTGTTTGCGTTCTCAAGAATGATTTGCGATGGAGAATTGTTTCAGTTACACTGTATGGATAAACTTGTTTGACACAAAAATCGTCTGAAGCATTCGTTAATTTATTCATCGCCGGCCGTTAATTGGGACAAAAAGTCCTTCCGTTAGGATTGCCACATCAACGGGCATGCGTAGTCTGTTATTCCTTCAAAGACACTGTTAATTGAACACTCGTGCTTGGCTGTGCAGATGTTAATGATGAGAAATGGTTTGAGCTTGCATCCAATGTGTTTACCAGGAGGAGTGCAATCCATGACACTGCCTCAGACAGGGTTGAATTTTGACGAGTCCAATGGATATCAGACTTCTTCTCGCGGAATTGCCTCGTCCGGGAATGCTGAATGCTTGGTGCACCCAGACTTCAGTCTTCCAAAGCATTGCAGCATCTCAGATCAACCCGTGATCAAGATGGCCAACCCAGATAATTCATCTGGCTTCAGATTTCACGTTGCACAATTCGACCCTTCTACGTCATGCAAGGTTAGACAATTATAGCTTGTAAGTAGTGCAAGTTGTTAAAATTTCTATGTTATGCATTAAAAATACATAGATAACCATTCTTGTGTGTAACGTGAAGGATGCGCTCTCTGATGGCGCGCCACAGCTCCATTTGGATGCCACGAAGATTGAAAAGAGTGCGTCTTCTGATGTCTCCTAAATTATGCCCTGATGTATTGGGGAGATAGAAGGGACTTGGTAATTAAATTGGAGGCCACCTTATTGATCCCTAGTTTTTTTCGTTCAAAGAGGGACAGTATAATCTACAGAGGAACCTTGAAATTGCTGATCGTGACACGCCATGTCAGGATGTTCTTTATGCGAGTGAAGACAGTTTGACCCAACTGTGGGCTCTCCCAGCTTATTGAAATGTACAAACTTCCTGTTTATCGGTCGCATGGCCATTAGACCTTGCGGGCATTCTGCTTCTGTAGGATTTTTAAAAAAAAAAAAAAAATTAAAGATGTATTTAAAAAAAAAAAGGCAGGTAAAGGAAGTTACTAATGAAAACTTCAAAATATCACTTTGATGTACAAGTCCCATGCATTTGTTTCCCATAATTTTTATGCGTTTTCCGCTACGTTATCTTGGGTGATGACAAAATTTTAGATTAGGGATATGCTGCGAATTAACCGCCATTTTGAGTGAACACGGTTATATAATCCATACAAAATTTGGCAGAGCGTGCCACTAATGGTTTTCAAGTTGTTATGGGTCTAATTTGGTTTGTTGGAATGGTCATGCGTGAATATTAGGGTGTAATATTTTGCTATAAAATATAAAATAATACTCGTATGTAAGAAGTCTTGCATTTCAATTTTCAATTTCTACTATACGGGACTAGGTTTTATAAAGGAGTTAGGTACTGACAAATAATTAAAAGGTCAATGAAAAACGAAAAGTTTATTGACTTGTTGCGGACCGAGGAGAAATTTCACCTACTGCCTGTCGTGAGGCCAAAACAGACGATCTAAGAATCTCCATTATTATTCTCTATACTTTCGTGCGGCCTGATGAAACGTTACTGAGAAGCTAGCTGTAGAAGTAGAAGGAGGCTAGGAATTTAATTGAGAAGAGGAAATTAAATAATGCATGCGCAGGGAAGGGTCGGGGGTTAGGAATATAATGAAGATAAAGCCACCTGTGTCGAGACTGTAGTGTGTCAGAAATGAAGGCGACAGACATGGTGGGGCTACTTCACAAATAGTGGAAAGGGCGGTGGTCACACTACTCGGCAACATATTATTATATACAATTCCTTTTCATTTGTCCGTTTTAAAAGATCCAGCGCAAATCATTACTTTTTTACGGTGCACGCTGGTGAGAAACGTTCGTTGTAGAATTCTACTACAAACCCCACATATGAAAGTGGATTAATGGAAAAAGACGAAGGATATAAATTAGAGTAATTTGAGTTTTTGGTAAGAAGATGACTCCAAATGAGCAGCAGGGTATCAGGTTGGCGCCATTGTCAGGATGCGCAATGGTGTTTTTCCTTTCACAATGGGAACTGAGCTTAACTATATTGTAGCTCATTAGCAGTAGCAGACGCATTTTGTGCAGAGCTGTCGGTGGAAGTGAGAACTTGAGGTTTGTTATGCTGCTCAATGATCTTATCAAATAAATAAAATGATTAATAACCTGATGGAAGAAGTGCACTTGATTGAGCTTCGTGAAGTGGATAAGAGGCGGATGGCCTTGTGGATTCTTCTTCCTCAGTAAGACAGATAGAGATTGTGATATAACAGCTAGTTCGTAGTGTAAATAAGTTTGTAATGTAATTTACAAACTAGTTTTTATATCTAGGAGTGGAGGTAGCGTGGTATTTACTTGGGATTTTCACTGGTCACTATATGTCACTCGAGCTCTGCTCACCGTAGAAGCATTATTCATATGGGAAAGCAGATAGTGAATAGTTTATTTGAGGGAAGGAAGAAGAAAATTATGAAATAGGAGCGATAATTATGAGAATGAGAGGGTGGTCATGATTTATCTTGTTAGCGTCTCTGCGTTGCAGAATGACAAGGAGGAAGAAGATTGACAAGTTGTCTTGAAAGAAATCTACAATACATGACATGCACACACATTTATGCACCCAAAGCTTCAGTGCGTCCCCATTATTGTCATGTAATCAAATCTGAGAACGGCACCATCCAGCGAGAGAGAAAAGGCACAAGTATCTTTTATGGGAGACAATTATATTTTAGATATTATGAGCACCGAATGTTGGCACATTTTTTAGCCCACTATGTTGCGAGAGATTAACTCCTTCTATTAGACCCACTCCTGCTAAACTATCGTCCTCTGATTTTTTTTTTTTTAACTAAAGTAAAAGTATCTTTTATTAGAAGCAATCCTATTCGAGGTATTGTCGAGTATTAAATGTGAATACTTCTCTTAGTAGAAATTTGAATCTTGATTTATCACGTTGTGAAAGACTAATCTCTTCTATTATATCCCAGCTCTGTTGTTTCCCTTCCTCTGAATTTATTTCTACATGTGGGAGCTATGGGCCAGGAGTCATCCGCCATGCGGTATAGATCTTTATTTGGTGGAGGTATTTTTAGGATGGATTGAGTCCATGACGTGAAGGTGATCGTGGGCTCACTGGGTTATTTGCAGTAAGTAGGTCCGCCTTCGTACTTAAGATGCGACCATGTTAAAGTTTATTCATTATTCATTATGTCGGCCCAGCTCCCCGGGCCACAACCCCATGCATTAAATTAAAGTCAGCTCAATCTTACTGCTGACTTTGGTTCGTATGTTTAAAGGGGATGAACATAATTTTCGGGCAAGTTGGGGAAATTTCCAATAAAATAAGAAATTAATTATTGGAGTCGATTAATGAAGGCATCTCTCAGTCAGAAAAAGCAAGGCTTACATAAATAAAGGAACAAGCACCCGGAGGCAGGAAGTCTCCGAGTAGGGCCGAGGAAAGCAGATGGTTAATGGGTTCTAATATTTATTTAATATTATTAATAATCTCCAGAATCCAAACGAAGATGCTGCCGTATCCAGGATTTTGACCTTTCTCTCCGTCCTAATCTCTGCACTTGGATTACTAACTGACTACGAAGACCGCACAACACATTTAAAACAAAACTTTGATATCACAGAAAACATCACTTGCAGAATTATTAGACATTGAACCACGTTTGTTCTTTTTCTTTTTTTCGCCAGTGAACTACCTTTGTTCAAAGCTTTCATAATGCAGATGACATCGGAATCAAATTCAACCTGCTACAAAGTTTTGAGATAAAAGGCACAGTCTCCAAGGTCTTGGCTTCACTGTCACTGTGCTGTTTCGCCTTATTCATCGCTGCACAGATACAGACTGCGTTCCACTTGCTGGTGGTTACTCTTCTCATCCTCCTCCTCCTTCTTTCATAACTTGGGGAGGGGAGAAGAAGAGAACAATGACGAGCTACGCGTTTCTGAACGATCAGCTCTCAAAGCACACTTCAATTTTTGGGTTACGGCTCTGGGTGGTGCTCGGTATATGCGTCGGAGCAGCCATTGTCATTTTACTGTTTATCATATCACTCTGGTTCGCTGCAAAACGCAATAATGCTTCCAAGCTCAAGTCTTGTCAGAAACCCAACATCAACATACCAAGTGTGTCCAAGGAGATTCAAGAAATCCGGATTGACCATTCTCGTGAACCAACCAAGCCAAACCTCGTGCCTAACCCCGACCCACTGCCGGAATCACAGTCCGAGGCTCTAGAAAGAGCACAAGCCATTCTTCTTCAGCAGGAGGACGAAAGCCCAGGAACAGGCCCCCACAAAATTCACATCGAAATTGGAAAAGGCCACCGGATTTCGTTCCCTGAGCGGGGTGGAGGTTCATCTCATGGCAGCGGGGAGGTTCGGTCCGGTGAGCAACCCTCCATTGCTGTGCCGGAGGTTTCTCATTTGGGTTGGGGGCACTGGTACACTCTTCGAGAGCTTGAGGTCTCCACCAATTTTTTCGCCGATGAGAACGTCATAGGCGAAGGTGGCTACGGAATTGTTTACCGAGGGGTGCTGCAAGATAATACCAATGTTGCTGTTAAAAATTTGCTCAACAATAAGTAGGGGTTGCGCAATTTTAACTTTCTCTTCGAATCTTACATTCGGGAATTTTTCTGAGCTCCTAAAGAAGTTTTAACTGTTACGTATGGAAGCATGAGCTCAACAATAATGAATTGTAGTCAGTATCGCCTTGAAGAAAGTTAAGACAGTCGATTCTCTGCCTGCAGGGGTCAAGCCGAGAGAGAATTCAAGGTGGAAGTTCAAGCAATTGGACGCGTTCGGCATAAAAATTTGGTGAGGTTGCTTGGATACTGTGTTGAAGGAGCTCATAGGTATTTCGATATTCATGATGAAATATTCAATGCTTTTATTCTTCATCTGCTGATACGCTGTGGCCGTCTGAACTTCTTGAACCGTTTTAATATGAGTGTTATGCATTTTGGTACAAATTCATGTGATTGCAGGATGCTTGTTTATGAGTATGTGGACAATGGAAATCTGGAACAGTGGCTACACGGAGATACCGGCCCTTCTAGCCCTCTGACGTGGGATATTCGAATGAATATAATCCTTGGAACTGCAAAAGGGTAAATGCTCATATTTATATAGTAGTGAATGCGGTATCCACTTATTTTCTGTGAGTTCCTTCCCCGCCCCCCCGCCCCCGGGGCATTGCTCTTTTCATTGTTAAAGCCTAAAACTGATTCATTGCAGGTTAACATACCTTCACGAGGGGCTTGAGCCGAAGGTTGTTCATCGTGATATCAAGTCGAGCAATATATTGCTTGATAAGCGATGGAATCCGAAAGTTTCTGATTTTGGGCTTGCAAAACTCTTGGGATCCGAAAGGAGTTATGTGACGACTCGCGTGATGGGAACATTTGGGTTGGTTGAACTTTTCTTTGAAACGATGTGGCCACTTTCTAACTTGATAAAGTGATCCGGGCCTAACAGGACAGATGACTGATGACCTGTTATGTTTCGCAGATATGTGGCGCCAGAATATGCAAGCACTGGCATGTTAAACGAAAGAAGCGATGTGTATAGCTTTGGGGTTCTTCTTATGGAGATAATTTCTGGTAGAAACCCAGTTGACTATAGCCGTCCTCCAGGAGAGGTAGCAACCCATACTATTTAGTGACTCTGTTTTTGGGTCACTTTAATGCATCTTTTCAATGTTCTTCCTCCACCGAACGTGCTTTTCTGATCATAATTGGCATGTCAACTTTGCAGGTGAACCTGGTTGAGTGGCTGAAGACAATGGTCACAAACCGAAATGCGGAAGGTGTGCTGGATCCTAGGCTGCCTGAGAAACCTCCTTCTAGAGCACTGAAGCGTGCCTTGTTAGTAGCTTTACGGTGTGTAGATCCAAATGTCCAGAAAAGGCCGAAGATGGGACATGTTATCCATATGCTCGAGGCTGATGAGTTCCCATTTCGAGATGTGAGTTTGCCTAGAAATTTTGGAATATCGCAAAACCTTTTTGGTACTATCATCCCTAATTTATAATGTTGCCACTTTATAAATGATGTCTGCAAACTGTTCGAGCCGGATCAGTTTTGTGCACTGTCATTTAGTTGCTGCTTTGATGTTTACTTGCTGGAATTACATTAGACACCCAACTATCTTTCTTGAAGCCATACTTTGTGCGATATTCGGAGCCCATAGTAATAATTTTGATTTTGGAATCTTTTACAGGACCGTAGAGTTGGAAGGGAATATGGAAGGTCCCATCAGGATAACACAAGAGATAGGTTGATGGAAAAGCGAGTGAGCGAATCCGGTGACAATGGTGTGTATGAAAGTAGTTCCCACAATAAATAGGTATTTAGTGAATAAAGCAAGAACTTGAAGGACAGTAGCGTTGCTAGGGACGCTTTAAACACTGTCTTCTCTAACTGTACATGTAAAGTGTTTGTTAGTCAATATGGTACTACAAGCTACTGTATGCCATTTAGTTGAAAGCACAAGCTGAACGTCTTATCAGCCTAAATTGTGTTCGCTCTGGTTCTTGTTCTTTTTGGCCCCTCTTACTAAATTAAGTTCAGAACTGCCTGCCTCTTTAATGTTGCTTACCTATCTCACTTGTCACCATCTGTTACTTTCATCAACACATTTAATGATCCATTTCAAATCTTAGAAATTTCTTTCTTCCCTTGCCTAAACTTCGCACGACTTCGGCTCTTCCTTCTCCACCGTCCCAAAGCTTATTATATGTTGAATTTCGATTTGTTTCATTGTGTGCGCGTGGGATGACTGCCTGGGGGAAATTCTCTCTTGGTGGCAATTCTTTGTGGAGTGTTGGAAGGTGCAAGCAAGGCCTGGGCAGATTTGTTTTGTCAATGTTTGCAGGTTTTGTAATTTTGTGTTTCAGAAGCTGATGCTTTCTATTCCCGGCTCATCATTCTCTAGACCTTTACTAGCATTACAAAACTTCTTTCGAGGTTTTTCTGAAGGTGAAGGGACCTCAGACTCTTTTAAATTATGCTTATGTTTTGTCTTATTCTTGCGGGCTTTTTTTTTTGGGGGGGGGGGGTTGCATCACTTAAAAGGTGTTACTTCTTAACTAAAAGAATAATTAAACATGTATTATTTCATAAACTTTCTTGGAATTCCGTGTTACCAGTATTAAATTCTTCTCCTTGCTTAACCTGTCATTAATAGAATTTCCCGCTAAGATGTCCAGAAAACTCCTTTTGGAGGGGCTGGAGTTGAGTCCAGTTGCCCAAAATTATGAATCAGAGGAAGTATCTTTGAACCTGCTTGAATTCCTTTGAAATTTGTATTGCTGATATAAACAGTCAGGTAACGTGAGGACAAAGCCCAAGTGCACGTGTATTAGAAATGTGAGCCATTTTAATTACAGAGCCTCCTTCTTCCCATGGTCCAACAAGGGTGAATTTCTTAATATTTACAATGCGACAAAATTTTATGTGCGCCAAAATTGCTGAGCTTATGGATTCAAAGCACGCCGGGGCGTGTATTGTTTGTTTTCTTGCATGCGTTTACTTGGCATTTCTCATGAGCATTGCCTGTTTATGTTTAAGGAGAAGGTTAGGACCATGCTTATTATCTTCTTTTTTTTTTTTTAATTACAAAGGCAAGCTGAAGCTTGTAGAATAAAAACTAGGAACAAGCGGTCCTAGTCAACAAAATCAAAAGGAATAACAACTAAGAGGTAAGAATCAGTAATTTTGTCTGTCCTCTGAAATTATCTGCCTGCAGATAAGAGGGGTTGACGGCACCAAAGACGTTTGGTAGGTACTTTGATACCCCATCTTTGCCATATAATCTGCGCATCTAATTAATTCCCTGCTAGTATGGAAGATTTTCACATCCCAGTTTGCATATAATAGTTCCCTTACCTCCCTCACCAAGCCCTGTAATGGGTGGCCATTCATGCAATCTATCATCAGGATATTAAGGGCATCAACAGAGTGTCTATTTGGATTAGCGATTGGAAAAGTAACTTATAGAAAAGTGAATTTGGTAAAAGTTAAATTGATAAGTTGAATTGTGTTTAGATTGAAGTTCAGAAAAATTAGTTTGTAAAAGTGAGATTGGTAAAAGGTTATTTGAATTATAGTTGAGTAAAAATAAGTTTGGTTGAAAAATTATCAAAATATATATATCAGTTCTGTTTTTTTTAATCAAAAATCTTTTTCTCCTCATGGATTATGGCCGAAATAGGTGATGGAACAAAAAAGAAACGAGGAGAACACACTCTTTCTATCTTTGGCTTCCTCACTCTAATAGTTCAATATTCTTCTTTACTAGCTTCAGTTTGCACTTCTCACAGATGATTCCAATTTTTTAATGATCAACATTGCTCATAGTACTATTATTCTTCTTTGATTTTTTCCTGTCAGATGCTCATACAATGGGGAAAAAAAAAACATGTTCAACCCGACTCTAGCCTCTATGTTTTTTTTTTTTAAAAAAAAAAACCTCCTCTCTTCATCGATTATGGCCGAAATAGGTGATGGAAGAGAAAAAAACAGGGGACACACAGCTATTTACAGACCATTGTTAACATAAGAGCAGAAATCCCAACAAGTTCAGTTTCTAAGAGCAAAATCTATACTTAAATAGATTACATGCAATCCATCACGTTTAACTCTACAGAGAAGGAACTAAAAACGGAGACTTTGCAGTACCAGATAGATTAACTAGACAAAACCAAGCTCAGATTAATTTGCACATTAGCTCAACTCCACTATAAATCTACAGGTCGATCGTTACATGCAACCAAAGCAAGTTAGATGAAAAGAGAAAGATGAGAACAGAGAATCTGTATGGCATGTATCGAATCCGCAATAATAGAGCCTAAGAAAGGTAGATCGGACTATGTTTTGCACTCTTCAGCCAAGATATATACTGGGAACTCACCCCCAGTGCTCAGACGCCGACCACCACAGCTTTCGAGGAGGTCTTCAGATCTGACGTGCTTTGGATGACCGATGAAGCACGCAGAGATGCTTCCCCATCAGACCCAACACAACGCTCACCTCACGCCAGCCAACGGATGGAAAATGGCAGAGTGGTGATGGAGTTACAGCAACGGACTCGATGACGCAGCTCTTCTCTCTAGTAGTGAAGCTCTCAGTTTTTTGAGTGGAGGACACACAAATAAAGGCAGACGAAGAAAGAGACGAATGAAAATGAGGAGAGGCAGAGGAAAGAAAGGAATAAAAATGGGGAGAGAAAATAATTTGATGGGAAATGAGTATCTGACAAAAAAATAACGGTCCAATAAGCACGATTTCAATTTCAAAAAGCTCCTCCAACTAGCTTATACATATCAGGTGTTCCAATCTGACTTTTAGTGGATGAGTGGGATGGCCCAAACGCTGATCCAAACACCCATCCAAAGATAATCAGGCTTATTTTCATTTTAAACCTACTTTTGGCCCACCAAACGCCCTTCCAAACAGAGCCTGAGTCTATGTAAAGTTGTATCTTCCAACTTCCAAGCCCGTTTTAATTGCTACTAATTCTGCCTCGATCACTAAGCCCACTCCAATGGAGCGTGTGAAGCCCATTACCCATTCTCTTACATTGTTCCTAACAGTACCTCCACAAGCCGCCTGAGCATTTGTCCATACTGAGCCATCAACGTCTACTCGCATCACATTTGGTGGTGGTAGTGTCCAGTATTCTTCCTCTGCCTGTTCAAGATGAAAGATTCTATGCTTCATCTTCTGGTTTGAGGTGAACTCCATCAAGTGGTGTAGGCACCTCTGTGTGCTTATTATCTAACATGGAAGTTTATTACTCGGCAATTTAACGAGCGTGCATAGTGGCATGGTTTTCGCTGAAGATGCTTACTTTTCATCCGGTGCTTGTCTGCATCTGAAATTTGGACCAGTTATCTTAAACACGCAAAATATAATCACAAAGAAATGGGGGAATATGTTTGAAGAAATGGGTGCTTCTGGAACAAAGCAATGCGCTGATTCCCATTACAGGTGCCTTATATTAACAGTAAATAATAGGGAGAATTAAATCATTGTTTGTGGGGAGGAGGGAGCACGATGTCCTGTTTGAGACATCGCCATGTTTTGTTGTATGAGCAGTGAGGCCTTGGAACGGGGAGGGAGGAAAACAGAACCTCGTGAAAATATTACTGTAAATCACTTTGTATCATGATGATCGGAACTGAGCCCCACCTGCTTGGTTCAAACGTTATCAGATTGATTATAATATAATTATCATGGCTTTTTATCTCCTCACGGGCGGAAAATAAATCCTGATATAGAGGCCCACATACGCTGCGATAGGAACTGTGCAGAAATTATATGAGGTCTCAATAACAAGGAAATAAACATGTTATTTCGATCCTTAATATAAGAGTTAATTTGATTTTCAATTTAGTTCTCAATATAAGACTCAAATTTATTTTGTCTTTAATATTTATTCATTTTATCCTTAAGTAATCTCTATAATAGTTGCATATGTTAAAAAGTTATTATCAATTTGTAATTTAAAATAAAGGCATTTTAAGAAAGACAATATCTATTTATTATAAATAACTAAATATAATCAACTTTCTTAATATCTTTAAATTAGTTAATCAGGTAGTCTTATATTAAGAAGCCGGTGTTATATATATTACAAGTCCAAAATTACGAAAGACCTTCACGCCAATTGCCGAGGCAAAGGGTAACAAGTCGTAATTCGTAGCTTGTTGCTGCAGTGTGTTGCCAAAAATAAAGTTTGTCTCAGTGCGTAGGAAGTCTACACATGTGAATAGACTTGTACAATACGACTGATAGTTGCAAAAGTGGGTGAGAAGTCTGAATCCGCTGGCTATGTAATTTGGCCACTTTTGTATGTGAGAGTGGGAAGGAAGAGCATGGCAAGTTCAATCCCGAAGCATGCGTGGAACCACAATGACATGATAGCCCAGTACGCCGCGTGTGGCCTGGCCACCAAGGGCGGTGCCCACCCCCTCCCCCCCAACCCTCATTGTCAACGAATCAACATCGACGCAGGTCACTGATTTCTAATCGCTTCTCGCCTTTTACCTCCACGTATTCACCGACATGTATTATCATATATTCATATTATATCTAATTAGCCCCTTATTTACGCCACACACATACACAGTCGGACTTACCTTTCATCAGGACCCTTGTGTATATGCGATTGTGGGCGCACGGGATGATTCCTCGTGCCACCATTATTCAGTCTTTCTTGTTTCTTCACATAACATGCCTAACACTTTGAGTATTATTGTTCCCCATTCACTCTTGGAGATTATACTCTGATTGTCCCTTGTCCCCGCCCTTATTGTTCTCCATGCTCCGCAGCTCTTTCCTCATCACTTTATTTCGAATAATTCAACTCCGTTTCAATGCTTGAGCACCGCTCCGGTGCACGACGTTTGACTAATAAGGCGTTTGCTGCCAGCCATGTTGCTTAATGCGCAAAATAGCACCAAACACATGAATTAATCACCCCTAATTAAAGTTAATTAAGCTCTGAATGCAAATATGTACTCACATTATCCTAAAAAGATAAAGTAAAAAGTTGACTCTTGAGAAGAAAAAGGGGAAAAAAAGGTCCACAGGACACATGGGCATGGCTTGTTGATAAGACATCCGTGGTCCGCCAGTAAGATACCATCAGCACAACTTGGAACATATGTGGTGACAAAGTGGGGAATCCCTCGGGGCTAACCATACCCCTTGCTCCTCTAAATAAGTCTCTTGAGTTAGTTTCGTGTCGTAAAACAGCCATCCGAATTCAAACTGCTATCAGCAATGACTTCTCATATTTGTGTATGGCTGTGGGTATCCTCCATTGCAATCCTGCGCCCCATCTTCACGTTGGCTGATCGGTCTGACAACTACATCATCCACATGGACGTATCAGCCATGCCTAAACCCTTCTCCACTCAACACACCTGGTACCTGTCCACCCTTGCCTCCGCACTGAACAGCCCTCAAGTTTCCACTAATTTTACCTCTTCCTCTTCGAAACTCATCTATAGCTACACCAACGTCATGAATGGTTTCAGTGCACACATAACCCATTCCGAGCTTGAAGCTCTTAAGACCTCCGCTGGCTATATTTCATCATTCCGTGATTTGCCTGTCAAACCCGACACAACCCACTCGTCCCAATTCCTTGGTCTCAATCCCAAAGTAGGAGCATGGCCGGCCTCAAACTATGGCAGGGACATAATCATTGGATTGGTTGACACTGGCATTTGGCCAGAAAGCGAAAGCTTTCGAGACCAAGGGATGTCTGAGATCCCTTCTCGATGGAAAGGACGGTGTGAAAGTGGTACCCAATTCAATTCATCACTGTGCAACAAGAAACTCATCGGAGCTCGATTCTTCAACAAAGGATTGCTGGCCGAGAACCGAAACGTCACCATAGCGGTGAATTCCACCCGTGACATGGACGGTCACGGGACACACACGTCAACCACCGCAGCAGGAAGTCATGTTGAAGGTGCATCTTACTTCGGGTACGCCTCTGGAGCAGCAATGGGCATGGCTCCAAAGGCTCATGTGGCTATGTACAAGGCTCTTTGGGAATCTGGGGCCTACGCATCTGATGTAATAGCTGCAATTGACAGTGCTATAACAGATGGTGTGGATGTTATTTCACTGTCGTTGGGGTTTGATGGGGTTGCTTTGTACGAAGACCCTATTGCTATAGCAACTTTTGCAGCCATAGAGAAAGGCATTTTTGTGTCCACGTCAGCAGGGAACCACGGGCCATCTCTTGAAACTTTGCACAACGGAACACCGTGGGCAATAACTGTAGCTGCTGGCACCTTGGATCGTGAATTTCACGGGACCCTAACACTCTGCAGTAATCATGAAGTTCAACTCCATGGCTTGTCTCTCTATCCTGGAAACTTCTCCGCAAGCCAGAACTTTCCGTTGGTCTTCATGGGCAAGTGTGACAACTTGAAGAAATTGATTCGAGTCAGGAGAAAGGTTGTGGTGTGTGAAGAGAAGAACGGAACCCTTGGTGATCAAGTGGATAACCTTGACAGAGCAAAAGTTTTGGGGGGCGTGTTCATAACAAATAGCCCTGACATCACATTTTATTTTCAGACCAAGTTCCCGTCCATCTTTATAAATCCAGAGAGAGGAGAGATGATCAAAGATTATATAATGAAGAACTCAAATCCAAGGGCAAGCATGGCTTTCAATATGACGGTCTTGGGGACCAAACCAGCCCCAACTGTGGATAGTTATAGTTCCAGAGGACCTTCACAGAGCTGCCCATTCGTGTTAAAGCCTGATGTTATGGCTCCTGGAACGTTAATCTTGGCTGCATGGCCCCAAAAAGTTCCGGCAGCAGAGTTGGAGTCCCAGAACTTATTCAGTAACTTCAATTTGCTATCTGGGACATCCATGTCTTGTCCTCACGTCGCCGGAGTAGCCGCTCTTTTAAAGGAAGCACACCCCGATTGGAGTCCCGCCGCCATTCGGTCAGCCATAATGACAACATCCGACATGCTGGACAATACCCTCGGACTCATCAAAGACATTGGCGATGATTACAGATCAGCTTCTCCTCTGGCCTTGGGAACTGGTCATATTAACCCTAATAGAGCCCTCGACCCTGGGCTTGTTTACGATGCAGGAATTGAAGACTACGTGAATCTTCTTTGTGCACTGAACTTCACCCAAAAGAACATTTCCATTATTACTAGATCCTCTTCCAACAATTGCTCCAAACCTTCCTTGGACCTTAATTATCCCTCATTCATTGCTTTCTTTGATGGTGGGGTCACATCGTCTTCTACCCGTGATGGGTCCAAAAAGGCCACAGAATTTAAGAGAACAGTGACCAATGTTGGAGAGGGGCAAACAACGTACAAGGCAAGCATTACGCCCGTGAAAGGGTTTCAGGTCTACGTCATCCCGGATAAGCTGGTGTTCAAGGAGAAGAACGAGAAGCAAAGCTACAAGTTGAGAATAGAAGGACCAGAAATGATCGACGAGGATGTATATTTTGGGCATCTTGTTTGGACGGATCTGAAACACGTGGTTCGAAGTCCGATTGTAGTGACCACACCTGTCGAAGTAGCTAGGTAGAGCTAACTAAAAATGCCCCTCTTGTTACTCAAGTCAAAATTATATGCATTCGCTTCAACATTAATGATCATTATATCGTCGATCTTATTTAGAGGACATGGTTAATTAGAATTTATATAGCATGTAGCACTGGATAGAGTTCTGCAATATTGATGTTATCAGAAGGGCATGCGTGAGTGAATTAAATAATTATTAGGCACAAAGGGACAATTGAATGATAAGAAAAGAGGCAGGAGAAGGGACCAGGAGTTGCGATAGGCTTGAACCTCATTGATCCATGTGTAGAAAGAAGGGTATCCAGTCCATGTATTTTCCGTTAAAGCATGGCCACATTGATTCATTCATTCACTTCGTATTCTGTGGGCCACATTGTTACTCTTTTTTTGGTTTTAGATGCCGTTGCCTGTTGGTCCACCCCCGCTCCTGATCGGTCCCACTATGGGACATTAATAATTTACTTTTTTCTGTCTAAATAAGTATGTATTTACTTTTTTGAATTTTACAAATGAGTTAATAAGATTTTATATTGAAAACAAAAAGAATTACGGTAAGTTGTATGCTCTATACCAACCTTAATTAGTTTGACCCCTTTCTCCACTTCTCCTTTTGTTCTCAAACAAATTAGGCCCGTTTAAAATAATTTATAAGTAGTCTTTTAATTATGATTTATGAAACACGCTTATAAGTCATTTTAAATGTAATACTACATTCAATTCTTAATAAAAGACGCAGTTGACTAATTTAGAAAGATTAAAAAAATTAGCTAAATTAGTTATTTGTAATAAATACGTGTTTTTTTTAAATATTCTTGTTAATTATGTTTATTAGCTAAAGCTATCATTTGATGGAACATTTAATACGTGCAACTACTACAATGATTATTTTGAAAAAAAATAGATGAATATAAAGATAAAATTGATTGGATCTTATATTTAAAATCAAATTAAAAGTTAAACTAATGTTTATATTAAAGACCGAGAAGTAGTAAATATGATCTTAGAAGAACAAGGCAGTTACTTTCAGATAGAAAAAAAGGAAGGGGACGTCCTTACTTATGCTGTTTCATACCGGTCCAGTTGATTAGGCATTACAGTATGAGTCAATGAGAATGAGATCGTGGTGCAGTGCGTTTATGGAGTTTTTAAGGGCGTGTTTGGATAAAAACCAAATCATGATTTTAGAAGTGTTTTGATGGTTTACAAAGTAAACATGTGGAAAAATTTATTTTATTTTGCGAAAAAATACTTTTAAAACTATAGTTTAGAAGTTGCCAAACACCTCCTTATAGAGGAATGGAAAGAAAAGAAGAGGAGAAAAGTGAAAGACAAGGTGGTTTGGTAATAAAGATGTGTTATTTTTTTAAAAATATTCCTGTTAATTATGTTTATTACCTAAAGCTATCATTTGATGGAACAATTAACACGTGCAACCACTACAATGATTACTTTGAAAAAAATAAATGAATATAAACATAAAGCTGATTGAGATTTTATATTTAAAATAAAATTAAAAGTTAAACTAGTTTTTATATTAAAAATCGATCAGTAATAAATATGATCTTAGAAAAACAAGAAACTTACTTTCAGATAGAAAAAAGAAAGAAAGAAAGGAACGTCCTTACTTGTGTTGTTTCATACTGGTCCAGTTAATTAGGCACTACTGTATGAGTTAATGAGAATGAGATCGTTGTGCAGTGCGTTTATGGAGATTTTGTTAAGAGAGGAGTGGAAAGAAAAGAAGAGGGGGGAAATGAAAGACAGGATGGTTTGGTACCGAGGAAGTCAGTTTCTTCATGATTCAAATGGAAAAAATTTGGCACGAAATGATTCCATTATGACAAGGAGGGTACAGTACTTTACTGCCTATTGCCTAGTCTGGTTGTGCTCCCTCTCTGTAAATATTTGTTTTCAATATATTTCCCCTTTAGTTAAAAAAAGCAGGGTGCAGTAGTGGAGCATGGAATCCATTTTGAAAAGCCAAACTTGCCCAGAATTATTGTTGTTATGTGCATCTGTGATCCTTTTAGCACTGTTTATTTTAATCACACCAAACACCACTCGGGAATGAGGAAACTCTTATTTTCTTTCTCTTGCGTCTTAAATATTATCTTTTTTATACTTGGTTGGATGCAGAGCTAGGAATCACCTCATTTCCTCTGTCAAGGGGAGGAAGAGCAGAAAATGATTGCCGATCCGAAACACTTGACCGGAATGCGATTGGGTCCAGCTTCACCGGATGATGAAATCCTCCGGAACACATCTCTCCGAAAAGCTGCAATTTTGGCCAAAATCACAAAAACTTAGAAACCCTCCACAACCGTCTCTGGTTATTATCATATTATTACCTCCGTTCTAATTATTAGTTTTTGTTTATAAATTATAAATAAGATTAAAATCGGAGATACTATTATATTTGCACGAGAATCCTACCCTATTTTGTTGATACGTTTATTTTAAGTCAAAATTTGTTAAATCTAAGATTTTCGCCCCTTTCCTAACGCCAATGTGGATCATAAGGCCACCGACACACTTTTTCAGTTTTTTGTGAATTAAAATCTTGTCCTTGCAACTGATGCAAGACTAGCATAGGTGGCCTTACAGTTTGTTTGCGTAGCGCTTTAATCTATGTGTTTTTTTAATATCCAAAGTGCTGAAAAATTTTGTTGATTTACTACATTCATTGTTATGCGACAACATGTTACAAATAAAAAGATCAGACTGGTAGTCTTATTTTTTATTTTTAAAGATACAAATTCAAATATTTAAAAGGCAAATAATTAACTTTTTATCATAAGAAAATGATTGTTAAATTTTAATACTAAAAATATTAACCTGAGCAAACGCGGTGTAATTTTGCTTAAAAAACATCAGCGTCATATTTCAAAACGTACAAAAACTAAATATATATTTTTTTGAAATTTTTGGATAAAGAAAGCTACAACCGACATTTTGTAATGTCAATGAGTGGGACAATATATGGCGGTTGTTGATATAGCATAATAATTGTTATTTTGGCCACAAATTTATTAGAAGATTGTATAGTTTTGCCAACCCAGCTAAAAAAAACAAAATGTCAATTTAGAAGGAATTATTATTATTATTATTTTTGGTCAAAATTTAGAAGGAATTATTTAGGTGCAGGAAAGCAGCAAGGCTGCTGGCAGGGGGGGAGAAAACAAATGGTGGTGAGCAGCAAGGCTGTGATATCATCACACAACGGGTCATCGTTGGGAGATTCGCGTTAAGTGACAACTGGAATGTGGGTGTCGGGTCAATGATTAGATTAGGGTTTTATTCATTGCACATCTGCGCTTTTGTCTTCGGCCTCAGCCCCATGTGATGTGAGTCCAAAAAAAAAAAAAAAAGCCCCATGTGATGCGGTTACTGTTCTTTTTGAGTTACTATATTAATATCTGCTGCCGGTGGTTTAGTAACGTATAAAAATGTTTTAACAATCGGATTACCCACTAATGCATTTTCTTAATTTTCCTGTCAAACCGCCCCCCTCGTAAAAGGCCAGCTCACAGTATATCAGACTCCATTATTCTACATTCTGCTAATGATCTGAAGAAGAAGCGCAATAGAGAAACTTCTTGTGAGCTGGAGTTTGGAGAGATCACAGAATGCACGCCAAGACGGATTCTGAAGTGACCAGCCTCGCCGCTTCGTCACCCACTAGGTCTCCTCGGCGGCCGGTGTACTACGTGCAGAGCCCTTCTAGGGATTCCCACGATGGAGAGAAGACGGCGACCTCGTTTCACTCCACCCCTGCGCTCAGCCCCATGGGGTCTCCCCCTCATTCCCACGCCTCACTGGGTCACCACTCTCGCGAGTCTTCCTCTAGCAGGTTCTCTGGATCTCGCAAAATATCTCCCAACGATGCTTCTCGTGCTCCCCATGGCAAGTCTCAGAAGTCATGGAAGCAACCTGATGTCATCGAGGAAGAGGGTCTTCTTCCCAATGAAGACCGCCACAAGCCTCTCCCTCGTCGCTGCTATGTCCTGGCTTTTGTTGTTGGCTTCATTCTTCTTTTCACTGTCTTCTCTCTAATTCTCTGGGGCGCCAGTAAGCCGATGAAGCCCAAAATTGCCATAAAGGTTTGCATTCCGGTCCTTAATTTTCAGAAATATCGAATAGTTGAATCAATTCCCGATTTGGTCTTGATCGATTCGCATTCCCATCTTGTAGAGCATAAAGTTTGATCATATCACGGTTCAGGCTGGTTCGGATTCCACAGGAGTGGCCACCGATATGATATCCCTGAATTCCACCGTGAAGTTCACATATCGCAACACTGGCACATTTTTTGGGGTCCATGTTTCCGCAACACCTCTGGATCTGCTCTATTCGGAAATCGTAATTGGTTCCGGAGAAGTAAGCTTCGAAACCCATCATCCTAGCTCAAAACTTATTTTTAAGTTCATACTGAAATTCATTAGCTCAAAACTTTCGAAAAAGTCTAATCTCTTTTTGAATATACATACAAATAAACTTGGGGATTACAGATGAAGAAGTTTCATCAATCAAGAAATAGTCAAAGAACAGTGAGGGTGGCAGTGATGGGTAACAAGATTGCTCTGTACGGGAGCGGCGCGGGCCTGAGTAGTTCAACCGGTGCGCCTTCAGTTCCAGTACAATTGAAGTTAAGTTTTGAGCTTCGATCCAGAGCTTACGTTCTTGGCAAGTTGGTGAAGCCGAAATTTAACAAGAGGATCGACTGTTCTATAAATCTGAATCCTAAACACATCAACGCCACGATTTCTCTGAAGAAATCGTGCACATACGATTGATCGGGAATTCCACAGCGAGAAGAAACCCAGAAGCGGGGAAAAAGAAAAAGATAAAGAAAATGTGATACGTGTATTCATTTCATTGGTTCTTTAAGATGAGGAAAGAGCGGGGGGTACAGCTGTAAAAGGCTTCTGGGCAGGACACGAAGAAATTTGAACGCGTTTCTGAGCATTTTCGCTGCCAAAGTTCTATATTGCATAGTGGAGAAGATGATAACAGGCTGTCTTGAATGGCTTGGTGTAGACATACTTGTGAGTGATCTGTTAATTATGGTTTTCCTTTATGTATGTCATTTTTTAAACCCTTTTTTGTTAATGCTTGAGCATTATTCTCCAATTTCTTACAATTATATTTAAAGGTGAAAGTCAAATAATTTACTCAATCCCAGATCCTCCTATTGGAGCACTTGCGTTTATTGATGGAGTAATTATAGGCTAATAGAATCGGATGCAGCAAGTTCAATCTCCCGGATGCCTACGCAAATGATGGCTCGAAAAACAAATGCAACCTCCCAAGTGGTGCAGATTCATAATTATGGTTTGGTTATTTCATTTGAATAAGCAACGTTGGGAGGCATTGTTCTGTCGCGATTCACCAGAATGAATGTTGTTGTGTTCATTTGTCTTTCATCGGGAATCCATTATTCTAGCTCACGTGCTTGACAACCAAGCAACGTACTAACACTGTCTCACAGATCCATGAAGATTCATTCCAATAATAGCCCTTGATGAAGTCTCGTAGCATTGATGTGTGAATACTGAATATATGCTCCGTCAGTTTCATATTATGAAACGTGAAACATTAACTAGGAGCAAAACGGGAAGTGAAAAATTCAATGCATTCTTGTATTGTGAAATATGAAAAACAGTACTCATATTACCGTGACGATCTTAATATGAAACTGAGAAAGTATATAATTCATGTGCGAAATTTGATGCTTGTGAGATGATAATCCTTTCGAAACGTGTTGCAAATTTCACATGACGTGGCCCTTTAAAATTTGAAATCACTAGGGAATTTTGAAGTGGTAGCTACCAAAGAGGGCAAATTAGTTCCGAACGAGGGCTATGAGAGGAACTCACGGGAGGGCGGATATTTTTTTTGCAATAGAGGAACTTATAATTTTACCGTTTGCCTATAAAATATTGCTCCGTCATAATAAAGATTACTCAAAAGCCAGATCACACTCCAGACTCCAGAGCTTGCGCCGAGTTTATCAGTTGTCGGCATGACTTGTTCTCCCGAAAATGGGTCGTTATAATGCCCTAATCTCGAACGATGGCGGTTTTTATTAAAAATTAAAAATTTCCCAAATTTAATAATAAATGCGTTAGTATGTCAACATTAAGTTGCCCGCCATATATTATCAATTTATTTATATTCCTCACCGGCGCCAGATGATCCGATATGATGTGAGTTCCATGTGTGGAGAAGAAGCAGTCTTAAAACAAAGGCAGAGGGTCACCATTTTACGGGCGGTGTTAGTTGACTATGTACTCCTCTAATCCTAAATATAAGACTCTTATACACACTAGTATAAGAGTCTTATATTTAGGACCGAAAGAGTATATGTATATAGAGAGAGAGATAGAAAGAGAGAGAAGTTAGCTGGAGAATAACATCCCAATAGTCCTCTGCTCTTATTTATAGATTAGAGAGAGAATATTTTTTTATTCATAAATCACTTTATTAAATTTTTAGTGTGAATATATTATTTTGCCTTTCATTTATTATGGTGTAAATAATTATTATTTTTAAAATTGTATATATTAAATATAGGTAAATTAGGAAAATTATTATATTTTAATGGAGAACTAATGCATTTTAAAGTTTTTCTTAATCTATATGAAATATAATAAAAATGCCTTATAAATAGGACAATGGTATACTCAAGGACCTGAAATTTATTGAAAACACAATCTTCATTGTATTTTGTTTTCCTCCATGGTTCTCAGTCCTTTATGATATTTTCAAAAATTCCTAGTCCCCTAATGCAGAGTATTCTGTTTTCCACCGCGGTATCTGGGCGTCATCATTCTGCCAGAGTTAGAATCCGAGAGAAGTGGAAAGGGAGCGGTAGGTGTGAAGGCAAAAGTGGAGCCAATGGCCATGGGAGGAACAAAAGTGCGGGTGATTATTAATTAATCAAGTATTCTTTATTCAACATGATTACGCAAGAATTATTATATGGTTGGCTTCTGCTTCAAGTCTGCAAGTTGATGCTTTTCAAAGGCTAAAATATCATCCAATGGCTCTTTACTTGATTTTCAGACTATGTTGATGTCTAACTAATGCGATTCTTCTACACGAAATTGATAGTTGCAGCCTCATGTACTGCTTGGTTTGACAAAAATGAGGTCCTTCGCAAGGACATTGTGGCCAATTTTTAATATTTCATTGATGCATATCCTTACCGGTCTGAACTCTGGAGAAAAATAGGTTTGATTGTTTGAACGGAAAGAAGACTTCTGCTATTATATTGTAGTAATTAACCAAAAAAAAAAAGGGATAATGAAATACGGAATCATATGAATCGTGTACTGAGTTTTTCACTTCTTTGAGATTGACTTTAACCCCGTTCCCCCAAAATTACCATCGGGATCATCTTTGTGCTCAACAGAAAGTATCAAGTAAACGTTTATAGGAAAGTAAGTGGGTGACGGGCATCGACATGATTTATCAGTAAAAACGAAGGCCAAGCCTCACCATGAGGGGCGGGCCACAAATAATGTAATGCCCAGCATCACCTGTTTGCGCAACCCAGATTTTTTCCCCCACAAACAACATTCTTTGTTTCTCCACTTCTGCTTCATAACTATTCTATTCTATTCTCCTTTGTTCAACCCTGTCACAACATTAAACACAAAAGGACAAAAAAAGAGAGGCAAACTTATTGGGTCTGTTTGGACGAGCGATTGAAAAAGTAGCTTATGGAGAAGTGAAGATTGGTAAAAGTTAAATTGGATAAGCTGAATTGTGTTTGGATTAGAGTTAAAAAAAGCTAGTTTACAAAAGTGAGATTGGAAAAAGGTTGTTTGGATTATGGTTAAGTAAAAGTAAGTTTGGTTGTAAAATGACCAAAATGGGTGTGAATTTAATAAATAATGAAACATGATTAAAAAAATAATTTCACATAATATAATGAAATTAAGATAATTTAATATGAAGAAATCAAATTAAATGAGTGAATTAAATTATAAAAATTTTAGAAAACTCAAAAAAAATATATTTGATATATAAAGTGAAAGACGAAAAAAAATGAATTGAGATAATATAATGAAAAAGTGAAATATATAAAGTCAATTAAAATTGAAAACTTTAGAGAAATCATAAGAAATAATTTACAAGACAACCCTTGAAACATGATAAAAATATGAATTGACATAACACAATGAATTTAAATTAATTTAATATGAGGAAATGAAATTGATTGAGTGAATTAAATTTGAAAACATCAGAGAAATGAAAAAAATAGTGCAAATATAAAGCGAAACATAATTTGAATGGATAAAACAGTTATGAACTCCAATTTGCAGTATTGTGACAAAGTGAAACGAAATATTACATAATTAATTAATTGATAAGCTATGGATAATTTGGTCTCTGATTGCATCACGAACGCGATTCATATGCGATGAAGACTGTAATGTAACATTTGAAGACGATGGTTAACTAGTTTCAGTCTCGTCATGTTCGCCAACTATATTACCATTTTCAACTTGTTCAAAAAATAAGTTGGAGCCTGAATGCCTCCTTATAAGGTTATGAATGGCCATTGTTGCACAAAATCCATACTTGAACAGATTACATGCAATCGAATTAACATTATCATGGTTGTTTCTTTAATTCTACAGAAGCTCGGATGAAGGAACCGAAAACCGTGAGTACCTAGCTTAACCAGACAAAACACAGCTCGGATGAATTTGCAACATTCACAGCAGCCCAACTCCACAACAATTCAATAGGTCGGCCATCACATGCAACAAGAGAAACGCAGACGAAAAGAGAAGAAGAAAAGAACAGAGATGCTCGACAATGTGTACCGAATCCGAAACTACGGAGGCTGAGGAAGGTAGATCGGGCTCTGTCTTGTACTCTTTGCGCGAGATATACACGGGACAACTCACCTCCAAGCTTAGATGTCGGCCACCACAGCTGTTGGAGGAGTCTTCAGATCTGACCTTCGAACACCTTTAGACGACCGACGAAGCACGCAGAGAAGCTTCGCCCACCGAACAGAACACAACGCTCAACTCACGACGGCCGATGGACGGAGAATGGCAGAGTCGCGACGGAGCTACAGCAACGGACTCTTGACTGCACGGCATGTCTTCTCTCCAGCGGCGAAGCTGTGACCTTACGAGTGAGGAGAGGCAAATGACGAATAAAAAATGAGGAAGGAATAAAAAATGATCATTTGACAGGAAATTAATTTTCTAACGGTCCAGCAGCACAGTGCAAAAGCTACCCCTTCCAGCTTATTAAAATGCACGATTGGGAGTTGTGTCCCTTAAACATCGCCTTTGGGGTTCGATTCCTAGAGGGATGGGAATGGAGCAAGCGTGCCTGGGAGGGTCGCCCCCATCTTGAGCCCGACAGTACCCGAGGGATTAGTCATTGGGTTCGTTTCGATGGATACCCTGGTGAAAACCAAAAAAAAAAAAAAATGCACGATTGGAGCTCAAATGGGATGGGCCAAAAGCTGTCCCAAACGCCCTCAATTAGCCAATTGGGCTTATCATCCACTCAAACCTCCTTTTGGGCCCGCAAAACGCCATTCCAAACAGGCTGATTATCTGCCTTATTCATATCTCTCTCCTCTAAATCAACAGGGTCAAATAACCAGCCATATCCCCTTCCTCTTTTTCACTTTATCTTCTTTCTTTCTTGTCAGTGTGAATGGAATTCCATATATATTTTCGCCCTTCATTCTTCAAACAAGACATAGCTGCGTTTGCGTACACTCTTCATTGAATTGTTAGATAATCAAAATTAATGGCACAAAAGACATATACGTGACAAGACTGCCTTCTATTTATTATAGTATTTAATGACATTTGATTGTGCTGCAAAAGGCGCAGGTGCACACTGCCTCACCGATGCACCTCATCTCACCTCCCCTCATTAATAGCCCAGTGCTGCTCATTACAGAACATATCTACTAACTTGATAGTGCAGGATTCTCGGTCTAATAACTATTTGTTTAAAGATATCATAACGATCTTTAAGTTAAAAGATTATGAGCAAAGATTTACTACGGATTGGCAATATCAAGTCCGTCTCTCCGTTTTGGTCAAAAACGAAAAGCCTGTCTCTCTGCAGCTCCACTTCCGTCCCTTTTGGTTGTGGGCCTATTGGATCAAATTCTTGGGGCGGTGTTCTCTCAAATTTGGGCTTTGGATTTTCTGTGCACATCTACAGAAATATCATGAAATGGGAGGGGCAACTAGAAATTTCAGAATTTCCTCCTTCGGCCACCTCACCATTTTATTTTGACAGAACCTTCCTTCTCTCAGGACAACCATGGCTTTCCCTCAGCACCACCTCCAACAACACTACCAAACCCAACCACTACAACCACAATCGAAATCATTCAGGCAAATACTGTCCACTATTATCTGAAAAATTCTTAATATCTCAAGGAATTCTCTTTCTTTCCGCCTTTCATTTTACCGACCTTTCTTTTTGTTAGCAATCTGTTAGCTCATTGTTTCTTTCCCTTTCTTGGTTCTTGTTGCGTTACTTGCAGAGGTTTACGGACAGTAGATGGTCAGATGTCGCAGCAAGTTGCCTTCTATAATCCACCTGATTTGCAAGATCAGACCCAGCATCCTCCGTATGTTCCTCCTTGTACGTAAAATCTTCATCTTTAGCTTCGGCCCTTTCCCTTTTTGTTCATATATTTTCTTTTTGTGTGCTTCGCTTGTTTATTGGGATATTTCAGTAGGATACGTTTCTTTGTTACTCTGGAAAAAATTTCAGCTTGTGAAAAATGAAAGAAATGAACTAAGCTAGGGTTTTGTCACCATTTGACCATCTTGAATCCAAAATCTTCTTTTTATAGCTGAATAGTCGAGTTTGAGTTTAAATTCTTTCTTAGCATTTTCTTGCCTTCTTAAGTTTAGTGCTGGTAGGCGTAGCTACTTTCCTTTACGTTATGTTGATATATAAAACTAACCCCTTGAATTGTTGGGTGCTGCCGCTTTTCTAGTTCATGTTGTTGGCTTTGCGCCGGGTCCATTTCCTCCTGCTGACGGTAGTGACGGTGGAGATGACTTGCAATGGAATTACGGGTTAGAGCCCGAGAGGAAAAGACTAAAAGAACAGGATTTTCTGGAGAACAATTCTCAGATATCTTCCATAGATTTCCTCCAAACTCGATCGGTCTCCACTGGGTTGGGTTTGTCACTTGACAATACCCGCGTGGCTTCCACTGGAGACTCCGCTTTACTATCACTCATCGGTGATGATATTGAGCGTGAATTGCAGCAGCAGGACGCAGAAATACAAAAATACCTTAGAGTGGAGGTTAGTGCTGCATTCTAGTTTAATTTACTTAGCTACTTGCTAAGGTTAGAACTCGGTATATTTCATTGAAACTGGATTTTTATTGTTGTATGAACACACCATGCCGTTTAAGCATGTTTAACATCGTTTATTGTTGGGTGATGATGTATGTCTGTTGTGACTTTTATTAAGCGATCTAACTCAGTAGAATAAAATTGGCATTTTGATTGTTTTCGGGGTTAGCTTTGATTCTGGTTGCAAGAACCCAAACTGCATCTGTGTGAACTTTATAAAACGGTCACCAATGTTCAAAGGAATACAGATTCGAAGGAGGGTTGGTGTAATAGAAATATAATGTTAACACAATTTTCTTTGTCATTACATGGGTTTTGGATTCCATATGGTCCGAGAAATTTCAGTCTTATCTATGATCTCAATTGTCCGTGCTATTCAGTCCAAGGGGGCTAAGGTGACACCTCATGGAATGGATGACAAATTTTAGATTAGATAGGATTGCAATCCCATGAGACTTTATGGACTCTGGACGAGCCTGCAATACCATGATAAGCATAGCAAAGAGATAGTTGTGAGCATCTCCATTCTTCGGTGACTTTTTTCTTTTCTTTCCTTTGCTTTTTTTTTTTTAAAAAAAATCAAAATATAGCTCCTTCCCCCTCTCCTCCCCATCTTTTGATTCTGAAATGTTGAGTGTGCTCTTACGATGGGTTGCTGTAAATTGAGTGGCATGCGTACCTAAGATTATAGTTTTCTTGATCAGCTGCTGGAGATCCATGTTCTTCCCTTATCTCTAAATGCCAGTGGGCTGGCAATGATGAAGTTAATTTACATTTTTTCTTGGAAGAACGAATGTGTGCTCTGGTATAAAACTTCATCTGAGTTTTACTTCTTCCGATTAAAGTGATGGGATCAAATAAAAGTCATACTCATATATGACTTCATGCTTCAAAAAGTCTAATCAGTTATCCTGATCATCCTTTCTTCTGCGCCATGAGATTGTTAACCAACCTTTCTCTCAACTACATTCTCCGAATACCTCCCTCTGCATTATACTTGTTATAACTTGGGCTGGCCACTGCTACAAGCTGTGCAATACTCGATTTATATATAATATCAAGATAGCATTTTCAACTATCTCCTTTATGATAGGGTGAACGATTGCGGCAAACGGTTTTGGAGAAGGTTCAAGCAAGTCAACTTCAGAGCATGTCAATTGTTGAAGACAGAGTCCTACAGAAACTTAATGAGAAAGAAGCGGAGGTTGAAAGCATCAATAAGAGGAACATGGAACTTGAAGAGCGAATGGAGCAGTTGACCGTTGAAGCAAGTGCTTGGCAAAAACGTGCCAGATACAATGAGAACATGATTGCTGCTCTCAAGTACAATCTTCAGCAGGTATATGCTCAAGGCAGAGATAGCAAAGAAGGATGTGGCGATAGCGAGGTAGATGATACTGCTTCATGCTGCAATGGCCGTTCCATTGATTTTCACCTGCTCTCCAAGGACAACAATGATATGAAAGAGATGATGACTTGTAAGGTATGCAGAGTCAACGAAGTTAGCATGCTTTTATTACCATGCAAACACCTCTGCCTTTGTAAAGATTGTGAAAGTAAGCTTAGTTTCTGCCCCTTGTGTCAATCCTCAAAATTTATTGGCATGGAGGTCTATATGTAACTGGACAGTGGATACTTAACACGTGGAATCTCTAATTTTATATTAAAGTTATGCATTTGTTTGTTACTGGAGTAGTATCTCCATATTATCTTGCAGACAGTTACTCAAGGAGTGAAGAACCATTGAACCGAACCAGAAGAATATACAAATAATTGAACCATAATTGTTACGAATGTATATAAGAAAATTTCCTCTCAACTTTTTAAGAAGCAACCAAGCATGGCCATCTTAAAGCTGAAAGTGTGTGGTTAACCGTAGCGACTTGCTTGGATATCAATTGCATGTCGTTTTCTTATTGCAGGAAATCAAAATTGTGTAGTAGTGATTTATTCGCATGTGACATCGTGTGATAGAGAGTTCTCTCTCGGCTAATATCTAACAAAGATAACATAACACATGGAAAATAATGGCAGCTGTTTCTTGGAAATCGGCAAAAGAGGCTTGTCATGTGGCGAATGAAGTGGGTAAGGCATCGAAATTTACATAGAAGTGCTTAGATCGTGACCGTAGAACTCACAAGGACTCACTGGGGGGACCGTTGACTGCAAATCCTATATTCCAAATTATCCCGATCGAGATTGCGGATAAGGCTCATTCGTTGAAGTGGGCTTTGTGATTTCGTCTCCGGTTTCGGAGATTGCAAGCCCATTCTCATGAACTCGAGAGGGCCTGTCAAGATCATTTCAGCCTGCGAATTCGAATCAAGTTCCATATTTGTAGTATGTGTACTATTTAATATAGCGTGAGCGTGACGCTTGCATTGCGTTTGCATATTCTGTGTTCAAGCGATGCGCTGGACAAAATTAAGGGTCCAGAGCCAAAAAAATGCAGTTTGAAACTAAGCCTCCTTTTTCATGTTCACAACTTTTACTCAAATCACATCGCTCAAGTGATAAACAGTATACCTATTGGTCTGAGTTGAAACGAAAATACGGAAAATAAATGTAAATAATTATTCATGGACATGACATGTTATGGGCGGGGAAAGGACGAAGGATGGATGGGAATGGCTTTAGTGTGAGAGAAGAGGGAGAAGATTGATCAACTTTTTTCTAATCATGCTATAGAAAGTGATGACAAAGAGGAAAGTGAATGTGCTTCGCGCATTATTTTAAGCACCTCTCTCTCGCTCTCAATCCCTCTTATTTTTATTATTATAATTATTTCCACCACCTCCTCCACTTTCCCCTCCTTCCACCGCTAACTCCAGTCGATCTAAAGACCTGTCACACTCGTGTCTCTTTGCCCCTTTCTCTCTCTCTCTCTCTAGTCTCTCTCTCCTCACTTGCCTTTTCTTCTTTATCTCCGTGGAAAGCAAATCATCAACCCCGGAAATTCAATAGATAATCAAGTGTAATGCACATAACAAAAGATTGTTCCTAAATTTAATCGGAGAAGAGACAAGAGGGAGCTAGAGTGTTTTATTCAGTTCAAATATTTCAATCATGCAACCTCATCCTTATTCCCCATAAAGCTGAATTTTGCCTTTTCTTTTTATTTCCTTCTTCTTTAGTGGGGCCTGTGGCCAGCCTTCTCTTAGGCCAGCTTCCTTCCACTTTGCACAAGTATGCCATTCTTTTAACACAGATATTATATAAGGCCCTGTGAATTTTCTGTTGCGAGTCCGATTTCTCTGCTCTTTTGCAGTTAAAGTTATTCCTTCTTTAACTCGAACCTTGCAGCAAGCTATGCCCACATCTTCTGCTTTTGATGGATATTGCGTTCTGATGCAAAAAGCTTCTCCCTGCACGTAAATGGATCATTTGTTCTTTTGCCATATTGCTATAACCTCAAGGTTTTCATGTTAAATTTTGATGATAATAAATCATTCTTTAAAAATGTAATCGTTGATTAAATTGCTCAGTACAAAGCACGTAGTTGATATTAGTGCTCTTCTTAACTAAACTGAAAACGTTCTTTTCTTTGGACTGGTGAACCATAATCAAGTAGAAAATTATCATCCAGCATTCAAATCATTTGGTCTATCCTTTGATTATAATCACTTACAATAATTATTATAATCGAAGGGGAAAATATGCAAGTAGTAATTGCTACTGTGTTCATGAGTAACCAATAAAATAAAAAGATGATATCTTGGGCAAAAAAATAAAAATAAAAAGAGATATCAAAACATTTCAAGACACATTCTAAGAGCCAAAATATAGCCGACCATGAAGCAGATGAGGCTGCCCTTGACATACTACTTCTAGTCTTTATTATAAAAACTAATCTGATATTTAATTTGATCTTAAATATAATATCTCAATTTATTTTATATTTTATATTTATCTATTTTTAAGTGGTTTTTATAGTAATTGCACGTGTTAAATGTTTTATCAAATAGTAGGTTTAACTAATATATAATTAGAAAAGATATTTTAGAGGAAAAAAATACCTATTTATTGCAAATAACTAACTTAATTTATTTTTTTAATCTATTTGAATTAGTCAACTAGCTCTTATATTAAGAACTGGGTGTAGTAGCTTATGGAGCAATAATGAAAACAAAATCAAGACATGAGCAACAACATTGTAACGGAGCAATAACTTTATGAGGCTGGCAGTTAAATGCATGAAGATAATAAGCGAAATTTTGTTCTTTAAGAAATTCAATTATAATCAAGGGGAAATGACAATTGCAGCATATGTGAAGGTATTAATGAATGAAATTAATGAATATATATCTCTAATTATTGAAATACCATGTATGGAAGTATCATGGTCTTTAGTTGTAATTAAAAACAAATAACTTGACAAAACCAAATGTGAAAAATAATCAATGGAAGGTTACTCATGAATTTAAGGAATGTCACCTGTGAGTCAATGAGATATTATTTATAAATGGATCAATATTCTCACGAATTTATGCATCGTCGCTAATAAATTTAAAAACAATCACTTGTGTGAAGCAATAGAAAGTCATTTGTGAATTTATAAGAAGTCAGCTCTAAATGAATAGATAGTTTCGTAAAAGTCACTTGTAAATCTATGAAAAGTTAGTTAGTTAGTTATGAATTGATATATAATCTCTTTTAAATATATGCATCATCATTTATAAACTGAAGGACAATCCAATTGATTTTTCATAAATTCACAAGTAATTGTCATTGTTCGGTCATAATTGACTTTATATTGATTCACAAGTGACATTTCTTAAATTTACAAATAATATGAACTTTATTTCAAGTCATGAGTGATCTTTCATTATTTATATTGGCTCTTTTCTATATTTGGTGATAAGGCCAATTTTTGAGAAGTCATTTATTTTTAATTGTAAATGGAGGCCATGATCCTTCCATGACATGTCAATAACCTGAAGTCTCGATTGGCATTAATGTCTTCACAAGGTCTTCCTTACAATCAATACTAATGTGAACTTTTGACATTGTTGAATTATTGGGACTTTGCTGTACGTCTAACTAAGATAATAAAATTACTTAAAACAAAGTCTTTGTGTTTTTAATATCTACAAAAATTTACAAGTTATTGCTTGTGAAAAACTGAAAATTATGAATCCGTCCACTCCTCGTATTTAAATTATCAGCCCTAATTCCCTTGGTAAAAACTTCATATTTTTTAGTCCTACCCCCCCAGTTGAATAAATACATGGTGCATAGTAGGCTGGATTGAGAGTTAGCTTGTCAGAAAGACAAAGAAAGAAATGGAAATGAAGAAAAAGAAACAATCTAGTTAAAAAATTCTCTCTCTTTTTTTGTAATTTTAATACCTTCAAATACCGCAAATTTACCACAATACAAAATTTTTTCGTCCCTTCCATTATCCTCCATAATAATAAAAAATGTTATTTTTTCCTTCCTCTTCATTATCCTCCATAAAGTCATGGATTTTTTTTAATCCTGTCTTTTTGCGTGTGAAGAACAAGGAGTAACCACAGGAATGGTAACGGGAAACAGATGCACTTCTTACTGTCTGATACCATATTAATTAGCTTCGACAATATTATTGGCATAAAACTTGCTAGACCTTGTGAGTTGTGAAGCAGTTTTGACAACCACGGACATAGATAAGGTTATCTTGTTTTGTCGTCTTCGTTAATTGCTAATTCGAAAGCTGAAATACGAAAAGTATAATGTTCATCTCTTATTTTTGTCTCCACCATGAACTTAAACGTACGGACGCCCTCCCTGTCTTTCCTGCTTGTACGCATCTGGTTGTCTTCGACATTTATATCCACAAACAAGATTTGGTGCGTATCTATGCTGTTGTGTTTGGTAGGACTTAAAAAAATTAACAGCTTCACCATTATATTGTCCTGTAAATTTTAATAAAGCCAGCGTTAAAGGGTGCTGGTTCCACTTTTGGCAACAAGATATGCTCCCTGTTGTACATTACTGCATTCTGTGTATATCTTTCTCTTCCGAATGGAACAACAACTTCATATATAATTAACAACTCTAGAAGATTGCTAATTAGATAATGAGTTTTAAGCCTTTAGAGTTCTGGAAGTGGTTGAAGAGAAAAATAGAACATAATGTGGGAGTAGAAATAGGAAGTGAATTCATCTCGTACACATTCTCTTTTCGAACTATACACGAATCCCCCCAGCTCCTCCCAACAATAAAAACTCTAGAGGATCCTTGAACTTACCCACAACTCTAAAACCTCTCATAATTAATTTTAGGCTTTTAATCCTCCTCCATATCCTCAAATTAAACGTTAAGTAGTTTAGAATCGCTTCAAACTATATGTCACGTTGTTTGTGGAATTTTCTTAATGACCAAGAAAAAGGAAAGAACATAGGCTGAGAACATTTAACAACAAGAATATTGATGTTGTTGTTGTTATATTATTATTATCATCATCATTTAGTTTTCGTTTTATATCTAACATTCATCTGTACCAAGTGTAGTTTACTTCTGTTAGCCAAGAGAGGAGAAAACGTAGTTTACTTTGCCACTAAAAACAGTCCTTGCTATGATTATTAGTGTCTTGATCCATTTATGATTAAAGTCATATTCCTTGTGTCATTTCAAGAGGCGGACTTCAAACTTCAAAAAACGGATGAAAGTTTTTTAACTTGTAAAGAATCACGGGGGGGATCTAGTCAAATTATTCGGAGAATTACACTAGTTTTCAGTGCTGTTCATCACCGTCTGATAATTAATTAATTAAAGATGGATCGCCGCATGCACTGTGTGTCTATATATATATATATATATATATATATCACTTCATCACCAGCGGCGCGGGAGAGAACTTTACGACTGTGATAATATCATATTTGATGAAACCGTCAATTCCGTTCTCGGGCATACCGAGCTAGTGATTGTATCACCATCACCATCAGATCAGACCAGGTCGCAAAAAGAACTTTATATGCCACATCATTGACTCGGTCGGCCAAAAGGGTTACTGTTTAGTGGTTAATCAGGTGGCAATCTTGCAGTTATATTTGTATCATTATATTACGAAATTACACACACCGATGTATACATGGGTTATTTTTTATTCAAAATCAAAAAAGAATAATTAATGATTGCAGGACACGGGACAGTCCGGATCTATCAAACAAGGCAAATGATTTTCCGATCACAGCATCATGATAAATCTGGATTCCGAAGGGCTATTCATGGTATCCGTCGATTTTATTTTCTTTCTTTACCAGAAATCGATGAGAGGATAATGAGATAGTGAGGCTGTTTGCTCACGATTTTGATGGCTCGCACTCATGCATTATTGGCTGGCATCACAGAGGAAAAAGTGCCACTTTAAGCAACTTTACAAAGCAATATAATGGACGAGAGAGAGGTGGGTCTTCTTTAAACTATTACTGTTCGCTATATGTATGAAATGATGAGGGAGGGACCCAGAAAGTAGGTTGATCATCTAGTGGATTCTCTTGGACGACTGAAGATGAATTAGAAGCAGCCTTCAACTATGCAACATTGTGGAATGTGGATGTGGAACATATATCGTATTAGCTAGTCACCTTTATTGTTGGTTTTTCTTTAACGTTCTCAAGCCACATGATATAAAAGAAGAGGAACAAGAGAAAAAGAATGTGACGTGCATGTGATCCAACAGCCTTTATGTTCCCCTTTAGCTCTCACCTACTCATCTTCTACTTCTCTTCTCTTCTGCTTCTTCTAAACGAAATTTACCACCACCACTTCTCTGTGTCGTCTTTCTTGACATTTCGGTGAGTAATGCTTTTTTGATTAATCATGTTTAGGTCAAGCAGGGATCTTCATTACTTAATTGTACTGAAAACATTTTTTGGGTCCCACTATTAGACATGCGAGGTCGGCCATATAACAGGTATATGTGCATGCATGCATGCCATCGAGCTAATTCGTCGACATCCATCAAAAGCATGCTTTTAATTAGTGGAGTTAGTTCTTAGGCCCCACATCAAATCAAATGAATTATATATATCAAATCGACCACTTTGCTTTGCTTTTCTTTTGATCAGAAAAAGACTGACTGTTTTGGTGCTAGAGTTTCATGGTAGAATACGTGAATATACTGCTCCTTCCGTTCTTATTCTTTAACGGGAGGCCTGGTATCTCATGTCATGTGTAAATAGAAAGATCTCCTTTTTTTTTTCACGTAGAAGTCCTAGCTATGAACGTCGACTTTAGGAAAGAGAGAAAGGGAAAAAAAACATTAAAGGGAAAGGAAAAGAGAGAAGCAAGAAGAAAAAAGGGGGATGGGTTACGTTGAAACTCGAAAGATTGAGGAAAGACCTCCCTTGTTGTTCTCTCCTTTTGATGCAACTCTAAAGGATGTAAAAATCAGTTTTTTCTTATTGATAAGAAGCAATATAATAGGTCATGAAAGCCTAATATTTCGATTTGAGATAATACTATCCTTTGTGTGGAAGTTGCTTTTGAACGTCTTTTTACGGGGCACGGAATGAACTTTTGCATGGAAGTATATATTCTATCTACGTATTTTCTATTCCTCCGCCTTAATTTAGTGTCCCACTATCCATCCGACCAACATCTCTTGCGTGCAAGTTTGTAACATGTGGAAAGATTATTTAAGAGGTGTTTGGATGGAAACCAAACTATGGTTTCAGAAGTGATTTTACGGTATACGAAGTAAATATGTGAGAGTTTATCTTGATTTAGGAAAAAGTGTTTTTCAAAAACACTTCTCATGCTATCCAAATACCTCCTTAATTCGTTTAGATATTTGCTGCACTACAACGTAACATGAGGGGTTCATTTTCAGAAATCATGAACGCGTTTTTAACAGTTTATTATGTGAGTTAAAAAAAAAGTCTAAGACATATTATCTGTAAGATAAATGATACAAATAAATACTAAACCGTTGGTTTTTTCTTGGGCCCTTTCAAAATGAAAATTAAACCTGTTGGAATTACTGTAGATCAGCTCAGCATATATGTTGTCTAAAATATTTCCAACTGGCTGGTTAGTCCATTTGAATGGACGAGATATAGATCAATGCAAATATTTGAAATGTTCTCAGAATTGATTTGATGGAATGGAACGGACGTCAGTTATTGGGAACGCTGAAATCAGAATCTGCAATAACTTCACAAAATTTGATGGGCAAAAGAAAATGCATTACATTAATTATCCAATAAATCTATAGAAGTTGTCAAAAGAATCTTAATAGTTAGTGGGTACAATAATAATGTGATGGGAAAGAAGTATGGGATCCATGAAGGACGTGATGGCTGGGAACTTTTTGCGTAAACACGTTACTTCAATAATATTTAATAAATGAACATCACGCACTAAATTATATATTTAAAGACTAGCTGCAATTACTCCTACATTCTAGTTTTTATTACGACTAAATTAGAATTCAAATTCTTCGTCATTACATTTACATTTAAACTGTTTAAATAATCTTGTATGAGTACAGATGAGAGGACAAGAGAGCTCGTGTGGCACTATATAATTTGAAGAGCTGTAGAAAGACAAATTAAAGGAGCGTCTTGTCCGGTCCTTTATTACACATATCAGAGAGCCAATTCCTCCTGCCATATAGGCCCTCGTGACCTTCTGTTTAATTAATACTATTAATATGTTGCCATTAAAACACTTTAACTCAACTCTGTTTCCCCCGCCATATCCATCTGTCCCATGCTCCACTCCAGAAGAGACCAGTGACTTGTTTTTTATGGAGGAAACAGACAGAAGATAACAACCTTGCTAACTTTGTGCCTATTTGCATTTGCAAGCTCAAAACCGAAGCTCCAAAAAGCTTGCTGGGTGTATTCAGATTATTATTGCCGAATAACAAAAACTAGTGTAAATTTTATTGTTTGTGATCAGTATATGTTTTTGTTTATTAAATACATCTAGTTTATATCGTACATAGCAAATAAATAATTTTTTCAGTATTTACAATATATTTACTTCTTTTTATTTTTTATAATTAATTGTCAAATTTAAATTTAAGATTTTTCTTCAAGTTACGCATTACAAGTTCTAATACGTTAAACTCGTTTTTTATGGAAGAGTATTGAAACATAAATTATGTCACATTAACTGATTTTTATCCGAATTTTACTTTGGAGATTGTGATCTGTGAAAATTTCAATTTTATAGACATTAGTTTGAACAAGATCTTTGGCGAATGGCATGCATATAGCTTTTAACATTTTGATTCTTTCGGTTGGGAAGGATTAATCATTAGAAAAGAATGTGTGTGTTAATGGAGAAGCAATTATTAATGTTTTGCGGTTAATTAGTATGTGGAGGTTGTGATAGAGCAATAATATGAAGGGTGATTTTATTTGAAAAGTTGGCGGTGGTCACGTGATAGGAAGATAGTGGGGTTGGTCTCACTTTGGGCAATGTTATAGAAATTAGAATAGAATCTTCTTGGCTCTTGAACAAGAGTAGAGAGTGTGTTTGAGTGTGCTTTTGGTGGGTGAGAAGTGAATTTCACTAATGCTGGTGGGCTCGCTAGGATCTGTCTCAGTTGCTGACAACTTGTGAAGGAAATAACCCCTCCTTCATTTTCTAGATTTCCTTTTCTCTGTGGGCTCTCTCTCTCTCATTTCTTTCACACAAGCATATCCTTATCTTTTCAATTATCAGAATCAGAAGAACATAAAATGAATAAATTAATGTCTGTATGTGCAACTGTGCATCCATTAACTGCCAAATTACCCTTCTTTTTCTGTCTTTCTCCTCGAGCGCTTCTCTTACCAATCACCTACAGAAAATAAAGGACCCTACCCTATATCTGATGGACCCACCTAATCCCAGCTTTTTCATCCATTGATAATCACATAATTAGGTCTAAGACTAATGTGATCCCGTCATCTGGTAAAGCCAACCAACTGGCCAAATTTTCTGGAACACCAGTTTATGACCAAGTTTGAATCTTGGGAAATAATGACTGCTGTCAAAACTTGGGAACCAAGTAAAAATTTGCCTCAGTCTCAAAACTGATGCTTGGAAAGTAGAAAAGTATGGTGAAATAGGGTGATAAAGAGATGGGTTTTCCAAAAATATGCAAGTAACATGAAGGTGGGGAATGGGGAATAGGTGGTGGTAATAAATGTTTGTTCTCAACAGAATAAAAACAAGAAAAGAATCACGAGGCTAGGAATGCACTCACAGGGGTCCTCAACATTAAAAGGGACTACGTACTGTCTCCATGTCAGTCGCTGCGACGGTTCAGCAAAAGGGTCAGTGAGAGATTGAGCTGCGAATGGGGGGAACTAGAAGAAGAAGAAGAAGCAAGACCAAAGATAAAACTAAGAGGGCATCATTGTTTTCCTTGCCACAACATAATTATCAATTATCACTTCGGTCCTTTTTACCCTTCTTCTTCTCCTTCTTCTTCTTCACAGGTCATGCTAGACGCTAGACTAGGCTAAGGAAAGAACCCATCCATTCCCATTTTTAGTTAATTATCGGGACTTGAAGTTGCCAGTATAATTCCTGTCTAGCTGTTTCTTCGTTTTTGTGATATTTCCGATCCACATCTAATCAAAATAATGTATATAGCTCATGCATGCAAACGCAATAAATTTTTCTCCGACCTAGGTAGCTAAAAGTAAAAATCAGAAATAGAGTTTTAACCAAGAATATTGTAAGACTCTTAGGAGCACCGGGTCACAATATTACGGGTCAACGAATGAAGTACTGTCTCATTATGTATATTTTGCAATAATTGTGTTCAGTTTCAATTAATGTTTACTTGTCAGTAGCAGTATAATTACTGAGCAACATTTTATAATGAAGTCAAATTTAGTTCTGACAGTAAATGTAGTAGCTCTAAAAGTACACATATGAATGAGTAGGGACAAATTCTAACTCAACATGCTGGCCTGCTGGGTGGGTTAATGCTAGCTGTGAAGTAATGAGTAAGCTTTAAAATGTGTCCACAAACCTTTTTTTTTTTTTGTAGGGGGGAGGGGGGCCAGAAAGAATGGCTTCTCTCAGAAGCTAAACTTAGGTTTGAAAAACTATGGAGATATTATTATTATTTATGGGGATTTAATTATATGCACATTGAATCCGAGAAAGGCAAAGAAAATTGCAAAGCGAGGAATAATGATCTGGGAGTGGGGAGCTGGGACAGTTGAGCATTGCTTTTCCAATATAGAGAATGATACACATTATCAAAATAATCAGTTATGGTATCTGTCCGAAATAATTACTCATCATTTTCCTATTGCTTTGCTTTGGCCCTCTATCTGCTTCTCTGTCCCTACTCTTTTCCTTTCACTTACTATCACAAGATCAAAATATACGACGCCTCACTCATTTCGATGGAATGTACCAAAAGAAACTGTTTGAGCCAATCTTTCGACGGGAAAAAGCGAACATGAATTCCCATTGAAAAGACGAGTTTTAACGACGTAACCGAATACACGCAAACTCAACTCTGGTTGAGGTTTTCTGTCCACTTTAATATTCTCATATTGTTCACAAGTGTGCTTATATAAATTCTGGTATTTATGTTTCCTTTTGGTGATACACATTTTCTCGAATATTTAACTGGACTTGTACAGGAGGTTTTAATGGAAGTGGAAAAGCTGTAAAAACTTTTGAGGTCAATAATTCAAGAATTAATCACCTGGGGAAGAGCTAGCAGAAGAATCAAACTAGGAATAAAAAGCAAAGGAGAGCTGAAGAGGGCCATCTATCTACAATGTAACAAAAGGGTACATAGCTAGCAGTCAGAGACTAGTCTGTAGCCCACATGTCATTGAAGTTTGAGATGTATGTATCTGCCAAAAGGACATAAAACAAATATATTAAAAAAAAGGTGGTAAACAAGAGTAGGAAAGGGTCAGAGCGAAGCAGATGGAAGAAGAGAAGCAATGGAAGGAAGAAATGTCGTCACCCTCAACAGTCTTTAATTTCCATCACGCTATACGATGTGTGCTTTGCCTTGTAACTCTTCTAGAGCAGCAGGGGGGGAAAATGATAAGGATTCGAAATCGGAGACTGTGTTTGGTTGGTGACTTTAAACAACAAAAGGAAAACTACAAACTGAAAAAGAACACTGGTTTGACGTGAAGTTAGCCAAGCCCCCATCCTTCCTTCCTCTCTCTCTCTCTCTCTCTCTCTCTCTCTCTCTGGTTACTTCTAACATCACTCTACAGTACTATTTAGTTCTGTCCGCAGGGGAGAAATGACAAATACCTAATTAATAAACCTGTGTATTTCGCCGGAATACCCTTCTAACGAGGTTTCCTTCACCTTGGCAAACATCCTTAACGCCGTATTTAATGTATCCATTAATTAACCAAAGCTAGATTCCACCAAGTAATGCGCATAGGCTATAGAATAAGAACACGGGGGCAGAAAAGAGGCCCCTCTTTTAGGGGTTTATGAAGGGGTTTGACTAGTGTGCAGTTTGGAGTAAATAAAGAAGAAAAAGGAAAAGGAAAAAGGGAGGTGGGGGAGGGAGGAGGATGCAATGGTCAATTCGCATGGAGCTCATCAGCTGCTTGGAGGTGTGCGGGATTTTAAAGAGGGGTGAGAGCGGGGCGGATCAATGTCAGGAGGGCTCAGTGAATCACACACACGTAGAAAGAGAGAGCTAGTCACGGGTTTGTATTGAGAGGCCCTTATTTCACAGTCCTAGACAGACAGACAGACACATATTCCCCCTCACCCTACTTACTGCATAACCGAGGAGGGAAACAAATTTATAATACCCCTCCTACCCGACAATTCCCTCCTCCTCCTTCATCTTCACCCACCCAAACCAACACAAAAAGAGCAAAGACATAACCAAATTACCGCATTACACAGTAGAAGCAGTACTACTACTTCTATTCCTCTCTCTCCTCGACATTTTTATCCACCTCCATCATTCGCATCCTTCGCTAACCGCTTCGTCCTCCTTCCTTTCTCTCAGTTGACACCTTATAGCTCCTCCAGTTCCGTCCTGATTTTTCCAACCTGCTGTGTTCGATGGCTATGTTGTTGGACAATTGTGAGAGCATTTTACTGTCATTAGACTCGCACAAATCGGTGCCGGCTCCTTTCCTCACCAAGACATACCAGCTGGTGGATGATCCCACCACCGATCACATTGTGTCTTGGGGCGAAGACGACACCACCTTCGTCGTTTGGCGTCCTCCTGAGTTCGCCAGGGATCTCCTCCCCAACTACTTCAAGCACAATAATTTCTCCAGCTTCGTTCGCCAGCTTAACACTTACGTATGCTTCCCGCAACTCACCCCTCACCCTCTTCCTTTTCTGGTTAATTCCCTCTCTAACTTGAATTTTTTTTTTTTAATGAACTAGGGTTTTAGGAAGATCGTGCCGGACAGATGGGAGTTCGCGAACGAGTTTTTTAGGAAGGGAGAGAAGCATTTACTCTGCGAGATCCACAGAAGAAAGACGGCTCAACTTCACCAGCATGTCCCCGTTAATCATCATCCTCCTCACCCGCCACTTCCGTTGGGACTCAACGTTCCTACTTTCTTTCCCTTCTCAACCACCAGAATCAGCTTGTCTCCGTCCAACGATTCCGATGACCAACCGCCCCATTGGTGTGACTCGCCACCGCTCACTTCTCCAAGCGGCGGCACCGGCATGGTGACGCTGTCCGAGGACAACGAAAGACTGAGAAGAAGCAACAACATGCTCATGTCTGAGCTGGCCCACTTGAAAAAACTCTATAACGACATCATCTATTTCGTCCAGAATCATGTCAAGCCCGTGGCTCCAAGCAACTCTTTCTCTCCCTCTCTGCTCCTACCCAATACATGCTCACCATCTATGCCTCCTGCAGCTACAAACGTTTCCATGGTGCAAAGGCAAATGAATCAGCTTCTGGGGTATTATTCTACATCTGCTAGCTCAAAGCAAACTACTCCTCAAGTATCTCGTTTTGTGAGATCTCCCGCGACCTTCACGTCAAGAAGTTCCGTCTCCATTGTGGAAGAACCCTGCAGCAATACCAAGCTTTTTGGCGTGTCTCTTCAATCCAAGAAAAGGGCGCATCCTGACTCTCATTCTATTACTCCTGCCAATTCCGAAATGAACAAGGCTCGACTGGTCTTGGAAAAAGATGATGACCTGGCCTTGAATCTCATGCCACCTTCGGCATGTTAGAATTCTTATTAGATATACCACTTTTTTTCCCCGCTTAATTTCTTCCTCTCATTTGTTTGTTTCTTCTTTTCTTTTTTTTCATTTTTTCTTCTTCTTCCTCCTTGATCCTAAGTCTCAGTGAAGGAGAATGATATTGATGGAAACTTGAGTGTGCGCGTGCGTGCGTGTCAATGCTGTTTTGTGATTCCGTGTACATATGGCACCAAATATTATCTTTGTTCCCCACATATCATCCATTGATGGAGGCAGGTTTTGGGTAGAGTGAAGGCCAAATTAAAAGCAAAACTTTAAATGTTCATCTTCTCTTTCTGGATTCTTGTTGAGTTTTCTTTCTTTTCACTGGCGCAATTTACTGCTGTGCATTATTATGGTATTATTTTTCTTCCTCCTGTTCAACTCCATCTGTTTCTGATTATGATCTCTGCATGTTTCAGTTGCATTAATGGCAGCGATAGAGAGTGAGAGGAAAAAAGAGTCAATGAGAAAAAGGGGTTCCTCACAGTTCTATTGGGTAAAAGCTGAGAACTGAAAACGCAACAGGCTGGCCTAAACACTAATTTCTCTGGGGCTTTCTCTACCTAGCCCCATGTTAAAACGTACGAGCTAGCATTCTAGCAACGCCTTGCATTTCAATTCAAAAACCGATAAAAGACGAGTGATATCACAAAAGATCCACGGATCGAGCTGACACCGAATGACATATATTCGTTCCTGAACAATTCCATAATTAGCTTTACATGATTCTGCTTATTATTGCTATTATTACCATTTAATTATAATTTAATAATAATTTACGGAAAAAGAAAGCCATCATATCGGCCGCTTGATTATCTCATCGAGAGTTGTAGATTTCCTTTTTTTTTTTTTCAGAATAAATTGGGAGGAGGACTGAAAAGTAAGTAAGGGAGTCTTCCAAAAAGAACGAAATGGAAGACTACAGATGGAGATGTAAGGAAGGGAATATAAAAATGAAAATACGGTTAAAGAACAGGAAAACAAGGAATTGAATAATTCGATGAAAGCGAAATGTAAGGAAGACCAACTTTAAAACGTTGTTCGACGCGTATCTGTCGAGGCTTCTATACTTCTTCTGAGGAACTAGAAACCTTTGCCTTTTCCCACTTTAAGTAGTCATCGGATTAGCGTTTACGCTACTCTCTCTAGCTCACGCTCTCCTTGAGTCCTCTGCGTATTCTTCCATTTTCTATATATCTGGCACTCAGAACCCCCGGATGACTCACCACTGTGGATATCGAGTCATAATATATATATATATATATATTATAATTTCTAGTAACACCCACACACAGCACTTCCATATATATACGGGGAAAGTTATCTAAGAGAAAGTTTGAGTGAGCATTTTCACATGTTCTTGCCTTTCCTGGCCTCTCACTTAGGTTGTTTAACCATTCATAGGGAGCATTATTAAAATGTGAAGCAGAGAAACTGTACGAGAGAAAGCAAGCTAAGAAAGATATATCTAGGGGTCTGCGGTGAAGAGAGAGAGAGAGAGATATAGCAGACAAGGGAATAAAGATAAAGATAACGGCGAATATTAAAGAATAAAAAGGTTGAATATCTTTGTCGTGCAATGCAATAATATAACTTCGTCTCATACGCTCAAAAAGCTTGAGGAGAGAAAAGATAGAAAACCCAATAGCACTAGATTTCGAATTGTGTGTCCTTCATGGGCTTTTGTCTTTTGGGAAAGGATTGGCACGTGACAGGCACGGCAAGTGCAGCAGGTAGGTGGGCATGCGGGCGGGTGAGATAGTTTTGGTTTGAAAATGGGACGGGTTTAAAAAGTGGATACGGATCAAATGGCAAAGAGGCTTTATTCTTTGAACAGCCTTATGCAACCACTGAGGTCTCCACAGAGCATTAGACAAAAGGTAGACAAAAGATGACTTGTGGATTGTAAAGTCGTAATTAAACTGTAAATACCCCTCTTCTCTGCTCTATCCTCCTTTTTCTTTTTTTTCTTCCTTCCCTTTTTTTTTAAAAAAATTTTCCACTTTGTTATTAATTGCCTTTTCATGTTTTACCCCCCGGATCTTTATTCTCCTTTCTCTTTAACAAAACAATATCATAAACGTCAAAGTATTGCGGGTCAATTCAAAGCAAACCCGGGGTAAAATACCAGGCCTTATATCCACTCGGCCCAATCAGTGATCGTCAACACTTGGGCCGTATTAACCAGCTCTGGCGCGGTCTCTTTCTTATATCTTTATAAGCGTCTTTTTGGGCCTAGTTCTCTTTTAAGAGTTAGTGCATCAGAATTTTAGACAAAACTAGTATTTCTGGCCTGCTTCTGGTTTTCTCTTTGGTTTTGAAATTTCGAACAATACGAAGCATCATGCGCCAGGTGGCCGACGGGAAAATTGTAAAAACTGGAATTTCAGAAATTTGAATAATTTGAATAAGATTTATTATATTCGTTCTGATTAATTGCGGCTCAAAGCCTGAAAGAAACAAGAAAAACAAAACTACGAAAGCAAAGAAAAATATAATATTTATTATATCTTTATAACCAATATTTTTTATGTTTTAATTTAGTAGAGAGACTAGAATATTTTATACTCCTCCGGTCTTAAATATAAGACCCTTATACTAGTGCGTATAAAGGTTTTATATTTAGAACCGGAGGAGTGTCTCATTATGACATTAGTATGACCCCAAACATCAGGCGCCCAATGAATTCTTATTCCACTCTAAAGTAACGCTGTCATCTATGCGAAAATCAGCAACATAATAATATCACCACACACTGTTTCTCTCAGTGCGGAACCTCTCCATTTAGCCTCCATTCAGATAAAATGCAGTGTTTTATATAATTTAAGAAGTAATGCGATGCCATTTTGAAAAGGGAAAAAAAAAAAGCCTCAATCAACTGTTTGGGAAAAAAAAGGGTGTTTGGACGACAAACCTTCGAAGACTCACCCCTTTCCGATTCTTTTTGTTGAGGTTCAAACTGAAAGTCCACTAACTTTTACAGCATCTAGTAGTTTCCAAGACAATGCTAGTCAATCGCAAAGGAAGCTTGTGTTTTGGGTAATGGAGGAAGCTTGCATAGTGTTTGGGTAATGGAGGACATAGCGTCACTGTAATGAGAAACCTCTTTTTTTTTTTTTGGGTTCTTTCAAATGTTTGATTGAGTATTTTTGCTTTTATTTAAAATAAAATCAGAACCCAATAAAACCTGTTTACTGCATTAAGCTGGGGGAAATACAAGAAGCTGATTGGTGGAAAGAAAGAAACGACCTTGTTTTGAGTTAGTGACGGAAAGTGGAGAAAATTGCCCAATGGAGCGGTTTCGCGCCACTGTTTCTCTATTTTCTTGTCCCGGGAAAAGCGTGCTGTGAAAAGGAAGTTATAGAATGTTCAATCCAAACAAGTGGTTGGATTGTGGCAGTATAAGATGCAGAATAGGGCAATTGGAAAATGATTTAACTTGGAAGATTGATGAAATTTGTGCATGCAGAGACAGGCACGCAACAGAGCCGGGACCATCTCATTCGCTCGCCCTCGCTATTAAATTAATGCTTTCTATTCTGCCCTAAACCTACCCTCGCGTTTCCCGATAGCACCAAATGTGGCAGATATATCCAATTTACACAACACCAATCTTATTTTATACTATCAGTTTGTTTGGCATCCTTATAATAATAACCAATAACAAGGGTCGCTGCAGGTAGAATCGTATCAGCGTCATGAATGTAAAAACAACTGGGATGTGGGGAAGAGAAGATAAGACGATAAGGTGATAATGCGGAGTAAATATAGGCTATATCACCAGCAAGATCTCTCTCCTTTGGATTCTTCATCCACCAGACCAGCCTCTTTGGCCCCCACACTTCATTTAAATATATGCATGACCACCTTATTTTATTCTGTGTATTGGGGATTAATTGGTTCCACATTAAATAATACCACAGAGAGCTGAGAGAGATAATGCTGTCGTCAGTCGAGGCTGTGGACCAAACTTTGAAGTGATGAGGATGGGTGGGTTTAATTTTGCATGGAGGTTTCAGAACAAGAAATATCAGACCGATCTCCAATTAATATATATATATATAATTCCTCTGATGCTTTCCTCCGTAATCACAGATAAGCTGCGTAATCCGTGGAAGCGAAGGCAGTACGCATATATATTTGCTCATAATAAGTTTCTGGAAACGTCAGCAGAGAATTATAATGAGCATGAAATATTATACTATGGAATGTGCCACAAAAGCAATAATCCGAATATACGAGTTATTGGTGGCCAGCCAATCATAGCTAGCATAGCACCGCATACGTGTTTCGTAGCAAACAGAAGCGTGTCGCTCCCCGGCGGGACGATGGCAACACCGCATTAAGTTGGCCCCTCACCTTATCAACGTCTGCTAACTTCACATTATAATGTGCCCTGTCGCCTCCACACTCTTGGCCCACCCTTTGCCGATGCCAATATATGATTTCAATTCTCATGCAATCATTCAATATTTCAATACTTGTATATGTTACATAATTTATCTGTATAAATAATTCTAGGGATCGGAGCTTTAGTAATAAAGTTTGTCGTTTGATTATATTATTGAAACATGACTTGTCAATCGGGCTTTAATTTCATACGACGAGCATCGAAGATTTGTGAAACAAACTCGTGTATACATGGTGAACATATTTTTAATGTAGTTTCTTGTTACGCTATATACATATATAGGCACTGGGATATAATTTCGTCAAGTTTAGAGCTCGCATCTTTTTGTTAGTCAAAGGAACTTGTAAATCCCTAATATTTGACGGAATTAACTCATAAAACTTGTATATAACGATCCAGAGGGGGTGGTTGGGCGTGAAACAGAGCGGTGGGGTAAGTTCGTTAACAAAACGGGCACATGAAGCAGCTTGCATCACAAGTCAGAACCTGATCCTTCTCGAATAGCGTTCCCTTTTCATTCATTTCTCTGCTCTTTCTTTTTCTTTTTTGTTTAGACTGATATTACAATCCGAATCCGAATTCGTCCGCCTGTGGCTGCGCCCCATGAGGCATCATATGATCTCACTCATTCATCGATGGTGATAATCACTTCTACTACTTGCCTCGCCTTCTCATTGGTTTGCCTCTCACTTCCATCATCCCAACCCCATTCAATCCTCACGCTCTCTCCCCCCTTCCCTCCTCCTTTCCATCTAAAACACATATAAATCCTTCAAACAAATTAATTTATTCGACTAAATGGGCATGCTGAGATTCCTGACACCTGTGGGTCCCTCCTCCTCCTGTCTTTCAAAGGAACTGGGTGTTGTTTAAGGGCTAATCAGGGGTGGCGTGCTCTTAAGCGTTATTAGGCTTCAGCTCCCCACTTACACGCATTTTTCTATTCATCCGTTGACTCCCGTACATTTCATTATCCATCAGTTTGATTATTCTAATTAGGTCAAGATTTAGTTTTATATGTATGGAGGCCTATCACTTGCGCCGAGCGTTGCTCCTCTCGTGTAATATATTCTTGGACAAATAGATCTTCCTCATGATGCCCTCTTATCACTAAAGATATGTCCTTCAAATTCAATGGCTCATATGGCGCCCGCCCTAGCTAACGCCTTTTGACGTATTTCCTTTGGTTTTATTTATAAAACCAAAGTTAACTAATTTTACAATTCAATATTTTTAAACTGTCAATTTTTTTTTCTTAAAAAAAATCTGCTCTTCACTAAAATAACGCATCTCTGTTGATATTTAATGATCAAATAATGCTTTAAAACCTTATCATATATTCATTCTGATACTTGTTATAAGAGCAACCAACTAATTCACACATGCCAATAAAAACAGCTAAAAACATTAAATTTGTCATATAATTCAAGTGATATTTCTAATATTACCGTCATTAATCACACTAAATTCTAACATTATATTAATTTTTTACTCTCACAATCGCCTTATTAAACATGGGTATATATGAAAAGATATTTAATACCCATTCAAAATATTATAGGATCTTATAAAAAGCATAAAAGAATTTTCTACATGTGATCTTATAATAACGACAAGAGGGAGATATTAGAACCGGAGAGAAAAGTAATTTATTACCCACTGATTTTTTTTCTCCCTATTCTCAAAAGTGTATTCTTTCCAAATTAGGAAGTCTGAAACATTAACATTTCAAGAAAAGCAGCATCCATTGCGAAGGAATAAAGAAGGCCTGCCTCTATAATTATAATAAATTATAATTAAATAATATTTGTGCTTGAACCGCTTTTTATATATAAGACACAGTAGCCCCTCCCCTGAGATATTGATTCTTTGCCATTCCGTTCTGGACATCACCACCAAATCGATTTTTTTCAGTATCCTTATAGTTCCTTCTTTATCATATGAGTCTAAGCCTTCCTGCACATTCTGCCATTAAACTACCACTTCACTGCTCTTCTCTTTCATCTTTCCCATCTCTCTGTTCGTCTTCTGATTTCCCCAGTTCTTCTCAGTCACGCCACCTTAAATACCTCTCCATCCTATCAATTACTTTCTCACCTCTGTTTCTGATCCCATTTTAACCTCACCTGTCTTCTCCCGCCTCTTCTCCATCCACTTCAATTTTTTTCTTCCCTCTTAGCGGTGGGGTTAAACCATATTTAACACGTAAATGAACAGTAAGGACCTGTTGGAGTCATCCACTTCGGACCAGTACGATCAGATGGACACGATGACGATGATGATGCACCTTCCTGAATTCTCTGGAGCCTACCACGACGTTGTTTCCGATGACTTTGCACTGCCTGAGCTCTCCCCGGTGGCTGCTAGGACGGACACCGACATACACGGAACTATGCTACATTTTTTGGACAACTCTCCCGTGACATCGTCGTCCTCCTTCAATAGTTTACAGTCTGCTACAATTTCCTTTACTAACCCTACTCCGACGCTTCACCAAGAGCGAGATCCGCCACCGTGCGGAGGAAACGGGTGCAGTAGAGCATCGGAGAAAGGGATGTCGATGGCGGCGATGAGGGAGATGATATTCAGGATAGCGGTGATGCAGCCGATACACATAGACCCCGAGTCAGTGAAGCCACCAAAGCGAAGGAACGTGAAGATCTCAAAGGATCCTCAGAGTGTGGCGGCTCGCCACCGTAGAGAGAGGATCAGCGAGAGGATAAGGATACTGCAGAGACTGGTTCCGGGAGGGACGAAGATGGACACAGCTTCCATGCTAGATGAAGCCATTCACTATGTGAAATTTCTCAAGTCTCAGGTTCAGTCATTGGAACGGGCTGCAGGCCGGAAGCCTCCAGGGATAGGATTTCCTGTGGCAATGTCCACTGCATCTTCCTCCTCGTATCTTGCCATCCCATCAAAACCTTGCCAATTTCCTACTCAAGATGTTCCGCATTTCGGACATGATGCGTGGTAGCATATTAATATTAATTAACGCCACTTATATGTATTTGTAATTTATTATTGAGCATAAACAAGCTATATATATGGATTTTATTTATATTTGTTGTTCACTGTAGTTAGTATTCTAGTTCTCTAGTTGGGAATTATCCTTCTTCTGGCCACTGTATTAAATTCTTGCTAACATCCCCCCTCCTTTGGGCTTGAAATATGCACGCAAATTAATAAAAAGTGCTGAATAACCTAGATGCTTGCATGATTATAATAGAATCTAAATAGTAGTAACTGATCGAATAAAGATCTTTAAGTCTCTATTTTGTATTTGACTGTTTTTCTTCATTGGCCTATTGAAAAACGATAAAGCTAAGCAATGCAAAAAAAATCCCTAGTGGCGATCATACAAGGAGTTAACGATAAGGACCATGAGAATGAAATCCTAATGGAGTTGCAGCACCCAATCTTTGTGACTCGGAGGAAAATGTGTGACATTTTCAACGTCTTTATGTGGGAATGAGGGCAGAGCGTACAATTTTCTAGATTTCAAGCCGTTTATTTTAAAGGAGATTTGATAAATTCTAAAAGCGTTCATGAGACGGGACGAGACACGGACAACTCTGTCCTGATATTTGGGACATGACAGTTTTTTTTGTCCCGTGTCTCGTCTTGTTTGTCCTAGTAGTATTTATTCCTGTAAGAAAGGGACATAGTCAGGACAGGATAAGAATGTCTTATCTCTTTTTTAATTTAAAAATTTAAACTACATATCAAGTATAAAAAGTCATAACAAAATTATGCATAGATAAAAATTAGGAAAAGTTGGTAGTAATTAAAATTGACAAATAATGTTTTTTGTAATATTGGGGAAAAACAAACTTAAAATGTTTATTACAAAGAATATCATATAACTCATACAGAATACTTTATAAACAAATAATTGAAATAATGATTGGTAAATATATATTATTATCATGATTTTTTTTTTGACCAGAGATATATTATTATTATCATGATACTATTATGGTGACAAATAAAATGAATCTATAGACACACAAAAAAATATTGGGACAGACATCCTTGTCCTACAGGGACAAGATATTAGGACAGGATATAGTTGAATACCCTTACAGGTTTATTTTATAAAGGAACTAGATTAGAAAAATAAATATAAATAAGTCTTTTAAAAGGAATTTAATCTTCGCATTTATAAATTGAAGCCGGGGCGCAGGGGGTGTGGAGGGAGGAGAAGAGACAAGGGAATAGATTATGGGGATAGTTTATAAATAGTTTTTTAATTATGATTTACGGAATTAAAATAAATATGTAAAAAAATTTTATCTTAATTTATATAAAACATACTTATAAAATTGAGATAGCAAACAGAGTCGGTATTGATGGAAGTGGGAATGTGAAAGAGAGAACGTGGGAACACGAAAATTCTGTGGCGCCGGAGTAGGGGGACACCTGTACGGTGGTAATGGGGTGAAACAGAGGAGTGCGGTTTCCCCAAACCTGAAAAGGCGAAGACGCAAATCCCCTGATTCAATGCACTTGCTTCTGCTTCTGCTTGTGCTGCCTCTTCGGGAGCTGTAAGAATCCCAGCAGCTCCTCCCCCTTCATTACGCTCTTAGGAACTCTCGTCTTCTGACCCAAACCCCCTGCCTTTGCTACAACGCTACTGCAAAACCAAACACAAACTAAAAATATCATTTTAAATTACATGTTTTCTCCATTTTAATATTATTCTCTTCAAATTTCTGAATAAAATAATATCTTTATAATTAAAATACTGATGGTAATAAATGCGAAGTAAATTTAATAATATATATGTCATGTTCTTAAATGTTCTCAATAATTTTAAAACATAAAGATAAACAGAGGGAGAGACCGAATTGAATGGGAGAGAGAGGAACGCAAACAAGCAAGCACGAGGAGTGTGCGTGATGAGCTGACAGAGGGGGGGGTGGTTGCTTTTACGAATTGGGCACGGCGATGACGTCGACTCTGGTCACCATCCTCCCACGTGATCTCCACCCGCACGCTCCTCCCTGTCTCTCTCCACGTCCGATGAGGTTTCGTGTTATTCTCCACTTCTCATCCCCCCCTTCCAGTCTCATTCAAGGTCCATCTAGTAATTTCCCATTTTCATCTCTGTTTTGAATTTTACAAAATAAAAATGAAAAGGCCTTTCCAGAGCTCACCAATAAAAGAGTTTGAACTTGAAGGCCGGCGTTGATAGCCATGGTGGCTTCCATTGGGCCTATAAACTTGGGGTGCAGCATATCTTTTCCAGTGAAGGCGCGGCCTATTTAATTTGATACTTCCATTTTTAATACTCGGTTATGTCATGGGTCCAACAAAAAACGTTAGACCCCAAAACATTGTGGCTTCCACTGGGCTTATAAACTTGGGGTGCGGCATATGTTTTCGAGTATTGGCGCAGCATATTTAATTTCATTTAATTTCATACCTTCATATTTAATACTCCTCCTGTCTTTAATATAAGACCCATTTAACTAATTTGATTAGATTAAGGAAGTTAGGTAAGTTAGTTAATTATAAGAAATATGACACGTTTTTCCTCAAATATCATAATCATATTTCTTAATACCCCATCTTTCTCTTCTACTTGATTATGGTTGAAAGAGTATCCATAAGGGTAATTTAGAAATAATTGATAAATATGAAAAATGGTTCTTATATTTAGGATCAAAATCAACTCACTAATTGGGCCTTATATTAAGGACCGGAGGAGTACTTGATTATACCTGTCAGGGTTGTGTCTAGTAAAAAAAGTTATTCTCTCATAATATGATGAATCAAGGTTTGAATCCTTACTATAAGAGGTGCCCACATTTAGTGCTCGATAGTACTTCAAACATGATTGTCTTCAATAAGAAAATACCTGTGCCTCCCAAAAAAAAGAAAGAAAAAAACTCAACCGTACCTAAAATAAAATTACCCATAATAAAAAAGATATATATGCTTAGGAAAAAAAAAAAAATAGAGCTGCACAGTGCCCATCCCACTTCAGTCGCTATTTTTCTTTCTTTTATATACATCCACAAAACCCCTAAAGACCTAGGCAGTTTGATCCCAAATGATCGAAGTTTAAGGAGTGCATGCGGCTATAATAGATTGAAATGCAGTGCAACACAATACTACCTCCAGTCTCTAATACAAGAGCTAGTTTAATTTTTTTATTTTAGTTCTAAATATAAGATTTCAATTATTTTGCCCTATAGTAATTCCTATAGTGGTTGCATATGTCATAGAGTTACTATCAATTTGTAATTTAAACACATGACTAATAAAAATATTTTAGAAAAGATAATATTAATTTATTATAAATAATCAACGTAATTAACTTTTTTAATCTTTTTAAATTAGTCAAATAGATCTTATATTAAGGATTGGAAGTAGTATTAGTCATTGTAAGCTTGTCTGGTTTTATCGAAAATGATGTAAACAAATCTTTTTTTCTTCTCACATTTAATTAATCAACGCATCGCATCTAAGTTTTAACCTATCACGCGACCTCTTCCTACTCTCTGCATTATGCTCGACAAGACAAGACAGAAATATATGCATCCGGGGGCTTAGATGATGATGAATGGGAGAATGTCACGGCAAAAAAAAATTGAAATTATTAGATTTTAAATTGGGAAAATGACAATAAAATACCACTTGAATTCTAAAAAGACAGATAAGGGACCTGAATAAGCAAAATGACAAATAAGGCACTGGGTACCAATCTGGAATTCATATTTTCGGCCAAAAGACCAAAATGCCCTGATGAATGCGGGAAGACCGAAAGCTAAAAGTGAGAGAAAGGAGAGAGGAAGACCAACGCAGTGAGAAAAAGGAGAGAGGAAGACCGATGCTGATGAAATGCGGGAAGAAGGAAAGAAGAATGTTGGAAATGCTATTATCTTACTCCTTCGCATCACCATTCTGTAGAGATTGTTGATTTTGGTTGTGGGAAAGAGGATTTGTAGTGAAAGAGGGAGTGAACCGAAGCAGAAATCAGCAAGCAATTACGTAACGTAACTGCTGTCATATGCCTGCTGGTTTTTAGTAAATCCCATTACGTGAATGGTAAATTTCACTATACCTGTAGTTAATTATGAATTTTACAAAATACATATTGTGATTTACAACTTTTGTAGTGAAAGTGACTACTTTGTTAATAGGTTTTGCAACCTGTTTTCAGGAGATAAACAACTTGTTTGTAAAAACTAATAAAATTTTACGCTAAATTTGACAAAACGTATAGTGGGATTTACAACTTCCGTAGTAAAAATGACCACTTATTCAATGGGTTTTGTAACTTGTTTTCAGGGGATGGGCAGCTTGTTTCTAAAAACTAATAAAATTTCCTACTAAATTTGACAAAACACATAGTGAGATTTACAACTTTCGTAGTGAAAATTACCACTTCTTAAATGAGTTTTGCAACCTCTTTTCAAGGAATTGGCAACTTGTTTCTAAAAACCAATAAAATTCCATGCTGAATTTTACAAAACAGAGAGTGATATTTACAACTTTTGTAGTGAAAATTACCACTTCTTAAATGAGTTTTGCAACCTCTTTTCAGGGGATGAGCAACTTGTTTTTAAAAACCAATAAAATTCCATGCTGAATTTTACAAAACACACAGTGATATTTACAACTTTTGTAGTAAAAATTACCACTTCTTAAATGAGTTTTGCAACCTCTTTTCAGGAGATGAGCAACTTGTTTCTAAAAACCAATAAAATTCCATGCTGAATTTTACAAAACACACAGTGATATTTACAACTTTTGTAGTGAAAATTACCACTTCTTAAATGAGTTTTGCAACCTCTTTTCAGGGGATGAGCAACTTGTTTCTAAAAATCAATAAAATTTGACGCTGAATTTTACAAAACACACAGTGATATTTACAACTTTTATAGTGAAAATGACCATTTCTTAAATGAGTTTTGCAACCTCTTTTCAGGGGATGAGCAACTTGTTTCTAAAAATTAATAAAATTTGACGCTGAATTTTACAAAACACACAGTGATATTTACAACTTTTATAGTGAAAATGACCACTTCTTAAATGGCTTTTGCAACCAGTTAATTCAACGTGACTACAAAAGTTGTCACTTTTATTAGTTTTTACAAACAAGTTGTTTATCTCCTGAAAACAGGTTGTAAAACCCATTAACAAAGTAGTCACTTTCACTACAAAAGTTGTAAATCACAATATGTATTTTGTAAAATTCATAATTAACTACATGTATAGTGAAATTTACCATTCACGTAATGGGATTTACCAAAAACCAGCAGGCATATGACAGCAGTTACGTTACGTAATTGCTTGTCAGTTTTCTGATTTCCGCTTCATCTTTCCGCTTCGGTTCACTCCCTCTCTCACTACAAATCCTCTTTCCCACAACCAAAACCCACCAAATCAACAATCTCTACAGAATGGTGATGCGAAGGATTTAGTTTCGTCAACTGGAGGGGGTTCGGTTTCGTGAAGTGGAGGGATTGGTTTCATCGAGTAGAGGGATTCGGTTTCACTGAGGGGAGGGATTAGTTTCACCGAGTAGATGGATTGGTTTCGCCAAGTGGGGGCAGTTTCTCTTTCGCCGAGTAGGGGGAATTGCTTTCGCTGGGAGGAGGCGAACACAATAAGGGCAATTCAGTCTTTAGGCCAAAAATCAAAATTCCAGATTGGTACCTGATGCCTTCTTTGTCATTTTGCTTATTCAGGTCCCTTATGTATCTTTTTGGAATTCAAGTGGTATTTTAGTGTCATTTTCCCTTTTAAATTAGGTGTTGGTTCTCATACTTTAATAAGTTTTCACAATACTTGTTTTGCAGATAATAATGCATTTTTGTTGAATTTCATCACATTTGCATATAGAATCTCACACAACTCGAAAAGAATATGATAAAGATAATAATACTTGTGATCTTTAATATAAAAACTAGATAGTTAATCTGAAAAAAAATAAATAAACTAGTTAAGTTGGTTATTTGTGACAAATGAGTGTTATTTTTCTTAAATTATTATCTTTAATACGTAGGAGTCGTTTTCGGCTATAACAAGATAATAAGAAAGAAACGGTATCAGTTGCACCAGCAAAACCTATCACATGTCACGTCTTTCGTCTTGATGCATTTATTTTCCACAAGATGAAACATTGTTAATCAACACGTAGGGGTTGTTTGTTCAACTCAAGTAGTACAAGATAATAAGAAAGAAACTGCATCAATTGCACTAGCGAAACCTATCATTTGCGACCTCTTTCGTCTCCAAATACATCCTCACTGAATTATCATTTTGTGATGTTGGTTTCCTTCACGTTTATATGTCCATCTCCGCAAATTCCCACCGCCCAATCTTTGAAAGATAATAAAACTGTTAAATCAGCGATATAATAATAAATCACATCTAATTTTATTCCCCCCCCCCTGAAAGTTAGTATCAGGACAAGGAAGATAAAGTATCAATTGCTTCAACGAAAACCTATATCATGCGACCTATTTCTACTCTATTCACCACATACTAAATTAGATTACTATTTTGATCACTAATATGGAGCAAAGGAAATCACACCCACTGGTTCACGCAACGTAACCCGGAGATGACAAAACTGTGAAAGATAATACGAATGTTAAATCAACACATTGCGTATCCTTCATTATATTACTGTTTAATTAATTATTTTCAGCTCATCAGCCAGTAACAGGAAGAGCGAAAATTAATTTCTTCAAAGGTAACGGAGCCTGTCGTGTCATTATGACCCTCTTTTTCGTATATCATACGGGAAATGATGCAAGAACAAGGGTGCCCTAAATTAGGTGGGGTGGATTTGTTCTTTCTTCAAACTTCTTTTTTTTGTTTTGTTCAAAGTTCTTTCTTTAAATTTCATTCCAAGGCAATATAACATTTAAATTTCATATAGTGCAGACATACCTAAAATATTATAGATTTAGTTTTGCACATGTATGAGTATTACAGGGGTTAAAAATGACTTGGCTTCAACTCCATATGTGTGTTTAAATTTGAATCCGATGCATATATTTAAAATGAGTATTGCCTGTAAATCATGTATAGATTTTTTATATGTAAATTGAGAAATTCAAATATTGTCTTATTAATTTCCTAAATTTTTGTTTTTATCTTGAATCATTCAGAATGCAAAATAATATTAATGTTCTGATTATTAATTTATACAAAGATAATGCTGAGTGCATTCCAACAACTGTATATGGGATGTCAATGATGAATTCCTTTTAATTGCTATTCCATTTTACTTAATTAAAAAAATGAATGAATTATATTCTGGGCTAGACTATTTGGCAACTAACCCAGCCAATACTGAAGATCTGTTTCTTTCTCTGCATCAATAATCATTTCCTTCATGGAAATCCATTCAGTTCGAAATAAACAGCGGCTCAACTTAAAAATTTTGCCCATCAATTACATAATATATTCAGCTAAAATAATATTTTTCTTTTCTCATTTAAGTTTGGAATCGAGGTTTAGAAGTTACGTGAAGCCGAGTATGAAACATAGAAGAAATCTATATATGAAAATTCACGGAAATTAAGAACTCGTTGCGCAGTTAGAACTTGATCTGGTTGATAAGGGTACGAGTATGACTAGATTGTTTTAATAGGCTCATGGGAAATAATTTTGTAATCATATGTATTTACACTAAGCCTTTCATTCTCGACTTCTCAACTTTAGGAGTTACGAAAAATTTAAGATTTAAGATTGCAAATAAATAAATAAATAAGAGGCCATCTTAAGCGCTTTATATTTCTGATGCTTGCTCATCTCGAATCACCTATATTTTTTATTTGGAAATTAGCGCTAAATGACGTTATTGCAGAGTTAAGAATTATAAGAGTCCAGACCATACAAGTGAAGTAGAAATTCATGGAAATCACTAAAAACACATTATCCTCGAGGTTAATGCATTCTTCGGTATTCTGCTCAGTGACAAAAACTGGGGCGTGGCGTGTATGGTCACTCTTTGAATTCTTGTTATTGGGATGATTAGTTTTTGCCCCTGATTGAAGCTACGCACGTTAATGGTCCTCACGCCTAAACCTAAAAAAAAAAAAAAACACGTGTGATAAAAAACAGTCAAATAAAGATGAGATTCGGATAAAGACTTCCTCTAATTGGTAGAGTGGTTATTATTTATATACATCGTACGCGTGGCGGCTTAGAATTGGAACAATGATTTGACATAACCCAACAATAATCAAATGTAACTGTCTTAACACGTCCGATAATCAGTGCGAGATTTAATTATACGGATATATAATCTCAACCTTACTAATATTTTAGGCTCCCCGGCCACCTTCGTTCAAGCATCCCACGCATGACTTTCAAATTAAGTGGCGGCTGATCAATGCTGAATAATTAACCTTTACTCTCTCATGTATAAACGTATGTATAATCAAATCCCCCTTGCTTTCACTCTTTTTATTATTGATCTTCAAATCGAGTATGTATAAACGTATGTACCTGGTTCATCCTCAGCTTTCTTTATTTTGTTTTTATTTTTTCAGACTGCAGGAGGGGACAATTATTGACGCGGGGAATATTCAAGCAAAGTTCGACTTTAAAAATAGATCTCAATGAAATGAGAAGAAAGTGGATCTCTTGTTGATCAGTACAAATACTAAATAATGAAATATTGTAATAGGCCATTTGCATATGGAGGAATCTACGGCATAGAACACAAGCCAAACACCGCTTAGAAGAAATTAACATTGACTTTCTGCTTAATAATTAATTATGTGACCGCGTTTCGCTAGCTTGGCCTGGATTATTATTTCCTTCAACTTCTAATCTACATGTATATGACATATTATTTATCATATAATGAAGCTGGACCGAGTTCTTTTAATCATATACTGCCTCTAGTTTAAAATATAAGATAAACTTTGTTAAAGAGGTTTGAATTTTTTATAAAATAGCATTCACTTTTCTCTAAGTATTTAATAAATGTTTTCCTAATTTTACCCTAATCATATATTCTCTTTCTTCTTTAATTCATTTATAACATCTTTTTACTTGTTCTCTTTATTGATAAAGGTATATTTAAAAAAAAAAAACATGCTTTACATATTTAATGAAGCCGGAACGAGTTCTTTTAATCATGTAACAAATAAAAAAATTATAAAACATCTTCCACAATTACATAATTTTTTTCCCAAATTTTCAAAATCATTCATTATATATATGCGTAATATAATGCAATCGCCTGCAATATTATTCCTTTGCACGCTATGCGTGGAAATAAACCTTTGCGAATTCTCAACAATCCGTTATCCGTATCGACTTATCAAAAAGATACAATCATGACAAGTCCTCATCGTGATATTTTCTTCTGGTGGAAAACCAAAACTAGGGGGGAGAGAAATGAGGGGACGAAAATTGGAAAGGACAAGGAAAGATGAGTTGGAAGAAGACAATGATCCAAAAAGGTGTTTTGGCAAATATATGATCGTATATTATATGTATTAAATGATGATTAGCTCCATCACTACTAATTTAACTTTCAGTATTCATTTAACTTAATAAATTATTAATAACAAAACTCTTGTTCTCAATCTAGTTAGGGCTTAGTATTATATATAAACTGAAGCTCATCGTTTAATTCTTTTATATTAGTAACTAACCATAAAAGAAGTAAACAGAAATCAATTGAACGCTAAAGCAATTATAATTAATTAAATTACATTGTCGTTCAGTATTACTATTATGTTGGATAGGCCCCGCTAGCGAAAGAAAATATCAGAATAATACAAGTCATTATTCAATTGATGATGATTTGTTCAGTTGAGGAAATTAACCCTCCAATATTATTGTAAAATCAAATTGGGAAGATTACGTACAGATCCCACGTAAGAGATTTTATTCATCTAAGGTCTCACGAAACGAAATGTCAAAATTACTGACAGGTCCCAAGGGACCTTAGAATAATATATTCTATTTGTAAAATGACATTACTGCCGCTCACATTCCAAATTCATATTTGCTCTGTCATTACGATTTACAATCTCGGCAGTGACTATTAACAACCTAATGAGAAGGTGTTAACAACCTAAGCAGTATCCGTTAACAACTTACTTTATAGGATCAGATAACCTCCACATAAGGGTAAATTATAACCAAATAATATAATACAACAACTTTAATACTAAAATGGGAAGTTTTTTTGAAATCATTAAGAATTTTAACTAAACCCAATAGGATTATAGCAAAATTTTAATGCGGAGATCCATTGACAATCTCAACGGTGAGTATTAATAACCTAAGGAGAACTGTTAACAACCTCAACAGTGTTTGTTAACAACTAACTTTATAGGATAATATAACCTCTAACTATAACTAACTAAACTAACTAAATTATAACTAAATAGTGTTAAAGTTAATCTCATATAGTTGTTAGAGGTTATATTATCCTATAAAGTCAGTTGTTAACAGACACTGCCTAGATTGTCAACAACTCTCCTTGGGTTATTAATACTTACCGTTGAAGTTGTTAATGGATCTCGGCATTAAAATTTTTCCATAATCCTAGTAGATTTAGTTAAAGTTCTTAATGGCTTCGAAAAGCTTCCCATTTTAGTGTTAAAGTTGTTGTATTATATTATTTGGTTATAATTTACTCTTATGTGGAGGTTATGTGATCCTATAAAATAAGTTGTTAACGAATACTACTTAGGTTATTAACACCTTCTCATTGGGTTGTTAATAATCGCTGCTGAGGTTGTAAATCGCAATGACAAAGCAAATGTGAATTTAGAATGTGAGGAGCAGTAAAGTCATTTTACAACCAGAATATATTACTCTAAGGTCCCTTAGAACCTGTCAGTAATTTTGACATTTTGTGGGATCTTAGATGAATAAAATCTCTTCTGTGGGACTTGTGTGTAATTTTTCCAATAAAATTTCACGTTTTACCTGGTAAGACCTAACTAGCTAGCTTGCATATAGACCACACAAATGAAACATGATCGAATGAAAACCCTCGTCCAAAGTTTGAGACGTTGACACTACGACTCACCTCATATATATAAATCCTCATCATCATCATTATCTTTTGTTAAATAAGATTCCTCATTGATTAAAGCCACCTATGGCATCCAAGCAACCTTTTGACGGCGATTACCTGTTGCTGAAGCCAGAAGAAGCGAGTGTGATAGATCTCATTCGCCTCCTCTTTTCTTCTAAATTAGAAAACAGAAAGTTCATCGAGTGCCCCGCAGAGCTCCAATACACAGAATTTCGACGTCGATGGATCCTCTTCATCTCCGTCGTGGTTCAGATGGCCCTCCTCGCCTCCAAATGGCCCCTCGCCAAAACAGGCTCCCTGGTAGAGACGTGGCTTAACCTTGTTTCAATCAATGGCGGCTTCATAAGGCTTTTGTTCAACTTTATCAGAGGTTAGTTCGTCGTCTCATGATCAAAATATATATAGTATTTATTCACTAAAAAACCTTCCTTATTCCATGGCTCAATGTATGTGCGCGCATGTGGATTAATGTTGGTGGTGTGATATGTGCAGGAGCGGTAAGATTACCGGAGAGATCATCGGCGAAATTCAAATCGGTGGCGGGAATCCTTGACCCGCGAATGAAATTAGACAAGAGTATTACACCTGAGGATGCTAAGTATAAAGGCATGCTGTCTATGATGGCCTCTAAATTATCCGACGAGAATCAGAACCTCGTTGAAACTGTTGTCACAGATTATTGGGATGTAAGTTCATTTCATTGCCTCTTCTCATTATTGTTCATCATGACTGTCTCTCCGGGCTATATAATATTAGCTACGGGAAAAAAAAACCCCATCATTTGTTTCATTACTGTTTTCTCTAATGATCGAATGGGGTATTGTTTTTTTAATTTTATTTTTCTTTGTGATTGTTATTGCAGATGGATTCCTTGAGGTTCTACAACTTCTGGAACGGTAACTATGAAGCAAACCTTGAGTAATTTTTGGGTCTTCATTTAGTACTCATCATTATCATGCAATCTAAACTATCCAAAATCTAATATGGATGGTTCAGATTTAAAATTTTTAATATATAATTTTTTAATGATAAATTTATTTTTTAAAGATATATAAGTTATGATATTATATTTATTTTAAATTCTGTATCTATTACAACAAAAAGTTGATTAAAATATAAAAAATTTAAATTATATCAAAACGATCTAAATTGATTTGGATTGTTCAAATTACGATGAGCACTCCCTGCTCATCATTGTGATGAGCACGGAATGTGCTTCTGTAATTTTTTCTTTCAAAACACGAAATAGATCTGAATCTAGTGAATATTTAATAGGGAGACACAACCTCTTTGTTTGATTTTCTGAGAATATATAACTTTTCGAGTGTGGCAGCCTGGCAGGCATCACAGTTAAAAGGGGTAACCTGAGTTACTTAAATTACGATGATTCCTATTCCATATGCATGCGTTTTTCCTTTTTATAGCCTAAATCACGTTTTGAACAAAAAAGAAAAAGACAAATGAAGAGGGGAAAGTTCCGACTGGCTAGCCATGAGCGATAATTCTTAGAATCTGCTGACTCATATATTGGCATCATATAATTCCCGCCTAACCTTAATTTGTTGAAATCAAACGTTTTAAACTTCGTTTAATCACTTGAATATATTTATTTGACCTAACTAGAATAATCTCACGCGGAAACTTGTTAATAATGTGAATTTCTAAAAATGTTATATTATATGGAGAATATTATAGATTCATAGATTAAAAGCCGTGCATGTTTTCATGGTTTCTGTTTACTTGTATATTACTTAATTATAACCATATGTTATGTATGTACTTTTATTACCGCCAGTGAGACTGTATAAAAGGCTTTTTTTTTTCGCCTGTTATAAAAAGCTTAATTTGAAGAGGGGGATCTGTTAGTAAATTTTAATTAATCAATTGTTTTAAGCCACTGATATTATATTTCTCATGCTAAAAACCTCTGTTTGAATCTGGCTCCTCTCGTCTCTCTGTTTTTTTTAAAATTATTTGTATTCTTAAAAATTATTTCTCTGGTCTTTTACAGTATAAATTATACTACAAAATGAGTTTCTATATTTAGGACATGAGGAATACTATTCTAGATCAATTTTGTAGTGCAAAATAAATTATTACGTGTTTTTTTTTTAATCCTCGACGTCTAAAAGTTGAACTTTGAAACAAGTAGTTATATTAATATATATGAGTACAAAATTAAATCGTTGAAATTAAAGTGTCCAAATTGTTGATTAATTGCTTTTTCTCTAAGTGAGCCATTTGACTCCTTCCTCAACTTTTGTCGGTTCCCCCTTCTTTTTTAAAGGCGAGTCATTTCCCTCTTCTAACTTTGTCATTGGCAGTAATATCGTACCCGAGATTACGGTGCCTGCAGCCAGACTTTCTATATGTATTTTGATCAAATTAAATATAATTTCTATCATCCAAAAAAAAAATACACTCTCTTTTCTTTCTCTCTTCCTTTCTTGGTTTTTTTTAACCTTGAACTTATCCTTTCTTATACTCGAGACATTCACAAACTATTTTTGAACATTCTTTCCCAAGTAAATGTTTTATCATATTAGAGAATCGATAAAGACTTAACCCGATCACTCTCTAATACCCCAAAATATTTTGTTCCGCACATGATTGATTATTATCAATGAAGTAACAGACAAACAGTGTTACTTAATCAAATTATCAACTTTTCCGAGAGTTTCGTTTATCAATTTTTTTGTCCGCTGTTGCAGTTGGTAGAACAAGCATATAGTTTACATCCAAGTGGGGAATTTTTTCCCACTTTAACTAAAATAAAATAATGGTGTGCAGAATATCAGCAAGCTGACTCCACCAAAGCAATCATGTTCCAAGACACAAAGTCTGAACCCAACTTGATCGTAGTTGCATTTCGGGGCACAGAGCCATTTGATGCTGACCAATGGATCACAGATGTAGACATATCATGGTACGAGATTCCCAAAGTGGGCAAAATCCATGCAGGCTTCATGAAGGCTTTGGGACTCCAGAAGAATGGTGGGTGGCCCAAGGAGATAGACGAAACCAGTGGGGCCGAACACAAGCAGTTTGCATACTACACAATCAGAAAAGATCTGAAACAGATTCTGCAGCAAAACGAGACTGCAAAATTTATAGTGACAGGGCACAGTTTGGGCGCAGCTTTGGCCATTCTCTTTGCGACTGTTCTAACACTTCACGAAGAGGCATGGTTGCTGGATAAGTTAGAAGGCGTTTATACGTTTGGCCAGCCCAGAGTTGGGGACCAAAAGCTTGGTGAATTCATGGAGGACAAGTTGGAAAAGTACGATGTGAAGTATGTAAGGTATGTCTATGACAACGACGTCGTGCCTAGGGTCCCTTACGATGACAAAACCCTCTTGTTTAAGCACTTTGGTCCATGCGTCTTCTTCAATAGCTTGTATCAAGGGCAGGTATGAACTGAATCAATTGGTTTGTGTTCTTCTTCTATGTTGGGCTTTGCTGTGATTATGAATTGAGAGTCTTGTGGTTTTGTATATTGAAATGCAGGTTTTGGAGGAGGAGCCAAACAAGAACTACTTCTCCTTGCTGTGGGCAATACCCAAGAACATAAATGCAGCTTGGGAGCTAGTTAGAGGTTTTATTATCCCGTTCGTTGAAGGTGAGGACTACAGAGAAACGTGGTTGATGAAAATAGTCAGGCTGATTGGATTGATATTTCCTGGATTATCCGCTCACCTTATTCAGGATTACGTGAATCTTACTCGATTGGGTACGTTAGCTGCATCTACGAAACTCCAGAATCCACAGGATGCCAAGGATGAGTAATGTTGGATGATGAGTAGTGTTAAAATCTACATCCTCCCCTCCATTTGGGACGCAGTATGGTACCTCGTGTACAATAAAACCGAGTATAAGGTCTGATAGGATAAGACCTCATAAATGGCTAGTTCTACATAGTATTCGGATTGACACTGTATGAGATATTGCATCGTTTGATAAGACTGTTCTGCTTTTGAAGAATATAAAACCGGATAGAATATAAATGGCGAAGTTCCACACCAAAGTGGCTATAGACGTGTAAATTTCAATGTTTCACTTTTCCACCACACATCAGAGGGACCCCATGAGTTGTCACTATCATGGACCAAATATAAGATTACATACGGCAAAACTACCTATCAAGTTGTTGGAATTATGAGGTTGCTACGGCTAGCACAGTGCACAGCTACATGAGTATATGCGGCGACGGCGACGACGAGGAGGGTTAGCCATAAGGGTTTATTTAAATATTACTACACTAAATTATTTAACCTTGTTTAAACTAGAAAATGGAGGAGAAAGTAGATCACCAAATTTCAAAGGGTGAATGAATAATTATATTTTTACAGTATAAAATTCATTTAATATTAAAACATTTTACGGTTTTTAACAAATATTGCTAACAACGTAAAAAAATTAAATTAAATTATAAGCTTTATAAGTAGAGGAGAGGATTTTGTAATTTTGGTAAAAGTAAGATTATACAAACACTTTTTGTTATTGTTTTTTGAAATTCAAATCTTTCAAACTTTGAACAATAAATCTTGGAAGAGAAATTATGAAGTAAGTGATACTTTTATGAACTGAGATTTTTTTGTAAATTGTGTAAAATGTTTTTGTAATTTTTTAATCCGAGTATTTCAAACTCTGCACATGACTTCTTGGGAATTACATAATATACCCCGTAAATTAAACAAGACCTCATTTTACAATGTAAATTAATCGCTAATACGTTGGGTCTTGCCAGTTGGTTGCACTGAATTTGTAGTTTTAGAGGCCCAAACCGAAGACAATTTAAGAGGCTTTGAAATAATTAATATGATAATAATTATGAATGTTCTATTGTATATATATAAAAAAAAAAATTATGCATGTTCTAGAAGCTTTGGTCACTATGTCGAAGATCACGCCAGAGCCACGACCTCCGTAGTCCACTAGCGATGCTTGAAATGTAAGAATAAGGAAAGTGATCAAAGTGAAAAATGTGCTGCCTAAAATTAAAGCTTTGGTCAGGCTTTGCCCGGTTATGAATTGAGAAGCCTCCTCCAACCAACCATTAAGCATGAAGAATGAAGCATCAACTATCAATCATTACTCAATCCAACTACCCCACATATCGTCCATTGCATTTTCCTTATATTCTGATCACTTGTGTTCAGCCATTGTAATTTTAATACCTCCAGTTATAAAATCTAGTTTGTAATTTGTAATGTAAGGAGATAACATATCACTAGAACTACTATCAATACTGATTCCAATTCCCATCTCACGTACTCATCCGAAATTAAAGTGTTTCTGTTTTTATTATAAGATAGTCTGTTTCTTATTTCTCAAGTTATTTTCGGTTGTATTTTTATCCCTGCAACTTGAAGGATGTTAAGGGACTCAAAATCATTTGGAGTCTCCCCCCCCCCCCCCAAGATAGACATGATCCCTAAAATCTCTAGCACACCGGCAAAATCTCACCAACACTGGTAATTACGCAGATTTGACGTCTCTAGTAACTAATGCCCTAGCTAGTCATTTGGTCCTTATGAACAGTTATCTCTAATTGAGATGCCCGATTCAGGCTCAAGATTGAAGGGAAGAATAAATAATAGAGCTGCGTGCATAATATTTTCTACTGTAGCTAGATTACATTTGACCACGAACAGTCATCGAGGATTGGAGGCAGAGAAGTTTACAAAAGAAGCCTATTTCTAAAGATTGACTCAAGTACGTACATGTTATTAACTAGTCACTCTCAAGGATGAGGAAACCTGGGTCTTTCATTAGTGCTTTCCTCAGAGAGGATTTAGATCTTCAGGATTACTTACAGCTGAAGTTCGCTAAATTCAAGCCTTGAATCAAATAATTTGTCATCTCCCGACCAAAATCATGACTCGTGAATAATCTAAATATTCAACTGCGTATCTTATAAGATCAAACATATTAATGTTTCCAATTGAGTATCCAGATTGCTCAGATGTCACGAATTCAGAAGACATTTAATTGATCCAGTGGTTTAGATTTGACAACCTGCAGATCATAGATTTCTTGGGAAAGCGGAAATGAATACTAGACCAGGTGCTGATGTTACTGCAAAACTGCAGTAACACAAATTGAGTGTCAAAGTAGTAACTGCTCTACGCAGCACAACATTCGTTCAGATGCAGATAATCCTTTTAGATTCTTCAGTGACCTGGTCGCAGAAGCATTACATCTTCTGTTAGAACATCGTACACAAGTGTCATGAATAGTGCAATTTGCCATTTGAGGCCATCGAACGTTTAGATGAAGCTCCAGCTAGAAAATGTTCATGGGCTTTGTAAGATTCTTGATGATTCCAGGAAGAAAAAAATATGTCATGTATCTGTGGGATACAACCAGCCAATGAAATCATTTTACTTTCCAGATGCACACTGACAAACCAAAACTTTCCAAATTTTTGGAAAACTCGGATTGAGCAGCTTACACCTATAAATAAATTAATTAAAACCAATTGCATCAAAGGTATGAAAATGAGTGTTGTCTAAGCTAGGATCAGGTTGATTTACCCAGCATCACATGTACAATGAAATAAACAGTGGAGGATGACGCATCAAAATGCATGGCAGGTGAAACATCCACTCAAAGAGCCCATCTGGCTTGGTGTGCGGAAAGAGAGAGCCCCGTGGAAATTTCTGCCAACTTGATGGGCCTGGTTGTCGGAAACTGAGCTTCTCATTTCCTGAGGTTTCTTTTGAGCCGATTTCACCTTGTTCATAATCTTAACCATAGAAGATCTTTTCTTCTCCAACTTCATCTGAAATAACGAAAATAGTAGTGAGAATGTTGCTCCGTCTAAGTTTACATCTGTCAAAATTCCCGGGGTTGCCGAAATAGTGCTACGAAAAATTCTGCGGTGCCAGAGTAGGGGGGCACCTGTACGGTGGTAATGAGGGGAAACAGAGGAGTGCGGTTTCCCCAAACCTGAAAAGACGAAGGCGCAAATCCCCTGATTCAATGCACTTGCTTCTGCTTCTGCTGCCTCTTCGGGAGCTGTAAGAATGCCAGCTCCTCTCCCTTTATTATGCTCTTCGGTGAGGGTGTTCACGAAGCTTAGTTGTCCAATATGCCCGTTCAAGCCCGTAACAAAATATTCAATCTGTCCTAAAAAAATGGTCTGAAAGAACTATTGGGTATATTCGGGCTGGACAAACTGTTGGACTGGGCTAGGCATCAGACATGGTATGCTGCCCTGCCCATTTGACCATGCCTGCAAAAATATATATAATTTTATTTATATATATTTTATTTGCCTCATATTTATTTCTTAAATCAAACACATTATTGTATCAATATTCAGTATGTGTTATACTTATTTATTTTTGAATAATTTTGAGAGTTAGAGACTAGAAAAACAATTAAGTTTAATAAAATATACTAACAACATTTTTTGTCATAGTCCACTCCTCTTAGCTACTACAAAAAGTAGTTTCATAGTATATTAATTAGTAATAACAAAATTAAGGCCAAGTTTCCATTTTAATATAAAGTCACATTAGATTATTTAGAGGGATATAAATAATTAGTTAATTAATATAATATATTGACTTGTTGGATATAGAAGCCTGTTCTGCCCTGTTCGCATTTGCTTAACCCAAACTTATTAGGGCTTTTCATGAGCAAGACTGGGCAACGAGCTGCATTTTTTAGCTCGTTCATTCTCCAGACTGGGCATTGGGTAAGGGTCCTATCCTGCCCAGCCCTGTTCATGTGCAATCCTATTCTTAGGAACTCTCGTCTCCTGACGCAAACCCCCTGCGTTTGCTACAATGCTACTGCAAAACCAAACACAAACGAAAAATATCATTTTAAATTACATGTTTTCTCCATTTTAATATTATTTTCTTTAAATTTCTGAATAAAATAATATTTTTATAGGAATTAAAATACTAACGGTGATAAATACGAAGTAAATTTAACAATATATATATATATATCTCATGTTTTTATATGTTTATAATAATTTTAAAACATAAAGATAAACAGAGGGAGATATTGAATTGAACGAGGGAGAGAGGAACGCAAACAAGCAAGCACGAGAAGTGCACGTGATGAGCTGACAGAGCGGGGGTGGTTGCATTAACGAATTGGCCACGGCGATGACGTCGACTCAGGTCACCATCCTCACACGTGATCTCCACCCGCGCGCTCCTCACCGTCTCTCTCCACGTCCGATGAGGTTTCGTGTTATTCTCCGCTTGTCATCCCCCGCTTCCGCTCTCATTCAAGGTCCATCTAGTAATTTCCCATTTTCATCCCTGTTTTGAATTTTACCAAAAAAAAAAAAAAAAAAAAAAAAGGTCTTTCCAGAGCTCACAAATAGAAGAGTTTGAAGTAGATGTGGTAATGTGGGCTGGCGGTACGGATATGGGCCAGCCCATGGCGGTGCAGGCCCAAAACGGTGCGGGCTGAAGTAGCCCGCCAAGGTGCCAGCCCGAGCCCGCCTACATATTCTTTATTTTTTAAAATAAAAACTATTATTATTAATATAGATTAAGCTTAATTTGAAGTGTTAAAATTATGTTTTGAATCTTAAATTTGAGTAGTGAGTTATGATAAAATAAAGTGAAGATTAATTTATAATTTAAGAATATATTTTTAAAAACTAATATATTTTTTATAAATAATTAATTTAACTAGTTTTTTTATTCAAAGTAATTTAGTTTTCTTATCCAAATTAATTAAGTAGATATTTTATGTATAAATGTATAAGTATCACATGTTTATTTAATTTTATAAAGGCTTTTATAGTGACACAACAAATAAATGAAAAATAAAATATGGACGATGATCTTCGTATAACTACACACAAAATCACAAATATATAAAGTGTTTAATTACTTATGCAATGATATGAAAGAGGCAGTGTTTAATCGTTCATGTAGAATTTGAGGGTCAAAATATTTTAACTATATTAGGAATTATATGAAGAAAAAAAAAAAAGGAACTAGCCAGCGGCAGAGTGGGTTCAAAACAGTACGGGTTGAAATAGCCCGGACCTTGACAGACTGGCATATTGCCAACCCGAGCCCGTCTTTTTTAGCGGGCTGGACCCAATCCGTATTACGAGTTCTAGTTTGAAGGCCCGCAAGTAAATGGTTTAGCTGGCGTTGATAGCCATGGTGGCTTCCATTGGGCCTATAAACTTGGGGCGTGCCATATTTTTTTGACCGCATGCGAACTGCCCAATGCCCATCCCGCAAGTCGCTATTTTTCTCTCTTTTATATACATCCACACTAAACCCCTCAGGACCCGGGGAGTTTGATCCAATGATCGAAGTTTAAGGAGTGCATGCAGCTATAATAGATTGAAACGCAAGGCGATACAATACTACTTTCGTTTCTTAATATAAGAATTAGTTTGATTTTTTTATTTCGGTCATAAATATATGACTTTAATTTATTTTGTTTTCAATATTTATTTATTTTGCTTTCTATTATAGTGGTTGCATATGTCATGGAATCACTATCAATTTATAATCTAATCACACATAATTAATAAAAATATTTTAGGAAAGACAACATCAATTTATTATAAAGAATTAACTTAACTAATTTTTTTAATCTTTTCAAATTAGTCAAATAGGTATTATATTAAGGACCAGAGATAGTGTTAGTCATTGTAAGCTTGTTTGGTTTAATATTGAAAATGACGTAAACAAGTCTTTTTTGCACATTTAATTAATCAACGCAGCGCATCTAAGTTTTAACCTATCACACGGTCTCTTCTTGCTCTATGCATCTAACTCTCTCATTTTGTTCTTTCTCCAAGACGAGAGAGATATTTGGATCCGGGGGTTGAGATAATGATGAATGGGAGAATCTCAAAGAAAAAAATTGAAATTACTAAATTTTAAATCAGGTTCAGTTCTCATACTTTAATAGGTTTTGACAATATTTGATTTGCAGACAAATAATGCATTTTTGTTGAATTCCATCATATTTGCATATATATATATATATAGAGAGAGAGAGAATCTCACATAACTCGAAAAGGATCTGATAAAGACAATACTACTCTCAGTCCTTAATATAACAAATAGATAGTTAATCTGACAAAAATTAAGTAAACTAACTAAGTTGGTTATTGTAACAAACAAGTGTTGTTTTTCCTAAACTATCATCTTTAGTCAACACATAGGAGTTGTTTTCGGCTATAACAAGATAATAAGAAAGAAATGGTGTCAATCGCACCAGCAAAACCTATCATGCATCATGTCTTTCGTCTCCATACATCCATATTCCACAAGATGAAACACTGTTAATCAACACGTAGGGGTTGTTTTTTCAACTTAAATAAGTATAACAAGATAATAAGAAAGAAACTGCATCAATTGCACTAGCGAAACCTATCATTTGCGACCTCTTTCGTCTCCATATACGTCCTAACTGAATTATCATTTTGTGATGTTGATTTCCTCCACGTTTATATGTCCATCTCCACAAATCCCCGCCGCCCTTTGAAAGATAACAAAGCTATTAAATCACATCTAATTTTATTTTTCCCCCTGAAAGTTAGTATCAGGACAAGGAAGATAAAGTATCAATTGCTTCAACGAAAACCTATATCATGCGACCTATTTCTACTCTATTCACCACATACTAAATTAGATTACTATTTTGATCACTAATATTCCAACAAAGGAAATCACACCCACTGGTTCACGCAACGTAACCCGGAGATGACAAAACTGTGAAAGATAATACGAATGTTAAATCAACACATTGCGTATCCTTCATTATATTACTGTTTAATTAATTATTTTCAGCTCATCAGCCAGTAACAGGAAGAGCGAAAATTAATTTCTTCAAAGGTAACGGAACCTGTCGTGTCATTGTGGCCCTCTTTTTCGTATATCGGACGGGAAATGATGCAAGAACAAGGGTGCCCTAAATTAGGTGGGGTGGATTTGTTCTTTCTTCAAATTTCTTTTTTTGTTTTGTTCAAAGTTCTTTCTTTAAATTTCATTTCAAGGCAATATAACATTTAAATCTCATATAGTGCAGACATACCTAAAATATTCTAGATTTAGTTTTGCACATGTATGAGTATTACAGGGGTTAAAAATAACTTGGCTTCAACTCCATATGTGTGTTTAAATTTGAATCCGATGCATATATTTAAAATGAGTATTGCCTGTAAATCATGTATAGATTGTTTATATGTAAATTGAGAAATTCAAATATTGTCTTATTAATTTCCTAAATTTTTCTTTTTATCTTGAATCATTCAGAATGCAAAATAATATTAATGTTCTGATTATTAGTTTATACAAAGATAATGCTGAGTGCATTCTAACAACTATATATGGGATGTCAATGATGAATTCCTTTTAATTGCTATTCCATTTTACTTAATTAAAAAAATGAATGAATTATATTCTGGGCTAGACTATTTGGCAACTAACCCAGCCAATACTGAAGATCTGTTTCTTTCTCTGCATCAATAATCACTTCCTTCATGAAAATCCATTCAGTTCGAAAGAAACAGCGGCTCAACTTAAAAATTTTGCCCATCAATTACATAATATATTCAGCTAAAATAATATTTTTCTTTTCTCATTTAAGTTTGGAATCGAGGTTTAGAAGTTACGTGAAGCTGAGTATGAAACATAGAAGAAATCTATATATGAAAACGGAAATTAAGAACTCGCTGCGCAGTTAGAACTTGATCTGGTTGATAAGGGTACGAGTATGACTAGATTGTTTTAATAGGCTCATGGGAAATAATTTTGTAATCATATGTATTATTTACACTAAGCCTCTCATTCTCGACTTCTCAACTTTAGGAGTTACGAAAAATTTAAGATTTAAGATTGCAAATAAATAAATAAATAGGCCATCTTAAACCCTTTATATTTCTGATGCTTGCTCATCTCGAATCACCTATATTTTTTATTTGGAAATTGGGGCTAAATGACGTTATTGCAGAGTTAAGAATTATAAGAGTCCAGACCATACAAGTGAAGCAGAAATTCATGGAAATCACTAAAAACACATTATCCTCGAGGTCAATGCATTCTTCGGTATTCTGCTCAGTGACAAAAACTGGGGCGTGGCGTGTATGGTCACTCTTTGAATTCTTGTTATTGGGATGATTAGTTTTTGCCCCTGATTGAAGCTACGCACGTTAATGGTCCTCACGCCTAAACCAAAAAAAAAAAAAAGTGTAATAAAAAACAGTCAAATAAAGATGAGATTCGGATAAAGACTTCCTCTAATTGGTAGAGTGGTTATTATTTATATACATCGTACGCGTGGCGGCTTAGAATTGGAACAATGATTTGACATAACCCAACAATAATCAAATGTAACCGTCTTAATACGTCCGATAATCAGTGCGAGATTTAATTATACGGATATATAATCTCAACCTTGCTAATATTTTAGGCTCCCCGGCCACCTTCGTTCAAGCATCCCACGTATGACTTTCAAATTAAGTGGCGGCTGATCAATGCTGAATAATTAACCTTTACTCTCTCATGTATAAACGTATGTATAAACGTATGTATAATCAAATCCCCCTTGGTTTCACTCTTTTTATTATTGATCTTCAAATCGAGTATGTATAAACGTATGTACCTGGTTCATCCTCAGCTTTCTTTATTTTGTTTTCATTTTTTCAGACTGCAGGAGGGGACAATTATCGACGCGGGGAATCAAGCAAAGTTCGACTTTAAAAATAGATCTCAATGAAATGAGAAAACAATGGATCTCTTGTTGATCAGTACAAATACTAAATAATGAAATATTGTAATAGGCCATTTGCATATGGAGGAATCTACGGCATAGAACACAAGCCAAACACCGCTTAGAAGAAATTAACATTGACTTTCTGCTTAATAATTAATTATGTGACCGCGTTTTGCTAGCTTGGCCTGGATTATTATTTCCTTCAACTTCTAATTTACATGTATATGACATACTCCCTCCGTTCCTTATTATAAGAGACAAATAACCAAATCACGTTGATAAAAAAAACAGTTAAAATTAGTTGAGGGCAATTAATGTGTAAAAAGTATAATATTTTTTCCAACAATGTCCCCATTAATAAGGAGAGAGAGTATGAGAGAGAACAATTAAATTATTAAAAGAAAGAGAAGTGGGAGGGAGTGAGTATGAGTTGGAGACAAAATAAATAGGGGTAAAATAGGAAATCAATACAAAAAAATAGAGACAACTTTTAAGTGTCTCTTGTATATGGAAACATGCCATAAGCATCAAATGTCTCTTATAATAAGGAACGTAGAGAGTACTATTTATCATATAATGAAGCTGGACCGAGTTCTTTTAATCATATACTGCCTCTAGTTTAAAATATGAGATAAACTTTGTTAGAGAGGTTTGAATTTTTTATAAAATAGCATTCACTTTTCTCCAAGTATTTAATACATTTTTTTCCTAATTTGACCCTAATCATATATTCTCTTTATTCTTTAATTTATTTATAACATCTTTTTACTTATTCTCTTTATTGATAAAGGCATATTTAAAAAAAAAATGCATTACGTATTTAATGAAGCGGGACCGAGTTCTTTTAATCATGCAACAAATAAAACATTATAGGAAAAACCATATTGGAGGTACCTATACTTTCTCTCAATTTTTAATTTGGTACCTATGTGTTTTTTTCCCTTTAATTAAACATTTAATTTTATCTTTTTAGCAACATTAACTCTTATAACTTTGTTCTATTGATATTTTTAGTCTCTACATAAGGATTAATAATGTTAATAGAGCAAAATTAAAGATTTAGTTAAGAACAAAAAACACATAGGTACCAAATTGAAAATTGAGAGAAAGTATAGGTACCTCCAATATGGTTTTCCCAACATTATAAAACATCTTCCATAATTACGTAATTTCCCCCCCCCCCCAATTTTTCAAAATCATTCATTATATATATGCGTAGTATAATGCAATCGCCTGCAATAATATTATTCCTTTGCACGCTATGCGTGGAAATAAACCTTTGCGAATTCTCAACAATCCATTATCCGTATCGACTTATCAAAAAGATACAATCATGACAAGTCCTCATCGTGATATTTTCTTCTGGTAGAAAACCAAAACTAATTTAACTTTCACTATTCATTTAACTTAATAAATTATTGATAACAAAACTCTTGTTCTCAATCTAGTTAGGGCTTAGGATTATATATAAACTGAAACTCATCGTTGAATTATGTGATTCTTTGATGGTAATAACTAATCATAAAAGAAGTAAACAGAAATTAATTGAACATTAAAGCAATTATAATTAATTAAATTACATTATCGTTCAGTATTACTATTATGTTGCATAGGCCCCGCCAGCGAAAGAAAATATCAGAATAATACAAGTCATTATTCAATTGATGATGATTTGTTCAGCTGAGGAAATTAACCCTCCAATATTATTGTAAATAATAAAGTTTCACGTTTTACCTGGTAAGACCTAACTAGCTAGCTAGCTTGCATATAGACCACACAAATTAAACATGATCGAATGAAAACCCTCGTCCAAAGTTTGAGATGTTGACACTACGACTCACCTCATATATATAAATCCTCATCATCATCATTATCTTTTGTTAAATAAGATTCCTCATTGATTAAAGCCACCAATGGCATCCAAGCAACCTTTTGGCGGCGATTACCTGTTGCTGAAGCCAGAAGAAGCGAGTGTGATAGATCTCATTCGCCTCCCCTTTTCTTCTAAATTAGAAAACAGAAAGTTCATCGAGTGCCCCGCAGAGCTCCAATACACAGAATTTCGACGTCGATGGATCCTCTTCATCTCCGTCGTGGTTCAGATGGTCCTCCTCGCCTCCAAATGGTCCCTCGCCAAAACAGGCTCCCTGGTAGAGACGTGGCTTAACCTTGTTTCAATCAATGGCGGCTTCATAAGGCTTTTGTTCAACTTTATCAGAGGTTAGTTCGTCGTCTCATGATCAAAATATATATACTCCTCCGGTCCTTATTATAAGACCCAATTTGACTTTTTATTTGGTCCTAATTATAAGACCCAATCCATTTTCTCTCTTATATTTATGTATTTTTTTTCCAAGATAATCCTTCTAATAATAATAGTTTTAGCCAATATACTTAATTAGCAAGGATATTTTAGGAATAACAACACTTATTTATTATAAATAACCAACTTAACTTACTTCCTTAATCTCCTCAAATAAGTCAATTGGGTCTTATAATTAGGACCGGAGGAGTAGTATTTATTCACTAGAAAACCTTCCTTATTCCATGGCTCAATGTATGTGCGTGCATGTGGATTAATGTCGGTGGTGTGATATGTGCAGGAGCGGTAAGGTTACCGGAGAGATCATCGGCGAAATTCAAATCGGCGGTAGGAATCCTTGACCCGCGAATGAAATTAGACAAGAGTATTACACCTGAGGATGCTAAGTATAAAGGCATGCTGTCTATGATGGCCTCTAAATTATCCTACGAGAATCAGAACCTCGTTGAAACTGTTGTCACAGATTATTGGGATGTAAGTTCATTTCATTACCTCCTCTCATTATTATTCATCATGACTGTCTCTCCGGGCTATATAATATTAGCTACGGGAAAAAATACCCCATCATTTGTTTCATTATTGTTTCTCTAATGATCGAATAGGGTATTGTCTTTTTAATTTTATTTTTCTCTGTGATTGTTATTGCAGATGGATTCCTTGAGGTTCTACAACTTCTGGAACGGTAACTATGAAGCAAACCTTGAGTAATTTTTGGGTCTTCATTTAGTACTCATCATTATAATGCAATCTAAATTATTCAAAATCTAATATGGATGGTTTAGATTTAAGATTTTTAACATATAATTTTTTAATGATAAATTTATTTTTAAATATATATTAGTTATGTTATTATATTTATTTTAAATTCTGTATCTACTACAACAAAAAGTTGATTAAAATATATAAAAAATTTAAATTAGATCAAAACGATTTAAATTGATTTGGATAGTTCAAATTATGATGAGCATTTCATACTTATTATTGTGATGAGCATGGAATATGCTTCTGTAATTTTTTCTTTCAAAACACGAAATAGATCTGAATCTAGTGAATATTTAATAGGCGAGACACAACCTCTTTGCTTGATTTTCTGAGAATATATAACTTTTCCAAAGTGGCAGCCTGGCAGGCATCACAGTTAAAAGGGGTAACCTGAGTTGCTTAAATTACGATGATTCCTATTCCATATGCATGCGTTTTTCCTTTTTACAGCCTAAATCACGTTTTGAACAAAAAATAAAGACAAATCAAGAGGGGAAAGTTCCGACTGGCTAGCCACGAGCGATAATTCTTAGAATCTGCTGACTCATATATTGGCATCATATAATTCCCGCCTAACCTTAATTTGTTGAAATCAAACGTTTTAAACTTCGTTTAATCACTTGAATATATTTATTTGACCTAACTAGAATAATCTCACGCGGAAACTTGTTAATAATGTGAATTTCTAAAAATGTTATATTATATGGAGAATATTATAGATTCATAGATTAAAAGCCGTGCATGTTTTCATGGTTTCTGTTTACTTGTATATTACTTAATTATAACCATAATGTTATGTATTTGCTTTTATTACCGCCAGTGAGACTGCATAAAAAGCTTTTTTTTTTTTTGCCTGATATAAAAAGCTTAATTTGAAGAGGGGGATCTGTTAGCAAATTTTAATAATAAAAATTTAATATTAAATCGTAATCATTTACGTTTTCAGTTAGATCCAACATTGTTTAAATAAATAAAACTAACGTAAATTATAAAAAATGAAAATTAAAAAAATTTATTTAAACTTTACTTATATTTATAATTTTACTTATATTTGTAATTTAACATGTTTTATTAAAATATTTTTAATAGTGTAAGTTATATATACAAATTTCAAACATTGTAAAATTACTTATATGTTTTTTGGTCTAAAAAAAATCATAAGAGATGAGGAATTACTTGGGAGAGGTATATTAATCAAATTTTCTTTTTAATTGAAGAAGGGCATTCTAGTTATTTAACAACATTTAGAAATCCCTAATTAGGTCTCATGGCTTGATTAGGAATTTGCTAAAAGTGCAAGCCTAAATCTGAATTTAGGTATTTCGGCTGGATTTAATTGGGATTCTCCCTATTATATTTCTCATGCTAAAAACCTCTGTTTGAATCTGGCTCCTCTTGTCTCTCTGTTTTTTTTTTAATTATTCATATTCTTAAAAATTATTTTTCCGATCTTAAATATAAGACTCACTTTATAGTGTAAATTACATTAAATGAGTTTCTATATTTAGAACATGAGGAATAATACTTTAAATCAATTTTGTAGTGCAAAATAAATTATTACGTGTTTTTTTTTAATCCTCGATGTCTAAAAGTTGAACTTTGAAACAAGTAGTTATATTAATACATATGAGTACAAAAATTAAATCGTTGAAATTAAAGTGTCCAAATTGTTAATTAATTGCTTTTTCTCTAAATGTGAGCCATCTGACTCCTTCCTCAACTTTTGTCGGTTCCCCCTTCTTTTTTAAAGGTAAGTCATTTCCCTCTTCTAACTTTGTCATTGGCAGTAATATTGTACCCAAGATTACGGTACCTGCAGCCAGACTTTCTATATATATTTTGATCAAATTAAATATAATTTCTATCACCCAAAAAAATATATATATACACACACACACACACTCTTTTCTTTCTTTCTTCCTTTCTTGGTTTTTTTTTAACCTTGAACTTGTACTTTCTTATACTCGAGACATTCACAAACTATTTTTGAACATTGTTTCCCAAGTAAATGTTTTATGATATTAGAGAATCGACAAAGACTTAACCTGATCACTCTCTAATAACCCAAAATATTTTGTTCCGCACATGATTGATTATTATCAATGAAGTAACAGACAAACAATGTTACTTAATCAAATTATCAACTTTTCCGAGAGTTTCGTTTATCAATTTTTTTGTCCGCTGTTGCAGTTGGTAGAACAAGCATATAGTTTATATCCAAGTGGGGAATATTTTTTCCACTTTAACTAAAATAAAATAATGGTGTGCAGAATATCAGCAAGCTGACTCCACCCAAGCAATCATGTTCCAAGACACAAAGCCTGAACCCAACTTGATCGTAGTTGCTTTTCGGGGCACAGAGCCATTTGATGCTGACCAATGGATCACAGATGTGGACATATCATGGTACGAGATTCCCAAAGTGGGCAATATCCATGCAGGCTTCATGAAGGCTTTGGGACTCCAGAAGAATGGTGGGTGGCCCAAGGAGATAGACGAAACCAGTGACGCCGAACACAAGCAGTTTGCATACTACACAATCAGAAAAGATCTGAAACAGATTCTGCAGCAAAACGAGACTGCAAAATTTATAGTGACAGGGCACAGTTTGGGCGCAGCTTTGGCCATTCTCTTTGCGACTGTTCTAACACTTCACGACGAGGCATGGTTGCTGGATAAGTTAGAAGGCGTTTATACGTTTGGCCAGCCCAGAGTTGGGGACCAAAAGCTTGGTGAATTCATGGACGACAAGTTGGAAAAGTACAATGTGAAGTATGTAAGGTATGTCTATGACAACGACGTCGTGCCTAGGGTCCCTTACGATGACAAAACCCTCTTGTTCAAGCACTTTGGTCCATGCGTATTCTTCAATAGCTTGTATCAAGGGCAGGTATGAACTGAATCAATTGGTTTGTGTTCTTCTTCTGTGTTGGGCTTTGCTGTGATTATGAATTGAGAGCTTTGTGGTTTTGTATATTGAAATGCAGGTTTTGGAGGAGGAGCCAAACAAGAACTACTTCTCCTTGTTGTGGGCTATACCCATGAACATAAATGCAGCTTGGGAGCTAGTTAGAGGTTTTCTTATCCCGTTCGTTGAAGGTGAGGACTACAGAGAAACGTGGCTGATGAAAATAGTCAGGCTGATTGGATTGATATTTCCTGGATTATCAGCTCACCTTCCTCAGGATTATGTGAATCTTACTCGATTGGGTACGTTAGCTGCATCTACGAAACTCCAGAATCCACAGGATGCCAAGGATGAGTAGTGTTGGATGATGAGTAGTGTTAAAATCTACATCCTCCCCTCCATTTGGGACGCAGTATGGTACCTCGTGTACAATAAAACCGAGTATAAGGTCTGATAGGATAGACCTCATAAATGGCTAGTTCTACATAGTATTCGGATTGACAGTGTATAAGATATTGTATCGTTTGATAAGACTGTTCTGCTTTTGAATAATATAAAATCGGATAGAGTGTAAATGGCGAAGTTCCACACCAAATTGGCTATAGACGTGTAAATTTCAATGTTTCACATTTCCACCACACATCAGAGGGACCCAATGAGTTGTCACTATCATGGACCAAATATAAGTATACATATCGCACAAACTACCTATCAAGTTGTTGGAATTATGAGGTTGCTACGGCTAGCACAGTGCACAGCTATATGAGTACATGCGGCGACGGCGAGGGTTAGCCATAAGGGTTTATTTAAATATTACTACACTAAATTATTTAACCTAGTTTGAACTGGAAAATGGGGAAGAAAGTAGATCACCAAATTTCAAAGGGTAAATGAATAATTATATTTTTACAGTATAAAATTCATTTAATATTAAAACATTTTAGGGTTTTTAACAAATATTGCTAACAACGTAAAAAATTAAGCAAAATTATAAGCTTTATAAGTAGAGGAGAGGATTTTGTAATCTTGGTAAAAGTAAGATTATACAAACACATTTTGTTATTGTTTTTTGAAATCCAAATCTTTCAAACATTGTACAATAAATCTTGGAAGACAAATTATGAAGTACTTGTAAGTGATACTTTTATGAACTGAGATTTTTTTGTAAATTATGTAAAAAAAAATTTGTAATTTTTTCATCCGAGTATTTCAAATTCTGCACATGACCTCTTGGGAATTACATAATATACCTTGTAAATTAAACAAGACCTCATTTTACAATATAATTAAATTAATCGCTAATACCTTGGGTCTTACCTGTTGGTTGCACTGAATTCATAGCAATGTTTTAAAAGCCGGACAAGACATTGAACCAAAAAATGGTCACAGTTCAATCGGTCAGATCGGTTGGATCGTTCAGTCTTACCGTTAACAAGATAATTAAATTAAAAATAATATTATATATCTATATAGTGATATATGCGTAAAAAATAAAATATCAAATCATTAAAAATTTTAAAAAATAAATTGTCTAAATACATATACACATTTAAATTATGTTAGTCATTTATATTTTGGCAAAAAATCGTTTCATATAAAGATATTTAAATAAATTTTATATAACAGTGAAATAAAAATATAAAAAGGAAATAAAAAAAGAATAAAAAATTGTTTCATATAAATTTTGAATAAATTAAATTATGGCGAAAAAAAAGCGCACACACAACAGAATATGAACATGCCTGTAAACATCTTTTTGTAAACTGTGATGAAAAAACTTGAGATTTTATATTACTCCTTGGTCCTAAATATAAACCCTTGTACTAGTATATATAAACCCTTATATTAATATATATAAGAGCTTTATATTTAGGATCGAAAGAGTAATATGACAGTGTGATATACCTAAAAGACTTACTTATTTCTGCTCATGAGGTGCATTTATGTGATCTTATTTTTCGCAGAGCATATTTCTTCAAAACCCTGTGCAACTCACCCCTTTACCCGTTGGACAGTGCCTCACATGCTTGTATCCATCAACCCTATTTCATTTTAACAATTTCAAAACTCTCCCCGCACCAGTTCCAGCAACCTTCAAGTTATTCGAGTTCTTCTTCTTGGTTAGATCAAGTTTATCTCCTCCTTCTTTTAGTTTTTCTTTCTTTTCTTTCCTTTTGTTGCTTCTTTCTTCCTTCTACCATTTCCTCTTTTCCCTTTTGCGGTCTATCAATTTTCTTCCTTCCAATTTCATCTTCACTTTCAGCCAACAATGTTAGACCCACTCCAACTCTAACTCGGCCGGCTTTTAAAAATCCGTTCTGGTTTGCTGCCCAAATCCGGCTTTCGGCTCAAAAGCCGGTTCAATACAGCTCAATCCAATCTAATCTCTCAAACGGTCTGAATGAAAAAAACGAGCCGTTGATGCTTCCGGCTGACGATTTGACTGGTCCAACCATCGGGACCAGTCCCGGTTTTAAACCATTGATTTGTAGTTTTAGGGGCTCAAACCGAAGACAATTTAAGAGGCTTTGAAAAAATTAACATGATAATAATTATGAATGTTCTATTGTATAAAAAAAAAGCTATGAATGTTCTAGAAGCTTTGGTCACTAAGTCGAAGATCACGCCAGAGCCACTACCTCCGCAGTCCACTAGTGATGCTTGAAATGTAAGAATAAGGAAAGTGATCAAAGTGAAAAATGTGCTGCCTAAAATTAAAGCTTTGGTCAGGGTTTGCCCGTTTATGAATTGAGAGGCCTCCTCCAAACAACCATTAAATATTAAGAATGAAGCATCAACTATCAATCATTACTCAATCCAACTACCCTACATATCGTCCATTGCATCTTCCTTATATTCTGATCACTTGTGTTCAGCCATTGTATCTTTTAATACCTCCAGTTATAAAATCTAGTTTGTAATTTGTAATGCAAGGAGATAATATTTCACTAGAACAACTCCCCTGGTCCTGAATATAATATTCTTATACTAGTATGTATAAGGGTTTTATATTTAGCACCGGAAGAGTACTATCAATACTAATTCCAATTCCCATCTCACGTACTCATCCGAAATTAAAGTATTTCTGTTTTTATTATAAGATAAAGTCTTTCTTATTTCTCAATTTATTCTCAGTTATATTTTTATCCTTGCAACTTGAAGGATGTTAAGGCACCCAAAATCATTTGAAGTCTTTTTTTTTTCCCCAGATAGACATAATCCCTAAAATCTCTAGCACAAAGGCAAAATCTCACCAACACTGGTAATTACGCAGATTTGACGTCTCTAATAACTAATGCCCTTGTCATTTGACGCAGATTTGCCATTTAAGGCCATCAAACGTTTAGGTAAAGCTCTTGCTAGAAAATGTTTATGGGCTTTGTAAGATTCTTGATGATTCCAGGAAGAAAAAAATATGTCATGTATCTGGCGGATACAACTAGCCAATGAAATCATTACTTTCCAGATGCACACGGACAAACCAAAACTTTCCAAATTTTTAGAAAACTCGGATCGAGCAGGTTACACCCATAAATAAATTAATTAATTAAACCAATTGTATCAAAGATATGAAAATGAGAGTTGTCTAAGCCAGGATCAGGTCGATTTACGTACCCAGCATCACATGCACAATGAAATAAACAGCGGAGGATGACGCATCAAAAGGCATGGCAGGTGAAACATCCACGCAAAGAGCCCATCTGGCTTGGTCCACAGAAAGAGAGAGCCGTGTGGAAATTTCTGCCAACTTGATGGGCCTGGTTGTCGGAAACTGAGCTTCTCATTTCCTGAGCTTTCTTTTGGAGCCGATTTCTGCTTGTTCATAATCTTATCCACAGAAGATGATCTTTTCTTCTCCAACATCATTTGAAATAACGAAAATAGTAGTGAGAATGCTGTTCCTCTAAGTTTAGATCTCCTGTGAAAAAATTCCCCGCGAGTGGGGGGTTGCGGAAATAGTGCTACGAAAAATTCTGTGGTGCCAGAGTAGGGAGACACCTGTACGGTGGTAATGGTGGGGGAAACAGAGGAGTGCGGTTTCCCCAAACCTGAAAAGAGGAAGACGCAAATCCCCTGATTCAATGCACTTGCTTCTGCTTGTGCTGCCTCTTCGGGAGCTGTAAGAATCCTGGCAGCTCCTCCCCCTTCATTATGCTCTTACGAACTCTCGTCTCCTGGCCCAAACCCCCTGCCTTTAATACACTGCTACTGCAAAACCAAACACAAACTAAAAATATCATTTTAAATTACATGTTTTCTCCATTTTAATATTATTCTCTTCAAATTTCTGAATAACATAATATCTTTATAGGAATTAAAATACTGATGATGATAAATGCGAAGTAAATTTAAAATATATATGTCCTTAATATAAGACCCAATTGTTGAGTTGGTTTTGGTCCTAAATATAAGACTCATTTCTCATATTTATGAATTTTCTCTAAATTACCCCTATGAATACTCCCTCAACCATAATCAAGTAGAAGAGGAAGATGAGGTATTAAGAAAGATGATTATGGTATTTTAGAAAAAACGTGTTATATTTTTTACAATTAACTAATTTACTTAATTTTCTTAATCTAATCAAATTAATTAAATAGATCTTATATTAAGAATCGGAAAACTATTATTTTTTATATGTTCTCAATAATTTTAAAACATGAAGATAAATAGATGGAGAGACTGAATTGAAATGGGGGAGAGAGGAATGCCAACAAGCAAGCACATGGAGTGCACGTGATGAGCTGACAGAGCGGGGGTGGTTGCTTTTACGAATTGGGCACGGCGATGACGTTGACTCTGGTCACCATCCTCACACGTGATCCCATCCGCCCGCTCCTCCCCGTCCCTCTCCGCGTCCGATGAGGTTTCGTGTTATTCCCCACTTGTCATCCCCCACTTCTTCTCTCCTTCAAGGTGTATCTAGTAATTTCTCATTTTCTTCTCTGTTTTGAACTTCCAGAGCTAAAAAATAGAAGGGTTTGAAGGCCCGCAAGTAAATGGTTCTGCTGGCGTTGAAAGCTATGGTGGCTTCCATTGGGCCTATAAGAGCGGGGCGCAGCATATTTTTTCGTGTGAAGGCGCAGCATTTTTTTTTGGGTAAACAGGCGCAGCATATTTAATTTCACACTTTTATATTTAATACTCAATTATACCATGGGTCTAACAAAACAAGTTAGTCCCCCTAATATTGGGGCTTCCACTGGGCCTGTAAACTTGGGGCGCAGCATATTTCTCCGAGTGAAGGCGCAGCATATTTGATTTCATACTTTCATATTTAACACTTGATTATACCTATTGACAGGTTGTGTCTAGTTAAAAAAAATTAGTCTTTCATAATATAGTAAATGAAAGTTTGAATTCTTACTAGGAGAGGTGTCCATATTTAGTGCCTGATAATATCTTGAATAGGATTGCTTTCAATTGAAAAATACCTGTGCCTACCAAAAGTAAAAAGAAAGAAAAACTCGACAGTACTGTAAATAGAATTACCTATAATAAAAAAGATATATCTGCTTAGGGGAAAAAAATAGAACTGCGCAATGCCCATCCCGCTTAAGTCGCTATTTTTCTTTCTTTTATATACATCAACACCAAACCCCTAGATTACGTTTGGTAGGAAGCATTAAAAATGAGAGATTGACATTGACATTGCAATTGAAAAAATCTATTAAAAGAGTGTTTAGTATAAGAAATTGCTTGTTTATAGGATTAGCTAAACTCATGTATGTGAGATTGGAGAATATCATGAGAGGAAGTGGTATTCCTTAATCGCACCTCTATGGGTTTACCTAATCTCATATAATAAGCAATTACTCATGCTAAATACTATTTAATGATTTTTTTCAATTGCAATCTCAATCCTAATCCCTCATTTTCAATGCTTTGTACCAAATGGGACCCTAGAGACTTGGGGAGTTTGATCTCAAATGATCGAAGTTTAAGGAGTGCATTGGGCTGTAATAGATTGAAACACAATGCAATACAATACTACCTCCAATCCTTAATATAAGAGCTAGTTTAATTTTTTTTATTTTGGTTCTAAATATAAGAATCCAATCTACTTTGTTTTTAATATTTATTTATTTTGCTGTCTAGTAATCCCTATAGTGGTTGCATATATCGTGGAATTATTATCAATTTGTAATTCAAACACATGATTAATAAAGATATTTTAGAAAAGATAACATCAATTTATTACAAAGAATTAATTTAATTAACTTTTTAATCTTTTCAAATTAGTTAAATAGGTCTTATATTAAGGATTGGAAGCGGTATTAGTCATTGTAAGCTTGTTTGGTTTAATATTGAAAATGATGTAAATAAATCTTTTTTTTTTTTACATTTAATTAATCAACACATCGCATCTAGGTAGGGTTGAACACAAAACCCTATAACCCAATGAACCCAGTTTGACTCGAATCTACATGGTCTGGCCTGAAAAAAAAAAGGAAAAAAAGCCCAATAAAAATCAAGTCAAACCGGGTCTAACCCGAAGATCGGGTAGGATCGGGTGCCGGGTAAGTATGCTGGACTGGTTAACCCGATCCTACTCGGTGATACATATTATTTTTTTAATATATATATATTAGACATCATATTGATTTTAAAAAAAGGAAAAAGAAATAAAAAGCCCAAGCCCCAAAGAATGACGCTACTGATTGATAGGGGTCAGTACCACTATCCTCAAAACCCAATATGATTTGAAACTCAATTCAAACCCTAAGCCTTAGGTTTTCGGTGCCTTCTCTCTTCCTCCTCCCGCACCCACTTCCCTTCTCTCTTCAATCTAGTGCTCAAATGCCCAATACTTCCCTTCACTGTTGCAGACTTGCAACCCCCTTCTCTGGCCTCTTCGCCATCTTTAAATACTCATCCTGAAGCTTGTTATTATCTTGCTGTATTTTATTCTCACTGATGCGATGTGGAACAGTTATGGTGATAAACATAGATAGAGTCCTATCTCCTCCTCTAATTCTAATTTTCTATGGTTCAATCATTCTTCTTGAGATCTTGTGGCCTGGGTGATTTTTCATCATGAATATATTTCTTTTCCAATTCTTTATGTATGTATGAATTTTTACTCTTCATACTGCATTGTCACACTCATTTTTCTAACCCAACTGGATCATCAACCTTTGGTTGAAAAAAAAAGAAGAAAAAACTGGACCATTAGCCTAGTCCAATCCAGTCTGGTCTGCCCAACTTGATGGGTAGCAGTTTCTCCACTGGGTTGGACCAGTCTTTAGGCTAAAATGACCAGCTCGAAGACCAAACTGGACCAGACCACGGGCTAATGTCTTGCCCAGCCCGGTCTGGTCTATGTTTAGCCCTACATCTAGGTTTTAACCTATCACGCGACCTTTTCCTACTCTATGCATTCTGCTCCCCAAGACAAAACAAAAATATTTGCATCCGAGGGCTTAGATGACGATGAATGGGAGAATCTCATGGGAAAAAAAAATTAAAATTACTAAATTTTAAATTGGGTTTGGTTCTCATACTGCAATAAGTTTTTACAATACTTGATTTGCAGATAATAACATATTTTTGTTGAATCTCATCACATTCACATATAGAATCTTACACAACTCGAAAAGAATCTAATAAAGATAATACTACTTCCAGTCTTTAATATAAGAACTAAACAGTTAATTTGAAAAAAATTAAGTAAACTAGTTAAATTAGGTATTTGTAACAAATGAGTGTTGTTTTTCCTAAACTATCATCTTTAATCAACACATAGGACCCGTTTTCGGCTATAACAAGATAATAAGAAAGAAATGGTATCAATTGCACCTGTAACAACCCCCGTAATTCATGGTAAATAAACATTTTCAAAACGATAATTGCTTTAAAAGGCTAACCATGGTAGGAAGGACAAACCTAATCAAATAGAAATCTATCATAGTCAATAACAATCCAAATCTTTAACAGAGTAGTAGCTACTGTTCTAGAATAGTAAAGATAGTTAATCAAATCAGAAAGGATCAACATTTGATTTTTCTTGTATATATCAAATCCATCAGCAATAATCTGGAATCTCAAATACACTTAAGACCAATTGTAAATGGGTTAGGGCATTTGAAGTCCACCAAAATAACTACCACTACTGTAACAACCCCCGTAATTCATGGTAAATAAACATTTTCAAAACGATAATTACTTTAAAAGGCTAACCATGATAGGAAGGGCAAGCCCCATCAAATAGAAATCTACCAAGTCAATAACAATCCAAATCTTTAACAGAGTAGTAGCTACTGTTCTAGAATAGTAAGGATAGTTAATCAAATAAGAAATGATCAACATTTGATTTTTCATGTATATATCAAATCCATCAACAATACTCTAGAATCTCAAATACAATTAAGACCAATTGTAAATGGGCTAGGGTATTTGAAGTCCACCAAAATAATTACCATTGCTGCCCATTATCAATTGCAATCAAAATAACAATCACATATGTCCAAAAAGGGCTTCGCCCAATAGTACAAGTTTAGAATGCAGTGGAAAGGCTATGATTATGTTAACTAAAACAAAAGGGCCCTAAAGTTTGGCAATATACATCAGTCAAATCATGTATACCAAAACAGAGGCTATACAGAGTGGAAAGGAAAAACTCAAGCCTCGGACACCTTGCCTTTGGGACCAACACCTGAACTCTCGCCTGAAAATGTTAAATAACCACGGGGTGAGTCAAATTGACCCAGTAACCACAATTCCAATTCAACAAGTATCCAGGGAGTGATTACAAGATAGCTAAGCGGGCAAAGTACAATTTCAAATAACATATAAGTTAAACATCTTTACAGAAAACAATATATAATAATTCAAAAAGTAACTTGCATGCATAGAACTTCATCAACCATCCTTATAACCTCCTTGTAACCTCTGACAGAACCCATGGGCTATTCACACATAACAGGATTCGTCTCTTTTACAAGACTGCACCAAGCTCTCCAATAATGAGGTGTAACTCGGCCAAAAGTTACAGAGCTCATATCGGACCATGGGTTCCCTTTCCTTGGAATATGGAAAGGTGTCATGTCCCTTGGGCTGACCCTTGACCCGGCCAAAGGAAGGGTGATACCGAGGGCCCTAAGAATGTTAATGCCAACCACTGGGCGCCAAGTGGCGGCTATACCACGTGATATAAATAATCAGACCTCCCACAACTACATTTCAGCACAACCAACACAGCCCAATCCAACCATTCAATTCCACACAATTTCATATCCATAAAGTATTCTCAGATTCAATAATCAAATTTGTTCAACATCAACAAGATATTCATAAGATGAAATAATTCATGCCCACTTAACTAATAAATTTATCAAAACATAAATCTTGATATAGATATATAAATTACTTTTCATACAAAAACCACCATAACACATATTGAGAACATTTATAATATCAACTCGTGCTTATAATCACATCAACAAGCATACAAGGTAAATTAGAAAGTGGTTACCTCAAGTTCTTGACACAAGAACTAAAAGTAGGAGGATTCAAGACCCAATGGCCAAGAGCCCAAACCAAGCTTACTCTACAATAATAAATTGATAAACATATATTAATATAAAAAGACTAATTAATATAGCATTAAAATAGTTTATTATCTAAATCCCCATAATTGGCTTACCTAAAAAATTTATCTTTAGGAAAAATAATAATTCATCTATTCTTCCAAGTGACAATTTCTAGTGCTTCCCAACTCTATTTCTCTCATTCACATTATTAATAAGAATAATCCCTTCAAATCATCTAAAAACCTCCAAAAAGTGCTTACTCTAACTCTTAGAAAAATAACCATATGTCAACTATGCCTTCAATCATTATTAAAATCCTATTCCCTTCTTCCATTAATCATTTCCCATTCATTAGAATCAATAACTTATAATATTCTCCTCAATTTCCTCCAAACACCCAACGTCCACTAGTTAAAGTCTCTCTAAGAATCATCAACATTATTATTTCAACAACAATCCTCAAAGTTCAAGCATTGAATCCTCAATATAACCTCAAATGAACTCAACTAAGAGATAAATTTCGAAATTAATATCATCATTAACACAAATCACAATTTTTCAACCAATCCCTAATTTACATTGCCTCAAATCAACCATCCAACTAAAAATCTAAGTCATAAGGCTTCTATTCTAACCCCATAAGCTCCATTAATATCATCAAAATAAGTTAGAAGCCTCAAATCATTAAAAATCTATCAAGCCCTAACACATCTTATTTTCTGCCATAAACTTAAAAATAAATAGAAAAAGTAGGAAGAAAATAGCTTACCTAAATAATTTAGAGGAGACCAAAGAATCTCTCCTTGCTCACACCCTCAACCTCTCCCTCTCACTCTCTCACGCGGCGGGATGGCTGACCAGAGGAACACGAACGCGAAGCAGTAAGGAGAGGCTACAGGATGGGAGGCGGAAGAAGGAAATGAGTGATTCAATTGTAATGGGTCACGTGACCCCCCTTACTCAAACCCTTAGTTTGTTTGTTTGTTTTTTTTTTAAAGGTGGGTCACAGCCCACCCGGGATTTAACTCCCCTCCCCCAAAACAAACAGTGGGTGGCCACGTGCCACCCACTGTTAAAATATATATATATATATTTATATATATATTTTAAATATATATTAATTATTATTTAACTATTATTTATTAATTAGTAGTCTACCTGTAATTAAGATTAGCTTCAATGATAATTAATTAATCTCATTTTAATAAACTAAAATCCAAATATATATATTTTTGGATGTTACAACTACTGCCCATTATCAATTGCAATCAAAATAACAATCACATATATCCAAAAAGGGCTCCGCCCAATAGTACAAGTCTAGAATGCAGCGGAAAGGCTATGACTATGTTAAGTATAACAAAAAAGCCCTAAAGTTTGGCAATATACGTCAGTCAAATCATGTATACCAAAACAGAGGCTATACAGAGTGGAAAGGAAAACTCAAGCCTCAGACACCTTCCCCTTGGGACCAACACCTGAACCCTCGCCTGAAAAATGTTAAATAACCACGGGGTGAGTCAAATTGACCCAATAACCACAATTCCAATTGAACAAGTATCCAGGGAGTGATTACAAGATAGCTAAGCGGGCAAAGTACAATTTCAAATAACATATAAGTTAAACATCTTTACAGAAAACAATATATAATAATTCAAAAAGTAACTTGCATGCATAGAACTTCATCAACCATCCTTATAACCTCCTTGTAACCTCTGACAGAATCCATGGGCTATTCACGCATAACAGGATTCGTCTCTTTTACAAACTGTACCAAGCTCTCCAATAATGAGGTGTAACTCGGCCAAAAGTTACAGAACTCATATCGGATCATGGCTTCCCTTTCCTTGGAATATGGAAAGGTGTCATGTCCCTTGGGTTGACCCTTGACCCGACCAAAGGAAGGGTGATACTGAGGGTCCTAAAAATGTTAATGCCAACCACTGGGCGCCAAGTGGCGGCTATACCACGTGGTATAAATAATCCAACCTCCCACAATTTCATTTCAGTACAACCCAATACAGCACAACTCAACCATCCAATTCCACACAATCCAATACTCATAACGTATTCTCATATTCAATAGTCAAATTTGTTCAACATCAACAAGATATTCATAAGATAATTCATGCCCACTTAACTAATAAATTTATCAAAACATACATTTTGATATATATGTATATCACTTTTTATACACAAACCACTATAACATATAATGATAACATTTATAATATCAACACATGCTTATAATCACATCAACAAGCATATAAGGTAAATTAGAAAGTGGTTACCTCAAGTTCTTGACACAAGAACTAAAAGTAGGAGGATTCAAACCTAAGAGCCCAAACCAAGCTCACTCTACAATAATAAATTGATAAACATATATTAATATAAAAAGACTAATTAATATAGCATTAGAATAGTTTATTAACTAAATCCCCATAATTGGCTTACCTTAAAAAAATTATCTTTAGGAAAAATAATAATTCATCTATTCTTCCAAGTGACAATTTCTAGTGCTTCCCAACTCTATTTCTCTCATTCACATTATTAATAAGAATAATCCCTTCAAATCATCTAAAAACCTCCAAAAAGTGCTTACTCTAACTCTTAGAAAAATAACCATATGTCAACTATGCCTTCAATCATTATTAAAATCCTATTCCCTTCCTCCATTAATCATTTCCCATTCATTAGAATCAATAACTTATAATATTCTCCTCAATTTCCTCCAAACACCCAACGTCCACTAGTTAAAGTCTCTCTAAGAATCATCAACATTACTATTTCAACAACAATTCTCAAAGTTTAAGCATTGGATCCTCAATATAACCTTAAATGAACTCAACTAAGAGATAAATTTTGAATTTAATATCATCATTAACACAAATCATAATTTTCCAACCAAACCCTAACTTATATTGTCTCAAATCAATCATCCAACTAAAAATCTAAGTCATAAGGCTTCTATTCTAATCCCATAAGCTCCATTAATATCATCAAAATAAGTTAGAAACCTTAAGAATTAAAAATCTAACAAGCCCTAATAGGCTTTATTTTCAGCCATAAACTTACAGAAATGAAAAAGAAAAAACTAAATAAAAATAGTAGGATGAAAATAGCTTACCTAAATATCTTATATGTATCCAAGTAGAGTCCTTCCTTTCTCACACACTCAAACTACCTCTGACACTCACTCCCTATCGCGGCAGAGGCGAGGACACGGACCAGAGGAATACGACACGAAGCAGAAAGGGGAGGGGGGAAGCATTTGAAAGTGGGGGTACACGTGACCCCACTTGAAATGCAATTTTTTTTTAATTAAAAGAAGGCCACGGCCCAACAGGGTCTTACCCCCCTCCTTCCCACTGGCAGTGGGTGGCCCACGTGCCACCCCCTTGTCTTTTTATTTTATATATATATTTTATAAAAATAATAATTTTTTAATATAATTTTTATTTATTTATTTTTTATTTATATAATTTATATGTATATCACAGAAATTATGATTTACAATTTATTCAATAAACTTTAATATTAAATATTATGAATTAATCTCAACCATATAACCTAAATCCTACAATAAGATAAAAAAACAAAAAATGGAATGTTACAGCACCGGCAAAACCTATCATATGTCATGTCTTTCGTCTCCATACATCTATTTTCCACAAGACAAAACATTGTTAATCAACACACGGGGGATGTTTTTTCAACTTAACAAGTATAACGAGATAATAAGAAAGAAACTGTGTCAATTGCACTAGTGAAACCTATCACTTGCGACCTCTTTCGTCTCCATATACATCCTCACTAAATTATCATTTTGTGATGTTGATTTCCTTCACATTTATATGTCCATCTCCACAAATCCCCACCGCCCAATCTTTGAAAGATAATAAAACTGTTAAATCAGCGATATAATAAATCACATCTCATTTTATTTTTTCCCCTGAAAGTTAGTGTCAGGACAAGGAAGATAAAGTATCAATTGCTTTGCTTCAACGAAAACCTATATCATGTGACCTATTCCTACTCTATATTCACCACAAACTAAATCAGATTACTATTTTGATCACTAATATTCCAACAAGGAATGAAAAAGAGGACTGGTTCACGCAACGTAATTACCCGGAGATGACAAAACTGTTAAAGATAATAAGAATGTTAAATCAACACACTACGTCCCCTTAATTATTGTTTTATTATTTTCACCTCATCAGCCAGTAACAGGAAGAGCGAAAATTAATTTCTTCAAAGGTAACGGAACCTGTCGTTTCATTGTGACCCTCTTTTTCGTATATCAGCCGGGAAATGATGCAAGAACAAGGCTGCCTTAAATTAGGTGGATTGGATTTGTTCTTTCTTCAAATTTCATTTTTTGTTTTATTCAAAGTTTTCTTCAAATTTCATTCCAAGGCAATATAACATTTAAATTTCATATAGTGCAGACATGCCTGAAATATTAAAGATTTAGTTTTGCACATGTATGAGTATTACAGGGGTTAAAAATGACTTGGCTTCAACTCCATCTGTGCGTGTCAATTTGGATTCGATGCATATATTTAAAATGAGTATTGCCTGTAAATCATGTATAGATTGTTTATATGTAAATTGAGAAATTCCAATATTGTCTTATTAATTTTTTAAATTTATGTTTTTATCTTGAATCATTTAGAATGCAAAATAATATTAATGTTCTGATTATTAATTTATACAAAGATAATGGTGAGTGCATTCCAACAACTATATATGTGATGTCAATGATGAATTCCTTTTAATTGCAATTCGATTTTACGTAATTAAAAAAATGAATAAATTATATTCTGGGCTAGGCTATTTGGCAACGACCCTAGCCAATACTGAAGATCTGTTTCTTTCTCTGCGTCAATAATCATTTACTTCATGAAAATCCGTTCAATTCGAAAGAACAGCAGCTCAACTTAAAATTTTGTCCATCAATTACATAATATATTCAGCTAAAAAAATATTTTTCTTTTCTCATTTTCCATGGAATCGAGGTTTAGAATTTACGTGAAGCTGAGTATGAAACACAGAAGAAATCTACATATGAAAGTCAGGGAAATTAAAAACTCGTTGCGCAGTTAGAACTTGATCTGGTTGATAAGGGTACGAGTATGACCTGATTGTTTTAATAGGCTCATGGGAAATAATTTTGTAGTCATACGTGTTATTTACACTAAGCCTTTCATTCTCGACTTCTCAACTTTAGGAGTTACGAAAATTTAAGATTTAAGATTGCAATAAATAAATAAATAAGAGGCCACCTTAAACCCTTTATCTTTCTGATTCTTGCTCATCTCGAATCACATATATTTTTTTATTTGGAAATTAGGGATAAATGACGTTATTGCAGAGTTACGAATTATAAGAGTCCAGACCATACAAGTGAAGTAGAAATTCCTGGAAATCCCTTAAAACACATTTTCCTCGAAGTTAATGCATTCTTCGGTGGTCTGTTCAGCGACGAAAACTGGGGCGTGACGTCTATGGTCACTCTTCTATTAGCTTGTTTGAATTCTTGTTATTGGGATGATTAGTTTTTGACCCTAATTAAAGCTACGCACGTTAATGCTCCTCACGCCTAACAAAAAAACATACGTGTAACAAAAAACAGCCAGATCAGATAAAGATGAGATTCGGATCAAGACTTTCTCTCATTGGTACAGTGGTTATTATATTATATACTCCGTACGCGTGGCGGCTTAGAATTGGAACAATGATTTGACATAACCCAACATTAATCAAATGTAACTGTCTTAACAAGTCTGACAATCAGCGCGAGATTTAATTATTGGGATATACAATCTGAACCTTAATATTTTAGGCTCCCCGGCCACCTTCGTTCAAGCATCCCACATATGACTTTCAAATCAAGTGGCTGATCAATGCTGAATAATTAACCTTTACTCTCTCATGTTCCCTCCCTTGCTTTCGCTCTTTTTATTATTGATTTTCAAATCGAGTATGCATAAACGTATGTACCTGGTCCATCCTCAGCTTTCGTTATTTTGGTTTTATTTTTTTGAAAAAAGAAGCTTCTCTACTGCAAAAGGGGACAAGAATCCAGCAAAGTTCGACTTTAAAAATTGTAATAGGCCATTTGCATATGGAGGAATCTAAGGCATAGAATACAAGCCAAACACCGCTTAGAAGAAATTAACATTGACTTTCTACTTAATAATTAATTATGTGCCCGCGTTTCGCTAGCTTGGCCCGGATTATTATTTCCTTCAACTTCTAATTTACATGTACATTATATACTACCTCTGCTCCTAATTATAATACTTTGTTTATAGTTTACAAATGAGGTCTTATAATTAGAATCAGAGATAGTACTACAAATAGAGTCTTATAATTAGGACTGAATGTAGTATTATTAATCATATAATGAAAATGGATTGAGTTCTTTTAATCCTGTACTCTCTGCGGTTCAAAATATAAGATAAATTTTGTTGGAGGGGCTTGATTTTTTTATAAGATAACTTTCACTTTTTATCTAATCATTTATTTTTTTTAAATTTTACCTCTAACATATATTCTCTTTCTTCTTTAATTTATTTATGACATCTTTTATTTATTCACTTCATTAATACGGGTATATTTGGGAAAAAACTACATGCCTTACATATTTATTGTTTTAAACAATTTTTTAATAAATGAAAATAGATAAAGCTTATCTTACATTTTGAACCAAAGGGAGTAACAAATAAAAAATTATAAACATCTTCCACAATTACAGAATTTTTTTCCAATATTTCAAAATCGTTCATTATATGCATAATGCAATCGCTTGCAATAATATTATTCCTTTGCACGCTACGCGTAGAAATAAACTTTTGCGAATTCTCAACAATCCATTGTCCGTATCAACTTATCGGAAAGATATAATCATGACAAGCCCTCATCGTGATATTTTTTTTTCTGGTAAAAAAGCAAAACTATAGGGGAGAGAAATGAGGAGACGAAAATAGGAAAGGACAAGAATGAGTTGGAAGAAGATAATATTCCAGAAAGGTGTTTTGGCAAATATATGATCGTATATTATATGTATTAAATGATGATTAGTTCCATCACTACTAATTTAACTTTCACTATTCATTTAACTTAATAAATTATTAATAACAAAACTCTTATTCTCAATCTAGTTAGGGCTTAGTATTATAAACTGAAACTCATTGTTTAATTATATGATTGTTTTATAGTAGTAACTAATTATAAAAGAAGTAACAGAAATTAATTCAACATTAAAGCAATTATAACTTGATAATTACATTATCGTTCAGTATTATTATTATGTTGCATAGGCCCCGCTGGCGAAAGAAAATATGAGAATAATACAAGTCATTATTTAATTGACGATGATTTGTTCAGTTGATAAGGAAATTAAATTTCACGTTTTACCTGGTAAGACCTAACTAGGTAGCTTGCATATAGACAACACAAACTTGGTCGAATGAAAACCCTCGTCCAAAATTTGAGACGTTGACCCTACAACTCACCTAATATATATAAATCTCCATCACCATCATTATCTTTTGTTAGATAAGATTCCTCATTGATTAAAGCCACCTATGGCTTCCAAGCAACCTTTTGAAGGTGATTACCTGTTGTTGAAGCCAGAAGAAGCGAGCGTGATAGATCTCATTCGCCTCCTCTTTTCTTCTAAATTAGAAAACAGAAAGTTCATCGATTGCCCCGCAGAGCTCCAATACACAGAATTTCGACGGCGATGGATCCTTTTCACCTCCGTCGTGGTTCAGATGGCCCTCCTCGCCTCCCAATGGTCCCTTGCCAAAACAGGCTCCCTGGTAGAGACATGGCTCAACCTTGTTTCGATCAATGGGGGCTTCATAAGGCTTTTGTTCAACTTTATCAGAGGTTAGTTCGTCGTCTCATGATCAAAATATATATAGTATTTATTCACTAAAAAACCTTCCTTATTCCATGGCTCAATGTATGTGCGTGGATGTGGATTAATGTTGGTGGTGTGATATGTGCAGGAGCGGTAAGATTACCGGAGAGATCATCGGCGAAATTCAAATCTGCGGCGGGAATCCTTGACCCGCGAATGAAATTAGATAAGAGGATTACACCTGAGGATGCTAAGTACAAAGGCTTGCTGTCTATGATGGCCTCTAAATTATCCTACGAGAATCAAAACCTCGTTGAAACTGTTGTCACAGATTATTGGGATGTAAGTTCATTTCATTACCTCCTCTCATTATTGTTCATCATGACTGTCTCTCTGGGCTATATAATATTAGCCAAGGGAAAAAAACCCCATCATGTATTTCATTATTGCTTTCTCTAATGATCGAACAGGGTATTGTTTTTTAATTTTATTTTTCTTTGTGATTGTTATTGCAGATGGATTCCTTGAGGTTCTACAACTTCTGGAACGGTAATTATAAAGCAAACCTTGAGTAATTTTTTCTTTCAAGACACGAAATAGATCTGAATCTAGTGAGCACTTAATAGGCGAGACATAACCTCTTTGATTGAGTTGGATTTTCTGAGAATATATATTTTTACTTTTCCAAGGTGGCAGCTAGCCTGGCCGGCATCACAGTAAAAGGGCCGACCTGAGTTACTTAAATCACGATGATTCTTATTCCATATGCATGCGCTTTTCCTTTTTACAGCCTAAATCACGTTTTGAAGAAAAAGGAAAAAAAACAAATGAAGAGGGAAAGTTCAGGCTGGCTAGCAATGAGCGTTAATTCTTAGGATCTGCTGACTCATATATTGGCATCATATAATTCCCGCCTACGTTTAATTACCTGAGTGTATTTATTTGACCCAACTAGAATAATCTCGCAGGAAACTTGTTAATAACACCACTAGTCCTTTCGTTTCTTCTATTTCTAAATATAATACTCATTTTATAATATAAAATTTACATTATAAAGTGGATTTTATATTTAAAATCGGAGAAATAATATTTTACATAAATTCTGTAATGCAAAATAAATTATTACTTTTCTTTGAAACAAATAGTTATATTATTATTGTATGACAACAAAATTAAATCGGTGAAATTAAAGTGTCCATATTATTAATTAATTGCTTTTTCTCTAAAAGTGGGCCATTTGACTCTTTACTCAACTTTTTCTCGGCCGCCCCTTCGTTTTTAAAGGTGAGTCATTTCCCTCTTGGAACATTGTTATTGGCAGTAATATTATACCCAAGATTACGGTACCTGCAGGCATACTTTCCACATATATTTTGATCAAATTAAATATAATTTCTATCACCCAAAAAAAATCTAAATATACTTTCTTTTCTTTCTTTCTTCCTTTTTTTTTCTAAACCTTGAACTTATACTTTCCTATACTTGAGACATTCACAAATAGATTTTTTCCCAAGTAAATGTTCTATGATGTTAGAGAATCGATAAAGACTTCACCTGGTCACTCTCTAATACCCCAAAATATTTTGTTCCGCACATGATTGATTATTATCAATGAAGTAGCAGACAAACAATGTTACTTAATCAAATTGTTAACTTTTCCGAGAGTTTCGTTTATCAATTTTTTTGTCTGCTGTTGCAGTTGGTGGAAGGTGCATATAGTTTACATCCAAGTGGGGAATTTTTTACACTTTAACTAAAATAAAATAATGGTGTGCAGAATACCAGCAAGCTGACTCCACCCGCGCAATCATGTTCCAAGACACAAAGTCTGAACCCAACTTGATCGTAGTTGCATTTCGGGGCACTGGGCTATTTGATGCTGGCCAATGGATCACAGATGTGGACATATCATGGTACGAGATTCCCAAAGTGGGCAAAATCCATGGAGGCTTCATGAAGGCTTTGGGACTCCAGAAGAATGGTGGGTGGCCCAAGGAGATAGACGAAACCAGTGAGGCCGAACACAAGAAGTTTGCATACTACACAATAAGAAAAGATCTGAAAAAGATTCTGCAGAAAAACGAGACTGCAAAATTTATAGTGACAGGGCACAGTTTGGGAGGAGCTTTGGCCATTCTCTTTGCGACTGTTCTAACACTTCACGACGAGGCATGGTTGCTGGATAAGTTAGAAGGCGTTTATACGTTTGGCCAGCCCAGAGTTGGGGACCAACAGCTTGGTGACTTCATGAAGGACAAGTTGAAAAAGTACGATGTGAAGTACGTAAGGTATGTCTATGGCAACGACGTCGTGCCTAGGGTCCCTTACGATGACAAAACCCTCTTGTTTAAGCACTTTGGTCCATGCGTCTTCTTCAATAGCTTTTATCAAGGACAGGTATGAACTGAATCAATTGGTTTGTGTTCTTTTTCTGTGTTGGGCTTTGCTGTGATTATGAATTGAGAGCTTTGTGGTTTTGTATATTGAAATGCAGGTTTTGGAGGAGGAGCCAAACAAGAACTACTTCTCCTTGTTGTGGGCAATACCCAAGAACATAAATGCGGCTTGGGAGCTAGTTAGAGGTTTTATTATCCCGTTCGTTGAAGGTGAGGACTACAGAGAAACGTGGTTGATGAAAATACTCAGGCTGATTGGGTTGATATTTCCTGGATTATCAGCTCACGTTATTCAGGATTATGTGAATCTTACTCGATTGGGTACGCTAGCTGCATCAACGAAACTGCAGAATCCACAGGCTGCCAAGGATGAGTAATGTTGCATGATGAGTAGTGTTAAAATCTGCATTCTCCGCTCCATTTGGGACGCGGTATCCGTAGGATAAGACTTAACATATACTCGTATAGTACAAGAATCGGCAACCCGTTAGGCACCTCGTATACAATGAAACCTGGTATAAGATCTGATAGGACAAGACCTCATAAATGGCTAGTTCTACATAGTATTCGGATTGACACTGTATAAGATATTGTATCGTTTGATAAAACTATTCTGCTTTTGAATAATATAAAACCGGATTGGATATGAATGGCGAAGTTCCACACCAAATTGGCTATAGATGTGTAAATTTCAATGTTTCACAATTCCACCACACATCAGAGGGACCCAATGAGTCGTCACTATCATGGACCAAATACGAGTATACATGATATCGCACAAACTACCTATTAAGAGCATGTTTGGTATGGGGATTCCAGGAGTAAACGCGCATTGGAAAATGTGAAACATAAGTTAGGAACAGATTTGAAAATTACAGATGTTTGGATTGCCGTTGAATGAAAATGAACTTATGCCATAAACTGACTTTTTTTCTAGCGCTCCAAAGAGTAAACTTTTGCCTTCTACACCACAACTAATGTGGTCCACACAAGTGAATGATAAAATGTTTTTATTTTTTTTGCCAGAGAGAGAATGCTTTTAGCCTTCTAATATAAGATTTAACAGACTAATTTGAAAAGATTAAGAAAGTTAAATAAATTACTTAATTATATTTTATGTTACATGATCTTTTTAAAATATTTATGTATATTATTAGATTGCATAGTAATTTACAAGTCAAGCAAATTAATTTGGAAAAAAATAAACATAAATATTTCAAAATAATTTATTTAACTTTCTTAATATTCTCAAATTAATTATATATATTTAATTATATTCTAAGTATGTTCAAAATTTTCTCACTAACAGACATTTTTATTTTACAACTATAATTTTAATTATTTTTTAATAATTATCATATTAATATCATATAATATAAAACATTAAAATTGAATAAAGTTCATGTCCTTTTCAGTTATTTTACATATAAACTTAATTTTTATTAATTATCCAAATAAATTTTAGTTTTTTTAACTGACTTTTTATAAACATCAATCCAAACATAAATCAAATTATATCAACTGATTTTTACTTTAACTTAAGTTTCCAAAAGTCATTTAGGATAAAAGTTAGTTTTATCACTGTTAATCCAAATACACTCTAACTTGTTAGAATTATGAGTTTGCTACGGGTAGCACAGTGCACAGCTATATATATGCGAAAACGACGCCGAGGACGGTTAGCCATAAGGGTTTATTTAAATATTACTATACTTAATTATTTAAACTTGTTTAAACGAGAAAATGGGGGAGAAAGCAGATCACCAAATTTCAAAGGGCAAATGAATAATTATATTTTTACAGTATAAAATTCATTTAATATAAAAACATTTTAGGGTTTTAAACAAACATTGCAAACAACGAAAAAAATTAAACTAAATTATAAGCTTTATAAATAGAGGAGAAGACTTCGTAATTTTGGTAAAAGTAAGATTATACAAACACCTTTTGTAATTGTTTTTGGGCATCCAGATCTTTCAAACTTTGTACAATAAATCTTGGAAGACAAATTATGAAGTGATACTTTTATAAACTGAGATTTTTTTGTAAATTATGTAAAGCGTTTGTGTAATTTTTTAATCCGAGTATTTCAAACTCTGCACATGACCTCTTGCGAATTACATAATATTCCCTGTAAATTAAACAAGACCTCATTTTACAATATAAATTAATTCCTAATACCTTGGGTCTTACCAGCTGGTTGCACTGAATTTGTAGTTTTAGAGGCCCAAACCGAAGACAATTTAAGAGGCTTTGAAATAATTAATATGATCATAATTATGAATGTTCTATTGTATATATATAAAAAAAATTATGAATGTTCTAGAAGCTTTGGTCACTATGTCGAAGATCACGCCAGAGCCACTACCTCCGTAGTCCACTAGCGACGCTTGAAATGTAAGAATAAGGAAAGTGATCAAAGTGAAAAATGTGCTGCCTAAAATTAAAGCTTTGGTCAGGCTTTGCCCGTTTATGACCTGAGAAGCCTCCTCCAACCAACCATTAAACAATAAACATGAAGAATGAAGCATCAACTATCAATCATTACTCAATCCAACTACCCTGCATATCGTCCATTGCATTTTCCCTATTTTCTGATCACTTGTGTTCAGCCGTAGTATTTTTTAATACCTCCAGTTATAAAATCTAGTTTGTAATTTGTAATGTAAGGAGATCATATTTCACTAGAACTACTATCATTACTGATTCGAATTCCCATCTCACGTACTCATCCGAAATTAAAGTATTTCTCTTTGTTATAAGTCTGTTAAGGAACCCAAAATCATTTGAAGCCTTCTTTTTTTGTTGTTGTTGTCCGAGATAGATATGATCCCTAAAATCTCTAGCACACCCGCAAAATCTCACTAACACTGGTAATTACGCAAATTTGACGTCTCTAATAACTACTGCCCTTGTCATTTGGTCCTTATGAACAGTTATCTCCAATTAAGATGCATTCAGGCTCAAGATTGAAGGAAAGAATAAATAATAGAGCTGCGTGCATAATATTTTCTAGTGTAGCTAGATTACATTTGACCACGAACAGTCATCAAGGATTGGAGGCAGAGAAGTTTACAAAAGAAGCTTATTTCTAAAGATTGACGTGAGTAAATACATATTATTAACTAGTCACTCTCAAGGATGAGGAAACCTGGCCTTTCATTAGCGCTTTCCACGGAGAGGATTTAGATCTTCAGGACACTCACAGCTGAAGTTCGCTAAATTCAAGCCTTGAATCAAATAATTCGTCATCTACCTACTAAAATCATGACACGTGAATAATCTAAATATTCAACTGTGCATCATAAAAGATCAAGACATATTGATATATCCAACAGAGTATCTAGATTGCTCAGATGTCATGAATTCAGATGACAAATTAATTGATTCAATGGTCTAGATTTGACAACCTGCAGATTATAGATTTCTTGGGAAAGCGGAGATGAATACCAGATCAGGTGCTGATGTTATGAACTTCAAAACTGCAGTAACACCAAGTGAGTGTCAGAGTAGTGACTGCTCTATTCAGCACAACATTCTTTCAGATGCAGATGATCCTTTTAAATTCTTCAGAAACCTGGTCACAGAAGCATCAGATCTTCTGTTAGAACAGCGTACAGAGGTATAATAATGAATAGTACAATTTGCCATTTAAGGCCATCGAACGTTTAGGTGAAGCTCTTGCTAGAAAATGTTTATGGGCTTTGTAAGATTCTTGATGATTCCAGGAAGAAAAAAATATGTCATGTATCTGTGGGATACAACCAGCCAATGAAATCATTTTACTTTCCAGATGCACACTGACAAACCAAAACTTTCCAAATTTTTAGAAAACTCGGATTGAGCAGCTTACACCTATAAATAAATTAATTAAAACCAATTGTATCAAAGGTATGAAAATGAGTGTTGTCTAAGCTAGGATCAGGTTGAACATGGAAATTTACCCAGCATCACATGTACAATGGAATAAACAGTAGAGGATGACGCATCAAAAGGCGTGGCAGGTGAAGCATCCACTCAAAGAGCCCATCTGGCTTGGTCTACGGAAAGATAGAGCCCTGTGGATATTTTTGCCAACTTGATGGGCCTGGTTGTCGGAAACTGAGCTTCTCATTTCCTGGGCTTTCTTCTGAGCCGATTTCAGCTTGTTCATAATCCTATCCATAGAAGATGATCTTTTCTTCTCCAACTTCATCTGAAATAACGAAAATAGTAGTGAGCATGTTGCTCCGTCTAAGTTTAGATCTCCTGTGAAACCCCCCCCCAACCGGGGGGGTGGGGGATTGCCGAAATGCTGCAACGAAAAATCAGCAGAGCTGGGGATTAAAGAGAATAATATTAAGAAAAAACCTCTAGTTTCCTTATTGCTGCCTCAGCTTTTGCCTTCTGCAAGTTCTCCCAAGCAGTGATTCTAGCTTCCTCCCTCTTAACCCTGGACGGTTAAATTAGCCAGCATTTAGAGGCCGAAAAAGAGAGAGAAAACATGAAGCATTCATCAACATCAAATGGTTATCACAAAAGTCTATTGCACCTATTCAAGTTATTTAAAATATCGTTGTGCAACCCAATAACTACACTGGAGTAGCGTCAATCTGAAGTGATCCTTAATTAATTATCCATATGCCTGAAAAGATTGAACCGCATTTATACAATACCAAAGTGGACATACTTTGAAGCACCCTTTGCAGTTTCAGAAACATCCCAAGCTGAAGACTGGGCACTTCTTTCTTTCTTTTTCCAGTTGTCGACATATTCCGAGCCTCTGCCAGTGAATAGGGCTCTATGCTTGTTGGACCACCTTGTCATGGTGACAAGTTCATCTATCTGCACATCCCTGATATCCATATTAGAAGAGGCTCTCTGGAAATCTATGATGGGCAGCACAGGTGTGGGGGAGACAGAGAAAGAAGCCCTCATACTGGGAGAGGAGCATGGACTATCCTCTGGACTCATCTGGGTGGCCATGTCCCTCCTCGAAACGACACGAGACACATTGGTGGCCGCATCATTAGAGCCATCGAACTTTTCCTCTGTATATTAAGACCATAGCCAGAAAGCAAAATCAGATGCATTGCAGCATAGTTAGCAAGGCACTTGTAAAGAATATCACCATCTATATTTGTGATGACATAACTAAGCATACGGTCGTTTACATTATCACTTAGTTTCAGATATCAAACTATTATTAGAGTCTAAAGAAGATGCTAGCATCAATCGCACAACCTAGCAGCGATAAATACGGAATGGTTCGCAGAAGACAAAGGATTAACTGAAAGCTACGTAATGAGAATTCGTGTCAAATGCATCGGAAGTCAACGCTTTAGGGCCGTGCTTTAAATAAGTGACTTCCCAGCGTTGATTTTGTATCGATGAAGATAATTTTAGGTATAACTTCACAAATACGTCAAAATTCAGTGTAAGATAAGGTCCAAGGATGGACGAAATGCCTTGGGAAGACAAAAGTGACTGATTCTGCATCTCAGAGCATCCATGCACACTAGCAGAGCGGGCCATGCAAGGATCTGCTCGAGTCGGAAGTACTCCATCATGACCACTAGAATGGATTGTCAATCCATCGGCTCGGATAACACCGGCAGTTACTGGAGAACCTGCCATGAAATTTCCAGCATTTCCACCTTCTAGCATGGGCACTGCCGATGAATAGAGCGAATGATACGCATATCCAGGGGGACCAAGCGGACCACTCTTTGACTTTGGCCTCCTCTGGGGTGGTGGCAGGGAACATCTCCCCCTACCATCTCCTGAAACAGGGCTGAAAATCCATCTCTCAGCATCTTCCCATTTTGATGGCAATGTTCTTCCATTATTTAAAGGCAACAGAGCCGCACTGACTTGCTTCCTGGTAGCACTGGTATGCAAAGGAACTCGCTCAGAGCTCCAGCCCTTCTGCATTACTACACCAGCATGCCGATAATTCGGTGTTCCAGGACTAGGGAAATTGTTAGACCTGCGAGTTGATGCTGAACTCTTCTTCATGGTTCCCAGTCGAGGTGAAGATCCAATTGCACTGTTCAGATCTAAAGAAGCAGGCCTTCGCCGGTCTGGCTTTTTCAATAAAGCTTCAGATCTTGATCTACGATCTTGGCATTCTTTATGTTATGCAGAAGCAAAGTAGGATATTAGATTCCTGGGATTTAAAAAGTAAAAAGCAAAGAGCCTCAGTCCCAAGCTTTGCTACGGAAGGTAGTTTGGTACCTTTAAGGGCCAGAGAGAAAGAGTTTCTAGCAGAATCCAATTCCAAGAGTTGATTACCGTCTTCAACGTCGTCAGCATCGCTGTCTTCTTTTTGAACTGCGTGAAACGTATGTGCATAGAGGGAGTGAGAAGCGTTGGCGAATCGCTTATATCAGTTGGGAAGGCCTGGTGGCTTAACGAATTTTGGATCTTTGTAACATGAAAAAACAAAACAATTTAACAGTACCTTTTGCCTTTTCTTCCTCTCTCACGAAGCGACTATGCTTCTTGTTTGCTGCATGTTTGTTTGGATCTGAATCTGGATCCGGACCACACCAATTCTCGATGGGAGAAAAATCACCATCCCGCACTCTCAATTGCTGCAAGAGACCCAGATTTTAACACTAGGAAGTGGAAGAACCTCAAATGTCTGAGCTCAGATTATGATTTATTCGTGTCACGACAGTTCGTACAGTGAAATGGAAGCTTACTATCCCCAAACATTTAGAAGTAATCCTCTCGTGAATTGGATTAATACTATTAACAAGTCCGGAATCAATCCAAAAAAGGGCGTTCTTATTAGCTCAATTATTTAAAAAGCAGATCAAGGGGAAAAAAGAGTTGAAGTCGAGCACCTTCTATAAGAAACAAAGAAAACAAATTGACCAAATTACACGAAAGTAGTTCCAGTGTACGACTTCCACGGGTGCATGTCACCGGGAAAAGAATATAATAGAGAAGGCAGTGATATCAGAGGAAGGGAGAAGGAAACGAAGTCCCAAGTACCAGGGAAATTTCAGAGGCGAGGGAGTCATGCTCATTAGCGTCAGATGCAAAGGAGCAGCGATCGACACTGGCAGAAGCAGAGGAGAACAGACTGAAGTTAGATTCAAGAGTAAAGATAACAGAGTCCGGGCTACAATCGCGAGGTCTGAGTTCCGCCCTCGACGAGGATCGGTCCTGAAACCCCAACTCCGGCATTGCTCAATGTTGGAGCAGCGTTCAGAGTAGACGAACGGAGCCGACAATAATCTGCATTGGCGCGTACCGCAAACACGAAAAAGACCCCTGGATTTAATGGATATGACTCGTGGTGGAAGGCGGAACAAGCAAGCGATTTGAGGATACAATGACGTGGGGTTTGTGAAGAAACAGAAGAGTGGGCCGGACTGAGCGGATCATCCAAGAAAAAGGACAAATGATTTATGGGGGAGGAGGACGAGGAACTTTTTAACACATCTTTCTAAGCTAATTCTAATTGACCAGAGCATATAACGCTTTGACTGCAATTTTATATGATGATATTGACAGGCTGGGTGAGTTCCGTTCCAGTGAGGTTGAAGTGCTGAGGACTAATGAGGTGCTTGGAATATAAGCATTCTTAGTAATTAGTAAGTAATTGCTCCATTACAACAGGAAGACCACGATGATTATGTCTGGCGTGCAAGTTTATCTCTGCATGTGCCCCTGCATAGCCTCACTGTACTCTCTCTGAAATTAAATTAAAATAAGATCACCCTTGTTTGTACTAATTAAAAAGGCCAGGAGAAAAACTACTTTCAAGGCTTCATCATTTGGAGGGAAGACCATCACATCCTTCCACTAATTACGCATCATTGCCAGTTAACGACGTCCGCCCAAAAAGGAAATAAGATTTACCATATTTTAATGAATGTAAAATAAAAGGGCATATTTTTTATTCGCTTCAATTAAACATAGCAGTAAATTATATAACTTTATTTTATCAAAATTTTGTTTGTACCAAAAGGATATTTATAAATTATAACTAAAATGAATACCCGTTACTGGCTTGTTTTTTTTCCCTTTTATTTTCTGTGTTTTGCAACAAGTAATCCAGGATAACAAAAGGGGATATTTATTACGAAAAGTGTGGATTGATGATTCCAGAAAATGACAATGTCATTGTTTGGTCAAAAGGTCAATAATGTTGTTGGGCGTGGGTTGGATGGGTGGCCCTATGTATATTGCTGCCTCATGCAGTCATGCAGTTAATATTTCAGTTAGTTATAATTATAAGATTTTATTTTAGAACCAAAGGTAGTATAAGAATTGATTGGCTAATTTGAGTAAATTAAAAAAACTAGTTAACTTAGTTATTTATAATAAATAAGTATTATCTTTTTTAAAATATCTTTGCTAATAAAATGAATTGGAGAGAACTATGATTATTACACGAATTATTTTAAAAAAATAGATAAATATAAAAAAAAATTAAATTTTTATATTTAGTATTAAAATAAAAATTAAATAAATTTTTATATTGAAAATTAGAGGTAGTACTATTTTGTTGGGGGAAAATTATAAATATAAAAAATCTTTTATCCTCTCATTTGTGACAGCTGACGCAATGCATAAGAAAGCATGAACAATGGAACAATGAGTCGGCGAATAATTTAATAAAAAGCAAAATAATAATAATAATAATAAATAGGAGCCAGATTGAAAATCTCTGCTCCAAATTTGTAAATAGAATCATAGAGAAATGCCAGGCTCACACATGTGATGTGATGCCCGGTTCTGACACCCACTGAAAATCATTTAACGCGCAGATGGGACCATATTTTTCGAGAGAATTACTAAAAAACCTCTAATAGTATGTAATCACAAGTTTTAGCATAATAATAATAATTTTTTAGATTTATTTTGTAATTATTTTTTTGGGACCTTATTATAATTCTCCTATATGTTGTTGAAAAAATTAATCTTTTGATTCCTATAATTTTTATTCATTTGTAATTTAGTTTTTATATTTTGACTCGATGCAATTCAATTCCTAAGTTTTGATTCGGTTATAACTCAGTTTTTGAAATTTGACTTGCTACAACTCGGTTCCTATACTCTTAATTATTTTATAATTTATTCCCTCCATTGATTAGATATGTAATTTTATTTTTAAAAAACATAATGACTAAATTATAAATTGGGTAAAACTATAAGGATTAAGTTGCAGTAAATCAAACTTTAAGAACTGAATTATAATCGAGTCAAAACTATAAAAATTGAGTTGTATCATATCAAAATATAGAGATTATAGGCGTATCAAAATTATAAAGATTGAGAAATTAGTTTTTCATTTTTTTTATTTCCCGCAATCATCAAATACAATACAGTATGGTACTCTAGAAATTGACTTCCACTTGCCCTTCGGTGCATGCATACATTAATTATTTTAGAGTTGTAGCAACATTACAGATCTACTGCCCTTTCAATTTTTCCACCAGCAGCAATCAACCAAGGTTGTGTAACTTACGGTCAAATAGTAAAATTTATCAATTTACATTGATTTTATGAATTGTCGAGATAAGTATATAAAAAAAAATTGTGTTTTGATTTGCGTGGAAATATTTTTAAAAAAATATTTTTAAGTGTTTTCAAACGCTTTTGTAATTTCTCTCGTCTTTAAAGGTGTTATATAGAGGAAGCTATGATTCTTTTTTGATAAAATTTGATAGGTTATGGTTAGTCATACTCTCTTATGCTTGATAAAATTGCCAATTTGCCAACCATCACGTGACCTTACAAAGAATTATTATCACTTTGATTCATCTAATACTCCTCCGGTCATAAATATAAGACTTTTATATAATGTATATAAGGGTATTGTATTTAGAATCAGAGAAATACATGTTTGACTCTCTACTCAGTTAGCAAGTTAGCATATGTTATGAGATGAAAATATTAAAATTAAGAGTCAAATAATAATAATAATAAACACCATCCTTTTTGTTTGTTGTCTTCAGGTCCTCTCTCAGGAAAATCATTGCGTATAGAAGTCGCATTCCCGGGAAGATCCATAATCACAATACAAATGTCGGCAAGAATATATAAATATAATTCGGCCCCAAAAAACCCCAAACAAATAAAAGCATCGCCGCCTAAAGTAGTGCGTGCAATAAATTACTGGTAACTCAGGAGACAAGGGATGTTCATAATCCGATAATCGTATTTGGTCGAATTGGACCCGCTTTATCTGAGCTTAGTTGACGAGTTAGCATACCATGCTCTGAACAGTGAGGATGGGACCGACCAGAACATAAATAGTGAGGTTGGAGCATTTATTCACCGACTTGAATTGGCCTCTGCCAAGTACGTACTAGCATTGTGAAACAAACGTGCATGGCGACATTCAAATTGATATGATGAGAAAGAAAAGGCAGTAATAAATGGCTTCTCACTTTTCAACACAAAATTGACCCATCCAGAGTTACTGCTTGAACCCCGCCCCCACCCCGGAAAAAAAACAACACCACAGAAATCCAGCTCATATCACATTGAATCCAGCCTGCCCAACTCTCTGCAGCTTGAAACCCTCCCTACCTGTGAAAACGAGTGGAATAATTTCTCAGGATACGCACAAAGCTTGACCACTAAATGACTACAATTCAATTTGTACTTCCTGCATTTTCCCAATGTGCCCTTTCCCCAACCCTTTAAATATTTAGTTGCAAAATAAACGCCTCTTCTTAAAAGATCCAACAACGGAAGACATTAAATTCAATACCCACCATTGCTGTGCACCTAATTGTAAAAGAATTGCGAATTCGTTGTCAGGTAAAAATAGGATTGAAAAAGCAGGATAACTTTTCCTGGGTAAAGATAGATGGTAAAAGTGTGATAAATTCAATTACGCGTAAAATAACACAAAAATCCTTAATACAGCATATCCAAACCAGTATTTGATGACTTGTCCTCGAAGAACTGCCCATGCTAGGCAAGAGTTTTTTTTTTTTTTTTATAAATAATTTAGGGTATTTTCAAATTATTTTGTACTTGAGACTAACCCCTAATAGGCCGGAAGTATTTAAGGTTAACACCCTTCACTCAACAAGTGCGCTTAAACTTGAGTTTTTTTTTTATGGAAATGAGATGGCTTGCTAGACGAGTTATTTACTGATTTACTCCTTGGAGTTGGCTAATTACTACAATTTTTTTCCGAATTATCAATCATACAAACATCTGAGTATTGCTGTGAATTATTGAATCTCAGCATATGTGCATGTTTTGTGGACAAAATAAATTGAAAAGCTGTATTTTATGTAACATAGCTGGGGGATAGGGACCCAGCAAGTGCAAGGCACAGCATAGGGAAGGTCAGATCCAAGAGATATATATAGCAATTGAGGGGAGCCAAGAGCTGGTCCTCGTGCTACGTGGGCTGCTAACATGAGTGTCCGTACCTGTCTTCAGTTTTCAGCTCTCACCCATGAGTTGGATCCACTGATTGAGATATTGCGCGAGGGACAAATTCATCTTTCAGGCGTTTCTTGCGAGAGCCCTCTTCTATTCACCCCGTAAGGTGAGGCACTGGGAACTAATGACGTGTTGAGCCCTTTAAAAATGAAAAATCTACCCCCGCCTCAAGTTTGATGCGATCAATTAATGCTACGGTTTTCTTTATTTATTAGTAGGGTTACATAAAGATTAGGGTGACAGGTCGTAAATTTCTTACTTATCAAACAGTCCTTTTCCAAATAAAAAGGAAAGTCTTTAGGGCTCTTTGTTCAATTGATCTGTATGGAATCCCTAGTTTCTGATTCCTACTTCCACAATTCAACTCTCAATTATTCAAGTGCCAGTGAATCTGTTTTCCAAGGTTGGTGGTCAATCACTTCATTACCTAAATTCTTCACGTGAGCATAGCTTGATAATCAACGAAAGAAAAATCCTTGCTAAATTAGGCCCGGTGTAATAATTTAACTGTGCTAATACAAGATAAATCAAGACATCTATTGTTGTCATTTACAAAGAGAACAAGAACATTTATCGAACTCCACAGCTACAACTTCAATATAACATGGGCTAATCAAACTGATTTCTTTCCACTACGGAGCAAAATGTTGTTCATGTAATGAAAGAGAACCAGAAGAGTTGTACTCAGCACCCTCCAACTGTTGTATCACTGAAGTAAGCAGTAACTGCCTTCAGTTTACCATTCAAGAAGACTTTCTCCACCTGAGATCATCATGGCGAAAAAGAATTAATTCATCAAGTTAGTTACATAATATGTTAAACAATAATGGCATACAAATATAATAGTTAACCTCAAACCAAAAGAAAATAAAGATTGTAACCTCGGGTCACTAGGTGGCTTCATGAAAGAAAGACGTGATTTAGAATCCTGATTATTTTTCTTCATTCTGTTCTAGTGGTAAAAAGGTATATATTTCTCCCATTTCACGCCTTTACCTCAAATTTTTAATCCTGAATATTCAAAGGAAGACTCGCGCAATTCTCAGCCAAGCAAAGTTATTAGATAAATATTCTCACCCAAAAAAAAAAAGTTATTAGATAAATAAAATTTTGACCAAAATTACTGTATAATCCATGTTCCTCATAAACTTTGCACTTCTTTTCTCCCCAAAAAATGCTTCATTAAATTATAATTGTATCAAATTTCGGACAATAATAGTGTTGTGGAGCCAACTCGTTAAAGTCCAAATTAAATACTGCTGTTACATAATGTTCACGTTATTAACGTAAAAAATCCCAACTATTCTCACGCCAAGCAAAGCATCACAGGAATAAATTAAAAACGATCAATTAACTATGCATATCCTTATGTTAATACCTTCTACTTTCAATGCAGGCACAAAATCACATCTTAAATTGCTTTTAATACATTTATTTCTCTTACCATATCCTCCATAAGCAGATATACCAAAACCATAATCTCAAATGGACATTAAGGGGTTAGTGGAACGTCATAAATTACATTTAAAAGGTATATATTTACGAGTATTCAAACAAATAATAAATCATTACTCTCACTCGTTTTTTTTCCCAACGATCTTTTTAACAACCCCCCCCTTTTTTTTTCCTTCTCCCTTTCTGGGGGTGGGGGCTTTGAGAACCAGGCTTCCACTAGAATGTATATCAAATAAAAAAGGAGCAGGCCAATACCTCTAAAGACCATGGAGGACAGGCTGATAGAGATAATTCTGCCAATTGGTTCACGTCAATATTTCTCGGCAGGAACATGACAACTCTAGAGGCAATTTCCTTTGCAGCTTGGAAGAGAACATATCTGCACATCAGAAGGTCAAATAAACAGGATAACTAAAACTATTTAATCTATCTGACCCAAAAATACAAAAAAAAATCTACCAACCCATCATGTGGTTTAAGCATCGTCTTCATGTCATAAGTCATAACTTTAGCATAATCAGGTCCCCCCCAAGGAGGAGATAGGAAAACAGTATCAGCCTGCAGAACAAGCATTTTAAATCTTTTAGATATAAACAACATATTGCTGAGTAGATTATGAGTAGAGGAACAGAAGAGAACTATGCATGACAATATCTTAACTGCAGCTTACCCACCTGGAATAAGAAGAGTACAAGAAATTATCTGTCAGTGCAAGCATGCGTACAATGAAAAAGTAAGCCTGCTCATCAGCTTTCTAGAACAGGTTCCTTTTCAGATGGTTAAGGAAAGCTCACAATAACCCCCCCCCAAAAAAAAGAAATATCCACATTTCCATTTCTAAGATACTTTTTTTTTTTTTTAACTTCTTATGATTTAATAAATATCTCTCTGATGTCACTACAATTGTCAGCATTTGACACTGGCAGAGTACAGAATAGCACGAGGCCATGATTGATGCTCTTAAGGTACAGGAATAAAGCATAATTTCTTACTACTTGTCTTCAATATCTCTGTTGATCACATTTTTAAAACATACCAGATGTAAGCAGCCTAACTACAAGATATCAATTATGACTTTGACCGGCCTGCACAAGCTAGAAAGGATATAACACCAAGAGCAAAATATTGTCATCTATCGACTGTAGTACCTTTAACTTCGGTGCCAAAAGGAAAAAATCTCCTATAATGAAGTCAATTTGGTCACCCACTCCATAGATAGCAGCATTATGCGTTGCATAATCAATCTTCCTTGGATCAACATCAATTGCTATCACATGTCTGCAACTGTAAGTATAATATCAAATAATAGATTTCCATTTACAGATATCAAATATCACTCAGAGGAAAGAAACGAAAATGTATCAGGGAATGCCAAAAGCATCGGATGATTACAAGATAAAATCTACAAAGAAAACAAAATTTCTAGCATTTGAAGGCTAAAGACTCTCCCTAGCCAAATGATCTCTTTCCTTCCCTGTCACTCTGCCTACAAGCTCTTAAACCCAGCTAATGACATTTCTCTCTCCTACCTATTCACCTCCCAGACATACGTATGGGACACCTCAACCTGTGACACTTAGTCATTCGTCATGGTCCCCCTCCCCAATTTTCTCTTCATTCTTTCCGCTGTGTACTTTAATGGCTTGTGTTCCAATGGACATGGACCATAAACAGTTTTTTTATTCATTGAAAACTATCAGTCCTATAAATTTGAAAAATACAACTAGGAAAAATTGCCCACCAAAATCTACGCAAACTATGCTGGTCAACAACACATGACTACTTGGTACTCACCATTGCGCAAATTGGATGGCATTTCCACCAACCCCTGTGAAACAATCAACTATGATGCCACTAGCACAACGTAATGCATGATGCTGAGCAATAAGCTCTGGAGTGACAGAAAACCATCCTTCCTCGTCCATTCTTATACCATGATCAAATCTAGAAAATAAACTATATCTCTGATGCCAATATTTCCCAATAGCAGCAGAATACTCTTCATGCAATTCTTGAAACTGGCAACCTGCAAAATGAAAAATAAGTAGATTAAATAGGCAGCAACAAGTAACAATACAAGTACTGGAAGACTTCAATTAATACAATTGGCTGTATTGTCCTATCAAGGAAGGAAGTAAAACATATTAAAAAGCATTAATGTCTCAAGGCATGAAACTCCCAGAAATTAGTTCTAATCAATCAGGCAAGCATCTATCTTTGGTTCAATTTTTACTAACATTCTCTGAAGAAACACATGTCCTTAAGTGGCACCTAAAAACACTCTCTATCAAAGAATGACTGTGTATGCATACAAGTGCAAGACAAATAAAAGAAATATCTGTACAAGGTCTAGATGTGATAACTTGCATCATAAAATCACCTTAGTATGGCAATATCTCCATGTATCTAGTTTTCTCAGTATTTGACTCCGGGAAAGCATTATTAAGAAAATTGGAGCCAGCGAGTTGGGGGGTCGAGAATCAGCAAAGTTATCATAGAAACTTCATGATAATACATACCTTCAGTTTCATCATACAGTCGTCTCTGTCTTGGTTTTCTTTTCATGGTCCTTTCCTGTATTTTCATGGAAGGATCAGACTTAGCATGCAACCCATTCACAGTAGGAACGGTGATATCCAAGCATGTGTCATTACCCTCAGAAGTTGGCTTGATGCATCTTTTGTGAGAGCTGCAAGGCATATCGAGTATAAGAACAAGTAGAATATTGAAACCGGAAAGGTGAGTTGAAAGAAGCATTTTTGGATAACTAATACATTTAATAATTGAAGCACTTGGTTAGCCTTGCAAATTAAATGAGCTGTCTTGGAAATGTAAGTCTCATGAATCATATGAAGAAGTGATAAAGTATCCAGTGTAAATGTATAACCTCACAAATAAATCCTTTCCAGGGACGATCATAGCATGATAAATTAAGGTTGAATAATTTACAACTTTTATGGTGGGTTAGGTACAAGATGTAATACCATATGTTATAATCCGGGGCATCTGACATTAAGCAGAATGAAACCCCATCATCACAACTACGACTCTCAATCAATTCAAAGGACTGGCCTTCACTCTGTATATTGATATCAGAGATCACATTGTCAGAACTAAATCCAGTGTCAGTTGAACACAAATCTTGTTTAGCTAATTCCTCTACAATCAAAGCTTCCTCAACGGTGTTAGTCTTGTTCTGAGAAGCATGCTCCTCTGTTGCTGCTACAGTGCCACCATTATCCATTTCTGTACAACCACCAGTTGCTAGATGCTCCATCCCCGGGGGTGGGTGCCATGTGGCTTCTTGTGTTCTGATATTGTAAAAGTAGCTTCTCTCATAAAAAGTATCCCAATACACCATCCATTCTCCAAGTTCACCGCAGTCACTTGAGTCAGCAACCATGTCACCTCCAATTCCTTCTGAACTCACAGGAAATGAAGTTGACTGCAAAATAACACTGTCACCATTGCAAAAGGTCTCATGTTCTGTATCTTTGCAAACAATTGACGCAACTTCCAAGCATTTATGATCAATCAACTGTTCACCACCTTCTATTCTGCAAAGGTTGGCATCGGAAACTGTCAAACTGTCTCTACCTCCAGCAGAAGATCCAACAGGTGAACTTGATGCAACTTTCAAATCATCACATAAAGAAATATTTCTAATCAATAAGTCACCATCCCGAGCGACATCAGTCACATCATCCTTTTTGTCATCGTCATGTTGCTCCCTGATAACATCAGACAAAACACCAGTATAAATTGCTGCATTGTCACCCTCACCAGAGACACATTGAGAGCTATCAGCACCCACTGAACCATCACAATGACACGATTTGCTTTCACCCATCATTGATATACATGATAAAGAATTACTTGTATTATGATAATAAATGTCAGGAGATACAACCTCCTCTACATTCACTCTGGAAAGTGCTTCATCTACAGGTTTTTGATGACTACGTTTACCCTTTCTTTTGCCTTTTAGTTGTCCATTTCTCTGTAATAAGATAGTTCAGAGATATAATCAATAGCAGCTTTGACAGCAATTAACGAGCAGATAAAGAGTATGATGAAAATGATAATAGATTGTGAACAACAATGTCTATACTGAAAATTATTAGCAGCAATTTGGTACAAAGTAGTAGAGAAGGGAGAGAAAAAGGATTAACGGAAGTGACTTTATTCAACAACAACCCAAAATAGGAGTATACGTGTGATCCTTGTACCCCTTTTAGCAGTCGTTTATTCTGTTTACTTCCCAACTGAAGTAGTTACAAGTTATTTTATAACAGTTCTTACAATCGCCACGTATCACAATTGATACAGGAAAATTATGGCTTTTGAAGGTACATATTCATGTCCGGATCTCCTCTGTCACAACCGCATGTATCATTCAAATGTACTCTAGAAAGTGCACTCAGGTTGTAGTTATATTATGTTTGATAGTGAAGATTTCAGGCATTGAGTAACTTGAAATACAAACTTACATGTCTGGCATTATTTAAAATATTTAAACTTTTAAGGAAAGCATTCCATCGGGAAGATACAAGAACGTTTGTAAGCAACTAAGTATACCTCCTTATTTGTGTGAAAGGAAAGAGGAAGCCCCAATGCACTCATCTGCCTTGTAAATTCCATATCTTCAGAGAACGCCGTCATAACAACATAAGAGAATAAAACTATTAAATACAGTTCCAAGCACAGTCAATTACATGAGCACTGTAAAACATAATGATAGATAAGGGCACCATATTTTTCCCGGAAAATAAAAAGGCTTGTTGGAAAGCGTTTTCTGGTGGTTAATAAAATGTTTTGGAAAATAATCGCCAGTTCAAGAAGATTGACTTTGGTTTGACGGAATCTTTCTTTCTTTCTTTTTCTTGTTTTTCTCCTGAAAACTGCTTCATCCATTCTTCTGTTATGAGATGCAAAAAACTTGCAGGAAAATTAGGACATGATTCAAAAACTCCGGTGACAAAACTGAGAAATTAGAAGTGCTAGAGAGAGGGAGAAACACTTGCCTTCAGTTGAAGGAACGAAGTGTAAGCCTTTACCGTCATCAGCTTCAGTCGGTCTCTAGGCAAAATAAGTGTTAAGAGAGCAAGTGAACGAGAAATCAGACAACACTTACCAAAAAGCATAAGAAATAGAAATATTCAGTTCGACAAACGGCTAGAAAACTAACAGAGCGCTCGGCTAATGATGAAACCTGCGCACCATCGTCCCTGCAATTAATGAGAAAGTTAAACCAAAGAAGCAAGAAAAGGATATAGATAGAGAAAAAAATCTAGCATATGAGTGAGAGACAAAGGAGCGGCACCATAGGTAGACTTGGGTGAGCTTGAAAAGCGAACCGAGAGCTTTGATGGAAGGGCCACAACATTCGGAATCGGCGGTGTCCATCCTGTAGTTCAGTGAGAGAAGAGTCGGGTCATTCGTCTTTCGCAAGGACTCGAGTCCCCGGTTCCCGCCCCTCTCGCCGAGCGGTCACTTCCCCTTTCTAGTTTCTATGCCGCTCGCTACATCCCGGTTACATTTTTTTAATTTCCAATTTTAATTCATAACAATACAAAATACAGGTCGTTTAATTTAGCCTATTTTATTTTGGTCAAAAAATAGCCTATTTTCTCATCAAGAATATTAGCACTATTATTTTGTTTGCATTTGCATTATATAAACACAAATTGTTGGCAAGAAAATAAATTAACATCAATCCGGTGAGTGCTAGTCAAAAACTCAATTAGTGACCGTGGGTAACTGAGTATCCCTTTTAAATATCAGCACATCTTTACATGTTTGAAAAACTAAAATATACACTTAACAATATTTATAATTATATTCAATATAAATATAAAATATTATTAATCATCATTATAAACTTGTAATCAATTACAACCTCCTAGCTTTAATATAAAAACTAGTTTGGTTTTAATTTAATTATAAATACAAAACTTTAATTCACTCTGTCTTTCATATTTATCCTTCTTTTTAAAATACTTATTATAGTAATTGTACATGTTAAAGGTTTTATCAAATAGTAATTTTAACTAACACACATGATTAGCAAAGGTATTCTATGAAGACAACATTTATTTATTATAAATAACTAGTTTAATTAATTTTTTAATCTCTCTAAATTAATCAGCTAAGTCTTATATTAAGAACCAGAGATAGTATATTATTTAGTCCTTAATATAAGAATTAATTTAATTTTTAATTTGGTCATAAATATAAAATTTCAATACATTTTTCCTGTCATATTTATCTATTTTTCTTATGATAATTTTTATAATATTACACATGTTAAAGATTTTATTTTTTTTACCAGCATGTTAAAGATTTTATTACATATACACATAATTGATATAAATATTTTTAAAAATAATATTCATTTATTATAAATAATTAGCGGACACCGTGTAATGGGCTAACGTTTATAAGGACAAAACCATATACTGGACTAACGATCTGGTAAATCCACCTGGTACTTTACTACCTCGATTTCCTTGCCGGACAAATTTTCTTTTGTTATTGTTCATTTAAAACTTCTGTAAATACGGAGAGCGGGGGAGTGTAGGCTCCTCGAACTCCATTGCAGCTGCGGACAGAAATGGAAGACGGTGAGATAGAGGAGGCGCCGGTGCCGGTGGAAGGAGAAGACCAACGTGATGGACATTCGGCGGAAGAATGCAAGTTGGAGGAATCTCCATACGAAATGCTGCAGAATAGCAAAGCTTCGGTAGAAAAGATCGTTGGTGAGATGCTCTCGCTTAAAAGAGAGGGTAAACCTAAGTCGCAGCTCCGAGAGCTCGTTACTCAGATGTTCCTCAACTTTGTCACTCTTCGCCAGGTCCTTATACTCTTAGTATTCTTACCCCGCTCCCTTTTACTGCTCTAGGGTTTATAACTAGCCTGCGGCTAAGTTTTGTGTGTTAATTCAAAATGAACAATAGATCGATCTGACGGCCAGCGAGGTCTGAGGTCAAGCACACGACGGGTTCTTGGCAAGTGTAAAGTATATAAATTGTCACTTCTAAAATAAAATGAAAAGGCATGAAAGCCGCCTACTAAGGTGATGAATAATACTGATTTCAAATTTGGGAGGAGACGAAACATTTCACTGTTAGTTTAATAGAGACATCAATTTCACATGCGTGATCCGGCAATGAGGATTTCACTATTGAGTGGGCAATAGGTTGTCATGAGGGCTTTTAGGCATGCTTGGTATGAGAGGTGGAAGTTGTAACGAAATAACAGGAAGGGCGTTGAAATGGGGATAGATAGAAAGGCTTTGATGTTCACTCCTTGGTGCTTTTTAGAGAATTGGAAAATGAAAAATTTGCAAACTACTTTGGCCCGGGCAAAAAAAGGAAACTCTTTGCACTGCATCTTCAACCCATTTTAATTACTTAGTTTGAGATTAAAATATTTCTTAAGATTAAAATGAATGTGGATGGCGAGCTCTTTGCTTCTATGCCATTATTTTTCCCCTCCAATCAACCAGCCATTCACAATTTAAATACAGAATCATTCAGGCCCACTAGGCAAACCTTTATAGTCATAGTTTACTCATCCAATGGTTTCTGAAGGCCACTGACCATCCATTTATATGTCTGTTCAAGGTTCATGTGCCAAGAATCTATTCCTTAAGATTTGCACCTTTTTGCATTAAACTATAGGCATTAATATTTTTTCAGGCAAACCGCTCCATCTTGATAGAGGAAGACCGTGTTAAAATGGAGACAGAACGCGCAAAGGCACCTGTAGACTTTACATCCTTGCAGCTTCACAACCTGATGTACGAGAAAAGTCACTATCTTAAGGCGATAAAGGCTTGCAAGGACTTCAAAACAAAATACCCTGACATAGAACTTGTACCTGAAGAAGAATTTTTTCGTGATGCACCTGAAGATATAAAGGAATCCTTATTGTCTAATGATAGTGGCCACAACTTGATGCTCAAGAGGCTAAATTTTGAGCTATTCCAGGTGATATTTTGTCATCCTATTTCAATCAGCTACTTGTCACTGTGGGCCTGTGACAAATAGCTATAAGGTGGACGTGAAGGAATGAGAAAAAATTCAAGAAAAAGCAAGAGGCATGCTAATGTGTGAATTATAGTTTTTGTGAAGATAACCATTAAATTTCATGTTTTAAAGTGATGTCATTGGTCCCACTTGTGGCATCTTTGGCGCATGTTTTCATTTATTGACGTGTCTCAACTGAGACGCTGTTAAAGCATTGAAAAATACATGCTTAGTAAAGAAAATTGTGTTGTAAAAATTCTCAATGATTTATTCCTGGAGGAGGTACACAGTCTTTGACATTGAGTTAAGGAGCGGAAGGTTGAAACTTCAATAATTTCCGGAATTCCTGGACTCACCTCTGGCAGCAATGAATATAACGGAACCAGTTATGTGTTAGATGACTGCTGGTTCCAAATTATATTGTTGTGCCTCTTGCAAATCTTCCATATTAACAAATAGAAGGATTATTAAAGAAGAATAAAATGCCCTATATGTTTAGCATCTGTAGTTTTTTTTTAAAAAAAGAAGAAAAAAGAAAAAAAGTCGTTTTTTTGATCTGTTATGGATTGAAGTTATTTGACAGTTGAGTACGACCATGACATATGAGTTAAGTCTTTAATATGATTCTAGCTGTACCATGTTGATTGAAAAATATTAGCTTCAATGTTTGGTCGTTTTTACTCTTGTTACTGATCTGCCTTTATGTTTCTCTTTTATCAATAATTAATATGTTATAAAAATTAATTATGAATTTGTATCAGCGCAAAGAGCTTTGCAAGCTTCATGAGAAACTGGAACTGCAAAAAAGGAGTCTTTCTGAGACAATTGCAAATCGAAAGAAGTTCCTCTCAAGTCTCCCTTCACATCTCAAGTCTCTTAAGAAAACGTCCTTGCCAGTACAAAATCAATTGGGAGTTTTGCATTCTAAGAAACAAAAGCAGCAGCATCATTCAGCAGAGTTTCTTCCCTCCTCTTTATGTGATATACTCACAGCTATTGGCTCAAAAGGAGGCATTTGGAGAATCCATTGATCTGGAGACCATAGGAAGCCTCAAAGATGCTCAAGCTTTTGCCCGCCATCAAGCTCAAAAAGACACTGGTAATAGAGTTGACATGTCAATTCTAGCAATTATTCAAATTTAATCAGATACATGCAGCTGGCAGTGTGTCTACTTAATTATGAAGTTAATCTGTCGGTAAATTTTTATGGTTCAACTTCAAACTAGACCATTGCTCCAACAGTCAGACCAGCATTGAACTTTTTATTTTTTTTCTTTTTTTTTTGGGCGGGGGGTGTTATCAGCAGCATCAGTTTCAATGTTAGCAACGGGAAGGGATTAGAGGAGAGGCAGTTTTATTAACAATTCATTTGTTTCAAGTACTGCCATTTCAGTACTAATCTTT